>NC_088853.1:50893645-52093645 GCF_963853765.1 Magallana gigas | reverse complement strand
TTGTTATCATTTACGATAATGTTTTATCAGATCCCATGCTTTTTTCCGAAAAAAAAGTTACGATAAAAAAATCGATATATTTGCCACCGTGCCAAGTCTTCATTTGAAATATATTTTTTGTCCGAAAATGAGCCTCGGTCTTTTTCTATGGGTTGCGAAGGCTTCCGAACAAACATGGCTGCTTTGAGTTACGGCAAGAGATGCGTAAGTAGGATCAAGCTTATATAGACTAGCTTATTAAGTTTCTATGTTGATATTTTACTTTTAATCATTAAAATTCTTTTGTTGTCACACTCTGTTCATGAAATATGACGACAAAAAAAATGTTGAACTAAGGAAAACATTTCAAGGACTTGTCAAAGTTAAACAATAAAACACCAAAATGATTACTAAAAAATTGAATTAAAACAAAATATTTGCAGTTTTAAGTAAAGAGAGAACTAATTCTATGAGATGCATGCATTTCAAGACAGTAGGTTTTACATGATACATAATATGACGTCATGGTTGATTTTTGCGTCACAACAAAATAGATTTATTGTGAAATTAGCTAATCTAGTGTTACGTTTAGGAGTTAACATCGTATTCATATTAATTTAATGCATAATATGTATACCTTTTCAGCTAAAAGCAGTCCTAGAAAACGATATAAAGAAAAAGGTAGGAACATTTATAATTCAATTCATGTAAACATGCATGCCCTAGCCTACTGTATAACTGTTGACTCATTACTGTAGTATCGCAAGAGGTTGCTTGTTAAATTATAGATTATAACCGAAATCATGTAAAAAATAATTCAGTGATAATTTGGATAATTATTAAGTTTTTCTAGCAAACATATTGTTCATATGAAGGGGGGGGGGGGGGGGGGTAGGAACTCTTCTGTTTCTTGAGGTAAACATTTCCGGTTTACATGTTTACTCTCGTGTGACTCGTCTGCCACGGTCTGGGTAAATATCCTGTAATTTCTAGCATTTTATCTTGAATTTCAATAACATAACATGAAAATTTGTATATAGGTATTAATATGTTTTACGGTGCTACCGTTCTGGCGAGGGCAGCAAGTATGTACACATACCTTGCATCATTGTCAACCTAGTGTTATTTAGGTATCAACGAACGTTAAAGAATTTTTGAGAGAGTATTGCTCTACAATAAGTATGGTTAAGGTATTAATTTTACAATAAGTATGCGAAATGTATCAATTTTAATGGTTATGGTACATACAAAGCAATCCCTTACCCCTCTCCAGAGAGGGAGAGAGACTCGGAGAGAGAGAGAGAGAGAGAGAGAGAGAGAGAGAGAGAGAGAGAGAGTCTGGTCCCTGTTTGTAGTTGTGTATTTTCCCACTTTTTAAATTTAATGGTTTGACTATATTTTTTCTCTTTATTCCTTTTTATTTAGTTCAAAATGTCCTATTGTTTATTTCCTCCCCACTCATATCTATAGGCCCTTACTTAATACCTGCCTACTGTACATGCATGCACAATTAGGCCTAGCTTAAAAATGGATCGATATGACAGTAAAGTATGGCTCTTGCTAGTATATATTTATATAATCTCTATATTAAAAACAAAATTAAAAACAAGTCATACAATGTCAATGAGGCAGGTATCGCAGTCTATACTGAAATACTGAAATAGCTAGTACATGCATTACAGATGTTTGAGCCACCTCTAAATTTATCATGGGAAATAGAGCGCGAGAGCACTGTGACGACATCCATGACTTTGTTCGTCTTTGTTTATGTATCTCGAAGCATGTAACAAATCTCTTGAGTCTCGCCAAACAATATGCGGTACTCAAAACGTGTCCTCAAACCTTAACACACTGTAAATTACGAGTTAAAAGTCGTCCATTTTTGGCATAGCACCACGGATGAAAACATTAGAGAGCATTAAGGGACGTAGACAAGAAATTTTGTTTGATGAGCTGTAGGTTAAGCTCGTTCTTTTTCCCGCGCACACTGGTTCTGAGAGCTCGCTTCGCTCGCCGGCCGACGAGCTGCGCTCGCTATAATAATATTATATGTATTATGTCATGGGAATTTTGAAGATTTTTGGTGGTTCGGTGTGTAGTGAATAAACAAGGCCAGTAACGTTATGTGGTCAGTAATAATATCTGGCATCACTAAGTCTTGTATCACTTCTAACAAATAAGTTCTGTAGAATAGTGTCAAGTAATGTGTGTACATTTTTTGTATTATTACAATCGGGTTCGTTATCGGGTTCGGGCTATTCAATATTATATAGCTCTTTGGTTTGATTCGGGATACAGAAGATGGTAAGTAATGATATTGTGCATAACAGGGCATTATTTTCACAAATTTCTACCAGCGAATACTTAATGGACTTGGCGAAATTGCACATTCAAGATAAATCAGAGACATAAATGTTACTTATGTCTCTGGATAAATTAAAGAGTATTATTTTTCTCCACTTTGTATATTTCAAGAGGCCTGGTATAACATGTCAAATATTATCATTAAACTTAAAAAATCCCAAAGAATATATGTTACATTTAAATACAGTAAAATGAAGTCTGTTTTCAATCTAGAGTAGAATATATAATTTGAATTTCCTCTGTTCTTTATCTCTTATTTTTAAAAAGAGTAAAGCTTTCATAAAATATTACAAACTGGTCGGGGATCATGTGTATTGCTTGAGCTGCAGTACTCTCAGAATGCTTTTCAACTAAATTAGACGCATATGGGCTTGTATAACTAATCACACACCAGTTCCCCAGTGAAATGTTGACAATCTTTAACCCAAGATATTTACATGAACTGACAAGACTGACTTGAAAATATGAGCGGGTCCTATGATATTGTGGTAGTTAAATCATTTTGTCAAAAAATCAATATGGAGATATTTCCAGAAATTAATGTTATTGTGAGTTTCCTCTAATTAATATATACCCCAGTGATGTTCAGCGTGTCTTTGTTTACTATGCCTAAAAATATCCCGATGTCAAAATTCAATTTCAGCGCGTGCTACTGTACGTAAACAGAAATACTGCCTACCATAGAACCTGTGGTATCATATGTATTATAAGTATAATAAACAATACAATTTAATAATGTATATTTACATTTGCAAATACATTTCCTTATGTGAACCTATAGAATAGCGAAAACTTTCAATTCTGTATGAACTTTTTTGTGATGTCACAATGTTCATAGCACGCGCTTATCGCTTGTTGCTTGGATTTCGGCTTCACAGGATTTGATCACGTGACAAACCAACTTCATATCCCGGTGAACTTTTATTTGTTTATTTCTTAAATATTAGTTTTAAAACTCACTAATAGTATAGATATATATTGCTTAAAGTAAATTTTTCCCTATGTTTTGATAATATTAATGAAAAACAGTGACTTGTGAACCCAGCTGTTATCTCTAGAGATTTCAGACATGCACAAAATCAAAACAAAGTTTGACAGTTTGATAAAATATGTTTTCTACTCTGTTAATTGGATGCAAGAACCATTAAAAAGCAATATTAGTGAGTAGCAATATCGTCATTTCATTAGTTAGATAGGTCTGGAGTTAAACATTTGAATTCGAAACGAGAATACTGCCTTCAGGTGGAAGGGATGAATATTCTGTTTTCATAATGGTGCCGGTTCTGATGTTTTTCTTGCAAATAAAATATCAAATTGTCGAAAGAGCCATGAAACAACGGCTATTTCGGACTAACTGACTACATGTAACTACAGATAACTATAACCACCCATCAAGCTTTATTGTTACCATTCTCACCATCATGATATTTTTTTAGCCCCTCTTTCAGGAATGATGCTATTAATTAAGTTCTTGAATTATTTATCATATTATAAGGAGATGAATTTGAGCAAACCTTGATATGTTATATATATATATCTTCTGATTTTTCATAAAATGTACAATTTACAGTATTATTGATTGATCTTGCAATAATCTTAGTCATATAATACATACTTTTTAGAAAAAACGTTTGTCGCCTGATGCTGAGGCACAGCGTTATTGTGAGGCAGGTCTTGATAAGGACGGCTTTGAAGTCAAATATATATCAGACTATAAAGGTAGTATTTTTTTTTCTTTAATACATATTTTCTTATTTATATTTGAGTAATTTATTTAATTATGTTAAGATATCGCTGATGGATATTATCATTAACAGAAAACCACTCAACTTAATATTGTACTAATTCTAAATTAAGATACTGTAGACGTATTTTTTTCCACGGGGTCATAATTCCGCGGAATCAAAATATCAATTTAATGCGCGGGTAAATACTTACGCGGATTCTTTGAATGAAAAAAAAATCATTTGAATAATTATTATTAAATTTAGTTCTGAGCGATTTTCATTACCTAGAATTTGTCCAACTTCGGACTTAAATTGTAAGAACTGTTCACAGTGAACAGTAATGATCGGTTGTGCACTGGTCGGTAGTCATTAGTTAGCCGTCAAGATGTTACAACAAATATTTTAATCTTTATTAACTGTCAATTTATAGGTTCACATGTCGTTTAAATTATGAGTTGATCAGTTTTATCAATTAAAAATCAGAGCACAAAGGGATCTAAAAATTGCAGTAAAAACACAGGTCTTAGCGTGTAGTTAATTGGGTCATTGAAAGACAGACCCGCTTTGGGTTATTTGTCTTCTGACACATGCCGTTATTTCAAGCTGGGAGAAGTTTAAATTTCATGCAAGTAAATTTACAGAAAATTCAAATCTTTAGGAGATTAAATTGTTTATTATGTGAATTCTCAAAACAAATTTGTTTGAGTTTGCATATATAAAAACGATAACACATTGGGTACACGTATAGGCAAGTGTTATATAATGTATTAACTTCCAGTTATCCTTATTCATGTAATGCAATTTCAAAATTTCGTTCCAAACTGCACTTTAAGTAGCCTGGGAAAAAATTCTGCGGAAAATTTGTGCCAGCATTCATAGTGTAAATTAATACCAAGCGGACAAAAGTACGTCTACAGTAATCTTAATGACACTTTCAGAATATTTCTATGATTTCCCTATGCATATAATAGCATCAATGTGAATTTCTTTTTTTAATATCTCTTACTAGTAAGGTTGTATTGGACACCTCCAAATTGTGACATACTTCGAATTTAAGTAAACAATCATATCAAGTAAAATTTTATGATTAAAATGTTAATATAGACAGGTGTCCCATACCACCTAGATTCCAGGATTCTCTCAAACACTGGTGTTTAAAATCAGAAGCATTTAATGATATATGTAATATATATTATCCTCTTTTAAAAACATTTTACTGACCTTATATTGTGACATTATTCCTTATGCACAATGATTTTAACGAAAGTTCATTCTTTTTTTTAACCAAATCTTTATGTGGTTTTGAAAAATACCGTATTAATTTGATTAATAAAGAAATTTTGCATTTCATTTCAAAATTTTTAGTAATATAATGGCGTGTGACCAGTTCTCGCCACCTACCATTTCTCGCCAGTGCATTCTTACATCATTTTAATTATCAACACATAAAATTATATATGAAAAATTACATAACAATACACTGGCGAGAAATGGTACTCGGCGATAACTATTTGTATGAAAATGTTAAACGTGACCCGTACTTGTAATGTTTTGTTGCCAATCAGGAGTTTCATTTCATCCATAAAACAGGGTTTGGCGTATTTAGTGTGGCTGAGCATGCGAAAGGGGATTTTCTATTACAATATGCTGGGGAGAAAATAACGAAGAACGAAGCAACTGAAAGGATGAAAAAGTCAACAGAAAACAAATTCTTCTTCTATTGCTACAAAGGACAGGACTTATGGTAAGAATAGTTTTGAATACTTTATTGAATCTTATGTATACTTTTGTGATGTTAATGAGATATTACATGTGCATAAATAAGTGTACATGTACCAACCGATGACAAGACTTGCTGTTTATATATAATAATGTTGTTTTTACATGTACTATGCCTAAATAGTAGTCAGGGTTTGAGACAATATTAGTGCACAAGCCTATTGTTATTATTATGCCGACTGTTGAATATACGGACATGCTTTGCTATAAGTACATGTAGCTGTGACGTTCGAGTGTTGACAAGTCCCTAAAAATAATCACTGGAAAAGCAAGTGTTTGTTTCTTTTTCAAATTAATCAATTGATTTGATAGTTTATTTAATCAACAATTTGTTGTACATTAAAAAGTCAACAAAGGTTTATGTTCTTTTCAAGAAATGAGAGACGTTTGGCCTTGCCGAGAAAACTCGAAATGTTTAGCAGACGAAATCTCATTGAATTTTTTTCTTGTACATTCTTTATCAAGCGTCATTTAAAAAAGCGTTTTTGTGATTCTCATGTAGAATTTCTTTGAAAAATGTTCAATCAATTTGTTCAAAAGTTCATTAGAAACTTTAACTTTAAAATTACCGTCAATAATGAAGTGTTTTTGGAAAAACGAATAATTTTAATTGCTTGATGTCAGCCGTACATATCTACATTTTATATAGATAAATACCGTTATTTATAATAACGGCTAATTTAGTGTAGCGGTAACGCGTTGGGCTTCAAGCTGGAATGATTTTAGCGTTGTGAGTTCGAATCCTGCTGTCGGCACTTGAAAGATTTTTGTTGAAAACATTTGCCGTGCTCTATTACGGCATAGTATGCTTACGCTATATAAATCCTTTAATACTATGCGAAAATAGATGAGTACTGAATATACAGTGACAAACAGACAGAAGGCATAAAAATTTCTCCTAGACTATGTAATGTTTGTGAATTTGTTTTATTTGCTTCCGATTTTTGATTACGCTTTCATGTGTGAAATCATTAAAGATGAGTGTGATATGCTTAGTATACAGTCCCCTGTAAATTAATTCAACAAATAAAATGCATATTTTATTATAAAAAAAACCATAATTACAAGCATAGGGTAACTTTATTGATAGAAGGCATACATGTTAACTCTATCGCTTTATGTTGAAGTCTACAGCTTTTTACATCTGAGTCTGTTTCCCGCTTACTGCTTTGATTAGGAGATCTACTGCTTTTCTTCAAAATACATTCGTTGTTTTGTTAGATAGCCATTTGGTCCAAAAACCCTGTCAGGTTTGAATTATTAAACTCTGGTGTAGGAATACATGAGACTATAAAAATATCTTAGTTGTTCATATTATATAAAATCTGATTATTTTCAAAGTGTTTATTGATAAGTTTCCTTGAAAAACAATGCTTCAGCATACATTACATTGAATTTTTCTATTATTTTCAAGAACTAAGTCTTGTCAGCGGTGAAGATTTGTGCTTAGGTCCAACCACTGTTTCACTTTGGGTTTGCCAGAGTAACTGCATAGGAGAGTTGATTAAAATCAACTCCCAAAAATGATAATGTGTCAAAGAAGATATCTTGATATTTTCCCTTTCATCAATTTCAATTGTATTTCTTTCACAGGTATGTGTATTTTAAGTAAAAATCATCAAAAACAGATGGAAGCAATAACTTGGGATAGAGTAAAGTTCTTTATAAATGATATTATTTGTAAAATTTCGATAACTTAGCCTATTTTTTACTGAACAAAGGCAATTGTTAAAGTCTCCAAAAAATAAAATAGCTTTAACAGTTGGATGGTAAATACATGCAAACTTTTTGGGGGGCAGGAGTTGATATTGCTAAATATGTCAAGTTTTCTATATTATAGTTGATATCCTTCTCTCTCTCTCTCTCTCTCTCTCTCTCTCTCTCTCTCTCTCTCTCTCTCTCTCTCTCAATGTCATGAACATGAACAAAAGTTGTCATTAAAAAATTCTGATGAAAATGAATTACACAAAATTATTTTACATTTTCCTGAAACTGTGTTTGCATGTTTGAGGACTTTCTGTGATGGTTTGGGGCTAACAATGTTTTTTACCTTCTACATACCGGGCCGGTACATGTACATGCTAACCTACAGTGGTGAAAAAGAGGTAAATTTAGAACCCCAAAGAGATGGCATTGTGTGTGGCCTTTTTTGTGTATATTTTAAAGCACATAGTTTTATATACTATTTATGTAAATAGAGATTCTTATTAGTTATTCTTACTGGGGCTGTAAATTTACTTTGAGATAAGCAGGGCATTTGAGTTATCCGTGTTGACATACCCGGGTTTTTTATAATCACTTATGTAGTAAAAATGGGTGGGACCACAGACGTACCTCGAGATATCTGCGGTATTCGAGATATTGGTGCTTGAGATACCGAAGTTTAACTGTATCCAGAAAGTCTCTCCTTATTTCAATTTTGAAAAAAGGTTCACAATTGATAGAAAAATTTGCAAAGTATATACAAAGCAATATGTACAAAAATACAAAGCCCATTAATGTGAAGAGTGTTATTTCATGTATATAGTATAAATTACTTAAACTTAAGGTACCTCACTACAGCTAGACTTTACTTTTCAAGACACTATATTACAAAATGGCAGTTAAAGGAATATGAGCTGCAATTTTCATGATGAAAATTTTTTTAACGAAAATGTCATTTTCTACTCAAATGTCAAAAATATCATCATGATGGTATTTAAATTTCTTTTCGCCAAATTTTTGTGAAAAGGGCCGTTACGGAGCCTTAATTGGAGCGAAATTGAATTATTGTTATCCTGTACAAAAATTGATTTGCTATATGTTCCTTTGAAGAGATATCTTTTCTCTGACAAAAATTAATGATTTTTTTTCAACCTTATTTATCATAAAAATTTAAGTTACATGCAGACTTAGCATCCTAGCAGGATTTACAGCAAAATGAAATTCTAAAAAAATACAGCTCATATTGCTTTAAATGTATTGTTATGGTATATTGTTGTTAAATATCATTTATTTATCATAATTGCTCAGCAGTTAAAACATTGGGCTTGTGAACTGCAGATCATGAGTTGGAATCTGCCTATGACTTTTGTTCATGAATACTAGTGTACTGAATTGAATTTTTAAAAATACAGTTTTTTATCCAAAATTTACCTCCTATTTGATTTCTACACTTCTTATTCATCATGCAATCTATCATAATCAAATTTACATAATCAAGTAGTGTTGTGCTGATTTGAGAAATTATTTCAAGGTGTAGTGAGCCACATTATTAATAAAGGTAAAATACAGATTTTTTTTTCTTCATTTGTTATTTATAATTGTTTATTTTTTTGTTTTAGCATTGATGCAGAGGGTGTCAGTAACAGCATTTGTCATTTTGTGAATGATGCAGACAAAACAGCCAATTCAGTAATGAAGCTTAAAGTTTTTCATGAAAAGGAGTACCTCTGTCTGTATGCTATGAAGGATATACAGCCAGGGGAAGAAATTCAGTATAATTATGGGGACAAAGAGAACCTTTGGTGGAGGAGTAAGGTAAAGTATATTAACTAACATCATGGAGAAACTGAAACTATATACATGTAATTGATTAATAATAAAAATGAAAAAAAAAACATTAAAATTTTTTGAAGATGTTATTTAATGTTAATTGTTTTAACTTCATACCCAATGTTTAAGGTTCACATTTTTTGTATGTTTGTTGCCCTCATGTCTGTCTATCTGTCTGTAGATTCAATTTATTTTAAATATCCTGCATGGATAAATTAATTTAAATATGTGTGGATATGTTAAACAATATCACAACATGTTTGAACTAAATTAAATGTTCTGTGTTGGTTGGCATGGATGAGGGTTGAGGTATTAATTAAGGAATGAAAATTCTATGTTTTATCATCTGTATATAACTAGCAGGTTGATTTATTTCAAATGGACACCAGTTTTGTTAAAAAAAACCAGAATGATGTCAAATCTGAAAATTAGAAAAATTAATGTTATAGTGCCTAGAATATAATTTTATTTTCAATTGATTTACTCAACAGTAATTTCTAAGATGGCACATAATTTTTTTTCAAAACTTTTCAGGATGTCTGCAAGTTTGGTAAATGTCATTTATAATTGCTGAAATAGTTCAAATAAATTTCATCTGATTTATTTTATTTATATATTTTCTTTTTAATGTTTTTATAGTTATTATTACCCTTGTGTATATATCAATTAAACATATTGTCTAATTTTTTGGTTTCAAATTGCATATGTGCCTTATTTAACAGTCTTTGATTGTCCTTATGTTAGTTAATAGAATAAAAACTGATAATAAGTAATGAAATAATAATGACCATATTCCTGAGTATAGGATACTTTTGGAAATTATGTTACACACCCATTCTGGCATTTAGAACTGGATTTTGTTTGAAACTTGCTGTTTCAATTAAAAGTATTTAATGTAATTGACAGAATTTGAGGATGATGACTGTGATGATATTGATGATGATCCATTTGATATCAGGAAGATTTCGGGTAAATAATATTTTAATGACAATTTTTTAGACGGATATGATCATGGTGAAGCTTCAGTGTAAATAAATTAGTCATAATCAAGTGGTGTAAGCCAGCTAGTGCACATATTGTACATGTACCTCAAATGCTACATGTTATTGGTTATTGAGAAGACAGCATTTTTTATGGTGGGCTTTATTTGAAAGATATTATTATTCTATCAAACGATGCTGCTAATGTTACACTGCATTGTTATTGCTTACATTAAATGGGATCAGTGATACATGCATGTGGTCAAATAACCATAATAATCTATCAAGAGAAACTGATTGTATTTTAGTAGAAAGTCATCGGGCTGACTGTTTAAAATAAATTCTATGTTCAATATCTCATTTGTTTGCATAAATTAAGGAAAAATTGTCATAAAAAAATTTATTTATTTTTTCCAGTTACATTTTACTTTATGCAACAAAAATACTGCATTTGTACAAATAGGAAATGCTTGGGGCACATCATGAATTATACATCGGATATTTAATGGGATGGTCTTTTAAACTGACAGGAAAGATCATTAAACAGCTAGTCTACATGCAGCTAGAATACTCACTATATATGTATATATGTGACTGAAAATCACTCGTTTGAAAACTTTTTGTTTCTTTTCATTTTGTTGCCCTCCCTTATAGTTTGGTATTTCAAAGTTAACGCCTTAGATTCAATGAGAATATTTTTTAATATGAAGCAAATTAAAAAGTTACTGCTATAATTATTGGTATACTTTTCCTTATTTTCTTTTATTTTTGTGTTAGATGTCAGCTCAGAGGAAGATTACATTTCAGATAGCTGTTCTGATTCTCTACAATCAGAGATCATACAACAATTATGCTTTAAGACAAAGAACTTCAAGGTAATAGTAAACATATAATATTACATGTACATTGCTGAGCAAATCATTCAAAATGAGTATCACATTACCTTCAAAAGTTTGAGGAATGGTTTTAAGTTAAGTGTCCAGTCTTATTTAAGGACTAATCAACAATTATACCCTCCTTAGTACGGAAAATACTTAGCATAGAAAAGTACCAAGATACTCAAGAAAGAACAAAAGAATTCTTTGATGTAATAGTTCATGTTCAGATATGAATTTGTGACTTATTTAAACAGAGGAGTATTGTTTGCCAGCCCCAGTGATAGTATATATAATACTGTAAAGACGTTTGCTTAATATCTAGAATAAATATTGCAATTCAAAGGGGTGAAAATTATGCAAGTGTAAAATGGTGAAAATTACCCTATATTCATTATAACTACCTAAGCTTTAAAATTCACTTACTAGTAATTATTAAATCTCATGTGATGTTTTTTTAGCCAGCGGATTTGGGGCAACGAGAAGAGAATACTGGAGAAGTGTTCAATGAAGATGATGGGGTAAGTTAAGAAAGAATGTCTCTCGTATTCTGTCTCAGATATATTAATATGAACTATATATATGTAAACAGTATTTGGAGGACACAAGTTAAGGTGTCTGCTTAAGAGGGGTAAAAGGAATTATTAATTATACACCTATAATCTATAATAAAAATATGTAATTAATCCTGTATCTCATACATAGTCAGAAAATGGAGGTGTAGAATGGTGAAGATTACCCTGTATTCATTATAACTACAGTACCAATCAGACCCAACCTAACACCAGAGTAAACCTCCAACTAAACACCTGGTATACATTCGAGGTTAACTTGGGGTTTACTCTTGGTTTACTTTTGGAAATTTGTGTCCAGTTTGGGTTTACCATGGATCCACTCAGTATTTACTTTGGGTTTACTCGTGTTTACTTTTATAGTCCTCTTTAAACATTGAAATGTGAAGCAGACCCATCTTTTATCTAATTATCTTACTGCCTGTAATGCCCACCTCTCGTATATTCGAAATACACATGTAGCGTCTGCCTTAGTGGTCTTTTTACAGGGGTTACTCTCTAGTTTACTCTGGGTTTACTCTAATTAACCTGGAGTTAAACCCGAAAGTAAACCGAGGGTTTAGTCTAGGTTCACTTTCTGTAAGATTGGTACTGTACCCAAGTTTGGTATATCCAACCTTTTTTTTAAATCAATGGGGTGTTTTTTGTAGCAAATGGATTTAGAGCAACGAGAAGAGAATACTGGAGAAGTGTTCAATGAAGATGATGGGGTAAGTTAAGAAAGAATGTCTCTCGTATTCTGTCTCAGATATTTTAATATGAGCTATATATATGTAAACAGTATTTGGAGGACACAAGTTAAGGTGTCTGCTTAAGAGGGGTAAAAGGAATTATTAATTATACACCTATAATCTATAATAAAAATATGTAATTAATCCTGTATCTCATACATAGTCAGAAAATGGAAGTGTAGAATGGTGAAGATTACCCTGTATTCATTATAACTACAGTACCAATCAGACCCAACCTAACACCAGAGTAAACCTCCAACTAAACACCTGGTATACATTCGAGGTTAACTTGGGGTTTACTCTTGGTTTACTTTTGGAAATTTGTGTCCAGTTTGGGTTTACCATGGATCAACTCAGTATTTACTTTGGGTTTACTCGTGTTTACTTTTATAGTCCTCTTTAAACATTGAAATGTGAAGCAGACCCATCTTTTATCTAATTATCTTACCGCCTGTAATGCCCACCTCTCGTATATTCGAAATACACATGTAGCGTCTGCCTAAGGGGTCTTTTTACAGGGGTTACTCTAGTTTACTCTGGGTTTACTCTAATTAACCTGGAGTTAAACCCGAAAGTAAACTGAGGGTTTAGTCTGGGTTCACTTTCTGTAAGATTGGTACTGTACCCCAGTTTGGTATTTCCAACCTATTTTTTAACTTAATGGGGTGTTTATTTGTAGCAAATGGATTTAGAGCAACGAGAAGAGAATACTGGAGAAGTGTTCAATGAAGATGATGGGGTAAGTTAAGAAAGAATGTCTCTCGTATTCTGTCTCAGATATTTTAATATGAACTATATATATGTAAACAGTATTTGGAGGACACAAGTTAAGGTGTCTGCTTAAGAGGGGTAAAAGGAAATATTAATTATACACCTATAATCTATAATAAAATATGTAATTAATCCTGTATCTCATACATAGTCAGAAAATGGAAGTGTAGAATGGTGAAGATTACCCTGTATTCATTATAACTACAGTACCAATCAGACCCAACCTAACACCAGAGTAAACCTCCAACTAAACACCTGGTATACATTCGAGGTTAACTTGGGGTTTACTTTTGGAAATTTGTGTCCAGTTTGGGTTTACCATGGATCCACTCAGTATTTACTTTGGGTTTACTCGTGTTTACTTTTATAGTCCTCTTTAAACATTGAAATGTGAAGCAGACCCATCTTTTATCTAATTATCTTACTGCCTGTAATGCCCACCTCTCGTATATTCGAAATATACATGTAGCGTCTGCCTTAGTGGTCTTTTTACAGGGGTTACTCTCTAGTTTACTCTGGGTTTACTCTAATTAACCTGGAGTTAAACCCGAAAGTAAACCGAGGGTTTAGTCTAGGTTCACTTTCTGTAAGATTGGTACTGACCCAAGTTTGGTATATCCAACCTTTTTTTTAAATCAATGGGGTGTTTTTTGTAGCAAATGGATTTAGAGCAACGAGAAGAGAATACTGGAGAAGTGTTCAATGAAGATGATGGGGTAAGTTAAGAAAGAATGTCTCTCGTATTCTGTCTCAGATATTTTAATATGAACTATATATATGTAAACAGTATTTGGAGGACACAAGTTAAGGTGTCTGCTTAAGAGGGGTAAAAGGAATTATTAATTATACACCTATAATCTATAATAAAAATATGTAATTAATCCTGTATCTCATACATAGTCAGAAAATGGAAGTGTATAATGGTGAAGATTACCCTGTATTCATCAAACTACAGTACCAATCAGACCCAACCTTACACCAGAGTAAACCTCCAACTAAACACCTGGTATACATTCGAGGTTAACTTGGGGTTTACTCTGGATTTACTTTTGGAAATTTGTGTCCAGTTTGGGTTTACCATGGATCCACTCAGTATTTACTTTGGGTTTACTCGTGTTTACTTTTATAGTCCTCTTTAAACATTGAAATGTGAAGCAGACCCATCTTTTATCTAATTATCTTACTGCCTGTAATGCCCACCTCTCGTATATTCGAAATACACATGTAGCGTCTGCCTTAGTGGTCTTTTTACAGGGGTTACTCTCTAGTTTACTCTGGGTTTACTCTAATTAACCTGGAGTTAAACCCGAAAGTAAACCGAGGGTTTAGTCTAGGTTCACTTTCTGTAAGATTGGTACTGTACCCAAGTTTGGTATATCCAACCTTTTTTTTAAATCAATGGGGTGTTTTTTGTAGCAAATGGATTTAGAGCAACGAGAAGAGAATACTGGAGAAGTGTTCAATGAAGATGATGGGGTAAGTTAAGTAAGTATGTCTCTCGTATTCTGTCTCAGATATTTTAATATGAACAATATATATGTAAACAGTATTTGGAGGACACAAGTTAAGGTGTCTGCTTAAGAGGGGTAAAAGGAAATATTAATTATACACCTATAATCTATAATAAAAATATGTAATTAATCCTGTATCTCATACATAGTCAGAAAATGGAAGTGTAGAATGGTGAAGATTACCCTGTATTCATTATAACTACAGTACCAATCAGACCCAACCTAACACCAGAGTAAACCTCCAACTAAACACCTGATATACATTCGAGGTTAACTTGGGGTTTACTCTGGATTTACTTTTGGAAATTTGTGTCCAGTTTGGGTTTACCATGGATCCACTCAGTATTTACTTTGGGTTTACTCGTGTTTACTTTTATAGTCCTCTTTAAACATTGAAATGTGAAGCAGACCCATCTTTTATCTAATTATCTTACTGCCTGTAATGCCCACCTCTCGTATATTCGAAATACACATGTAGCGTCTGCCTTAGTGGTCTTTTTACAGGGGTTACTCTCTAGTTTACTCTGGGTTTACTCTAATTAACCTGGAGTTAAACCCGAAAGTAAACCGAGGGTTTAGTCTAGGTTCACTTTCTGTAAGATTGGTACTGTACCCAAGTTTGGTATATCCAACCTTTTTTTTAAATCAATGGGGTGTTTTTTGTAGCAAATGGATTTAGAGCAACGAGAAGAGAATACTGGAGAAGTGTTCAATGAAGATGATGGGGTAAGGTAAGAAAGAATGTCTCTCGTATTCTGTCTCAGATATTTTAATATGAACTATATATATGTAAACAGTATTTGGAGGACACAAGTTAAGGTGTCTGCTTAAGAGGGGTAAAAGGAATTATTAATTATACACCTATAATCTATAATAAAAATATGTAATTAATCCTGTATCTCATACATATTTAGAAAATGGAAGTGTAGAATGGTGAAGATTACCCTGTATTCATTATAACTACAGTACCAATCAGACCCAACCTAACACCAGAGTAAACCTCCAACTAAACACCTGGTATACATTCGAGGTTAACTTGGGGTTTACTCTGGATTTACGTTTGGAAATTTGTGTCCAGTTTGGGTTTACCATGGATCCACTCAGTATTTACTTTGGGTTTACTCGTGTTTACTTTTATAGTCCTCTTTAAACATTGAAATGTGAAGCAGACCCATCTTTTATCTAATTATCTTACTGCCTGTAATGCCCACCTCTCGTATATTCGAAATACACATGTAGCGTCTGCCTTAGTGGTCTTTTTACAGGGGTTACTCTCTAGTTTACTCTGGGTTTACTCTAATTAACCTGGAGTTAAACCCGAAAGTAAACCGAGGGTTTAGTCTAGGTTCACTTTCTGTAAGATTGGTACTGTACCCAAGTTTGGTATATCCAACCTTTTTTTAAATCAATTGGATGTTTTTTGTAGCAAATGGATTTAGAGCAACGAGAAGAGAATACTGGAGAAGTGTTCAATGAAGATGATGGGGTAAGTTAAGAAAGAATGTCTCTCGTATTCTGTCTCAGATATTTTAATATGAACTATATATATGTAAACAGTATTTGGAGGACACAAGTTAAGGTGTCTGCTTAAGAGGGGTAAAAGAAATTATTAATTATACACCTATAATCTATAATAAAAATATGTAATTAATCCTGTATCTCATACATAGTCAGAAAATGGAAGTGTAGAATGGTGAAGATTACCCTGTATTCATTATAACTACAGTACCAATCAGACCCAACCTAACACCAGAGTAAACCTCCAACTAAACACCTGGTATACATTCGAGGTTAACTTAGGGTTTACTCTTGGTTTACTTTTGGAAATTTGTGTCCAGTTTGGGTTTACCATGGATCCACTCAGTATTTACTTTGGGTTTACTCGTGTTTACTTTTATAGTCCTCTTTAAACATTGAAATGTGAAGCAGACCCATCTTTTATCTAATTATCTTACTGCCTGTAATGCCCACCTCTCGTATATTCGAAATACACATGTAGCGTCTGCCTAAGGGGTCTTTTTACAGGGGTTACTTTAGTTTACTCTGGGTTTACTCTAATTAACCTGGAGTTAAACCCGAAAGTAAACCGAGGGTTTAGTCTGGGTTCACTTTCTGTAAGATTGGTACTGTACCCAAGTTTGGTATATCCAACCTTTTTTTTAAATCAATGGGGTGTTTTTTGTAGCAAATGGATTTAGAGCAACGAGAAGAGAATACTGGAGAAGTGTTCAATGAAGATGATGGGGTAAGTTAAGAAAGAATGTCTCTCGTATTCTGTCTCAGATATTTATACCCCCCGCAAACAAAGTTTGGGGGGGGGGTATATAGGAATCACCTTGTCCGTCCGTCTGTCCGTCTGTCTGTCTGTCTGTCTGTCTGTCTGTCTGTCTGTCTGTCCGTCTGTCTGTGCAATCATGTCCGGTCCATATCTTTCTTATGGAGAAACATTGGAAGTTTTTACTTCACACAAAGATTGTTTATGACCTAAGGATGTGTCATGACCTTGACCCAAGGTCATTCGGGCAAGGTCAAGGTCACTGGCAGAAAAAGTGCAAAATTCGTGTCCGGTCCATATCTTTCTTATTGAGAAACATTGGAAGTTCTTACTTCACACAAAGATTGCTTATGACCTAAGGGTGTGTCATGACCTTGACCCAAGGTCATTCGGGCAAGGTCAAGGTCACTGGCAGGAAAAGTGCAAAATTCGTGTCCGGTCCATATCTTTCTTATGGGGAAACAATGGAAGTTCTTATTTCACACAAAGATTGCTTACGATTAAAGGGTGTGTCATGACCTTGACCCAAGGTCAATTGCGAAAGTTCAAGGTCATTGTTTCAATAAAGCTAAATTCTGTCTGTGTCATGTTTTGTATTATTGGAAATATTAGAAGCTAAAAATTAACAGTTTTCAAAAATAAAGCAGTTGTTATTTATAGAAAATGGACAGTGAAATAGATTCATCCAATATTTTCTATTATAGCAAAAATACACGCGTTATGATTTTCTTCTTAGCGGGGGGTATCAATTGTGAGCTTGCTCACAGTACCTCTAGTTTAATATGAACTGTATATATGTAAACAGTATTTGGAGGACACAAGTTAAGGTGTCTGCTTAAGAGGGGTAAAAGAAATTATTAATTATACACCTATAATCTATAATAAAAATATGTAATTAATCCTGTATCTCATACATAGTCAGAAAATGGAAGTGTAGAATGGTGAAGATTACCCTGTATTCATTATAACTACAGTACCAATCAGACCCAACCTAACACCAGAGTAAACCTCCAACTAAACACCTGGTATACATTCGAGGTTAACTTAGGGTTTACTCTTGGTTTACTTTTGGAAATTTGTGTCCAGTTTGGGTTTACCATGGATCCACTCAGTATTTACTTTGGGTTTACTCGTGTTTACTTTTATAGTCCTCTTTAAACATTGAAATGTGAAGCAGACCCATCTTTTATCTAATTATCTTACTGCCTGTAATGCCCACCTCTCGTATATTCGAAATACACATGTAGCGTCTGCCTAAGGGGTCTTTTTACAGGGGTTACTTTAGTTTACTCTGGGTTTACTCTAATTAACCTGGAGTTAAACCCGAAAGTAAACCGAGGGTTTAGTCTGGGTTCACTTTCTGTAAGATTGGTACTGTACCCAAGTTTGGTATATCCAACCTTTTTTTTAAATCAATGGGGTGTTTTTTGTAGCAAATGGATTTAGAGCAACGAGAAGAGAATACTGGAGAAGTGTTCAATGAAGATGATGGGGTAAGTTAAGAAAGAATGTCTCTCGTATTCTGTCTCAGATATTTATACCCCCCGCAAACAAAGTTTGGGGGGGGGTATATAGGAATCACCTTGTCCGTCCGTCTGTCCGTCTGTCTGTCTGTCTGTCTGTCTGTCTGTCTGTCTGTCTGTCCGTCTGTCTGTGCAATCATGTCCGGTCCATATCTTTCTTATGGAGAAACATTGGAAGTTTTTACTTCACACAAAGATTGTTTATGACCTAAGGATGTGTCATGACCTTGACCCAAGGTCATTCGGGCAAGGTCAAGGTCACTGGCAGAAAAAGTGCAAAATTCGTGTCCGGTCCATATCTTTCTTATTGAGAAACATTGGAAGTTCTTACTTCACACAAAGATTGCTTATGACCTAAGGGTGTGTCATGACCTTGACCCAAGGTCATTCGGGCAAGGTCAAGGTCACTGGCAGGAAAAGTGCAAAATTCGTGTCCGGTCCATATCTTTCTTATGGGGAAACAATGCAAGTTCTTATTTCACACAAAGATTGCTTACGATTAAAGGGTGTGTCATGACCTTGACCCAAGGTCAATTGCGAAAGTTCAAGGTCATTGTTTCAATAAAGCTAAATTCTGTCTGTGTCATGTTTTGTATTATTGGAAATATTAGAAGCTAAAAATTAACAGTTTTCAAAAATAAAGCAGTTGTTATTTATAGAAAATGGACAGTGAAATAGATTCATCCAATATTTTCTATTATAGCAAAAATACACGCGTTATGATTTTCTTCTTAGCGGGGGGTATCAATTGTGAGCTTGCTCACAGTACCTCTAGTTTAATATGAACTGTATATATGTAAACAGTATTTGGAGGACACAAGTTAAGGTGTCTGCTTAAGAGGGGTAAAAGGAATTATTAATTATACACCTATAATCTATAATAAAAATATGTAATTAATCCTGTATCTCATACATATTTAGAAAATGGAAGTGTAGAATGGTGAAGATTACTATGTATTCATTATAACTACAGTACTAATCAGACCCAACCTAACACCAGAGTAAACCTCCAACTAAACACCTGGTATACATTCGAGGTTAACTTGGGGTTTACTCTGGATTTACTTTTGGAAATTTGTGTCCAGTTTGGGTTTACCATGGATCCACTCAGTATTTACTTTGGGTTTACTCGTGTTTACTTTTATAGTCCTCTTTAAACATTGAAATGTGAAGCAGACCCATCTTTTATCTAATTATCTTACTGCCTGTAATGCCCACCTCTCGTATATTCGAAATACACATGTAGCGTCTGCCTTAGTGGTCTTTTTACAGGGGTTACTCTCTAGTTTACTCTGGGTTTACTCTAATTAACCTGGAGTTAAACCCGAAAGTAAACCGAGGGTTTAGTCTAGGTTCACTTTCTGTAAGATTGGTACTGTACCCAAGTTTGGTATATCCAACCTTTTTTTTAAATCAATGGGGTGTTTTTTGTAGCAAATGGATTTAGAGCAACGAGAAGAGAATACTGGAGAAGTGTTCAATGAAGATGATGGGGTAAGTTAAGTAAGTATGTCTCTCGTATTCTGTCTCAGATATTTTAATATGAACAATATATATGTAAACAGTATTTGGAGGACACAAGTTAAGGTGTCTGCTTAAGAGGGGTAAAAGGAAATATTAATTATACACCTATAATCTATAATAAAAATATGTAATTAATCCTGTATCTCATACATAGTCAGAAAATGGAAGTGTAGAATGGTGAAGATTACCCTGTATTCATTATAACTACAGTACCAATCAGACCCAACCTAACACCAGAGTAAACCTCCAACTAAACACCTGATATACATTCGAGGTTAACTTGGGGTTTACTCTGGATTTACTTTTGGAAATTTGTGTCCAGTTTGGGTTTACCATGGATCCACTCAGTATTTACTTTGGGTTTACTCGTGTTTACTTTTATAGTCCTCTTTAAACATTGAAATGTGAAGCAGACCCATCTTTTATCTAATTATCTTACTGCCTGTAATGCCCACCTCTCGTATATTCGAAATACACATGTAGCGTCTGCCTTAGTGGTCTTTTTACAGGGGTTACTCTCTAGTTTACTCTGGGTTTACTCTAATTAACCTGGAGTTAAACCCGAAAGTAAACCGAGGGTTTAGTCTAGGTTCACTTTCTGTAAGATTGGTACTGTACCCAAGTTTGGTATATCCAACCTTTTTTTTAAATCAATGGGGTGTTTTTTGTAGCAAATGGATTTAGAGCAACGAGAAGAGAATACTGGAGAAGTGTTCAATGAAGATGATGGGGTAAGGTAAGAAAGAATGTCTCTCGTATTCTGTCTCAGATATTTTAATATGAACTATATATATGTAAACAGTATTTGGAGGACACAAGTTAAGGTGTCTGCTTAAGAGGGGTAAAAGGAATTATTAATTATACACCTATAATCTATAATAAAAATATGTAATTAATCCTGTATCTCATACATATTTAGAAAATGGAAGTGTAGAATGGTGAAGATTACCCTGTATTCATTATAACTACAGTACCAATCAGACCCAACCTAACACCAGAGTAAACCTCCAACTAAACACCTGGTATACATTCGAGGTTAACTTGGGGTTTACTCTGGATTTACGTTTGGAAATTTGTGTCCAGTTTGGGTTTACCATGGATCCACTCAGTATTTACTTTGGGTTTACTCGTGTTTACTTTTATAGTCCTCTTTAAACATTGAAATGTGAAGCAGACCCATCTTTTATCTAATTATCTTACTGCCTGTAATGCCCACCTCTCGTATATTCGAAATACACATGTAGCGTCTGCCTTAGTGGTCTTTTTACAGGGGTTACTCTCTAGTTTACTCTGGGTTTACTCTAATTAACCTGGAGTTAAACCCGAAAGTAAACCGAGGGTTTAGTCTAGGTTCACTTTCTGTAAGATTGGTACTGTACCCAAGTTTGGTATATCCAACCTTTTTTTAAATCAATTGGATGTTTTTTGTAGCAAATGGATTTAGAGCAACGAGAAGAGAATACTGGAGAAGTGTTCAATGAAGATGATGGGGTAAGTTAAGAAAGAATGTCTCTCGTATTCTGTCTCAGATATTTTAATATGAACTATATATATGTAAACAGTATTTGGAGGACACAAGTTAAGGTGTCTGCTTAAGAGGGGTAAAAGAAATTATTAATTATACACCTATAATCTATAATAAAAATATGTAATTAATCCTGTATCTCATACATAGTCAGAAAATGGAAGTGTAGAATGGTGAAGATTACCCTGTATTCATTATAACTACAGTACCAATCAGACCCAACCTAACACCAGAGTAAACCTCCAACTAAACACCTGGTATACATTCGAGGTTAACTTAGGGTTTACTCTTGGTTTACTTTTGGAAATTTGTGTCCAGTTTGGGTTTACCATGGATCCACTCAGTATTTACTTTGGGTTTACTCGTGTTTACTTTTATAGTCCTCTTTAAACATTGAAATGTGAAGCAGACCCATCTTTTATCTAATTATCTTACTGCCTGTAATGCCCACCTCTCGTATATTCGAAATACACATGTAGCGTCTGCCTAAGGGGTCTTTTTACAGGGGTTACTTTAGTTTACTCTGGGTTTACTCTAATTAACCTGGAGTTAAACCCGAAAGTAAACCGAGGGTTTAGTCTGGGTTCACTTTCTGTAAGATTGGTACTGTACCCAAGTTTGGTATATCCAACCTTTTTTTTAAATCAATGGGGTGTTTTTTGTAGCAAATGGATTTAGAGCAACGAGAAGAGAATACTGGAGAAGTGTTCAATGAAGATGATGGGGTAAGTTAAGAAAGAATGTCTCTCGTATTCTGTCTCAGATATTTATACCCCCCGCAAACAAAGTTTGGGGGGGGGGGTATATAGGAATCACCTTGTCCGTCCGTCTGTCCGTCTGTCTGTCTGTCTGTCTGTCTGTCTGTCTGTCCGTCTGTCTGTGCAATCATGTCCGGTCCATATCTTTCTTATGGAGAAACATTGGAAGTTTTTACTTCACACAAAGATTGTTTATGACCTAAGGATGTGTCATGACCTTGACCCAAGGTCATTCGGGCAAGGTCAAGGTCACTGGCAGAAAAAGTGCAAAATTCGTGTCCGGTCCATATCTTTCTTATTGAGAAACATTGGAAGTTCTTACTTCACACAAAGATTGCTTATGACCTAAGGGTGTGTCATGACCTTGACCCAAGGTCATTCGGGCAAGGTCAAGGTCACTGGCAGGAAAAGTGCAAAATTCGTGTCCGGTCCATATCTTTCTTATGGGGAAACAATGGAAGTTCTTATTTCACACAAAGATTGCTTACGATTAAAGGGTGTGTCATGACCTTGACCCAAGGTCAATTGCGAAAGTTCAAGGTCATTGTTTCAATAAAGCTAAATTCTGTCTGTGTCATGTTTTGTATTATTGGAAATATTAGAAGCTAAAAATTAACAGTTTTCAAAAATAAAGCAGTTGTTATTTATAGAAAATGGACAGTGAAATAGATTCATCCAATATTTTCTATTATAGCAAAAATACACGCGTTATGATTTTCTTCTTAGCGGGGGGTATCAATTGTGAGCTTGCTCACAGTACCTCTAGTTTAATATGAACTGTATATATGTAAACAGTATTTGGAGGACACAAGTTAAGGTGTCTGCTTAAGAGGGGTAAAAGGAATTATTAATTATACACCTATAATCTATAATAAAAATATGTAATTAATCCTGTATCTCATACATATTTAGAAAATGGAAGTGTAGAATGGTGAAGATTACTATGTATTCATTATAACTACAGTACTAATCAGACCCAACCTAACACCAGAGTAAACCTCCAACTAAACACCTGGTATACATTCGAGGTTAACTTGGGGTTTACTCTGGATTTACTTTTGGAAATTTGTGTCCAGTTTGGGTTTACCATGGATCCACTCAGTATTTACTTTGGGTTTACTCGTGTTTACTTTTATAGTCCTCTTTAAACATTGAAATGTGAAGCAGACCCATCTTTTATCTAATTATCTTACTGCCTGTAATGCCCACCTCTCGTATATTCGAAATACACATGTAGCGTCTGCCTAAGGGGTCTTTTTACAGGGGTTACTTTAGTTTACTCTGGGTTTACTCTAATTAACCTGGAGTTAAACCCGAAAGTAAACCGAGGGTTTAGTCTAGGTTCACTTTCTGTAAGATTGGTACTGTACCCAAGTTTGGTATTTCCAACCTATTTTTTAACTTAATGGGGTGTTTTTTGTAGCAAATGGATTTAGAGCAACGAGAAGAGAATACTGG
This sequence comes from Magallana gigas, assembly GCF_963853765.1. Lineage (NCBI taxonomy): Eukaryota > Metazoa > Mollusca > Bivalvia > Ostreida > Ostreidae > Magallana > Magallana gigas. The sequence goes on along the minus strand of NC_088853.1, from coordinate 52,069,759 downwards.
AGAAGTGTTCAATGAAGATGATGGGGTAAGTTAAGAAAGAATGTCTCTCGTATTCTGTTTCAGATATTTTAATATGAACTATATATATGTAAACAGTATTTGGAGGACACAAGTTAAGGTGTCTGATTAAGAGGGGTAAAAATAAGTTAATATCAATTTGACTGCATAAGCTGGATATTAATTTTAAAGAACACTCTATAAAACGTTTTTGTTACCATGCATTATATCAAAGTTTTTGAGGTTTTACAATGAATTTAAAATCTAAACACTTCATGACCTAAAGATGGATTTGAGGTCAAAGGTCAATGCCAGCAATTTTTACTTTTTTTAATAGGTTGTAATACTTTTGTTTCCTGTTGATATCTCAGAAAGCATTTTGTGCTTTTGCAATTAATTAAGATATCATAACTACTTCATTTTAATTTAAAGTCATATACATGTAGATTAATTTCAACTTTAAAATCACTTTCGTTATCCTAATCTTTATGTATAGCATGAATATTTTTGAATTAGTTGTAAAAAATCAGTGCTTAAAGTTAAAATTTATAGATTTATAAATTTTCTTTGTTTTAGAGATTTGAAGATTCAGCGTTAAAAAGTACCCGAGCTAAACCGAAAAAGGAAGTATGTAGTAGAATGTTGATGTAACAATTTTATGAAGAAAAAGACCATTAGATTAACAAATATTCTTACAGTGAAGGATCTTTTATAAAATTTAGAGAGATATTCATCTTTAAGTTTGCTTGCATTAATCATATCTATTCTATTCTTTCAGAGACCAGGTCGAATGTGTGTGTTTTGCAGTAAAATAATTGAAGGAGGAAAGTTGAAAAGGCATATAACAAGTCACAAAAAAACACATGAGGAAGTTGCAGCCATCCTTAAAAAACCAGTTGAAGAGCAAAACAAATGGTTTGAAGAAAAACGTCATGAAGGAATATACAAATACAACATGCATCATTTGGACGATAATGATACCAAATTGATGAGGGAGAGGAAACCAAAAACGCCGGATGAGCTTCGGATGTGCTTGGCATGTAAAAAGTTTTTTTCCAACAGAACGTTTTACAAACACAAAGAAACTTGTAGCAGTCAAGCTCAGCCAGTTAAAACTAAAACACTAAGGCCTCTCGACCTTCACTATAGTGAAGAGTTTGTTTTGAATATCCTGAATAAATTTCGAGATGGTTCTATTGGAAACTTCATAAGAGAGTCCAAGATTGTTCAAACAATTGGATATAAACATTATCTTGCTAGACGATCAGAATCGAGTAAAACTACAGAGGTGAGAAGAGAAGTCATGATGGAAATGAGAGAACTCAGCAGACTGTTCTTTTGTTTCAAGTCTATTGCAGAAGAGGAGCTTTCGTTTGAAGAAATGTATGAAAGAAACCATCTGTCAACTCTAAAGGAAGCTTTCTCAACTTTATGCACAGGAGAAGAAGGAGAGAAGTATGGTTTGAAAATGAACTTAAACAGCATTTTCCAAAGAAGCATAAAGATTCTTTTGGGATATTACTCAGAAACACAGCTTGACTCCAAAGTTAAGGAATTGGAGAGGTTCAGAAAAGCGTACAATTTCAACCTTCCTGATATTGTTGGTAAAGCCAGATATCACACAGAGAAGAACTCTTTAAAGAAGGCAAGACTCCCCAAGAGCCTTCCACTTGAAGATGAAATGAGGAAATTGAAACAATTTCTCATTCAAGAAATAGATGACACCGTGGAAAACTTTTCACTTAATCGGTACACATGGCTTCGTTCATTAGTAGTCGCCCGATTAACTCTATATCATGCCAGACGAGGAGAAGAGGGTTCAAGGCTACTGCTTGAGGAATGGTATGATGCCATAAATTCAACCTGGATACCTCAGGAAGCAGTTGAAAGTGTTAAAGATGATGCAGAAAAGTACCTCATTGGCCAATATAAACTAGCATACATGGCTGGGAAAGGGAGAAAGTGTGTTCCAGTTCTGATTCCGAATGATTTGGTAGGGCCAATTGAACTGCTAATATCACACAGGCAGAATTTTGGGATTGCAGAGACTAATAATTTTTTGTTTGCAACAAAAAGTTCAAGTTCACATTGCTCTGGATGGCATGCAGTATTCACTGTGTGTGAAGCAGTTGGCATATCCTCAGTCACAGCAACAAAAAATAGGCACAGAGTGTCAACAGTTTATGCTACCCTAGATATGTCGGAAAATGACAGAAAAATATTTTATGACCATCTAGGTCATAATGAGGCAATAAATAAGGACAACTATCAGTGTCCTCCAGGAGTGACTGAGGTCTTGCATATGGGGAAGTTTTTGAGTTCGCTAGAAGGTAAAAACATACTTCATACGAAAGTCAGTTTTTTGCATCTTACTTTTAAGTAGCATTACTATGTTAGGTATATCAATTTCAATAAATGTAAATGGAATTGCTTTTCTTTCTCAGATGGCTTACCAGTAGCGGCACCAGAAAGCCATGAGAAGAAGACAAAGACAAAAGGTAAGAATAGCCAGGATTTTAAAAATATTTTACATGCTTATTATTTGTTAATTTTAAAATTGGTAAACAAAATGTGACTTTGCATGTTAAGAAATATATTGATACTAATTCTCTTGATTTTAAACTTAACAGATACTAGAACACAAAGTGCAGAAATTGTTAGTGAAGGAAAGAAGCAAAGAAAAGGTTAGTCTGTAATATACACTTTGCATGAATCCCACTACCAGAGAGAACCTCTTTCGTAGCTCACAGAGATGAAGTCTGGGGGAGCTTATGCTATACCCCCAGTTTTTTTTTGCTTCGGCGTTCGGATCTGGTTTAAGTTATTGTTGCAGGTCCCGTATTTTAATTATTATTGATTGTGCATCTTGACATACTTACGGACATGTATTCTAAATTTGGGCCATGAATTTCAGATGGTGGAGGAGGTTTTTGGAGCAGGTTAAAGGTTTTGGAGCAGGTGCCCTTTGATTACTATATCCTTGTTATTACTTGTCTTAATTTCACTAAAATTGTATGAATGGTGCATCAAATGATACTCATGCACTGGACAGGCTTGAATGCAAAAGTTTTGGATGCCAAATGAGGTTAATGTTTTTCGAGATAGTTAAAGTTTTTGGAGCAGGTTCCCTTATACCTTGTATCAAACAAAATAATACTATGCTGTATCGTATCATATTGTATTATACGATATAATATCATATTTCATACAACAATATCATATGATACATTATAAAGAGGTGTTGGCGCATTTGATAGCTTCGACTGATTTGGACACGTTAGCTCCGGGTTTGAGTCCGGTCTGTCGCTATTACTGTAACATTGTAACCTTGGGCAAGTTACTTTACTCTACTAGTGCACTCTCTCTACCCAGGGGTTAAATTGGGTACCTGGCTCATGAGACAACCTGGCTATGTGGATAAAAAGCATTAGCGCCGTAATTTGGCAGCTCTGCTTGTAAGCTCCCAGGGAGTTGAGGATCCAGCAGTTGCATTACTTGATACAACAAATGATTACATGTTTGTGCATATTTTCTGGTCTAGATTTAATATGCTTGTAATATCCTTTATTTCTACAAATAAACCAATATGCTGATCTAATATTCTGCAAGTCTCATCAAAATTAAACTCTGTACAAATTTTTTTTATGAGTTTTATGTATAACTTGTGCATATCAATCATTACTATTAAAGTAAAAACAAAGAAAAAGCTTTGAGTTTTTAATACACTTTTTTTTTAAATTTCTATTTCCAAAGACTATCCAGCATTTGAATTTATCTTTTCAGACTCATTTCGCTGGACAGAAGCGAACACGAAAGCTGTAATAACAGATTTTAAGGAGTGGGTAAACACCGAAAAGGGAAGCAGTCTACCAAGTTCGTATTTTTTTTCTTTCCATGCTTCAGTGAAAAAATTCTTTGACAAAAGCAATTTTTCTGTAAGTTTATGTTATCTACAACGTTCAGTTGAGACCTTTATTTGAGCATGTAATATGCATACAGTTATGCAAACAGGAAACGTTGCATAGTGACAGTGACTTATGGTTTTTAGCTCACCTGAGCTGAAAGCTCAAGTTAGCTTTTCTGATCAAAATTTGTCCGTTGTCTGTCGTCGGCGTTGTTGTTGTCGTTGGCGGCGTTGTCGTTGTAAACTTTCCACATTTTTTTCTTCTTCTCCCGAACCACTGGGCAGATTTCAACCAAATTTGGCACAAAGCATTACTATGTGAAGGGGATTCAAGTTTGTTCAAATGAAGGGCCACACCCTATTTAAAGGGGAGATAATTGAGAATTATTGAAAATTTGTTGGTATTTTTCAAAAATCTTCTTCTCAAAAACTATTCGGCCAGAAAAGCTTAAACTTGTGTGGAGGCATCCTCAGGTAATATACATTCAAGTTTGTTCAAATCATGGTCCTCGGGGGTAGGGTGGGGCCACAATAGGGGGATCAATTTTTACATAGGAATATATAGAGGAAATCTTTAAAAATCTTCTTCTCAAAAACTATTAGGCCAGAAAAGCTCAAATTAAAATGGAAGCATCCTCAGGTAGTGTAGATTCAAGTTTGTAGAAATCATGGTCCCCGGGGGTAGGGCGGGGTCACAATAGGGGAGTGAAGTTTTACATCGGAATATATAGAGAAAATCTTTAAAAAATCTTCTTCTCAAAAAATATTAAGCCAGAAAAATTCAAATTAAAATGGAAGCATCCTCAGGTAGTGTAGATTCAAGTTATTCAAATCATGGTCCCTAGTGGTATGATGGGGCCACAATGGGGGGATAGATTTTTACATAGGATTATATAGAGAAAATCTTATTCTCAAAAACTATCAGTCCAGGAAAGCTCAAATTTGAGCGGAAGCATCCTCAGATAGTGTAGATTTAAGTTTGTTCAAATCATGGTCCTCGGGGGTAGGGTGGGGCCACAATTGGGGGATAAATTTTTATACAGGAATATATAGAGAAAATCTTTTTAAAAAATCTTTTAAAAACTATTAGGCCAGGAAAGCTCAAATTGGCGTGTAACCATCCTCAGATAATGTACATGTAGAATCAAGTTTGTTCAAATCATGGTACATTGTACCTAGGGGTAGGGCGGGGCCACGATGGGGGATCATTTTTTATATATAGAGAAAATCTTTAAAAATCTTCTTTTCAAAAACTATTAGGCCAGGAAAGCCCAAATTTGAGTGGAAGTATCCCCAGATCGTATAGATTTAAGTTTGTTTAAATAGTCCAGGGGTAGGGTGAGGGCACAATGGGGGTGAATTTTTACATAGGAATATATAGAGAAAATCTTTTAAAATCTTCTTTTTAAAGACTATTTGGCCAGAAAAGCTTAAACTGGTGTAGAGGCATCCTCGGGTAGTGTAAATTCAAGTTTGCAAAATCACAGTCCCTAGCGGTAGGGCAGGGCCGCGATGGCAGTTTGAATTTTTACATAGGAATATTTAGAAAAAATCTTTAAAAATATTCTGGGAAAGTTTTTGGTCCAAAACTCAGTACTTTGTTTGAAAGCACAGGTTATGCAGATTTAAGTTTGATTAAACCATGATTCCCTAGAGAAAAGTGGGGCCACGAAATAGGGGGGGGGGGTATATAGGAATAGAGAAAATCTTCTTACAGGTACAACAACAAAAGGGGCTTGGTATTTACCAAAAAAAAAAGATGTGGATGAAAATTAGCAGACTTTGAATGTTTTTTTGCAATATCTACTGTACTTAGTTGTCAAGATATTTTGAACTGAACTGCTAATTTGATCAGAGTTAAGGCAATTGTTGCTCAGGTGAGCGATGTGGTCCGTGGGCCTCTTGTTTTACATTACACACACTTTACATATATTATAGAATTAAATATTACATGTAGATATACTAGTATTCTTATATGATGCAATGCACTTTAAATTTCATAAAGTTATGTTTTTTTTTCAGGTAAAACATGTCTGGAGGAGTACTTAAGCAGATCGACATCCCTTGCTTGCACAGTTCTGCAACTCAGAACAAAGATTATGAATGAGCAGAACAAAAGAAAAAAGAATCATTCCAATCGATTAAAAAAACTTTCTTTTTAGATTTTTTATAACAAAACTTTCAATCAAATACCTTTGTTTACTCCTTTTTAGCTAACCTGAGCTGAAGCTCATGTGAGCTTTTCAGATCACTTTTTATATGACGTCTGTCAACTTTCACATTTTCAACTTCTTCTCTAGAACCACTGGGCTAATTTCAACCAAACTTTGCACAAAGAAACCTTTAAATGGCTTTCAAATATGCTCAAATGAAGGACTAAGTCCCATTTAAAAGGGAAATGATTTTTATTTTACATATCATATTTTAAACAAACCTTCTCGAAAACCATTTGGTTGGAAAAGCTGAAACTTGTGTCGAAGCATCCTCAGTCATGTAGATTCAAGTTTGTTTAAATCATGTTCCAAGGGGGTAGGGTTGAGCCACAATGGGATAATATATAAGTATTTATATAAGTAATATATAAAGACAACTCTTCCAAAACCTTTTTCTCAAAAACCAAAAGGTCAGACAAGCTGTAATTTGTGTTGAATTTTGATTAAATCAGGATGCTCAAGGTTAGGGAGGGGTCAAGATGGGGGGGGGGGGGGAGGCAAATTTTTACATAAGATTATATCGAGAAAAAATATTTAAAAATCTTTTTTTTTTTTAAATTTTTTTTCTCAAAAGCCATGCTGTGACTTATGTTGAAGAATTATCAGGTAGTGCAAATTTCATCATGTTCAAATCATGATAATGATCTTGAGGGTATAATTAGGTCACAGTAGGGGGGGGGGTGGTATAATTACCTACGAAATAATTCTGATTATTCTCCAAAACTCAAATGTTATTTGTATTTGTTATTTGTTATTCATATGGTATTGCTTATAACCAATCATCTTGACCTTTGTGATTCTCAGTTGTTCTCAACTGTGGCCCCTGAGCTACACAATGTGTTCAAAGTTTGATGTTATGAACTGTTCTTCTTGATCTTCTTGAGAAATGAAATGCTCAACATGTAGTTAATTGATGATAAAATCATCAACTTTCGAAAGAAGCTCAATGTATAGCACAATAAAATGTGTTTTAAAAATCTATTTTCCTACATTGTTCAGATATTTTCTAAATGGCCGTATAAAGCTGATTTCATCATTGATGCCGTTGCTCAAGTGAGCGATGTGGCCTATGGACCTCTTGTTTGGAAATTATCTTAGTCACTTTTCAAACCAAATTTAAATTCTGCCTGTTATTCTAACAAACATTGAAGATAGCTACATGTTTGATGTTTAAATGTTTCTTCACATACATTTTACAAGCAAATTATTCCCCATCAAATCCCATTTCAATTTTTTGCACAACTGATGGCAATTAATAAAGTTTGCTTGATTATCATATACAATGTAGAGATCTAGAAGTTGCATTATGTCTTTGTATTACATATTGTTTTTAAATTAATTTAACTATAGGAAACAAAAATTAAACACACTTCCTTGATTGTGTTTCAGAAATATTACATAGTTGTTTTGAGGCAAAGAAGTAAAAAACCAGGCCCGTGGAGTGCATTGGTTTTTTTGTTGACATAATCTTTTAAGGAAAAACTACTGTGGTGTTAAACATCTATTAATTATTATGAGAATGTTGTGCATGTACCTGGGTTTAATTTATTCATATACCAACGATTAGAACTAATGTTTATGAATATGCATAGTTGAGTTAATATAAATGTTTTCATGTTTACATGAAATACATGTAGTTAAGTATTTACTGTTAAAATACATGTAGTTAAGTATTTACTGTTAATTAGAATATAGTGACTCCTAAAATTAATTTAAACTTACTAAACTATTAAAATGGATTAGTACAACCGTACAAAGTTTTTGGTTTTTTTAAACTCTGTAGTCCGTTAGAGTTTAAGCTGTATCTTTAAAATTTTAATACATTTAATTAAAAAAAAAATTCTTATATTTTATACAATAATGGAGGTAATAATGAATTAGATTTATTTTAGTTATTGAGCATGTTATCAATATGTGTATAATTATGATACATGTACTTATATCATTGCTTCAGTTGTTTCGGTAACTGTGTTGATCTGTTTACAACATAAGTGCATATCAAATCAAAATACAATATCATGCAGTAATTTTCATGTCCAGAACAAATTAAAATGAGATATCATGTTAGTTTCATTTGTAATACTAGTTCATTTTTAATGTTCTCATCTGTTATATATATATTTCTGATCATCGGTGTTTTAATATTAAAAATATTAAAACTTGGAATCGCTTTTCTTGTCATTCATAAGAGGTTTGTTATTACATGTACCAGTGTACAATTTAAATAAAATTATTATTTTAAGTTAAAAATTATAAAGTTATTTCCTTTAAAAAATAGTAATGATGTTGTGACTTCTTCATCAAGTTTTAATGATTCTAATATTAATAAGTTAATTTAGATTTGAATAAATTTTTTACCTATGACTATATAAAATATAAATTTTTAAACAGATTTGCTGGCACAACCGCACAATATACACTTAAAAATGTGTTAAGAGATGAATACGACATTGCTTTAAAATAAATATTATACAATTAAGGTAGGAGTTAGGTTACCAAAAAATAATGTTTGTAGAATGCAATTGCTTTTGCATTTTAATTAACACTATTGAATGTATATTGAAATTACTACTATTTATATTATTGTCTGCCTGATAGGCATTTCAAAAATTAATATATGTCTACCTTATATTGTATTTATATAATGTCAGCTTAAAGTCTACTACATGGTTTTGAAAAATTAGGCAGACCTCTTAAAATGTATATCTCTTTGGATGCAATATATCTTAACAACAGTCTACCAATGAACATACTTTTGTGTTTTAATAGCTTGTTGAGATGGACAATGAATAATATTGAGATTTAAAAAAAACTATATATGTCTGCCTAAGTATTGTTTTTTAGCCATGTCCGCCTATTGGTGAAAGCAGGTATATATATATATATATATATATATATATATATATATATATATATATATATAATGTTATTAGAAAGAATCTTTTGATATTGACAGAAATTCTTATTTTTTTATCTTCATTTTATCTTCAGACTGTCCGAATGGGTTTTATGGGGATAAGTGTTCACTTCAATGCCCAGTCAACTGTACTTACTGTCATATAGAAACCGGAGGCTGCGAGGAATGTTATCCTGGATTTACTGGTCTTAACTGCATGTCAAGTAAACAACTTTTTATATAATGATTAAAAAAAAGTAAAAAATAACTTCTTTTATTTTCATTTTAGTGGGTTTTACAATGGTTTAGTCATTCACAAAAAATCCTATTCATTTATACCATTACAAGTCGCGCACAATTCACCTGCCTTCATAAGTATAATATCACAAACAAAACATTATAAAAGCGCGAATTTGTACATTCAATTTAAATTCCATCTGTCGCCTACTTCCCACTTAAACAATCATTTTTCTTGAACTGATTTTTTGAATCACATATTAAATTCTCCACTGATTCAATGGTTATTGTTTTTCTTAAACAGCCTGTGCACCTGGAAGATATGGTATAGATTGTTACGAGAGATGCAGCCCGTTTTGTAACACTCGTGAGTGTGATCATATAACTGGTGCGTGTGAAGATGGATGCGAAGAAGGCTGGGGAGGAATGCAGTGCCAACAATGTACACAAAACCATTTTATACATAATTTTCAATATCCGCGTGAATTTTAATAGATTTCTATTACTTTTAATTCATACTAACAATAAAAAAATGATAAGAAAATTAGCAATTTCCTTTTTAGCTGTTTGGTCTTGGCTGATGTGAGCTTGTTATGATAATTCATGTTGTAATAAATCATAAAACTTGTACGTTGAATGTAAGCCTATTTCATGTACAATACGATGATTTTGATATGATATCATTAGATTAAAGATTAAACTTGGACTCCAAATTATAACAGATTTAGATGGATATGATGAGAATCGTCTGCCTGAGGACATCTCCGCATACCTGTACATCATTAAAGGAACGATAATTGCTGCGGTAATTAACACCGGGATTTTTGTCGTTTACATCATATTTCTGAGGTGAGCTGCTTTTGCTTACACTAGTCATTTACGTTCTAGTTAAATTCAGCAAAGGTACGTTACATGTGATTGTTTTTATACATGGCAAAACATTATGACACATCAATCAAATAAATATTGTCATAAGCATAATCCTTAGTGCGCCTCTCTTGTACATAAGTAAAAAAAATATGTATTTCGGGGTGATGGATACATTAAATAACAGTTTATCACCGAGAAGTGACTGAAAAAACGCCTGTTTTCCTGAAGCGACTAATCAGTAAATGATTGTTTTATTGAAATGAAAAGTGGTTTTTCTTGTTCTACAATTTTTAACACATTTCTCTTATACATTTTTTTTCACATTTGTAATGAACATGCTTACTTGTAGTTTTCTTTCATTTATCATTTATTCTTTTAATTCAAAAACTTTAATTTCATTTTGATAAACACAAATTTTGCACTTAGGAAATAAAATGGATATATCTGGTATGTAAATGTGAAGTATCTCATGATAAAACGCATGTCTTCACATATTGCAATAAAAAAATAATAGATTAAATTTGTTCCGCATAATTGTTTGTATTTATGACATAAAATGTTTTTTTTCAATGTCAAAATGAACAACTTTCCAAAGGCCAATTTAAACAATATATTTACCTCTTTCATGGCAAAGATTTTGTTGAATCTAAGACATAGGGAAATACAGGATAATAAGTCGAGCTAACAAAAACTCAACAAACACATGACTGTAACAATTTACGTTTTATCTATATATATATCTTTGATTCCGAATATCATGGAATAGATGCAATCGGTATAAAAACTTTAATAGCATCTTCAAATAGATTGTACAGTGGGTCTTTTTTGCCTTAAATGCGTTTTTTTTCAACTTCTAGGAGAAGAAGGCTGCAAAACTTGAACGTTAATAGAAATAGCCTCAGTGAAGTTGCATTAAAAAAAGATGAGAATTTGTGTGTTTCAGCTATAACACACAAGGAAATTGAATATCAAAAACTATAGATTGTCCATTCTCAAATACAATTATGCATTTTCTTTAAATAAATCGAAAGAGATTTAAGAAAATCGCTTTCCTCAATGAAACCAAATTTTATTTACCGATGTCTTTTTAATTATTCTGAATGAGATAAGCTAAAAAGGAATGGTATGTTCTCGTTATAAAATAATACGAGGTTAATATTATATAATATATGACACCATTCGGTGTTGGATCGTTTAAAAAGGAAATTGCTTAGCTTTTTTAATCATAAGATTACATTATCATTATTTTTTTATCTTTGCTTGATTTATCACATGTGTGCTTTAAACAATTATTATATATTTAAACAAGTTAAAGTGAATTGTAAAATGCAGACAAATAAATACATGTACTATAGTAAGTCTGTTCTATAGATTAAAGTTGCTAGTTTTTCACCGATGAGAGATGCTAATGATGCATTATCACAATTCCAATCATTTTTACATGAAGTACACTTATATGCACTTTTAATTCATATTTTTTTATCTGTTGCTTCATTGACATTCCGCCTGATTCTTTCTCAAGTGTTGAAAGAGTTGTTTTTCCTTGTATGTTGATGATTGTGCTGTGATGAAAATACGGATAGACTGTCTATATTTCATTGTTAAGTGTGTTTCCCTCTGTGTGCAAAAATCGTGTAAAACATTTATTATATTTATTTTAGTACACTAGTCAATAAAAATGCTAACTACTGTTATTGTTCTATTTTTTTTTCAAGTTTCAGTACGCCTTCAACCAAGTTAATTCAAAGCTAATCAGAACAATGACTAACATATGCATTTAAAACGGTTGATTGCCACATGTGTTTAGCAAACTCTGCATTAAGTGATTATTTTAGACATTTACTTACGATAATTTACAATCAAAATAATTATCACTTCAGTGTAGAGTCTCAACTTCCATAAAACATTCGTGTTGCCAAGGTTATTACAGATTTCAAATATGATACTAGATTATATGTTATGGCCTATTTTGTTTTTTGTTTAGCTTTAGGTAATAAACACGATTTAAAAGTATTTCTATTCTATTTTTAATATCGATGTATATTGCACACATTTTATGCATTGTCTTTTTCCTATAATAGCCGACACATCAACATTGTACTGACAAATAATTGTTTTGAACTATAAACCTGGTGTATTAGAAGTTTGATTGACAGGTCGGGTGGAGATTAAATTTTAGGTGAATGCGAGAAGTAAAAATTGTAATCTTTCTTTATAAAGTGCGGCAACCAATTCATTAAAATATCATAACGGAAATTCTATAGAAATTGGTTAAAGTACATGCGGTAAATAGATAACGTATGTTTATTTATGTTCATGAAGAAATGTGTTATTAAGTCCAGTGATGAGCCTGTCGATGCCGGGTCAGAAATCTAAATAAAACGCTTCTACTGACCACGGTGCGTCAGATCATTAGTATGCACTTAATCGCATTTACTTATAAGGTCCGGAAATTGAAGGTACAGTGTCCGTGCGTATAAAAAGGAGGTGCGGGAAAAACGGCTCTCCAGTACATGAAGTCAACTGGAAGCTGTCTTTTGCCTCCTCTCTTTGTACAGGTAAGATCATATTAAGATACTTGCGCGGTTTTAATAAAAGTTACCAAAAATGATTCAGATGGTTCAAGTAAATATAATATCTTCTTTTCAAAGTTTTTGTAATCAATGTTTATTGTTATTACTTATACATTATATTATATTATGGAATTTGATTGGAATGTTTTATTATTAAAATTGAATAAAAGAGTAGTCAACTGGAAGCTGTCTTTTGCCTCCTCTTTTTATACAGAGAAACGGCTACTCCCCAGGTCGAGGAGGAGATAAATCTTGGTTATATAACGTGGCACAGGCAACGCCAAGTGTCTGGTCAAGGACGAATAAGGTCCCGAGGATAAAATAAACTAAAATATAGTATTGAGCGAAATCCTAGTACGATAAAAATATAGATCTTATTTGTTGTTAATCATAACGAAGCATTTAGAGGCTAGTATCATATTTCAGTGTTATTTGTTTCTAGTTAACTCACCAACATATTGTTCCTTTATTTACGAAGTCAAGCAATAAAGAAATTGCAAACTTAATCGTTTGACACTTTTTGTATGAAGTAACGCAGAATAAATACTTTATTCTATTGAAGCAATCTTATTTCAAACATAAAACACAATGAAGTGGAAAGACCTCTAAGTGTTCGAGAACAATTAGTCTACTAGTTATTCTTATTATTTTTCTCTATTTTCCAAGGGACAGCTTTTTTATTATAAGACATATTGAAACAATTTTTCCTTCATGTAATTGGCCATTTAAAGTTCTGATACCAAATGACCCTGTTCCTGACAATCTCCGGGACTTACAAAGTTATTGCCCTTGTTTACGAAAAGCTTGTTATCGCTACTCCTCTGAAACCAAAAGAGATAAAAGCTTGGAACTTTTACCGATGTCTTCAGTACACTTACAGGGCTCTTCAATCTATTTATACCTAAAAGATCTGAGGCCCCCTTCTAGTACTTATTGCCCCTGAAAGTATTTAAATTTCTATAAAATCACTTTCAATTTTTTTATTATTTGTCATAGAGACTTCGGGTCACTTGGGATGGAAGCGTCTACCTTCACCCCTGCGAATGTTATTGTCATTTAAATTTTAGACCACGTGGTTTTATTTGACCCTTTCAGTTTCGCAGTAAAAATCGTGCCTCGTGTTTATAGTCTAGTTCATAGACAGGCACGTAGCTTCAGGGGGGCCAGGGGGGGCCTGGCCCCCTACTTTTTCTCACAGCAAAAAATTTTTGAAAATTTACCTATAAAAAAGTGAATTAACATGTAGTTGGCCCCCCTTTTTTTGAAGTATGTAAAAAATAGATATGAAAATAAGGAAATGAGGAGTCAAATTGAAGTTCCAACCTATACTACTTTATGCAGAATGTTCCTTGAAAATGACTCGATGTACTAGGTTTTTATGCAAAACAGACATCCATTATTTTTTTAAAACATGGTATTGCACACCACAAGCATCAAACATGGATATGATTTTATTAAGCCACGCAATGTTTATATTTTCAACCACTCAACACGTGGTTGAACACGAACGATAACTCTGTTCTGAATATTATCGTTTAATAGAAAAACCGCTAAATGGTGAAATAAGACAAACATATTAAAAGAGTTTCATGTTTTAACAAAAACCAAAGTAGGATACGATATGAAAAACGACCAGTACTTACGTATTTTGAGAATATTATCCGAACACTTATACTTCCGCTCGAAATTTTACAGGAACTAAACAAATCTCGGTGAAGTCTCGTGAACTTTCATTCGAGCACCTCTGGATTTATTACATACTTAGCAACGATAAAGATAACATTCCTAACACATTCGCAGGAGTGACCTTGGCTGATCAAAATGACATAAAGATCAAAGGTCAAGGTAATTTGGAAATCTCTTAATTAATGAGTTTTTAGATCTTTTTTGTTTAGGGTGGTAGAGAAAAACTTGTTCATCGATGTAGTAGGACATCATAAGACATTTCAAGATATAACCCTTAAACCCCTACCATGAAACAATTATAGAGTTATTGCCCCTATTGTACAAATTCTTGTTATCCTTACTCCTCACTAACTGTTAGAGATAGAGACTTGAAACTTTTACTAATGTATTCAGTACACTTAGACGCTCCTTCAATCTATCATACCGAAAGGGTCCAAGACCCTTCTATAACTTCAATAACTTCTATCAGTTATTGCCCCTGAAAGTTTGGAACATTCAATAAAACACAAATAACTTTGGAATCAATAATCATAGAGACATCGGACCACTTTGGATGGAAGCGTCTACCTTGTCAGATCAAAATAACATAAATGTCAAAGGTCAAGGTCAAGCAATTAAAAATTGCATACTTAATCTTTTGACACTTTTTTATAAAGTAACGCATATTTAAAAAAAACTTTATTCTATTGCAGCAATCTTATTTCAAACATAAAACACAATGAGGTGGAAAGACCTCTAATTGTTCGAGAACAATTCGTCTATTAGTTATATTTCGAATTCTTTGTCGATTGATTTTTCTTTTTTAACATGATGTAGATTTTAGATAAGACAGAAAAATACATATATGCCGTAATCATATGCTGTATTTGTGAATTATTATGGTTACAGTATGCTTATGCTAATGCTATTCCTAAATTGACAAAATTGTAAAGCCGACTAGATCGCATTGATAAACGTTCTTCATCGTCTGTAAAACAAACTGAATTGGTGTTGTAAATACATTGTAACGTAAATTTTTGTCTGCATATTCAATCTACAATTTTTACTCAAATCTGATTGGCTACATGATGCAGGATTGGATAGGATACGATTCATGTGGCGTGCATTCTGCATCTTATTCTACCTTATCCTTGTAAACTTGTAGGATGGTAGCATTATACCGTATTAAACAACATTTCTGTAACAGAAACCGCAGTATATACGACAAAACGTGTTGATTTAATAAACATTGTTACTACACAAATGAATCGAAATGGATAATAAGCGCTGTTCATCCATTTAAAAAATTAACTTTGATATATGGACTCCATTTGTCGATGTAGTTATATCTTACTTCTGTGAATGCAATGCTTATGTCTAATGGTTTCATTTCTCTTTTTTGCAGTTTTCTTTTGTTTCTTTATTATTCAAATATTGGGTGTCCTTATCATTGAATATACATAACCTGTGTCAATTGTGTTTTGTGTGATATTCAGACTGGTCATTGTGAGGAGTGTAAGACTTGGTATCAAGGAAATTTTAGGTAAACCAAGAGTACTCATCACATCAAAAGTTTGAAACATTTCAAACAAATTTTCATAAACACTTTTTTGAAAAGTCTGAAACATTTCCAACAAATTCTCGTATCAACTTTCTTTTACAGATCTGCCTTTTTATCAGTTTGAGTTCAATTATCTAAAAATGTCAAAGTGTTATATTAGATACTGTCGATTGAATTTGTTGACAAAATTACATGATGCTGCAGAAATTGTTCATAATTAGGTCTTTCCACCTTTCAGGTGAAAGACCTCTTGTTTTCTTCATGTTTTTTTTTCTTCTTCTTCTTCTTCTTCTTTTTCTTCTTCTTCTTCTTCTTCTTCTTCTTCTTCTTCTTCTTCTTCTTCTTCTTCTTCTTCCTTCACTTTTTTTTGTTATTAGGGTTATTAAAACAATTTAAACTTTATGTAATTGCTAATTAAAAGTTATGATACTAATTGACCCCGTGTCAAAAAACTCCCAGAACTTACAGAAGTATTGCCTTTTGTGAAGGAAATGCTAGGTATCTCAACTCCTCTGAAACCATAAGAGATAAAGACTTGAAACTCTTACCAATGTCGTCAGTACAATTAGAGGGCTTTTCAAGCTATTCATACCGAAAGGATATGAGGCCCCCTTCTAGTAGTTATTGCCCCTGAATGTATTCTAATTTCCATAAAATCACTTCCAACTTTTTTATTACTTATCATAGAGACTTCTGACCGCTTGGGAAGGAAATATCTACCATTGCCCAACAAAATGACATGAAGGTCAAAAGTCAAGGTCATTTGGTTATCTGATAATTAATGAGATTTTAGATCTCTTTGGTTTAGGGTGCTAGGGAAAAACTGTTGGGTGTAGTAAGACATCGTAAGACATTTTAAAATACAGCCCCTTGGTGCATACCTTGGAATAAAAACAGAGTTATTGCCCCTATGATACTAAATGCTTGTTATCGTTACTCCTCTGAAACCATAAGATATAGATACTTGAAACTTTTACCAATGTCTTTCATACAATTAGAGGGTTTTTCAATCTATCATACCGAAAGGATATGAGGCCCCCTTCTAGTAGTTATTGCCCCTGAAGGTATTTAAATTTCCATAAACTCACTTCCAACTTTGTTATTACTTATCATAGAGACTTCCGACCACTTGGGAAGGAAATATCTACAATGGCCCAACAAAATGACATGAAGGTCAAAGGTCAAGGTCAAGGTCATTTGGTTATCTGATAATTAATGAGGTTTTAGATCTCTTTGGTTTAGGGTACTAGGGAAAAACTGTTTCATGGATGTAGTAGGACATCGTAAGACATTTTAAAATACAGCCCCTTGGCTTACCCTTGGAATAAATACAGAGTTATTGCCCCTATTATACTAAATGCTTGCTATCGCTACTCCTCTGAAACCATAAGAGATAGAGACTTGAGACTTTTACCAATGTCTTCACTACACTCAGAGGGTTCTTTTATTTATAAATACCGAAAAGATTTGTGGCCACCTTCTAGCAGTTATTGCCCCTGAAAGTATTGAAACTGTGGTAAAACCACTTCCAACTTTTTTTTATTACCTGTCATAGAGACTTCAGACCACTTTGTTTGGGAGCGTCTGCCTCGACCGAACAAAATGACATAAAGGTCAAAGATCAAGGTCATTTGAAAATCTGTTTATTGATGAATTTTCATATATTTTGAAATACAGATTGATATTAAGGGTTTTAATAGCATGATTGGTTGCGCAAAAAGGTATTCAATTGGGTCAGCCAGATATCACATTAAGTCATGTGATTACTCAAGTGGAACTTGTTTTTACAGTCAACCCATTCATATTGTACAAGGATAGCTAGCCTGTAGAACACTTTCTTCTATTATTAAGTTTCCTGTTTATATGCTTGTGTTAAGAGTATTCACTTAGTTCGGTTTTGTACAGAGTAAGTGCAAAAAAATTCACAGATATGTTTTAGATAAACAACACGGAATTCTTAAATGACTTGAAATAAAACAAATCTTTAAAAATCACTTATGGCTTTGTGGTTTCCCATTTTATTGTACAATTCATATAAAAGGTATGATAATTTTCTGTATATTGTTTGAGCAATGCAGCAACTTAATTTATTAAGGTGGAAAGACCTTTAATTGTTCGAAAATAAATACTGTACTAGTTCTACACGCATTGATTTGTTGTGCATGATGATTTGATTTTAAAAAAGATGAACTAGTTATCTTTTGTCAAATTCTTTTCTAAAATATTACCAGAAATAAAACAACATACCTATTGAAATTAATCCATTCTGAGAAAAGCTCCCCAATTGTTTTATACGCTACAAAAGTTCAAGACAAAAGTAGATGAGTCATATTTAACGAGCCGGTATGGTGGGACAAAACTTGTTTACACTGTGAATAAAATCTTAAGATTTTATATATTGTTTATTGTTTATTTTTTAACTCGGAAGTTAAAAAGGCTTGGATTTCAGTGTGTTAAATGCGTAGATAAATTTCACTTCCTAGATCATTTTATTTTGAAGAACATATATTACCATGGAGTCAGTATTATTGTGGTGTTCATTCTCTGCAATGGTTGGTCTTGGAATATCGTATGGTAAAATATTTCAATATTTTGGTTATACTTTTTTTTTTACTTTTAATGTGTAATAAACACTTGTTCTTTAATACGGAGCAGTCTACTTGTGTAGATCCCTTGGAATTTGTATTAATGATTTATTTGAAATTTATGCATGTATGGGTTACTCAATCAACAAAATTTGGGATCGTTAAGATGCAAAAATATTCTGAATTAAGTTTGTAATGTGCGTTATTAAAAAAAAAATAGCGACAATATTTTTTAAGTCAATTTTAATAGAAGTTCATATTATAGTCAAAACGTTTTTCATACGTATGCATTATAATTTACCTAAAAGTAACAGTTGTATTCAAAACATCAGATGATTCATTTAAAACTTAAAAAGGTTCAATGAATATTATTTTTATAAAATATATTAAATATAAAACAGTGATTGTTAAGCTAGTAATGATGCAACTCAATAAACCAGCTAATAAAACTTGACTGTGTTATATTTGCATTTATGATAGCAATTCAAACAATTATGTAGGCTAGCTTCATATGTATTTCTTAATGAAATCCTCAGAAAACATTGCCTGGAACAGAACAGCATGGCAGAAATATCCTTATTCTTATAAACAAGAATGGGGAGCGAATCGTGCTGTGGACGGGCGGAAATCTGATCTGTCTGTTTTTAAAGGACAGTGTGTGATTTCAGCAGACAGAAAATTCACAGCAGAATGGTTCGTAGATCTGGGAGAAATGCTCAGTATACATCACATCTTCATACAGTACAGGACGGACAACAATGTTTGGGGTGATATTTTAATCTAAAAAGAACACTACATAGGTTAGAACAGATAGTCTCATTATATATGATACCGTTTTCCCTTAGAATAACTTTTTAAACAATTTAGTTATCAAAATGATCAATTTTTTTTTTATGTAAATTTATTTATTTCTTTCTCGCCAATTTCAAAACCATTTATGAGTTTTTAACATTTCGAGCATTTTTTTTAAAAACCCAGAAAAAAATTCTAAGAGAGTGCCTCAAGTGACCTTTTGATTGATCAATGATAACGACTTCCGACAGCCCCTGTACGAATCAATTTTCTTTCAAATATCTTCACTATTCTCAATATCTGCAGAGTATGTCACTTGTTTAGTTGGTTTCCCCAGTTGGACAAAAATATGGTGCGATTTTGATTAGTAGAAAGTCGCGTTTTTTCCTCATTTTTCTGATGGGAAAAAATGAAAAATGTAATATTGAGGCCACCATATACATCTTTTTGGTCAACTATTGTTTATATCGTTTGTTAATATTCACATTTCCAACCGTCTTTGTGTGTGATAACATTACAAATCAATTTTGAAGACTATACCCCAATAAAATTATAAAAGATGAGCAACAGTAGCATCGGCGTGTCTTAAAGCATAGCAGAAAAAAACGGTATTAGCCTTACCACATAGTAAAACATTGCATACGCTAACTGGGAAAAAACAGTTTCAAATTGCTGTTTCAAAGTGTACAAATCGGAAATAATATCTAAAGAATGATTTCTTATTCCTTTACTCATTGGAATATCGAACTGCATTACATATTATGGAACATTCTCTGAAAAAAACTTATGCAAAAAAAAAAAAAAATAATAAATAAAAAATAAAAACTCTTGATATGGAGAAACTTGTGTGTCTTGGCGAATGATAAGGTGATATATATGCACCTTTTTGTATAATTTAAAGATAGTCTGCCTGGATTCTCTCTGACAGTTAACACAATATGTTCTTGCATCTTGAAAAAAAAAACCTATCTTTCTAGGTGGTCCGTAGAAAAAAGTCCTTATATCTGCCAAGTGACAATGGTTGAAAAAAAAAACATTTATTTTTCTTAATCTTAAAATATCAAAATAATTCGGACCAACAGTTTATAGTTGTAAAAAAAATTTATGAAAAATTGCATATTGTTTCCAGTTGTACGTTGCCTTTGATATTAGTTTTTTGTTCTAATGCAGTGAGATATATATATATATATATATATATATATATATATATATATATATATATATATATATATATATATATATATATATTAGCATGTACATTAAATCAGCCCATCTTTCATGTTTCATGAAGACGAAAGTAACGCATACACTGGTAGATTCTTGGGATTTTCGGTATACATATCGAACACAACGAACAAAGATGACGGGACATTATGTTTTAAGGACACCAGCTATACCAGAGCCACGATACCTAATCCTACAAACATATCGTGTATCACACACGGAAGATTCGTCATCTATTACAACGACAGGACCCACCCTCCGTATCCTGCTGGGTATTCTATGTTCGCATTCAACGAACTCTGTGAAGTGGAAGTGTATGGTAAAAAAACAAAATTCAAATTGAAAACGAGCATGATGAACGTATCACAATCGTTTTTAAGATTATTATGCATGATAAATTTGGTAAAAAGTGTGCATAGAGGGCACATTTACATAATATTGTAAACATATAATTGAGATACATACTTATAAGGAAAATTGTGTTCTGGAATCTGCTTCATTCTTTCTTATGTTTCTATTTCTAACTAGGGTGTCCTGTTATAGGATATTACGGAATGAATTGTTCGTTACCATGTCCGCTGAACTGTCAGGAAGGTCACTGTAACATTGTAGATGGAACGTGTTTAGGTTGCATTGCCGGTTTCATTGGATCGCAATGTAATAAAGGTTTGTTTTTTTCTATTGGGAAAACTCTTTGAATTAAAGATAAAAAGTGTCATCGCTTCACTTTACTCTTTACTCATGGTTCTCAAAGTTGGATTGTTTTAAAATTCAATATAATTAGTAAAATTTATTCTAAAATCAAAAATGTTTTATGAAATGAATTATTCTTGACATAACACTCGATATGTGTACTATATTATGGAATTAGGCTTAAACAAAGCTGGACTTTTAGCAAGACAGAGGAAATTCGGACTAAATTTTTCAGATTTTTTTTAATGAAATATTTTTGTTAATATTGTAATATTCAAAGTTAAGATTTAATTTGTTAGTCAACATAATTTTGCATATTTTCTGTTGGTTTTATCCTACTTTTTCATTTAGATAATTGTATGACATACACTACAAAAATACTAAAAATGCTTAAATACGATAAATGACACCATTTCTCAAAATTATGACCATTGACCTCATATAAATGTTATGCCAGCAGAGTAAGGTCAATACACTTAGTATAATACTAAAAATGTTTTAGTAATATTTCATTCAGTTCTTTGTTAAATTGAATCAAAAATGGGTAGGAATTTGAAAAACTGATAGAGGAAATTCGGACTTGAATATTTATAAAAAATTGTGAATGAAACCATAAAGTTTTTTTTATCTATTTAGTGTCACTGCCATTTTTAAACTGTATTTCACTCTTACAAGAAATGGCAATTTGTATTATTTTCACAATTAAGAAAATCTCAATCATAGTGTAAATTGTTAAGGGTTTTTTCCAAAATTTTCTAAAAATATTCTTGGCCATTAACTCAAAGAGTAGGTCAGTAAAAAAAAGGTATACTACACAATATAAGTTTTTCATTATCATCAGTGGAATTTTTTCCATTCTGGGTAAACCTATACCTTAAAGGCTTTTATAAACGGCTCGTCCATTTCGCATTACACAAATCACTCTGACTTATGGAGTACACTAGAAAACAACTAAGAATTAGAGTCCAAATATTTTTAATTAGGGAACAGGACAACAATAATCATGTATCATGCTTTAAATTAAGTATCATATTTTTTAAAGAATTAGCTACTTTCAAAGAACAAAACCATAGGTGCTAAGCTGTACTGACTAAGATATAAGGAATCATTCTTTGACTATACTGGATAGACTATCACGGATGACATTATTTCAAATTAAATAACGTCTCTCGAACTATATGATATATATACATGTAATCACTTACCGACAATATTATTGTCCGCATGAAAGGCAAAGCATGATTCTTAAGTATATTTCAATAACTGTGTAGTTGTTGTGCCAAAAGAAATATATATTTTTTTTAATATGGCATTAGTTGCAATAAACAAAATCCACCTGTGATCTAGCAGCGTGCGTCAGTTTACAACAATCGAATTTTGAAGTTATTAAATGATATGACCATACAGCGCAAAGTATCCACTTGATGCTGTTAAATACGTTACTTTTAGTTTGTAAGATACCTCTAAAAAGAGTTTAAGGACGTTGTTTACTCAGGGTCAGAGTTCTCAAATCCGGATTGTTAAAAAGTTCAATTTCATGAGTAAAATTTGTTTTGAATACAAAAAGTATTTATGAAATGAATTATAATTGACATCACAATCGATATTTTTACTAAATTATGGAATTAGGCTCTGACAAAGTTTGACTTTTAGCAAAACAGAGGGAATTTGGACTAAATTTTTCAGATTTTGTTTTCCACTGAAATATTTTGTGTAGTACTGTAATATTTAAAGTTAAGATTTTATTGGTTAGTCAACATAATTTTGCATATTTGTTGTTGGTTTTATCTTGCTTTTTCCTTTAGATAATCGTAAAGAACACACTACAAAAATATTGAAAAATGCCTAAAAATGATAAAAAACTCCATATCTCAAAATGTTGATCATTGTCCTCATATAAATTGTATGCCAGCAGAGAAAAGTCAATATACGTAGTTTAATACTATAAATGTTTAAACATTATCATCATTCAGTTTTTTGTTATATTGAATAAAAAATTGGTAGCTATTTGAAAACTGATAGAGGAAATTCGGACTAGAATATCTATAAAAATTATGAATGAAAACTTTATGCTTTGTATCTATTTAATGTCACTAACATTCATAAACTGTATTTCATTTGTTAAAGAGTTAAGTAATTTTGTATCATTTTCATCATTAATAAAATCTCAATCTTAGTGTAAAATTTTAATGGATTTTTCTTAAATTTTCAAAAAATATTCACTGGCGATTAACTCAAAAAGTAGGTCATTGACCTTTTTTGAAAGTGAAGAATAACACTACCATTTAAGGTCTATAATACAAAATAGTTGGTTTTTCATTATCATCAGTGTTATTCTTTTTCATTCTGAGTAAACTTCATCCTTAATGCTTCATCTTTATATTAATTGATTTTGTTCTCCGTATTAGTTTTATTTTTTAACGTTTAGCATATGAAACAATTATTTTGTAGAAACCCCAAAATAGACATAAATAAGAGTTTATGTTTATTTTAACAAATATTTTTTTTTATTCAATCATCTTAAAGAAAATATTATGTATGTTTAAATTTATTTAAGTGCTTATTTTAAAAAAAAAACCATTTACCTATGAATTTGTATTCATGGAATTGATTGAAGTTGTTTGGGGATTTATCTTTACAGAGTGTGATGGAGGCAAGTTTGGTCAAGACTGTAACAACAAATGCGGGAACTGCTCGCAGAATGAACAGTGTCACCATATTAACGGCTCCTGTATGAACGGGTGTAATCCGGGGTATTATGGATCCTATTGTTCAAAAAGTAAACCATGTACTAATAATTCAGATTTAAGAATTTTCAAAATTAACAATATTTCAAAACACAGAAACTTTACAGAGAGTGATGAATAACAAATAAAAAGTGATTTCATCAGAAATAAGTTACTGGAATATTGTATTCCAAATTATCAAAATATCAACATTATAAAAAAAATCAAATTAAAAATACAAACTTAACAAGATAGCATAATTCTATAAAGAAATGTATAATTTAATGCAAAACAAGGTTTTAGAGTATGTTTTTTTTTTCACGGAATAGATGACCTCATTTGCTATCGGCCTTTTTTGATTTGCACATTTTTAAGGGTATTGCCATAAACCTTTACCAGATAAAGTCAGAAATATATCTTTCTTTCTTTTGTTTTTTTTTTTTTCTTAATGTTTTTGTCTATATTTTCAAGTTTGTGAAACTGGGAAGTATGGTATTGATTGTCAACAAAGATGCAGTGCATTTTGTCGAACGTCCGGGATTTGTCATCTTATAACCGGAGCTTGTGAAGACGGTTGCAAAAGAGGATGGAAGGGAGCAGAGTGCTTGGAAGGTAAACGTTTTTCATTTCAAATAAAGAACTCGCATCAATACACTAAAATACATTTTCAAATTTCGTTTTTGTTAAAAACTTGCATTTAACTTGTTTAAATTTTATCATATGAAACAATGGTTTTCTATAAACCCTAAAAAGACATAAATAAGAGTTAATGTTTATTTAACAATGATGTTTTTATTCAATCACTTTAAAGAAAATATTATGTATGTTTAAATTTATTTAAAAGCAAATTAAACAAAAATCAATTTAACGATGATTTTTTTAATTGTATTATGAAAATTATCAACAAATGCAATGAATTAAAGTTGTTTGGGGATTTATCTTTACAGAGTGTGATGGAGGCAAGTTTGGTCAAGACTGTAACAACAAATGCGGAAACTGCTCGCAGAATGAACAGTGTCACCATATTAACGGCTCCTGTATGAACGGGTGTAATCCGGGGTATTTTGGATCCTATTGTTCAAAAAGTAAATCATGCACTCATAATTCAAAGAATTTTCAAAATCAAAAATATTTCAAAACAAATAAACATTATACAAAATAACGAATAAAAAGTGATTTCATCAGAAATAAGTTACTGAAATATCTAATTCCAATTATTAAAATATAAACATTTTGAAAAAGCAAGCCATACATATAAACTTAACAAAAATGTCATAAAGAAATGTATAATTTAATGCAAAACAAGGCTTTAAAATATTGTTCGTTTACGAAATAGATTACCTCATTTTAATTTGAAATTTTTTAAGGGGTATCGTCTTTAATTTACCAAATAAAATTATACATATATGTTACTATTTTTCTTTTTCCCTTAATGTTTTTGTCTATATTTTCAAGTTTGTGAAATTGGGAAGTATGGTATTGATTGTCAGCAAAGATGCAGTGCATTTTGCCATCCGTCTGGAATTTGTCATCATATAACCGGAGCTTGTGAAGACGGTTGCAAAAAAGGATGGAAGGGAGCAGAGTGCTTGGAAAGTACACATTTTTCACATCAAATAAAGAATTTAAAGGATATTAGCATGAAAACACTAAAATACATTTTCAAATTTCGTTTTTGCTAAAAACCTGCATTATCATTGCTAAATGAATTATAATGTAGGATACCATAATATTGCAATTTCAGTTGAGGATGATGGAAACACGTCGATTACTCTGTATTTTACGATAGCAACTTTTTCTGTCTCAATTGTGATCATCATCATACAGTTTATCTATATAATCCTACGGAGGTAAGTTTGTTTGTTTGTTTGTTTGTTTGTTTGTTTGTTTGGTTTTTTGAGGGTTTTTTTTGGACGTTTTATATATGCAACATGTCATTTCTGTTACGTTCCAGTTGAATAACTACATGATTGATTAATTTGCTACAATTTTTATTAAACTTTAAAGAGGAATGGATGGTCGGGGTCATTTTAAAAATCTATTGATATATTCAAAAAGAAGATCCCTGTATACTGATGTAGAAAATTTGTCAAATTCCAAAGCTATTACATATGGAATTTTCTTTAACGCACTAAAAGTTTATAGCTAAAAAAAACACTACTGAATAATTAAAAAGATATGATGGTTAGTTTGCTACCAACTAGCTTCCTTAAATCTTAAATAAAATGTAAATATTTTTTTTTATGCATGAGTCTCATTCTACTTGCTTAAGAAAATGAAATGTACATTTTTGAAATTATATCGAGGAATTACAATGCAAGCTTCTTAGGATTTGTTTAAATGCAACCGTCTACCATTTTAATAGCTTTTCGAGATAAACATCTTTGTTCTGTTTATTGCGTCTAATACTGCGATGCGTGATATGATTTTGGATCATACGTTGGGTTGATTAGGGACATATGTAAAACAAAAATTGCAATGTCCAAAATATTTCATTTATTTATAGTTTCCATGTGATTGATATTGTTGATAAAATTTAAAATTTCGAAGACAAATATTTAAATATTTAAAAGATCTGCTAAGTTTTAAATAATATTTGAAAATAATCCAACAAAGATAAGCAGAATATGAAATATATTACAAAATCACTTTTAGAAATACATCTTGCTTTCCAATTCAATGTTTGGTATGTGTATTTATCATCGACATAATACATTAACTTTTAGTAACCATTGAAAAAATCCAAATGAGGTTTGAAGTAGTGGGGTCTTATTTCATTTTAATTTTTCCCAAGCAAACAAAGAAAAAAACATAAGAGGAGAAAAACATATGAACAAACCAGAAACGAAAACGTGTTTACACAGGATATTGGTGGTTACGAGTCGATGCTTAGTGGACCCGAGGACAACTACCAGGAATTAGCCACAGTTACTGCACATTGACAAATGAATATTTGGTGACAACAACCGTGTACTCACTAGATACATGTGACATGATGAATCGATTAGTCTTATATAAAGTTAAAACACATTGTTTTGAACAGTTCCTTTTACAATTTTTTAAATTCTTAAGTAAAAAAAGCGACAATCATGTATCTGGACTTTAAACATTTTTAGGAGTTTCCTTTGAGTTTTTCATGCTTTATTCTAAAATGTCATTTGCGTATATATCAAGTGCGCTACCATAAATCAAACGAGATGGTATCGTAAAATAAATTATATTCACGTGAATTAAAGCACATGAAATATCTATAATTATTTCACACAAAAACATACAAAATGTCACTAATATCCCGAATTTATTACATCACACATAGATTATATGGGCCATGATGAGAATGTGGTCTGTGATAATGTTAGTTATTGAACAATTCAACGGTTTTGCAGTAGGACAAAACATTTATCAGTTTATGAATTTGTGTTTATTTATATACTCTTTAGAGATTTTTATGTGATATTTTCAAATCATGATAATGTTGTAATCGTATAGTGGTTATTGTAACGTCACGGCACCAATGTAATCGTATAGTGGTTATAACTTTTATTTATACCAAGAGTTCCTTCTTACGTCTCTAGTCGCTAAAGCCTAACGTAGGTCAGTCTCAAATCTGTCAATTTTCTTAATCTAAATCCAAAACTCCGTAATAATGAAAATGTATAGCTCAATCACTCTGTCAAATATTTACGAGTTTTTCAAAATCACACTAACTCTAGCCCAAGTTCCAGCTACATGTATATGAAACAATTGTTATGAACCATAGATTTATTAATGAACAAATGTTATATACACAAATATACAGTTATACAAACTTCCCGTTATCACCATCCTTACCAAGTTACAACGTAAATGTAAGCCTGCCTTAAAGTGGGAAGTGAGTTGACTCGAACCTTAGAAAAAATGCCACGTCAACTGCCGGACGAATGCAAATCCTGACTTTATATACATAGCGCTTTGGGGTGTGTGTTTCTCTTAACCAATCAGAACCATTAAATGTATGTATAACTCGAACTAGCTTTTCCCCACATCATTATGAATAACAGAGACACTTTCCGGATAATGCTTAAACAAATACAACCAATCATATTTATCGTTACGTTTTGCATAGGCTATAGACGAACATGTGCTTGACATGTGATTATGCTAAATATATAATCCTATCACAATGTTTTTTACTATAGTTATTGCCGAGATTAAAGAGATACCGCGGACAATATTCTCCAATATACCACAAACGCCATCAGTTAATTATCAGATCAGAAATGCCTATTTGTCTTGCACTGATCATGAAAGTACTATTTCAAACCGTAAAAAGTTTTACAACAATGTCTATTTCACGTGTTAGTTCAAGTCAAAACGATGTGTATTGCCTCAAATGTTTTTTTAAGAGATCAATGCGGCTGTTCCTATGACCTCCCTAACACATTTTCACTGTCTCTCTTATATAAAATATATAACGTGTAGTAGTAATAATCGTATTAAATTTCCCTTAAAATATTAGATAATTTATATGATTCAAAGATATCTTATAAATAAGTGAAGAGTATTAAAAATTCAAAAAAAATTGTCGATGCATGTGATTCCTTTGAGCGATCCACATGTAAACCT
Organism: Magallana gigas; assembly: GCF_963853765.1. Taxonomy (NCBI): domain Eukaryota; kingdom Metazoa; phylum Mollusca; class Bivalvia; order Ostreida; family Ostreidae; genus Magallana; species Magallana gigas. Next base: position 52,041,218 of record NC_088853.1, on the reverse strand, counting down.
TACTAACAAAACTGTTGGTGTTAAACGGAACAGTCGTCAAAATGACATAGATCATATTTCTATAGAAGAAACGATCTGTAGAAATACTGGGCTGTTAGTAGAATATAAATAAATTTCTTGTTACCGTGAAAGTTGCAGGATAAACTCCTCCAGATTTGTTGTTTGAAATATTAAAGCCTCGGCTACCGCCTCGGCTTTTATATTTCAAAACAACATTTCTCGACCAAGGAGGTTATTCTGCAACATTCACGGAAACAAGAAATTTATTTATATTCTTTATTTCTTCAATGTATTATAATGTGTTGATTGAAAATTAATCCATTTTATTTGTGTTTTACATATTGTAATTGTTTATTTTTTCAATGTATCTTTAAATAACGGATGCTATCTTCAAAAATTAAACTCAAAGAGGATTTCTTTAAAAACATAGATTTTTTAATAAACAAAAAAATATTTCAACGTGTGTTGGTATTGATTTCTGTTCATTGTTGATTAAAATTTTGAATACATTTGATTTGTTCATTGCTGTCCTACTATACTATAAAATTGAAAATTTCTAGACCTCTCTATATTAAAAAAAAAAATTGTCATGACAAAAAAACCCCATTGACGTCAAAATAGCAAAATCAACATATGCATTATGAACAAAGTATTTTACTATTATAAGCTTGAAGAGAATGAAGTTAATAAGTTTGATTTGTTAAAAGAAAATAAGAGTTATAGCGTTTTGATATCGATCAATACATGATTTAATAGACCTGATGAAAGTACATCAACATTCGTCCAAGTCGATATACTCTCATCTGGTCTATAAAAAAGCATGTATTGACCTCATTAAAAGGCTACAATTGTATGTCATTATTCATTAGTATATTCTTACTATTTAACCCAAAATTGACGAATGGTCAATAATATACAAGGTCGACAAGGTCTATACATTTTCAGTCAATAACAAAATTTATAGCACGATCACGTGACAGCAATTGATCAACCATATGCTTGTGGAAAAAAAACGACATTGTAATAATTGCATTGTAATAATAGTTTTTCTTGCACTTATATTTTTAATTGTGGAAGCAACCTAAATAACATGACGATATGGCTTTTGTATGTGTGTTTCATATTCCTGACTGAGGTCGTATTTAATGGCTATACAGCAACAATACACATATTTTTCAAAAACATAAATATTAGCGTAAATATGAATATAAGCATAAATTATCATACCGCGCTAACGCATGGTATTTAATCTGTATGCACCGCTTTCTGTTATAGGACCGATGACATCCAAAAATAAGCATTCGATGCTCAAATACATTGTTTATCAGCAACTTCTATTCAGAAATAATTCATCTTTATTACAAATTCAAACGTCAACTTCGATTTAATATATTATTCTGTTATTAGTTTTTATGACGACAGTAGGAAAAATGAAGAGCAAGACATACAATGTCTACGAAAGCAAAGACGGATCATTCGAGATTCGAGAATCCAAATACGAGATTCAAGATTCAAAATTTGAGATTCAATATCTATATTAACCAATCAAATCATAGATCTGAAACCTGTATCCTAGCAACATCAAACTGTTCTTAAAAAAAGATCATTCGTACATGCTCTTTCCTACAAATAAATGTCTTGATAGCTCTTATATAGTGGTTATGAAATGCTTAAATTAACATTGATAAATTAACCACACACAGTATAAACAATTGAATTAGTGATAACATTGTGGGCTTTGCAAATCTATGTGATTTTGTTTGTCCTGTATGTACCCCCCCCCCCCGATCCATTTAAAAATCGGCTCGCGAAGAAAAATCTGTCTAATCTAAATGATTAAAATTGAGTGTGGTTTTAGCTATGAAACGAAATTCAATGAAATAATTGACATGTCAAAATATAGGTTAAAGTTTTAAACCATAGAAGATATGATTTACAACCTCAACGACAACAATCCAGATAGGAAAAGTGTATTGTAGGGTATCAATGCCATTGTCGATATTGAGAGAGAGAGAGAGAGAGAGAGAGAGAGAGAGAGAGAGAGAGAGAGAGAGAGAGAGAGAGAGAGAGAGAGAGAGAGAGAGAGAGAAAGAAAGAAAGAGAGAGAGAGTTCTGTCTTGTCAAATTCAATTTTGATTTAGAATTTAAAATTGATTTGATTTGATACAAGCATATATAGACAATAATCAAGCCTCTTAAAGGAGAGAGAGGAGGTAGCTAGGGTAGGGCAGACCAACTAGCAAGCTTTAATTCTAACGGTGTTAGCGCACCTGTGATTTACATCGAGACTCTCTCTCTCTCTCTCTCTCTCTCTCTCTCTCTCTCTCTCTCTCTCTCTCTCTCTCATCACCATCACCTAGCATTTCCGTGAGGTGGTTTGGGGTATTTGTGATATCTTACATTAGCTAGCGAAAATGATAAAAAAAAACCATGAAATTGTCTTTAAATTGCAGATGTTGAACTCAAAAATCTAATAATCTGTTTTCAGTATATAAATTTCAGGGGGAGGGGGGGCTATAGTCCTAATCTAATTTGTCAGTTATTCTGTCCCCACTTCGTTTTCTCTTCGTTTTCCAGGCTTTTTTTTTTTTTTTTTTTTATTTGGCTCGGCAAATTTATTTCAAACTTTCTGTGTACATGTAGCTCCATAGCGATGCACTACAGATAAATTATGAGTAGTTTTACTTTTGATAAACTGGTATATATCCGTACTTGATTTTAAATTTGACTCTTATCTTAATCGGATTTAATGTTCCAATAAATATAGGGTATATAAGAGTAGACGGGACTTTTTTGCGCATATCCTACTGTACCATTCATTCAACACAGGTATTAGCACTCATCGACTTCGACTTGCTTTCCTTTGTTTATCCACTGGTTTTAAAGCTTTTAATTTTTGAAAATATTTCGAATTTATGGCCTGATTATATATAAATTAGAGCTGCGCGGATGCATCTTTTTACCCAAATGGACCAAAATATAACCAAATGAATCTAAAAATTTGACTAAATTATATTTAAACGACTCATTTTTCAATTCTAATCGGGTATGTCCTTTAGAAAAATCTTAAACCACACACATATTTAGCAAATAAAACGACAATTGTTTCATTTTTTATGGGAAGGGGGTGGTGCCAGTAAAGGTCATGTATTGCGTGTGGCAGTTGTGCTATACTCTCATTTGTTATAATAGGTAATACTACAAATTGATATAAAATGAAAGTTTCCAATTACACTGTACATAGCTTCTATCATGCATGTTGACCCGTGCGATAGTTTAAAACAATTTTCAAAGCATTTAATATACATGTAATTCAACCGATCATTTTTTGAATTCATTTTTCTGGATCCCCGCCCGATACGTCCGCCCCCTTGTATATTAGAATTACATGTACGTTGACCATATGTACACATTAACTTAATCGGCTGTGTTATGTGACGATAACATTTTAATCAATGTATTTGAAGGATAGGTAACAAATAACAGCCTATTTGTTGGTTTTTGCACTGATTATTTGAGATAATTTGCCGCATTCTTTTATGCGTTCCCCACACCACTCACAGTTTCTTTATTTGGTGTTCTATGAGTATGGCGACAAATTGGTGCACCACTCGCCCCATGAGGCTTCACCCTGTTTACCTTTTATCTGGCTAATTGTAATGTAGTAGTATATCAGGTAAACACATCTTTGCAGTGCTTATTTACATCTTTAGAGAGTTACTTACATACAAAGTAAACATCTGTATGATTTATGTGTAATTATTGTCAATTTTGGTGCAGGGGAGGGGGGGGGGGTTGGAAACTACAGAGAAACTTAACTTGGCTGTGATACATATGCCTGTCTATACCTCCTGTTCTTTCTTGTTGATATATTAATGAATGAATTATAACAAAATACAACAATTTATTTTTAAAAAAAACCATGCACAATCAATTTTTTTTTAAAGTTTTACTGTTTTCAGCACAATAAATCGGCAATGTGAACAAATTGGCACCCTAGCATCCCTACCTTTAATTATAGAGAGTATGTATCCTTCTATATTGAAAACAATGCCAAAAGTAAGACTCATAATAAGTTATTAAGAAGAATAAAGTAAGACTTCGATGGTGAAAATAATGAAAATAACTCCAAATAGGAAAAGAAATATGTGATGAATTTAAATTCATCAGAGATTTCTTTTCTTATTTGGAGTTACCTGGATGTAATCACTCTTAAAGAAAAATTAAACTCTCAAGCCAATGAATTTAGATCGCTCAATGACAAACTGAAACAATGTGCAGTTGCTGCACAATCTGTAATGACCTTTGCCAATCAAAACCAACAGTACTCGTAGAAAGTTAACAATAATGCCAAAACTGGACCAATGAGAAAGTCGAAAAGTTTTGTTGGATTCTTAACGAAGCCAAGAATGTACACCTTGCCCCTCAGATGTTTTTGCAATCTATTGAATTCCCAGTGGAGATGGAAATAGACCACGCCCTATGATCGCCGAATTCCGTAACACGGAGGTCAAGATCGCGGTTTTCTAAAACAGATCGATTGAAAAGCTAAAAAAAAAAATGCTTACCATGCATGACCATTTTACACAATCCGATGCATAACCTTGAAGCATTTTTGGTGGTGATCCTCTAATCTAGTCTGACTGGTATATGTACTATAGAGGCAAGATTTTTTTGTTGGACGAACAAGGACGCCAACACGATTTTAACATCCTGGACAATATATCCGAAAATCTAAAACAGCGCCTTACACTTTACGATATACAGTGGAGAGGACCCTGGATATATCGGGATCGGTAAACGGTTTGGGATTTCGGATCTGTGTACTTTTGCTTTAACCATTCTGACACCTAAACCTAATCTTGTGAAAAACTGCACTGTTACATCTGAATACAGATCGCAAATGTTTTATAATGTAAAGTCTCGGAACTATTCAAACAAACCCATTACAAAATGAACTAGAAAGTACTGGTAATGTGTATAAACAAGCAGAAATTTCAAAAAATGATAAGAGAAACAATGGAATTCTTTATAAAAGAGCAGATTCAATTTAAGTTATATAAATTTCGAAAAATCCGTTTCCAATTATACTATTCGTAAACAAGATCAATATACAACAAACGGTCTAGAAAAAAAAATTAAGGCAATAAAAGTTATTAACAAGTTAAAACATATGAAGAATTATGTTATACGAAATATCAATTGCATTTTTTAAAACACTCCTTTCTAGCAAAGGTTTGTATTTATTTAATGCTTGTCTTAGCAAGGCAGTTTCTAAACAAAGGGCGATCTAATAACTCTTTAATAAATGTTGTCTACAAGATTTGTTGTGGTTGCCTAAATTTTCTAATCAAACAAAGTGTAGAATTTGTTAATTTAAATACACAGTCAGGTCTTATAAAAGGTAAATACACAGCGCTCATTTTACAAATTTTGTCTATGATATGATGTTCTTCACAGAGACACATAAAATCGTGTCCTTTTTTATTTTGAAAGGCCATGACTCAATGTCATTGTCGTTTATCTATAAAGTTTTTATGCATATTTTTGTCTACTTTGGTTTTTGATAAACATTTCAAAAACAGATTCCCCGCGCCTGTAACTTATAATGTGGCTTTTTATCCCTTAAATTTGAAATAAAAAGGGGTTGTAGACAAAGATTTATTGTTGTTTCATATATATTTTTTATATGAGCAGAAAACATTTCAATTCTTATAGAGCAAAAACAAAGATATAAAAGTAATTTTCATAAATAATAACGAAAATGAAATATCACAGAATGCAGATGACTCTGTGTAAGACTTAGACGGGTAACCTAAATATTTTGTTCCGAGTACTTTAAACAATATATATTTTACACCAGCTTTTCTGGAATAAAAATTGATACTTTTAGGGCAAAACGTGCCCATGTTTGTACATTTGCGTTTTTCATCATACCAGATGGAAATATATTGGGGTTCTACATCTTTTAATTTATTAGGCACTCAATATTCTTTTGCACTTTCTAAACTTGTTGAAAAAAAAATGCTGAATTTATTTACATCACATCTTGCTTCACAAAAGTAAACTGTATTATTTATATGCAAAACTGTATTTGACTATTTTAATGGAAATTCAAGACAAACAAAGTTAAAATGTATCATAACACAAGACTTGTCATAGGCTATGCAAATAGTGGATGTTTGCAATGATTAAATGTAAAAATGTATAGTGCCAAACATTTTGCTGACAGAAAATATTGCTTTCAATAAACCGACTTGGCAACGGTATCAACATCCATATTGGGGAGTGGATCATGCGGTTGAAGGAAACAAGTCAGATCTTGATGCAGGAAGTTGTACGATTTCAGCAGATACACAAACACCAGCAGAATGGCGGGTAGATCTTGGAGGAGTATTCAGCATACACCACATTTTTATTCAGTACAGGACTGGAAATATCATCTGGGGTATTTTTTTTGGGGGGGGGGGGGGGGGGTGGGGGGGATTTCTTCACATAATCATTTTCAGTATAAGTATAAAATAAAAGTTAATTCACCTGTTAGTATGTTATTTAATATCAAAGCAGAAAAAAATTATGTTTTTATGAAGAGAGAAGAACAAAATATCAGTTGGTATAATTTTTTTGGATCTTAAATTATTAAATAATATTTTTGAAAGATCTATCAAATATAGGTTTTTATTAAAAACATTCAGACATAGCAAAATTATTTTTGTTTTCTCTTACCATCTTACTATATTTGCGTTAAAAACAGAGAGAAAAATGAATAGAAAAATAATGTGCGTAGTCTTCGGTTTCTTGTCACTGCACCTACGATAAAAGTAATTCACAAAAAAACACACCCCTAAAAAATGAAATGTAAAAGGTGCTAACTGAATGTATTTGTGCAACTGTCAGAGATAAAAATGTATGAAGACTACCAAGGGGATAAACAGCAGAAAAAAGTTGTAATTACGTGTGAAAGGTTTTCTTCAATGTAATTTAATTGCACAGCATAGGGCTGGGTTGAAGTATCATGGTCACAAAAAGATAATTGACGCCCATATATGTAAAACGAAGAAAGCGCAGTAGGTTTTAAAAACAGCTCACTGCCATTGCATTTTGAAAACCATGTATATTGACAGGTTTTTAGGCGAGTCAAGAATATATTTTTTTGAACGATAGCAGGTCAGTTGAAATGTTTGTAGTTAGTCAGAGGACCTGTGCCAAAGAGTTAGTAAAAAAGGAAATAAACCCCAAAACAATAGTTAAGTCCAGTTGTGTTAATATTATTATTATTAGATAAAAATGTATGCTCTTTTTTATTTTATACTTTGTCATTGCTTGGTGTTTTACAAATAAAAAGGCATGTTGCGTATTTTCATTACATGGTAAATATATGACTTTTTTCTTTTACATGAAGACGAAAATAACTATTTCACTGCTAGATTCTTAGAATTCTCGATTTATATATCCAACAACACAAACAAACAAAGTGATCAATGATATGATGTCCTTCAGAGAGATACATGAAATTTCAGGTCTTCTTGTCCTTTTTGATTTTAAAAGGTCATGACTCAATGTCATTGTCGTTTTTTTATAAAGTTTATATGCATATGTTTTTCTACTTTGGTTTTTGATAAAAATTTCAAAAACCGATTCTCCGCGCCTGCATTTTATAATATGGCTTTTTATCACTAAGATTTGACATACCAAGGGGTTGTAGACAAAGATTTATTGTTGGTCCATATTTATTTATGATATGGGCAGAAAACATTTCAATTCTTATAGAGCAAAAACATAGATATAAAAGTCATTTTCATAAATAATAACAAACATGAAATATCAGAGTATGCAGACGACTCTGTGTAAGACTTAGACGGGTAACCTACATCTTTTGTTTCAAATACTTTAAACTATACATATTTTACTCCAGCTTTTCTGGAATAAAAATTTATACTTTTAAGGCAAAACGTGCACATATTTGTACATTCGCGTTTTTCATCATACCAGATGAAAATATATTGGGGTTCTACATCTTTTAATTCATTAGGTGCTCAATTTACTGTGGCACTTTCTATACTTGTTGAAAAAAAATTGCTAATTTATTAAAACCACTTCTTGTTCCCCAAAAGGAAACTGTATTTTTTATATGTAAAGCTGTATTTGACTTTTTTAATGGAAATCCAAGACAAACAAAGTTAAAATGTATCATAACACAAGACTTGTTATGGGTTATGCAAATAGTAGATGTTTGCAATGATTAATTGAAACAATTTATAGTGCCGAACATTTTTTTTGACAGAAAATATTGCTTTCAATAAACGGGCTTGGCAACGGTATCCACATCTGGGTCATCCTTATTGGGGAGCGGATCATGCGGTGGACGGAAACAAGTCACATCTGGAAGGAAGTTGTACGATTTCAGCAGATACACAAACACCAGCAGAATGGCGGGTAGATCTTGGAGGAGTATTCAGCATACACCACATTTTTATTCAGTACAGGACTGGAAATATCATCTGGGGTAATTTTTTTTGGGGGGTGGGGGGATTTCTCCACATAATCATTTTCAGTACAGAACGAGAAAGTAAAAGTTAATTCACCTGTTAGTATGTTATTTAATATTAAAGCAGAAAAAAATTATGTTTTTATGAAGAGAGAAGAACAAAATATCAGTTGGTATAATTTTTTTGGATCTTAAATTATTAAATAATATTTTTGAAAGATCTATCAAAAATAGGTTTTTATTCAGACATAGCAAAATTATTTTTGTTTTCTCTTACCATCTTACTATATTTGCGTTAAAAACAGAGAGAAAAATGAATAGAAAAATAATGTGCGTAGTCTTCGGTTTCTAGTCACTGCACCTACGATAAAAGTAATCCAACAAAAAAAACACACCCCTAAAAATGAAATGTAAAAGGTGCTAACTGGATGTATTTGTGCAACTGTCAGAGATAAAAATGTATGAAGACTACCATGGGATAAACAGTAGAAAAAAGTTGTAATTACGTGTGAAAGGTTTTCTTCAATGTAATTTAATTGCACAGTATTGGGCTGGGTCGAAGAATCGTGGTCACAAAAAGATAATTGACGCCCATATATGTAAAATGAAGAAAAAACTACCCGGTTTTCATGTGTCTGTAAGCGCAGTAGGTTCTAAAAACAGCTCATTGCCATTGCATTTTGAACGTTATGTACATTGACGGGTTTTTAGGAGAGTGAAGAATATTTTTCTTTTTTTAATACCGGGTCAGCAGAAATGTTTGTAGTTAGTCAGAGGACCTTTGCCACAGAGTTAGTAAAAAAGGAAATAAACCCCAAATAATGCCAGAATGTAGTTAGTAAAAAAAAAATAAACATTTTAGAATTTTAACAATTATAATTAAGTCCAGTTGTGTTAATATTATTATTATTAGATAAAAATGTATGCTCTTTTTAATTCTATACTTTGTTATTGTCTTGATGTTTTATAACTTAAAAGGCATATTGCGTATTTTCATTACATGGTATACGATTTATTTCTTTTACATGAAGACGAAAATAACTATTACGATTTCACTGCCAGATTCTTAGGATTCTCGATTTATATATCAAACAACACAAACAAACAAAGTGGGGTATTATGCTTTTAGGACAACAACTATACCATGGACACGGTACCTAATCCTACAAACATAACGTGTATCACACACGGGAGGTACGTCATCTACTACAACAACAGGACTCAACCTCCGTTTCCAGCTGGGTATTCTCAGTACTCATACAACGAACTTTGTGAGGTAGAAGTTTATGGTAAGAACAAATAGCAAACATAATCTAAACATAACATTACCATCACAAATGTTTTGATTGAACTGTTTTCATCTGATAGAAGTCAAATACAGCCTTCTCCGGATATATTAAAGTTCAATAGACCATGTAAATGATTACAAAATATCCGTAATTTAATTTAAGCGGAATCGACTGACGTGAAGCCGCCATTTTTAAAAGTTCAATCCCCATCTAAAATAAATAAGAACAAACCCGAACAAATTATTTGGTCATCGTTTATTTATTACAGTGAACAGATAACATGGATTTTTTGTCCTGTAAAGTTTGATTTAAATATCAGTAAGTTTTTAGGTGTCATTTTGTAATAATCTTCAAAATGCTTAATCGCATTTTTTTTACGTTTTATAGAGAAATTATTTGACTTGGACGCTTCAAATACGGCTGAACACTTCTTGTTTATCATCATATGTGTACCCGGGTTACACTCAAAATACTTAGCTATTTCGAATTTATGCTTTGTCCTTTTATCAATAGCCTTTAGGTACTAGTTCGTAATAATAGTGTCCAAATATACGGTTTTCCCTTTCTGCAGGGTTTTCATACTACTTCAACACTGCTCAATATGTCCGTACACGAAAAACAGTAAATTTAACAGTGAATATTCTTATAAAAAAAGAAGTATTAAACAACATAAGGTGAGAACTTAAAATTTCACACCTTTGTATATCAACGGGTAAGTAAGGCATGATTGCTGTCACCAACAGTGACGACAGCCGTCAGGGAGAGCTTCAATATAACTGTTATGAAAACAACTCATTATCACCTCTGGGGACCGATCATTGACTTCAATATAAACGATATTTCAAAATAGCCGATTTCATTATAATTGTCATTTAATGCAAAGAATATGAGAGGTTTAAACTGAGGATTCATTTTTATTTAAAGTTAGAGTTTCAAAAAAGCGATTTCAATATAAGTGGAGTAAGCTGTACTCTGTTTTAACTGTTCTACTAATAATTCACATTTTTAAACTATTATTTATTAATGAGCATTAAGACCGTTTTTGATTTAATTTTACCCGGTTTCATGTATCTACTATCGTCACTTTGCAACCAGGGTGTCCTGTACCGGCATATTACGGAGAAGACTGTTCTTTACCCTGTCCACAGAACTGTCTGGAAGGTCACTGTCACATCGTGGATGGAAGCTGCGTTGAATGTAAAGTTGGATATAAAGGAGCTAATTGCGATGAGGATAATGTATGTAATTATTAAGATGTATACTTTGAGTTTTGAGATAAAGATGAATTAGTTGTATTTACAATAAAAAAATGTTTTTTTTTTCTCTTTTTAAGTAAAATATATATATATATATATATATATATATATATATATATATATATATATATATATATATATATATATATATATATATATATATAGTATATCTTAAGTATGATTAGTTTTTGTATGTTGTATCAACGCTGATAATTTATTGAAAATATGAAGTATTTATCTGAGTTAACATGAATTTCATTTTTGATTTGTTTCAATCTTTTATATAAGCAATTGTACCGAAATCTCCTTATACTGATGCAAATCCTCATACATGATAATTGAATGGATAATGAACGAATGGATGAATGCAAGTGTGTATGTGTATCAACTAAAAAAACTACAGTATATGTATTAATTGTTTTTAAATAGCAGTAACCTCACATAATCATATCTACTAACAAATTTGGTTTTTTTTATACTAATGGTGTTTAATACATATATGCTAATTGGTTTTTTTAAGATATGGCAGTTATTTTATAACCGTAAAAAACATGTAATACAGTATGTTAAATGTCAATATTTTCATATATTCTTATCAATGCATATTAGCCCCGAGTTATTTCACAAGCTCAAGCCGTAAGTATAATCTTTTTGTGATTAAAAGTTTACTTGATAATCAAATAAATGTGTATTTTGAAATGTTTTGCAATTTGAACACCAACTCCTACATAAAATAAAAATATGACATAAAATAAAAGTAGAGTTGCTTATGTAAATGTTACACAATATTTTAAAAGTTACTTATTTTTCATGTTTTTTTAAAACAATTTTTAACAGGAATATTATGAAAACGTCATTATCTCTGAAAGGTTGAGGATATGCATACAATTACCTTTATCGTCCGACTTTCAGGAACTTCTAATTTATTGACAGGTGATCATATATATGGATGCCAAAAAAAAAAGGCTGGCGGAGATTGCAAAATTTACAAGGTACAAGTTTTTACATAATGAATGCTTTGCTTTGTGAATATCACAAACACAGCAACCTTAAAATTATAATAAAATTAAGTTTATTTCTCTCTTATTTATTTAGTCAAGGTAAAAAGATAGTGTAAAGTTGCCATTTAAATATTAACTTCAATCTTAATATCATCGAGTGTGAATGCAAAGCAAGTAAACAACGGTTTGTTTTCATAACGGGTGAAAGTTTGACCTGGGTTTTTTTTATTATCAGAAAAATCAGGTAGAACATGTGTAGCTAAATTCTATAGACGACAGAAGATAAAAAAAAGACCATGTAATAAAAATGACTGCACAAAATTAAAGTCGTGAAATATATGTTGATGTAATGTAGTTACGACGATCTGTTTTCAACTCCATTCTTGTCTTTTTGTTTGTTTCTTCATATAACAAAACGAATGTTGGTTATGTTTTCGGAAAACATTGATTATATTAGCCTCTTTGGGACGAATATATTGACCAACGCTTCGCTTCAGACAATAACTTGTCCCTAAGAGAGGGGGAGAGGGCTATTATAATCAACGTTACCCTCAACAATAGTCAATATCTGTATATTTAATGTAGTTTTTGATTGATAAATAGCCTCAAAATAAGCTTTAAATATGCAGTAATCAACAACTACATGTACATGAGACAAAGCAAACATTAAAGACAAGTATTGAGGAAAATTGCAAACATTGTTTCTTTATGAATAATTGCACATCAATAGAAAACGATATACGTCAACTTTAACACATTTTACCTTAATATACAGACATAGTCTGTCGACTTAGTTTATTAGCCTGGCTATCAAGAAAACAAATGTGAACAAAATTAGCATTGTGATTTTTTGCCTAGTTGTATGACTAAAAGTTATATATCTCGGATAAATGCAAGTAACCCTTAAACCCTAAGTTGTTATGCTTGTTAAAATTTGTCTCAATCTGTATTTGTTAACAGTATGCGGTACTTGAGAATATGGATTTTAATTTAAGCAGAGATGCAGTGCGTTCCACAATTCGTCAGAATTTTGTCACTAATTGACAGGAGAGTGTATATATGGATGCAACGATGGCGGGAAGGGGTGCATTGTATAAAAGATGCATACACGCTAAGCATTGATTTGTCTTGCTTACAAACCATTAATTGAGCAATCGTAGGGATTATATCAATACAAATTAAATACAAGCAATCGTAGTATTTCAATAAGACTTGAAAGAACTTTTCACATTTCCTTATTTCTGTTGTTTTGTTTCCAGGTATAGAGCAAACGTTTTTGAGGGAAAGTCATGCCACAAATCCAGGAGACGGAGACAATATTGCGTCACTGTAAATTGTTTTCGGAGCATTCAGTGTCTCCAATGTAATAACTGTTTTGCTCATTGATCACATTTTCAAAATACGGTAAGAGCATTTAAAATCAAAAGCAAAATGCATAAAATAAGGAAAACTTGGACACATTAGACAACAAAATGAAAGTCATGGTCTTTGGAAAGGATAACTTTTTCTTCGAAAAGAAAACACTGTATTACTGAGTCAAATTATACTTTTAACGAATTGTCTAGTTTCGCTATCTGAAAACTGGTATACTTGCATACGTGCATATTGTCTCCATTTATTTACTGAATGGAACTATGAAAGAGGTGTTGCACTAGTTAAATCCATATTGCACGCACATGTTAATAAAAATGTATTTTTCAGTAAAGACAAAGAAAATAACATGAAACAGGACAATATGAACAACGATTAAGGAAACAGCATTTACAGAGAATATAAGTGGGTATGATTCAGTGATTGGTCGACACGAAGACATCTACCAGGAACTTCAAAATGTTACTACCGACAGGTAATCGAACACTTCGATGCAATTAGTAAAAATAACAGATCAGGTTAATAAAATTAAATATATATGCACAGAAGAAAAAAAAAAGATTATAATCATTTTGTCAGGTAAAACAGTTTAATTTTGGAGCTTTTTTTTTAAGTATTGATTTTTATGAATTTTTTACTCAACGACAAATGTATTGTTTTGATTGAGACATAAGCGTGCTGTGGATGTGTTACTTTAAATTTGCTTAAAAATATATTGGAAGTAATAAAATATTACAAATATCAAGTAATATCATTTTATTTCAAATTTTTAAAAAAGCTGTTTTTATCTGGTAAAAATGATCAATATTAGAAGTGTTGGGACAGTTTCGATATAACCTTATTGCATAGTTCTTTGAAGAACTTAACTTAGTTGGGAACATTTTTATTGTAGAAATTATAATACTTTTCTTAGCATGAAGACGCACAAAAAGGTAGAGTCGTTTTAGGTACTAGTCTAGTGAACCATCTTGTATCAATATGCATTGAAAGCAATAGTTAATTAATGCACAATTCAAATCTATAAAATATGATGCATGGTTTGTTAATTGCAACTGTTTCGTAGAAAGATTCAATAACTTAAATTGTATTAAGAAATCTGTACTCGGTATGAGATATGACACTACATTCCTTCGCATTACTTCCATGTAGAGATTTAATTTCGATGGGCCATTGTTCAAATTTTAAAGGAAATGAACATGCACTATATAAAACATGGTATGTAGTATTTTAACGAAGTTTATTTATTTATTAGGTTTCATACTGTTGATACGGTAACATACATTAAAACAATTTTGTTCTTCTACAAAAAATCATTACAATTTTATTTTATTGACTGTCGTTCATCTTTTTTTTTTTAAACAAGGTCGATTTTTTCTTATCTTGGTGTACTTTATACTTGCGTAAACCTCAGCAATAGTTTCCGTATTTCAGTACCCTGATAAAAAGGTTAAATAAATGTGCGCTGAATGTTAACAAAATATTCCACTTCCTGGTGTCAACAAGAATGCTTTTCTTCGGTTGGATTTTAATATTTTTGGAATTATTTAGCCCGAGATCGGCATTAGGTTAGTTGTATAATATTAGAGGTTTTTTTCTTATATTTCTAAGAATTTACTCTGAATTATGATAAGATTTTACACTATGCAGTTCTAACTTTGTGATCAATACCGACCGGATTAAAATAACACCAATTAAAACGTAAGATAATAAGATATATGCTCTAATAACTCGCTTTATAAGAGACGCATTATCGTTGGGTCCAATATGATTTTGCATATACTCTATTTTTCTTGTATTTTCTTGCAATATGCCAAAAAGAAAACAAAGGTCCACAATAAGGTATTGTTTGTTTAACCTGAAATCTATCCGTTTTATATTTTAACCACGAAAAAAAACTGCCTTAATATTTTAAACACATCATATAAGATTTGGGATTTTTTAAACGAAAATATCGAAAATAGTGAGGACGTTAATGTTTAAGCATATCTCTGAACGAAAATTACATTAACAATAACATCTACCTAGTTTCTGTTTATCCAATAACAGACGACCTATCATAACGCTACTCAGAGTAACGCCAAAATAAGCATTAACAATGTATATCAAACGAATATACATACCATTTGCACCGATACTATCCTGTTTCATTCCCATACCATTTCCACTCCTTTGTAACTGAATACCTTTAAATCTTGACTAATACGCTCATTGTGTAAAAAAGTAAGATTCAAGTAAATACATAAACCTTTTAAAGTACAAATATATTACAAATTTACATTTAGAATTTTTTTTTTGGTTCATACCAACCTACTACCTACAACCTACTTAAAGCAAACACGTCCATTACTGCGTCTAGCGATTACATTCTTACCATCACAATCATCACTGCAGGAGCTTATGCTATGACTGTTGTCAACGTGACAATTATAATGGCAAATGTCTTGTAAACGATTTCAACTTGTTTTCTTTTTCTGCGCGAAATCCATTACTACGTCATATATGGTTTCATTTATCTTTTTCATACTTAATGGCGTTTAGGTACCTCAGTACATCAATGATTTTTGAGAACACAAAGTAACATTATAGCGATTTTAATGTTTTGTATATTGTTTGTAACAATCGATTTTCTTATCTCAGAGAATAAAGTATAATGTTTCATTTTCTAAATTTTTATTTAAATATAGATTTTATCTAAAATTGCATTTTTTGTTTGCCAATTTAAATATTATCCTTTTAAAGTGTCATGATCTTCATGATAGCATTCACAAAAATGCAACTTTCTGCTAATTTGAGAAACGAGCTTAAGCATGTATGATGAAAAAATCACATAGAAAACAACTTGGTTTGTAACGTAATCAAACCATTTGAAACCCAAATGCCTTGTTCAAAATGTTTGATTACGTGCAGAGAAAAAACTAACCCAGTGACATTTTAAATGCCAAGCTCCATAAAAACTGTCTGTCGATATATTTACAAATTCAGAGAATTATAAATACATTTTAAATCATCCTTACAATCAACATTTCATTCTATTATAGCGAAGAATTTTGACTTTTGAATTGTTAGCAGTAAAATTTGTAGAATCGGAGCAATGTTCTTCAAAAAAGAGTTAGATAAATAACATATGAAACTGATTATAAATTAGTTAATGTTATAACATATTAACGACATATATATATTATTAAGGTCTTCCGTTTCCAACGGAAAACCTTATTGTTTTCGTTAGGTTTCTTTTGACCTATTATTTTTCTTTTTTTTTTTCCTGCACCAAATTTTTCAAAACCATATACGTTAAAAACAATTCGACGGATTTTTACGAAATTTTCACAGATAGAAGGGAGTACCTAAAGCTATGCATACGCATCTTTTCGAATATGACGTCACTTCCGTTCGTCAACGTCGTTCAATTTACTTTTTTCAAAAATTCATTTTGTCCAGCAAATATTTAAAAAATGGTTGAAGATAGAAACTTCACATTTTCAGCGATGATAGATCTACCTATGGAAGGATGCCCTTAGGTTAAATGATTAACGTCCGTCACTTCCGGTCGTCACCGGAAGGAAAGACAAAAAATCGATTTTTTCAACTTTTTTCTTATTTGATATTTTTATGTAGGGTTGATAGTGACCCTTTCACTGATTCAGAATATGTAATTTGTTTTAGAATTGAACGACGCATTCTCGAGATATCTAGCATCAAAGTTTTGAAGCGAGAGTCCGAATAGCCCAGTCGTTAGAGTCGTGGACATGTGCACAGGCGACCCGTGTTGAAGCCCCGAGTGCCGATATTTTTTTTACCGAAATATATGACATTTTCAGATCTAACTAACGATGTTCTGAACCTTAACGGAATTTTTTTGTTGTTGATGACATCATTTCCGTTTTTGAGATATTGACATTTTAAGGAATTTTAGGGTGTTAGTTTGTGCAAGAGTGTTCTCATGACCTACTTACGATATCGATTTTAAAATTTCAAGGATGATAAATAAAAGATTGTTAATTTGTTCAAAAGCATTAATATTTGCCTAGCACAAGAATTACCGGAGCTCGGTAGGGAACGAAAATTGAGATAAAAAAGCGTTGTAATTTTGCATGCTTTTCTTAGTGTATCTCTTTTCTTGCAATTATTTTGTTGAGACATTTTTTGAAATATTTTTTTTTACAAGATCTTTTGTTTGACATCATGAAAAAGGGCTTGTCATTCAAATTAGCGACCTAGAACCTTTGAAAGTTTTCACTTTATAACCCAAAAACGGTTAAGATTTAGATATTGCTGTCGCTGCAAATGTTGTTCATTATGATCTGATTAATTCTGTAACAAATATTTTTTTGTTCGGGTATTGCTTAATATGAGTGTAATAAGGTTGTTACCACGTTTTTTTAATTTTATTTGGAAAAAAACGGGGTATTTGTGCGCTGCAAATGTTGTTCATTGAAAAAGGCGTTCAATGTGATCTTGTCTATGTCATAAAATAGTTTAATGTTGAAAAGTAAAATTCATTTGTCGAACTTCAAACATCTGAAACCCACCACGTTAATTGTGCATTTACATAACACGGGCCGCGGAGATGCTGCGCTTGTGGACAACTGATTCAATTCACTGTAGTTAGGACACATTCTTCTCGTGTTTATACGTTATCACACATTTGAATGTTCATTGATTCTTTATTAAATTATTTCAATTAAAAAATTAGTGTTGATGACGTCATATCAAATTCTAAAAATCGGACGGAAGACCTCCTCGTTGCTCGCAACGAGATCGTGTCTAGTATTATTATTATATTTCTTATGATAAAGAGATACATGTTATCTCTTAGATTGACATGTGTACAAGTACATAAACATCATCGATTTTGTTCTGTTGATTACTCAAGTAACAAATGTACAAAAACTAGCGTACAAACAAGACCACTCAGTACATTGAATGAGTAAACCAAAATAGACGGCGTGTTGTCATAAAAAACAACTCTGCATAACGTTTGCCTCAAGAAAAATGCATGGAATTCATTTTCTTAAATGCAAAACATGCACTAAAGTGTAAGTAGGTAGTTTACCTTTAGGTCATTATGACCAACTGCAATCTTTTAAGCAACTTTTAGTTCAAATATAAGATTTCTATAATAATACTTCTCATTTGATTTGCTTTGGTGTCGTCCATTTTTCCCGACTAAATACACACTATTTTTTCCCTTAATCTGTACGCAATTGCACAATATTTAATGGAGATTTTTTTGTTGCCATTGTATGATATCGGCAAAATGACATTTAAGCATTGAATCATTATTTCCTGACGGATGTGGTCTCATTACTGCAATGCATACAAATTTAGAAAAAAAAATGTTGTCGCCGTTGCAGTTATGAGACCGAATCTTTCAAAAAAGAATGATTCAATTCTTTAATTTTCGGGTTTTTTTTTACATTTATTTCCTTTCAGCAAATAAAATTCATTTTTAAAAAGTTCTGTTTTATCCAATGAATAATGCACAAATAACGGAAGAGCGATTGGAAAAGCCGAATTATGCTGACAAAAATAGTGAACAGTGTTTCATTAAATTCTAATAAACCAATTTCATTTTTATTCTGTAATTTGATGAATTTTATTCTAATATGCTAGGAAATTAATCGATTTAATCATATAACTGTTGAAATATATTTACATCAATGAAAATAATTCAAAGTAAGAATAATATCAGGTCGTGATCACGGTTGAAGTCGCGAGCAAAGTCAGCCATACTAGTGGAAGACTGAATGTATTCATACGCACTAGATCTGGTGATTGGATCTTCCGCGTGATGTGTTAATATCACTCAAATCAATAAAGGCAATTTAAAAGGGGAAGGAAGTGAACGTAAATATTTATATGTACACGAGAAACAATTCTCTGTTAACAGAAAACATTGCATTGAATAAGCCAGCATCACAGCAACATCCATATCCTAATGAACCAGAGTGGGGAGCAGATCGTGCAGTCGACGGACTAAAATCTAATTTAGATATGTTTGGTGAACAGTGCACGATATCAGCAGACAACTATTTCACATCAGAATGGTGGGTAGATCTGGGAGGAGTACTCAGTATTCACCACATATTTATACAGTACAGGACATGAAATGTTGTTTGGGGTAAGGATTTAATGAACAAAATATACACGAAAAATTAAAAACAAATCGATATCCAGATAAACGTATGGTTCACAAAATCAGGAGGTTTTTTTACCTGAATTATATACGTGATGAGAGTAAAGAGGAAAATGTACCTTTCTTCTCTATTTAAGCAAAGATAATAGGTTTTTTGCTTTGAAAAAAAAACTCAAAAAACTAATTGATATTAATACCGTATATCAGGGTTTTTTTTCGCGTGTATCCAATTTCCGCTTTGTTCGCGACGATTTTCAGAATTGCAGAAAATAAATCAGCGTAAATTTGATACAGAAATTTTTGTGTTTGTAATAGAGTTCTCTATTTTCTGATAATGTAAACAAGTAAGTAAAAGTACGATGAACTATGTTCAGTTAGTTTAGTTATATAGAGGCACAAATTGCAGGAACGGAGAACGAGTTGTCAGATAATAGATTTGTAAGCTTCATTGTATTTTAATTATCCATTTACAAGCTAATAAAACAGTCACTTTCCTTGCGTAAACTGATGTTTAATTATACCTGAGCTACTGGTATATGTAACTGTACATGATATATTTATTTATGACTGTTTGTGTCTCTGAAAAAAATTATCGGTACTTATTTCACATTAAGGAAATCATGTAAATGGTTTCATTGTTCGAATTGTTCATTACAAAGGGCGACAATTTAAATACTTTTCCCCTCTTATCATACAGGTTTAAACAATCGTGAATTATATTTTCAATGTGACTTTGAAATAGTGAAAATTTGATTTGCGTAAAATTTATAGACCACTCTAGGCTCTGATCTGCGGAAAAAAAACATGACGCAGAAAAAACATGATGTATGGTATCGCAGATATTAAAGAGGTAGAAGTCTGAATTGATTTTTTTTTTCAAAAACAAAATCAAGTTGACTCTGGTCTTCTTGTTTAAAGTTGCAAATTTATACAATACACCATATTTTTCTTATTTTACACCTTCTATAATATTGGTTTCTTATCATAATAAAGGAAGTTCTTCAAAAAGAAAACTCAAGATTTTTATCCAACAAGTTGTACACATGAATGTTTTCTAACCCCGAGCCTTGGCTCGGCGTTAGAAAACACACAATTCGTTGGATAAAAATTGTATACCATCGCAACCCATGAGAGATCCTATTCTCATCATTATGTTTGAACATAAAATTAGCGCTTTCTTCTTTTTCACGAAGACGAAAACAACGGTTACGCTGCTAGATTCTTAGGATTTTCTGTTTATGTATCTAACACAACAAACAAAGATGACGGGATTTTATGCTTTAAAGACAACAACTATACCCTGTCCACGATACCTGATGCCACAAACATAACATGTATCACACACGGTAGATATGTAATCTACTACAACAACAGAACCCACCCTCCCTATCCTGATGGGTATTCTCAGTTTGCCTTTATCGAGCTGTGTGAAGTAGAAGTGTACGGTAAATACCAACTCCAGTAGCAAAAGCCTTGCCACACTGTCACAATTTATGAAAGAATGTCCCACGAAAAAAACTTGTTATACATTTTCAGTATTCTCAAAACCGATTTTACGATTTTCTACAAACGATGGAAGTTAGTGTGCTACAACTACAACAACAACGTTGTTCATTCATGTGAATGAAAGTTTGTTGATTAAGATGCCAAATAAATATTACTGACATTTTTCTTCTTTGAATTATGGTGATTTCAAAGAAGTGACGATGTTTTGGAAATTAGACTAAAACAATTAATGCTTAATCATCGTACTGACTCCTAGATTGGTTTGGATATGCTCGAAACAATCGCCTTATTTGGCAAGTTGCAGCAATGCAATACATGCAAAAAAATGTAATAAATAGTTTACGACTTTCTTTATGATATTTTTTTTTTAATTGTATGCTATCGTATCTTAAAATCGTGACAGTGTTACAAGGGCCATATGTAAAACAAACATGACATATATTTCTTCAAAAAGATGTTCCACTCAAAAGATAAGTAAAACTATTTGAGACAGATTATTTGTCTACACTGAACTTTTTTTTATAAATGAAGATAAATACATCTTAAGTAAAATGTGCCATGAATTCGAATACCCTTTTATACTTTTTGCAACAAGGTTGTCCTGAGCCAGGCTATGACGGATGGAATTGTTCCCTACTGTGTCCAGAAAATTGTCAGGATGACCAGTGTTACGCTGTAAATAAAACGTGTCTAAGTTGCGTCGCAGGTTACATTGGTTCAAAATGCATTGAAGGTACACGTTCAATATGTTAGCTAGAGTATATAAATACGTAGAATATGATTCCTAAATATTGACTTCACTAAACATAATTTTATCTAATGTTTTAAATATAACAAAATCTGGAAATGTATACGACATTTTTGCGAGTTGTAAAATATTTTAGAGTTTCATGTTTAAAAATCTAGTATTAAAAAAATGGTATATAAAGTTGCCAATTAAATCTATGGTATTCTTGTTTTTTAACATTTTAGATGAAATTAATTTTTACAGAATGTGATGGAGGTACATTTGGTCCACGCTGTATCAACATGTGTGGACAATGTGCACAGAATGAACATTGTCACCATATTAACGGCTCTTGTTTGAATGGATGTGACCCAGGATTTTATGAACACCAATGCATAAAGAGTAAACTATGCACTCAATATTCAAAGTATATTCATTGCAAATACCTTCAGGAAACCTACATACTGATATATAACAAATACAAATGAAAACACATACATACTATAATCTATTTTGTCTTTTTGTCAGTTTGTGAAACTGGTAAATATGGCATTGATTGCCAGCAAAGATGCAGTGCATTTTGCCACACGTCAGGTATTTGTCACCATATAACCGGGGCGTGTAAAGACGGTTGCAAAAGTGGGTGGAAGGGAGCAGAGTGCTTGGAAGGTACACATATTATTTTTCACAAAGGACACGCGTAAATGCACTACAAATACTTTCAGCTTTAGCTCTGCTGTGAGGAATATTTGCCATCATAGCTCAATGAATTAAAATATATTCAATGAAAGAATATACATAGGCAATGCCTGTTGTCCAATCTTATTGAATTTGTCAACTAAAGTGTGTTTAAATTAAAATGTATCATAATGCAGTATCACAATTTCAGTGCAAGATGATGGTAAAACGTCTACAACCCTGTATGTTGTGGTAGCATCTCTCGTCGTCTTAGTTATCAGTAATGTCGTACTAGTTCTCTACGTCATCGTACTGCGGTAAGTAGACTTGCTTCTGTTCATGTACAAATGTGAGTTTATTTGCATTATGTACTCAGACTACCATACTGAATTTAAATGGTACTACATATTGTGTATCAGTTTATGGTCAATAACTTTGATCGTCAGTAGAACAAGTTTTGTTTCCAAAAGTTAGGTTTTACACACTCAGGTTAATTTTATTTTATTTGTCTATTTCTAATAATACCAATGTATTTTCACAATGCAATACTATGTCTTTAAAATGATTATGTCGACATGGTCTTCATTACTTCCGTCTTTTGTTTATATTACTCTGATGCCTTTAAATCATAAAAGGAGATTTGGAAAAATAGTGAAAAAGATGCCCCAACTAATTTTTATTAAAATTTTTCCAGAAATAATATTGCTGATTTATTAATTTTATCATATGTAAATGATGACATAATTAAAATATTTGGCTGTGTAAGAGGGGGTTCAGTTATTACCAGACGATATAAATCAAACAAAAAAAATCAAAAATTAAAAAAAATGACTATTTTTAAATAGACCTCCCGTTCTAAACTTCATATAATTTATGATACCTTCAGTAGCCATTGAACAAAACAAAACCCGGTTTTAAGTATTGATTTCTTATTTCATTATTTTCCTAGCAAACACAGAAAAAAGCAAAAGAAGCACAAAATATATGAACAGACCAAAAAAGAAAACGTCTTTACACAGGATATTAGTGGGTACGATTCTGTGGTTAGTCGAACCGAGGAAAACTACCAGGAATTAGCAACAGTCACTGCCGATCGTTGAACGATAACAAGTTAATAAGTTAATAGATTTACTTTGTCATTGAAACCTTACATATCTTATCAAATCCTTTATATTTAACTCTGTGTATTGAAATTATACATTTTTTGCAAGAAAGGAATTTTGGTAAAATTTAAGCTACTTAAATAACCTTAACCTTCTAATTGTAATGCGCTAAGTCAATCCACATATTTGGTAAAACTTAAAATTAAACAATATTTTGATAATGTATCATTAATATGTATTTAAAAACAGTTTCCTGCATACTCGGTTTAACAAGATTTTTACCAAAATATTGACAATGCTTATTGTGTATACCTATCAAATATGACATGTAATGTATACCACCATGAACATGTTTTAAATACGTAAGTTGCTGTCCAAATGAAAAGTGTTCCACAGTCAATTTAGAGAACAAAATATAATCGCAACAGAATATAACTGCAACAGAATATAACTAGATTTTTTAAATGATTTTAATTACACTTGTATGCGGGTGTTTTGTATTTTTGTTTTGTTTCGTTTTTCTGTAATGCGTTAAATAAGAAACAATGTAAAAACATATCAAACTTGATTGCTGATGTCTACTATATCGAGTTAAATATCATAAACATGTATCTATATTTGCTGTGATATTTACGTGGTTAACATTTCTTCTTGGATTATGACGTCGTTGAAACAAGAAATTTGAATGCAGATTTGTAAAACAAAATAAAGATAACTCACTTTTCCAAACAATTTCATAGCATTTTATACCTCACTTTTTTATAAATGCAGTAGCCTAGCACCAGTTTTGACTCAAAGAACATTTATCCCCTTTTCAATCAAAATGACGAGACTCTGGAAACGACTTAGATTGTTTGAATTGTTCATCGTGTCCTTAAAAAAAAAAAGATACAAAATATAAACATTTTGTACAATGTTTTTACGGTACATATTGTAAGTTATATGGCGCAAAGACAAAAATAAGAGATAAAACATGGATGTATTTATTATTCATGGAACTCACAAGAAAAATCGAGCCAATATATAGGAATAATGGGCGTTAAGTCTATGCAACTTATTTGTCTATCAAGACGAATATTATAACACGCTTCAATCCATGTTAACCAAAGAAAAATAGACAAGGGGAAATGAAGGAAGCTTATCAAAGATGTTACATCGTAAATTTTACACAAATTAGTTATGTTAAACCATACGAATACATTTTTGAGCACCACTGACACACTTTCTTTATATAAGTTCTCTAAGAGGCATGAACATCTTGATTAGCTGACATGTTTCTTTATTTGCATTGTTTGCAACTTTTGTATTTTGTTATTTGCAGTTTGTCTTTGAATTCATTTCAGTCATTCATATAAAGTAAACAACGCAAAACGCACTAGATAATCAATTTGCAATGACAGAAATAAAGGTGATAGACATTATTGATATAATATAATGAGTTGCGGAAAAAATTGTTAATTTAAATGAAATGATATTCATATACAGATAATAATAGAAATCAATGGAAAAGTGAAATTCATGTTTAATGCGTACCTAGTAAAACAGATAAATTACATTCTCATTAAAAAGCAATAGCTCGAATGGAGATTTAATTTTTGTTTGTCTCCATGGAAGTATAAGCATGAAGTAAGAACCCACTGTGAGTAATGATTACAAAAGAAAATTGTGTGCATAAACCAACAGGGAAAACGCGTGTGCATACGATAAAAGTGGGTACGATTCACTTATTAGTAGACGCTAGGACGACCACCAGAAATTGTTGTTCATCAATGTTCAGCATGTTGAATCTTTTTAATTTTTTCTTTATTTTGTTATCATATTCATTTGAAAACTAACATTTCCTGTATCATTATTTTATTAGTTAAGTTAGTCTCCTTAAAAAGACGCACAAAAATCGACAGAAGATAACTAACTATATGTTCTCTTTCAATAGTTTCAGTTAGTATTCAAAATGTTATCTGCAGGTATATTTATTGTGATGAGCAAAATTAAATTAAAAAGTATTTTTAAAAAAATTCATAATATCATGTGCATAAATTTGACTTGTTACTTGCATACTTATTTTAGCGAGGTTCATAGAAGATTGAATAGATAATAACTATAAAATGTTTCGCAGCGGAAGGAGTGAGAGTATGTATAATATTTACAAAATTAGTTTCATGGAATGTATCACTACCTTATAAGTGAATTTTATAGAAACAGCAATAAAGGCTTTTGTTTCCTTTGCAGGGATGCTGTCGTTAACACTGTTTATATGGAATTCAATAAAATCACTATTGAGTATTAAAGAAACTGGTAGTTTTAAACCTTCGTATTAAGTATATGACTATTTATAAACTACATGCAATGCCTTGGAGACTTTCTCTGCAACGTGTAAGCAACACAATGAAAAAAATATGTTTAATAAATGTAAAATACAGCTTGGCGCAGGTAAACGATCAATACAATAACAAATATTTTGCATAAATTTGATTGATTGACAAATAGGATTCATGTTTAGCTAACCCTCGGATTTACCATGATGTTATGTAAATCACCCTTGATTAGTAAGAATGTGGCTTACTTTGAGGATGGTGCGAAATGTTTTAACAATATTTAAAAAAAGGGTAATATTTATTTGAAACCAAAACAAATAAAGCTTTTAAATTAGATCATTTGCAGTGTTAGGATACCTACGTCACGTGATAAAGATGTGCATACGACGTCACAAAAATGCATTATGTATGATGTTGAAAATCGTTGTCATTTATGCAATAGATGATTTAAAGATATATTTCGTTTAATGTATTTTATCGTTAATATCTGACTAGCTTAAAGCATTGTTTGGATATCATGTAACTTCACTACTGAATAATGTTATAATTTGCATTTTTTTTTTCATTCATATAAAATAAAACATCACAATACTAGTATGATCAATTTGCAATGACAGATATAAATGCATAGGTAATATACATAATTGGTATAATATAATGTGTTTCAATTGATACTGTTTAATCAAATAAAGTGATAATCATAAACAGGTAATTACAGAAATCAATGGGAAAGTGAAATACCTTTAATCAATGCGTTCCCATTACGACAGATAACGTGGGTTTTTTTGTTGTTGTTTTTTTTTTTCGAAAATCACAAGCTTGAAATGGGATTCAAATATCGTTAAGTTTCAATGGATGACTGAGCACGAACCACGACACTATGAGTAACTATTACGCATTAAAGCCCTCGGAAGCCCCAGATCTTTCCAGTGTCGTGAAAGCCAATCGCTGACTTCCCGCAATTAACATTTCAAAACGAAATGGATATTATTTAAGAAATAAAGTACGAGTTTTCGTGAATGTTGCAGAATAACCTCCGTCTTCGAGAAATGTTGTTTTGAAATATAAAAGCCGAGGCGTTAGCCGAGGCTTTTATATTTCAAACAACATTTCGAGACCGAGGAGGTTATCCTGCAACATTCACGATAACAAGAACTTTATTTCTGTTCTACTAACAGCCCAGTATTTCTACGGATCGTTTCTCCTATAGAGAGACGATCTAGGTCATTTTGACGGCTGTTCCGTGTAACCCCAATGGTTTTGTTGGTAATGTTTACATGTGTATCGATCAAAGGAATCACATGCAGACGACAGAAATTTCTTTGGTTTTTTAATTCTCTTATCTTATTTATAAAATATCTTTGAATCATGTTCCTAATATTATAAAGGCAATTTAATACGATTATTACTACTACACGATATATATTTTATGTAAAAACATGCAGTGAAAAAATGCTAGGGAGGTGCTAGGAACAGCCGCATTGATCTCTTAAAAATAAACATTTGATGCAATACACATCGTTTTGACTGGAACTAACACGTGAAACTGACATGGTTTTAAAACTTTTTACGGTTTGAAGTTGTACTTTCATAGTCAGTGCGAGACAAATAGGTATTTCTGATCTGATAATTTACTGATGACGTTCGTGGTATATTGGAGAATAATGTCCGCGGCATCTCTTTGATCTCGGCAATAACTGTAGTAGAATTCTACTTTTGTTCTTTTAACGGGATTGTCTTTATCAGCATGTTCCTTTGGTAAGTCATTTTGTTAAAAACAGAATATATGCGTCTATAAATAGGTTTACATATTATTTTGTTCTGAGTTCTCGTTATATTATCAAACACGTAAAATTAGAAAGAACATAAAACAGTGTATCAATTTGATAATTGTCTTAATTGTAAATTATCTAGTTTGATATAGCGCCATATATTTGTTAAAATTCATGCATAGATCATACACAGATCATTTCGTACATGTAATATCTAATTTATGTGTAATATAACAAAGTGATACTTTCATAACGTTATTGATCATATGGTAAATTAGTACGTAACATTAATAAATCTGTGGATTTATACAGTTAACATTGCGCTGAATAGACCTGCATGACAGCAACACCCGGTCACCGGTAAGCCCTGGGGTGCTGACCGGGCGGTGGACGGGCGGTATTCAGACCTGTCTATTACTGGGGGACAGTGCACGATGACTGAATACGGACATACAACGGCGACTTTGCACGTGGACTTGGGAGGAGTCAACAGTGTCCAACACATCTTTATACCACAGGACAGATAATATCGCCTGGAGTAAGTGTTTCATGATACTTCTGAGCTTAACGTAATTTGTTGCGGTTCTCTATGATATTGATACCCTTATATAATTTGCAAACACATTGGGTTTCTTTTTTTGAGAATATAACACATAGTTTAATTGGACATGTTTTATTTTTTTACTGAAGACGGAAAACTGTTATCCTACTAAAATGGTCAAATTATATATATTTTAAGTAGATATGATGATTTATTCAAAACGGAAAAATCATATTTTCATAACTTAATCATTTTATGAAAATCAAATATTCACCTCATTCATGCAATACATGTTGCTAATGTGACTGGTATTTAGCATAGATGAGTAACATGATTTTATTGATTTAGTTTCAAATCTTTCTTTCAACACAATAAATTTCAAATAATATCAATTGCAATTGGAATGCTTTGTAATCAACACTTTGAAATTGTACTTTTTTGTGCCGCTCATTTTCTCTTAAGATTTTTTGTAAAATGTTTATATCAGGAAATGTAAGTAAATTTATTTGAGGCGGAGTTCATATCAAGTTGTCAAACAACCCCAGATATTCTTATTGACCATTTTTTATCTCCATCTGTTTACTGAAAACTGATTTAAACAGTCCATTGATTGGTCAATATTAACAACAATTCACACTTTTCATCCCACAGCCATTATGATATTTAAAATACGTTTTATTAAATGTTATCGTTGTTGTTAACTTTGATTAGTGGGGTTTTTTTTCACATATTAGATGGTCAACACCCGTACACTGCAAGATTTCTTGGATTTTCTGTTTACTTATCAAATACAATGGACATTAAAGACGGGGTCGTGTGCTTTCATGACACTAAATATACAAGAGAAACGATACCTAACCCTATCAACATTACATATCCTCTGGACACATACGGGAGATACATTATATATCATAACAACAGGACTCATCCCCCGATTCCAGCCGACTACCACCAATTCGCTTTCAACGAGTTGTGTGAATTGGAAGTATATGGTAGGTATTAGGAACATACAATTAGAATTATATGAAAATAAAGGTTAAAAGCCTACATGCATTTCATTATAGTAAGCATTTAAACATCTACAAAGCAATTTTGACACGCCTCTTTGCATACATTATTTCTAACGCATTAAAAAAGAAATATTGTTCTTGTTTGCATACATTTCTGAAAAAAAGGTACTATACAGTTTTAAAAGTTATATAAAATAAAATAAAGTTTTATTACCATTTTTGAATAAATCCGCAAAAAGTAAACACCCTTAAAGATCCGTGTGAATATTGTGAGAATAGAATCTTTATCATGCATCAAATATATTATCCTTTTTTATCTAAAAAAAAATTGTAATACCTATAGAATTGATCAGGAATGATTTTTTTTCACGAATCAGTTCATATCAGTTAAAAATTTTTATTGCATTTCTTTAACCCCTTTTAACTGTTTAGAGTGTATTATCTAACTATAAAATGTAAACTTTACTTCCAATATGATAAATATTTATTGATTTATACAGAGATCTGCATTGACTAACTTTAACTAGTGTTTCTGACTTATGTAATAACTTTCACAAACTTGCAAGAATTGTCTATTACTTTCATGAAAGGTGCAGATTCACATTTATTATGATCGGACTTTTTCCAATTCTTTTTTATGAATAAATCAAAAGTTAAAAACATGCGCGGATTAAAAAGGGGCGGAGGTCCACCCTCAACAAAAATAAAACAACTTTAAATTGTGAATATTCAGAAAATATGTCTTTTGCCAAGCTTATACTAAGTATATTCCTGATAATCTCAACTATCCCTCGAACCTCCTGACAAAAATTATGGATGTGTTCAATTTGATGACTAATACAAACTTTAAATGTATATATATTTGCAAAATGAATATGAATAATGGGTTTATTGATTTTCTGTACACTACGAGCTATTTGCATACTCGCAAGGATACCAGATATAGATATTGTTTACTTGAAAACTTTGTGAACATAATAACACATTTTCATTTTCTATTTGCATGTTTTATTGAACAGGATGTCCAAGGTCAGGGTTTTATGGAGAGAAATGTTCATTACCTTGCTCTCAGTATTGCCAGGGGGAAAACTGTAACGTTATTGATGGGACGTGCTCTGTTTGTGTTGATGGATACACAGGAGCCAAGTGCAATAAAAGTAAAAAGTTTTGTTTTTTACAAGTTACAACTAGTACTTGAGAGAAAATTTATTACATACCCATTTCGAATGGAAAATTCAATTTGACGGTTAGCTTATGACGTTAAGAGTTCAAAATAAGTCAAGTTCTTGAAACAAAATATAAATAGCATTATTTCTATTAAATCAATTTTTGCCTTGATACATGTTTATGTTTAAATGAAAATGTACACTTGATTTTGAATATTATTGATAGTGCAGAATAAGTCAAGTTATTGAACTAAAACATAAAAAACATTATTTCTATTAAATTATTTTTCGCCTTGATACATGTTTATGTTTAAATGAAATGTTATACTGAAGGTTAACATACATGTCTACATGCATATATCTTATCATCCAGATGTGCTGCATTGTTTATATTTGCATTGACTTTATAATGAATAAATTGCACCAAAACAGAGTGCAGTAATTACACATATGGTCTGGAATGTAGAAACAGGTGTGGCAAATGCAATGGAGGGATCCCCTGCAACCATATAAATGGAATTTGTTTTAACAATTGCGCTGCGGGAAGGCAAGGGGATAAATGTGATCAAGGTAAATAAAACAGTCTTTAATTAAGATTATTTCATTTAAAATCACAGATTATAAAACTGGAAAATAAGTTAAGACTTTCCACAGCTGAACAAATCTTTCATCTGCAAAATGCTTGTTGATTTAAGCAATTGAATCATTTTGAATTTTTAATATGAATTCTGCAAATAGTTACATTTATTTTCACTTTATAACTACAGGTGGTTTTTATTACTGTAAATAACAATTTCTTATTAAGTTCGGAAAAAAATGATATAAAATCATATTGTCATTTTTTGTTTTTTTTATTCCTCGTCATTCTTTCCAAAACAAATGTCGGTTTCATTATTTTGTCTGCATTGTTATTATATATTTTTCTTTTCTTCTCATTTTTCTTTTAAAGAATGTCAAGTTGGGTGGCATGGCAGAGATTGTAAACATATGTGTACTATTTTTTGTCTTGTTCCACGAGTATGTGATAAGATAACAGGACACTGCATTGAATGTCCAGTCGGTTCGTATGGCGCCTACTGTTCAAAGAAATGTTCACCCAGTTGTGGAAATCCGAAATCATGTGACAAAGAAACGGGGCGCTGTGATACATGTCCAACGGGATGGTATGGACACAACTGCGATATGAAATGTAAAGTAGGCAATTGTGTTGATCCTAGGACATGCAATAGAACAGGAGGATGTTCCGGAGGATGCAAGCCTGGTTGGAAGAATCTCAAATGTGACACAAGTAAAACTAAAAAAAAAATATATGTGTGAATTCATTTTTTTTCGTTGATTTTTTTCGTTGATTTTTTTTTTATTGTTTATAAAGTTAGTTGACAGATGGATGGATAGATGGATGGATGGATGGATGGATGGATGGATGGATGGATGGATGGATGGATGGATGGATTCGTTCGATCTGTTCATTTGATATTTTTTTTGGTTTTTTTTTTGTTTACAGAGTGTGAAAGCGGGACGTTTGGTCTCGACTGCAATGAGACTGGTGGAAATTGTGAACACATGGAACATTGCCACCATGTCACAGGGCTCTGTACGCATGGGTGTAATCCTGGGTATTATGGACTACGCTGCACATATGAACAACGTAAATCAAATACTTTCTAAAGATAATTTTAGTTGACTATTCATATTACATTATTAAGTGACAATATGTTGTCGGTATGTATATTACTAAACTAGCATTGCTTAACTTTTATCTTTGACCGTCTCTTGAAAAATTTGCTAAATAACATTTTATTTCTCTCAAAACTTATTTCATGTGATAACAGTG
The DNA here is from genome assembly GCF_963853765.1 of Magallana gigas. Classification (NCBI taxonomy): domain Eukaryota; kingdom Metazoa; phylum Mollusca; class Bivalvia; order Ostreida; family Ostreidae; genus Magallana; species Magallana gigas. The sequence continues at coordinate 52,009,025 of NC_088853.1, read as the reverse complement.
AAAATGCAGGGTTGAACTGTAATGTTTTGTTACATTATTGCGTTTCTTAATACTAGTTCATCTTTAAACAGTTTGTGAACCAGGATACTATGGTATAAATTGTATGCAAAGATGTAGTTCCCATTGTAATATTTCTGGAGTATGTCACCAGAGAAGCGGAATCTGTAAAGATGGTTGCGAAATAGGCTGGAAGGGAAAATTTTGTGAAGACGGTAAAATGGCCATTAAGATAATTTGCAATTTCAGGAATTTGCATTTGATGTTACACAGGATGAATCTCTGTCATTCAGTCAACTGAATGGTCTGGAAATTTGACTGGATGGCACAGCTTTGCCATTCAGTCACATATCAGTTACCTTTCAGTCACCTTTCAGTTGACTGAATTGCAGAGATTAATCCTGTGGTTTAAGTCATATGTATGTAAGCTTTAAAAGCACCAGATCATCTTAAATGATGATACATTTATTTTGTATTTAAGAGCAGACTAATGAAGGTAGAAGTACCATCATTGACCATTACACGATCTATTCATCCGCCATTGCCGTTTTACTTGTCATTTGCCTCAGGTGCTACACATACTTTATTCTTGGTAAGTTGATTTTTTGACTATGCCATGGTTTAATGCGTTTCACTATTATGTTGATTGCTGAATAATGAAGTGCCATATATAAATCGTTGTATTTACCCTTTTGTCACATTTTAAACTCATGCCTTTACATTTTTATCCCCAAATAAAAAAAAATCAAGTTTCTTGAATTTTTATCCATAATCTTTTTTAATCAATTATTTTGGTTTTCAAAAAAAGTCTAGTAAAAAGAGATAATCACAATTCAATAATGAGTATTATTGAAAAGAATATTGTTCCTTTAAAAATGCATGCATCTACATGTGTCATTTTTTTTTTAATTTTCAGAATAAAAAAAAAGGATAAATAAAGACATGTACAAAGAATGGAGAATATAGACAAACTTTTTATGAAGAACAGCCGCAAAGACTAAGAGAAAAGCTCTTGTCAATTAGACGCATGACTTAAAATTACCTTGGACTGTAAATTACAGTCACAAAATCAGATACGATCTTTTGTCATATTGGAAATACAGAGGGTTTTTTCTTCAAGAGGAAGAAACTTGAAATCTTTTCTTAGATCCTTACAATAAATTGTGTTTTTCAAAGCATTGTTTGTGATAAACACAGGTTGTTTTTCTTTCACTTTTAAGATGTAAAACAAGCATTTTTCTATAGTATGTTAGAGCAAAAGGTACCAGAATCTAAATTAATCACGTGAATGTTATAATATCTTGAAAATTCATTGGTTGTGATCAGGCTTGGGGTAATGCTAAATGTAATGGTAATGCATTGCAATGCATTTCATGCTTTCAAAGTAATGCTAGTAATATGTAATGCCACAAATTAAGCATTACAAGTAATGGTAATGTAATGCATTACTTTCCAAAATCTAGTGTAATGCTGGCATTACATGGCATTACTTTGCATTACTATGCTTTTTTATGCATGCTCATGTTCATAAAATTATGATTAATTGAATAACTTAAATTGTATTTGATTAAAAATTGTTTTTATGAAGAAAAATAATTCTTGAGATAGAAATATTAAGTTGAATGATTTTTTTTAATCACACAACTAAATAGTTTTTAAAATTAAATGTAAAAATCCATTCTTAAATTGTCAATATAACTGCATATAACAACAAAATTTCATAACATTTTAATTACGAGTGTTGTGATTATAAGCATTTTACATCATTTGAAACATTTAATCCAATTAGTTGTGCATTTAATAAATTCTTTACTTTGAAGAATGTGTCAACAACACACAATGCCCCAAGGATAATCTAAGTATCAAAACAAGCTATTGTTTTAAGAGGTGCTAAACACCCCAATCCCCCACTCTTCTCAGGGCTGTGTTCCATTAGAATAGAGAACAGACAGCTGCATACACCTTTAAAAGCAAAACAAAGTACACTTAAGAGAATGCAGTGTCCAACAATGATCTCTGTAAGCTTAAAACTTACTTCTAGTATTATAACCCATTTGAAAATAATCTCTCTCTCTCTCTCTCTCTCTCTCTCTCTCTCTCTCTCTCTCTCTCTCTCTCTCTCTGTTTTATATGAAGTACAATAGTTTGGACTGATAGAAAATAAAAGATTCATGTATTTTTTCTATTATTGCATGAACACTTATATCTTAGATTTTCAAACCCGACATAATGCAGTTAAAAGATGAACCCTTAAAACTTTGATGATCATAAACGTGTATATTAAGTCATTAAATTTGAACGTGATAGTGAACAGAACATGCACCTATAAATATGTTTAATCATGTTTTAGATATGAAACATTTTCCAAAAAAAAATCAGCTTTTTAATCACTTTTTAAAAACTTATTGATTTTTCACAAAGTAATGGTAATGGTAATGCATTACTTTACTCATGTAATGGTAATGTAATGCATTACTTCAAGAAAATTAAGTAATGGTAATGGTAATTTAATGCCCAAATTCATGAAGTAATGGTAATGTAATGCATTACTTTACAATGTAATTCGCCCCAAGCCTGGTTGTGATTGTACATGTAAATAGCAATTAGACGAGCAAAAAAAAAATGGCATCCACACTATAAATAAATATTTTTTTTTATTGTGCCACATGTTTGAATAGAATGACTGTTCTAAAGTTTGTCCAAATCTTCTCACGACAAAATTTAAACAAATGTGTTTCGATAATATATATTTGAAGCTTTTACGACATGTGACATTTAGACACAAAAGGAGAAAGAAAATAAAAAAAAATTAACACATAGATGATGACTTTTTGTGAATACTTGTGAAGACTACATGTAACTGGAGGATGTTCATGCAAGACATTGAATGGTTAATCATGTTAACTTGGTTTTCAATTAAATGCAAGTTCTACCTTTTTTATGTCTGATACACACATGGGTTAACTCTATCGCATTGTTATGAAACAAACCAACAACTGTTGTTGAATGATTACAAACGACTACCCAGATAGCTTATATGCAATTTGATATGTTAATTTACTTGTTTTGGATTATATTATGCCAAAGAAAATACAATGCGATATTGACTATGTCTGTATTGCAGAACATCATTTTACTATAATAATGAGAAACAGCTTAAAACATTTGTATCTTGCATCATAATATAATTATATCAGAGAGAGAGAGAGAGAGAGAGAGAGAGAGAGAGAGAGAGAGAGAGAGAGAGAGAGAGTTTTAATGATAAATGAACAATATTTGCTTTAGCAAAAATGCAAACGTATCCTTATGCTTAATTTTCTTTTAACACCCTGTTTAACACCCTGCATCATTGCATTTTATAAGATTATACATTCACTCGTAAATTACATAGAGGGGTTTATAATATACTGCTTTTTGGAAAAAATGTAAAACATTTATATACAATAAATAAATTGTTGGATGTTTCTAGATGTAAGTGTGTATTTGAATAGTTTAAAACAGTTGAATGATCAACGCAAGAAAACAATCACAAAGATTTATTCACGAAGATATGATTTGTTTAATACAATATTGTGCCCGAAGGATGGTGCAAGCTCGATATATATGGAATTTGCACTATACTGTACAGTTATAACAATATATGAGCTAATCAATTTATAAAAGCCCAGCGACACGGTTGAATAACACTTAAACAGGAACAAATCTCAGAAAACCTAGATGCCATTGGGTTTTTGATATTCCATCAAACATAAATAGCTTGTGAACATATAAATTCTTTTTCTCTCCCCTTTTAAAGTTTTTGGTCAAACTGAAGTGTTTCACCTTTATTAAACGGTAATAGTAAGTTTGAATAGAGAAGCAATGCGTGTATTGAGGATAGTTTTGCGATAATAACTATTTTTGTTGTTTTTATAAAACTGCGTATACATTTTTCAAAATGTGTTTATCTAAAGAAGCAAGGCATTCAATCCCCCAAGATACTCCTGTATCAAAAGAATAGAAAACGTCTAAAAAGTGTAGTATCCCTACATTTGTGTTAAGAAGAAGAAACAAAGGTCGAAACGGGAACTTAAATGTAGTAAAGCCACACTAAATAAGACTGGAAACAAGGCAATATACAAACTACAAAAACGTCTCTCAGAAATTATGTTTTATAGTTGGAAAATCATAAAGGAAAATTTCATTTATGTTAACATGTTAAACATTTGATTTTGGCCAATGATAGAACAAATTATTATATCAGACTTATCTCTATAGACAAAAGACAAACATGGCATAGTCTTATTTAATCGCAATTTATAAAGGATTAACATGCATAAGTTTTTGTAATTAAATGCAAATGTTACTAGTTTTTTTTTTCTAAACAAATTGCATTAAATATACATTTCATTTTAGTAAAATAATCAACATTAAAGATTGTATATAGATACAATTAAAATGCAACTGAAAGTCTTGTCATTGCAGAACATTGCGACGAATTATTATTTATCATAAAATGTAATTGTTATCTGCAAATTTTAAGCGTACATGTAAAAACATTTAAAATCTGTTTTGGGTTTTAAAAAAGTATATTTATAAGAATTTTATTCATCAATAAGCGTTAATGCTTTTTTTAGATACTAATATGTTTTCCAAAATCGTATAAATTAATATTTTTTTATTCAAATGATGCCTTGTGTTGCGTTTATTTATCTATCATGCAACACTTCTACCACATGCTTTCGGGGAGAGAGAGAGAGAGAGAGAGAGAGAGAGAGAGAGAGAGAGAGAGAGAGAGAGAGAGAGAGAGAGAGAGAGAGAGAGAGAGAAATGAGAGAAATGAGAGAAAGGGAAAGAGTTTTCAAAAATAGTCCCCTACTTTATTTAATGATCACACTAGTACATACTTTGTATACATATTATTGTAGAATTCGGCACATATATTTATTTAAACGGCATAATTAATTTTGTTTTCATGTTACTACACTGTCAAATATAAAGGTTCAGTTATGAGACAGTTTTGTTTGTATACAACCATAGGGCATCAAACGGGCTGTTGTGTTGTGTGCACCGATGCCTTATCTTATAAAAAAAAACGGACCTAGACAAACTGGTGATATATTTTATTGCATAACTTTGGGGGAACAATTGATGACCTTTTGTACTTCCTTGCTCCCTGGATGAATGATTCTTGTTTATTAAAGTTCTATAAACAGACTACTCTTCGAATTTAAATTCAACAGTGCATTATTTTACAACGTAGAATCTTTTCATTACTTCCTTGTTTATTCCTTTCTTTGTAATGGATAGCGTCTGGGTTCTCTTAATTTGCCCTGGATTACTCTGTTTTGCAGAAAATAATGGCAAGTACATGTTACTTCTGATAGGAATTCTGATTGTTTAGGAATATTCAACTGTTATTGTTGCTAGTAACTAAGAATTGATCATCCATCTGTTCTTTTATGTGCGTAGAAAGTCGATGGATATGGAAGTGACTCATCATGAGTTAGCTTATCCTCTGCTTAATACATGTAGAACACATATAAATCTAACATGCATATGTATTATAAATCTAAACAAGCTAAGAAATAGGAAGTCCGAAACATACGATGTTTTTCTGGGTTTTTTAAAAGGATTTTGATATTTTTCCAGCCTGGTTATGCCAGTTTCGTAATGGCGCCGTTCCGGTTCTGGTGTTTTCCTGGCAAACAAAAATAAAACTTGTTTGCCAAGAAAACATCAAATATTTTGGAGCAAAATCTAGGTAAAATTAACTAAAGTAACTTGGCTTTATACCGTTAGAACAGCGTATTGAATTAACAATTACAGTTTTTGTTAACCGTCATTGTATTCAAAGGTGGTGTTCTGGAATGCGTAGATGGTCTTGTGTTCATTGAGTCGATGTGCACTGTGGGGAGAGTAAGTTTTAAAATCCTGGCAGGGGTGGAGGTGAAACTCTAATTTGGTGAATCTTCTACGTGCTTCTAATTTTTTTTTCATTTTAGAAGAAAACGTCGCATTTAACAAATCAGCATGGCAGAAATACCCGGCAAACAACCTGGAGAAGTTTGGAGCAGAGCGGGCCGTGGACGGACTGTATTCAGAACTATCTCTCTATGGAGGACAGTGTACAATGTCAGATTATGGGCATTCAACTGCCACATGGCATGTTGACTTGGGAAAAGTTCACAAGATAGCTCACATTGTAATGTATTTTCCTTATGAAAGTAAGTTGTTTTTTTAACTGATTATTTTGGCATCGTTTTCTCTAAAGGAAGAAACCGCCAATACAATGTTTCAAATCAATTAAAGTTTCGTTTAGAAATGTCTAACATACATGTATTTAAACAAAAACTATCATTAAATGAAAAAAAAATATTATAAGATACATGAGATACAAGATATATGAGATTTTGATTAACTCAATTTAACTCAATTAACCTTTTTAATTTGATAAACAACACTTTTTTATATTGTTGTGCATTGCATGACATAATAAATAGCTCTAAATATGACTTAAAGAAACCTTAACTTATATTTCAATAACTTCAGCCCGCTTCATGACGGTTTTATTATATTGAAAAGAATAAAGAACACTATGTCTGGAATGTTACTTGGAATAAACTATCGCACAAATGATGTAATGCATATATTGATATGATAATTAAGTGAAATATTGTAATCGATTAAATATGAGTAGTTCCCTTACAATATTTGTCATGTCAACACAAACATGTACCGGCAAATTAGAAGGATCAACTTCAAATGATAAATGCTGATATGTTGATAGTGTGTTTTACACGGTTCATTTATCTACCAACAAACTGAAAATTTAAGTAAATTATAGATTATACCAGAATTATTGATGGTTCGTCATGATTAATGGATAAAAAAATATGTAAATAAATTTATTCATTCCTTTTAATTCAAAGTTCGGTTCTAATTTTAAACAATGCTCTTATTTCTTTTAGTCTCGTGCTTTTGTTGAAAAGCTTGTATTTTAGTCTTTGAGTATGAAGGAAAATGAAAGTTGGGCTTTTTATGGTATGCTAAAAAACAAATTAAAGTTTTATGTGTTTGTTTTCTTATTTCTGATTACAATATTTATTTGATTAAAATATATTTTGCATATTCTTTACCATAACGTATATTTTTAAGATATTTTATTTCGTAAAATTAACTTACTTATTTTATTTGCTACAGGTCTTCCACAAGACATATTTAATGGTTTCGCTGATAGATTTTTAGGATTTTCGGTTTATATATCGAATACAACCGACAAAGAAGACGGAGAGTTATGTTTCGTGGACACCAACTACACCATTGACACAATTCCTAATCCAATAAACATAACCACTCAAATAAGTGGAAGATACGTTATCTACTACAACAACAGAACACACCCTCCATTTCCTTCTGACTATCATCCGTTTGCTTTCAGCGATCTTTGTGAAATTCAAGTGTATGGTAAACTATTGCTGATTATATAGTGGAGTAATTTTAAAATATGAAATTGGAAAAGCTTTGCATGTCGCAACCTTTGTTTGATTTAAGTAGAACTTGATATATACATATATCAATGAAAAACAATTAATGTTTTCTTACAATATTTAAGTTGATTAAATATAAAAATATATTGGTGTTGAGAAACTCAATTGATATGAAGTGGGATATTCTAGTTTTTTTTTTGCAAAAAGTATAAATTTGATTTTGTGAAAAAAATCCATTTTTTACAGAGTGTAAATTTGGGTGGTTTGGACCACACTGTGAGAATAGATGTAGTGAAAACTGTAAAGTTCCTGGGAAATGTGACTGGATAACGGGATTGTGTGAAGGAGGGTGCCAGGCTGGATGGGAAACCCCTGAATGTGATAAAAGTAAGAAAAAATCCAATTTTAAGTGAAAATCTAAATTGCATTTTAGGGATCCGACACGCAAAGTCACGTGTTTCGTGTATTGTAAAACATCGATACATAATTTAAAAAACAGCAATATGCCATAAATTTGTTGCTTAGGACAATTGTTGTTATAGTATCAGAGAAAAAAGATAGAACAGTTGCAAGTCTAAGCACATATAAAACATTCGTCGCGTGTATAGGTTATACATCTCAATATTAACTAAATGTGTATATGGTACATGTTCAATCTAAAGAAAAATCCAAAGTATATCAAGTTATCATTTATTGTTTTGCACCTGTATTATCTTCAGTTGTTTTGTTTTGGTTTATTTTGAATATTGTTTTAGTTTTTGTATTTGTTGGTTTGTTTGTTTGTTTGTTTGTATTTTTTCTTTTATGGTTGGAGGGGGGGGGTGTTGTTGAAAAGAAAATGTATTTTGAAACATAAACACTCAATATATATCTACTTAAAAACCTAGGTATGTTTTAAAATCAAAACAGATAAATTAATTTCATACGGAATGAATATTTCTATAAAAAGTTACATACCTGGACGTGTTAAAATATATACTTTTTGTAGAGTGTGATGACGGGAAGTATGGTCTTGGATGTACTGAATTCTGTGGCAACTGCAGCCTGATTGAAATAGAGGAGGTTGAATATGGGAAATGCCACCATGTTGACGGTTTCTGTAAATATGGATGCAATCCAGGATACTATGGAGATCGCTGTTTGCAACGTAATGTATCAACTTATAAAATCGGAAAAGTGCAAATGGTATCAAATGTATATAAATCAGTTTAGTCGATAGCTTAGATAAACCCCTATAATAATAAAGTATTTAAAAAATTATTTTTTTATAAAAACCAGGAATGCAAAATGTGGTTAAATTATAAAATGATAGCAGACGTAGTCTAACATGATTTTACTTTAATGATTTTTTGCAAATTGAAATTGCAACGTTTTTGAAAAGTTTGAATATTATGAATGTTTTTTAAAAGATGTAAATTTTTAATATGTTTCAAAATAAAATTGATAATGCACATCAATAATGCGTGTTGACTACAACAGTTAACAGAGATTGCAATATTTTCAGATGCATATTGGTATATATTTATTTTCCACATATTTGTAACATGCATGCATTATGTACGACGCTGTAGTAGAATCATTTAAATGGGATGCAGTTCTAGCATTCGTGGATTTAGATAAATTGGAAGCTCTTTCTTCGCCAGAATTTCGAAATGGTGCATGTAGATGTTACGTAGTAAATGTATGGGAAAAAAACAATTTATATCCGCCCTTTCGGAAATAAAAAGATACTGTAATGTTAGTTTGACAGAAAAAAGGTCAAATAATCTATGTTATCTTATTGTTATGGTTGTTTGAAATATGTACCTTTCTTTTGTTTTTCTCACCTACCATCCTTCAAATCTGACAGACAAAAAAAATTAATCAGAATTTTTCAAATAAATTTTAGAATAGCATGGTTAAGTGTTGACCCCCCCCCCCCTTAAAAAAATGACATCTATAAAAAGGGATATGGATATAAGAAAGCATATGAATATAATAAATGACAATAACAAACCGTCAACGATCTTAAAATTCCATAAAACGAAATACAAATTAAAGCAGAGCAACAGGAACCTCCAAAAAGATAGCACTAGGATCAAGTGCCTAGAAGGAGTGATATAAACAAAATATTGCGATCAATCTTTTTATTGTGCTTTGTCTTCAGACTGTCCAAATGGGTTCTATGGAGACAAGTGTTTGTTTCAATGCCCAGTCAACTGTACTTACTGCCATATAGAAACCGGAGTCTGCGAGGAATGTTATCCTGGATTTACTGGACCCGACTGCTTGTCAAGTAAAACAATTTAGTTTCGGCTAATTTTTTAAATACAGATTCATCTAAAATGATTTTCAAAACAAACTATTTTTCAAATTTAAATTCTAGTTTTATCAACATTGGTTTACTCATTCGGTTTTACCATTGAAAATTGCAAACACGTTCCTTGCCTTTATCGGTTTTATCAAACAAACAAAAACACATATTTATTTATCAATATCAATATTTATTTTCAAATACCAACTTACCAATAAGTTAATTAACACATTGAAATAATTTTTAAAAACAGTGGGTTATTTTTGAAAGAAGTGTATGCTTAATGAACAATTGTGTACTAAATATTTTGTCTTTTGAATAGCATGTGAACCGGGAAGATATGGTATTGGTTGCTACCAGAGATGTAGCCCGTTTTGTAACACTCCCAAGTGTGATTTTATAAGCGGTGCGTGCGTAGACGGGTGCAAAACTGACTGGGAAGGAATGCAGTGCCTAGAATGTATACAAAGCCATTTTATACCAAATGTTTTATGCCTACGTGAATTTTCATAGATTTATAATACTTTTACATTTCAAAATTAAAATACCTAGTTTAATGATAATTTAGAAAAAGCATTTTTTCTTCTTTATTTTAAATTGGCTTTTTGGTCTGGACTAATGTTAGTTTATGCATATTCATGTATATAAATTAACAAATTTGTACGTTGAATGTAACCTTCTTTGATGTACAGTACATGATGAGTATCGTCTGCCTGAAGACTTATCCACGTACCTATACGTCATTGATGGAATGATAATTGCTGTAGTAATTAACAGCATGATTTTAGTCGTTTACATCATATTTCTGAGGTAAGTTGCTTATGCAACTGAAAATCATTTAATTTTAAGTTACAAAACAAGTAAGAGTAAGTTACCTATGATCGCTTATACAAAACATAAAGAGACATTAATCAATACTGTATGTCGTAATTAAATATTTTTTTTTTAAACTGTTTTCAAAAAACAATGGTTGGGAATTTTTCCGTAAATCGTCTTTTTTATTTACCTTGATGAGTTTTTTTTTCAATTTTTAGGAGAAAAAGGGTGCAAAAAATGAAAAGTAAAGAACATGGTCTCAATGACGTTGCATTCACAAAAGATCAAAACAGGTGCATATCAGTTATAACTTACAAGGGAAATGAATATCAAGAACTATAGAAGGTTGAAGATATGTGGGAATTTTCTTGGCTTAAATCGGACGAAAAGAACAGGAATCACTTTTTTCGCTGAAAACAAACTATATTTTCCTATGTATCTTTTACTTATTTTGTATGCAATGCTACAAATCAATGGTATGTTCTCGTCGAAATAGAATGCCGTGTTGAATCGTTTAAAAAATAATGATTAGCCTTTTTAATCATAGATATCATAATTATTTGTTTTTTACTTTGTTTTTTTATTAGATGTGTTCTTTTAACAATTATTCAATGCATTTCGACAAGATAATTAAAGTACTTTGTGAAATACAGACAAACATATACCTCAACTTATTGAAGATTGTTTATAGACTAAAATTGGTACCTTTTCACCGATGAAAGATGTTATTGTATCAATTAAAATTATTGTTATTATCATACATGTAACATATATTGTACTTATATGCAGTTTTAATTCATGATTTAATATATGCTGTATCAATGACATACCATATTATTCTTTCTCAACAGTTGAAAGAGTTGCTTTTCCTTGTATGTTAATAACTGTGCATTGATAAATTAATGCTAAACTAATTGTCTATATTTTAATTCTATGAAATAAGGAAGCTGATTTTGGCGGATTATTTTTCCTCTGTATGTACTAAGCAACGTGTGTCATGTACAGCACTTTCTCATTTATATTTTAGTACCCTAGTCAATAAAAATGCTAAATTATGTAACTGTTTATTTCGCTTCCAACGTTCAGTACATTCCTAGCTGATCAGAATAATGACAGACATGCGTATTCAAACCGCTTGATCGGCAGATTTGTTCAGTAGACTCTGCATTCAGTGATTATTTTAGACATCAGATTTTTCCCATATTAGCTGACACAGACGTTTCGCTCTACTGCAGATTGTTCGTTAACGTATTGTGAACTATATCAATTCCATTACACAACAACAGTAAATACACTTTATACGGTCGGGATACTTATATATTGTTTTAAATTTTCATGAATTTTTTTTAAAATCTAGAGTTCTCCTAAAATTCTCCAAAACAAGTGTAATTCTACTTACGTATAATTGCCTGTGTCTACAAACCACTTTTTCAGCATTAATGTTTGCACTTAGAGCTTACCGTAACATTACCAGATTGTCAACAATCTAAAAGTAATGTTGATAGATCTAGTTCCTGCGGGTTTGAATTGGCCAGTCTTTATTCACAGTCATATCTCAAGATTCAACAATTCAAAGTTCTTTATCAATCGAAATATGAAACTAATGTGTCAGAAGTTTGATTGACAAGTCCTATGGAGATTTAACTTGAGGAAATTGTGAGTAGAACAATTCGTTTCTTTCTTTATACAGTACGGTGGCGTGTTAGGACCAGGCTCATAAAATATATTTGTTTGGAGGAATTACAAACTTGTTGCCAGTGATAATGAAGCATTTAAAAGATGATATAATATTTAATTGTTTAATTGTTTTTTTTTAAAGGCAACTCACCACGATATGATTCATTTTTTCCGATATTATTTTTTTTTCATAGCGTTGTGATGAAAACGATTTCCTATCATCATTGATAGTGATTTAACATTAACCAAGTACTTTCACACCATTAACATTCCGGGGAGATATTATATTAAAATCTGGGATCTACTCAAAGCCACAAATATTTTTATCTGCATTTATAAAATTTGTTTCTTTCGTTACGCACAGACTTTCAGGGTTACTTTTGCAGTGTGCAAACTCGTTTCGATGTCTTAGAACTAACAAGTATTTAGTCAGATAGAATAAATATTTTTTTCGAACAGAATATTATTACCCGATTACTTATTTTGCGACTCCACTGTTTTGTATTAATCGTGATATATAAAATCGAGAGCACCATTTTTTGTTATAATGTAACTTCCTATGGATCAAAACTGTCTAAAAAATAAAAGTGAGATTTTAAAATCTGCGCGGGTTGCCTGGATATGAATTCCTCGCATTTAATTAGGAATCTTCAGTGCTTAAACAAATAATCTTATCTAATTGTTTGGAAAATGATTTGTGTGGAGGAATTGTGATTTGTTTGGTCAGGTTGGATTTCCTTTGGGCGGAATACACATTTATCAAGATAAATTTTAATGCCTAATTTTGGAGTCAGATATATATCATGGTAACGCTTTAAGATATGAAATTAAGTTACGAGATGCCCAAACTAGCTAGGCACCGCATGCCAAGGGTTTTTTTTTCAACTTAAGTACGTATTTCCGCACTAATGATGAGATCAATGGGGGATAATATCTGTCTTTTCCTGTGTTACATAATGTTTGTTCTAGTAAAACGAACAAGCCAATGAAATGTGGCGATAGCCAACACTGTTATAAATTGGAAAGCTAAGTAAGCATTAGATACTTTTGGTTGTGGTCGGTCCTATTACACACCAAACGTTAGTCATGTATGATAATTTGTCTGCACCGCTTGGTGTGTTTGTTATAGGACCGACGACATCCAGAAATAACCATTCAATGCATATATTTATATTTTTATACTGATGTCTATTTGTCTGAACTATTGTCTATAGTCGCTATAAAGCCATGATCGACGCTCTTTCGGAAATATGAAACACATATGGAACAACCAAATTAACATGCTATTTAGATCGATACCGCAAAAAGGTTGTCAAAAACAATCTTTTACATTGACGAATAGATATGATTTATAGATTATTTTTCTTTCTTACATAACAGATTGGATATGTAAGTTTGAACGTTCCAATTATTTTTCCATTAAAAACATTCACAAAAAGCGTGATGACGTTTATATCTATTTTCCCGGCTCATGAATTCGCTATGTGTACTCATGGGAAATTGAACGTCGCATATTTCTAATGAAAGCATAGGTGGAAATATACACTGAATGAGAATATAGGAAAATTACAAAACAGGAGTAGAGCAAATACAGATTTCTACAACAATTAGAGGTAGGATCAGGTAACATGGAGGAGTAATTATCTCTGCTATATTATAATTTAAAGTGTATGAACATTCAGTCTATGATGATAAAAGAAACGGTAACAATTCTTCGCTATGGTAGTTAAATTCAGACAAATGTACATGGCAGTTGATACACTAAGTTGCATACAGACACATTTCTAAGCCCAAAAATTTTATTCTGTTTATTCTTATTCTGTAACTATTTATATCGCCCAATAAAATTGTACGAATTTTTTTTTTCGTACAAGCAATTTTACTTAAGGAAAATTCACATATTGTTTGTCATCAACACATAGTTTGTCCAAAAATATAGCTTGTTTGTCCAAAGAGATAAGCAGTGGGACCGAACAGATTGCTCGTTCATCGAAACAGCTAGTTCGTCCAAACAGAACGCAAATCTATCTGAACAAGTATCTGGTTCTTCCGACCAAACAACTAATTCGTCCGAGCAAGCTTTGCGTTTATACGGTGATTGTTGCGACATTCGAATTCTTAAAATGACGTCACAGTCACTTAAAACAATAACTGATCTTTTATAACCTATTGCGTACCAGTTCTACGTCACTCACTATACAGTTTAGGCGTGCCTGTAATGGCTGACTTTGATAGAATTTGACAACATAGGTCACGCTTTCAATTTTTTTTTACATGCACTTGCTTTATTTGTAATTAATTAAACATATATATATCTCATTCCACATATATTTCAGCTGGTAGCATTTTGAATGTGACACTACAAATGATATATAAATGTTGTCGGTATACTTAGAAAACTGTCTGGCTGAGCGGGTTATCACTTTTATTTACACTTTGGTTAATGGTCGTTTTCCGCCAGAAAAAAAAGATTGAGAGACATCTGGTAGCATAAACACAGAAGACATTTTGACTTGAATGAGGAAGCAAGTACATTTTGTTTATAAACAAAATGTACATTTTTATTGATAACACAACATTTTATTTTACATCAGAGAGGAAAGAAATCATGAAATTGAACTCTGAATTTGTTTTTTTTTTAAAGAAACTCTTGGGTCGAGAAAACTCCGTCCTGATTTTTTCGATTTATATTATTTGAAAGGTTTTTCAAATTAGCTTTTGAAAGTTTAATGTAGAGTTTTTCCTAATAATTTGTAATTCTTTATGTATAACCAACGATGACACAAATGAAAGGTGCTTTATAAAATGTAAAATAAACAACGTATTACATGTATCATTGATATGGATTTTGCATAGGCACATTTTTTTTATTGATAATCATTTTGTATGCTTAAAAAAGATATAAAAGAAATTTCACATTACTTCTATTTGTTTTTAATAGTTATATGCCTTATTACAATGTAAGTAGTCTGGTTTGTTTACATGCAAGATCGTTGCCCAAATGAGAAAAATTGACACAATTTATAAAGTCAGTGAGAGTATTTAAGAAAATTTGTGTAGTGATACAGCATCTACTGATAGGCTTGTTCCTGTTTTTAAGAGAGAGAGAGAGAGAGAGAGAGAGAGAGAGAGAGAAAGAGAGATATAGAGTACCAATTTGTTTTAAAAGCACAGCTATAATTGCCTTTTGTCACTCTTTTCAATAACACAATCGGTTTTAAACTAAAATTCTGTACTTAATGAGCAAAACTAATCGCTCTTTACTGTAAAACACCGATAATGAATTTTTTGACAGTGACTCCTAATCAACGATCCACCATAAGTCTAATATAAAAGTTTGTTTGAATAGAGCCACTTCACTATGTACATTTACAAGAGCCACACTTTATATAAGCATGGAGTAGCTCTAAGTGAATGGAGTGGGATACTTTACAGTGTGTAAATAACTTCCTTGTTTTATTTCACAATTAAATACGTGCCTATATTTCTAAAAGGAAACATGCAGGCGGATATCGTACGGGTTTAAAAAAAATCTTTTTTCATAGTTTTGTTCATATGTAATTAAACATATGTTTAAAAAGTATAGTTATCAAGACTTTGACGTCATATTTAGAATGATTTAGAATTGATATTTGTATCTAATTAAACATGTATTTAATCACCATGTAGTATTTGCAAGTAGTGTAAAAAAAATTGCTAAACGTATCGTTGATCACGTTGGTCATCCATATATTGGTCTAGGAACTTTAAAAAAAAATAAAGTTAAATTTTAGCGGCATTTGAAGAAAATTTACACATAATGACATGGAATAATCATCAAATGTTGATAACAAAAACCGAGTTATATACAGTTAAATTTTCAATTGAACCACAGGGTGCTAGGAAGATTGAACTGGCAAAATAATTAAAATCTGTATGTCCAATTTAAGTGTCTGTATCAGTGTCTGTATATGATGTTAGACATCTAAGTAGTCTTTAAAGAAACAACTTATATACTTTAATTGTCATAGTCATCAAAGTGAATTTTGAACGTTCAGGGAACCTCTGCTTCCATCCTGTAAAGAGAATTTCATGATAACTATGAAATTTATAGTATTTTTTTTATGAAACTAATATATCAACTATGAAATATGTACACATATATCGGAGTTTACAATTTAAGCAACATTTTTAAAATTAAAAACAGAACACAAGATAGATAACATAGCTTTACTGATAAAGAAAAATAGCGTGTGCTTATTTCACGTGATACGATGTCTTTATTTACTTAACAGTGTACATGGCATAAGTACTTTAATATAATGACTCTGTGCGTGTAAGTGGTATCTTCAATCTTCTTATGACATTATATCAACTAACCGTCTCTAATAAAGGGAAGGCTTACTTATACATGTAGTTCTCCCATCTAAGTGTGCTACAACAATACAATATATTCACAGTGTTTTATTTAATTCGATCACAATCTAGACCTCTATACGGATCAATTATTGCACATTCATGCAACTAGAATTTTTGCATTTCAATATAAAGTACAATATTTTAGACAGGAGGTGAACCGGGATGGATATCGTCAATAATAAGGAATTAAAATTAGTCTTTATGATTAAAACTTTTTTTTCTTCAAATTTCAAAAATAGAGATTATAAACTTGACATAAATTTGCAATTAACATACATGTCATGTAGTTTTTCCTGATAAATTACAAGTAAACATAAATGTAATAAAGTTTAGGGTCCAGCAAAGGAGGAAGAAAATGTCTTCCTACTTGTAATATTGTCATTTATGTAAAGATTTTTTTTTTCTCCGAAAGGCTAACGAAACCATTATAAATTGTAACTGAAGAAAAAAAGTGTAACTTTAGACTCGTTTGACTAAAATATTGAATGAATTAAATAAGTTTAAATTTTGAATGAGAAAAAAATCCGCATTATATCATGTATTTTTTGTGTCTTACAGATTATAAGTATGGAGAAATAAGATGAATAGAGGGCACAGCAGATGAGGAAGAAATCCCGAGTTACGGTGGCTAAAATTAGCATCAAATTATCTAGTTTTCTAAGGATCAGTAAAATAAAACTGAAGTGTTCTTAACCCTACACCAGCAAAGGGGCATTGTTCACACAAGAGGATGAATCGGGGCCCACAATCTAGTTTTGACCAATAGGTTTTCTAAAAAGTAGGTAAGTATTGTGCTCAAATTATGTTGTCAATATGAACAGAGTTTGTATATAGTATATTTGAAGGAAATGAGCTTGGGGTTTTGTTTGTAATGTAAGTGTGTCTTTCTCAAAGTTAAATATAACTTCCTTGTTGAGTCTTATGCATTTGTTTCTAGCGGCAGCAAGACATGGCGGCAGTGTTCCTTTGTGTCGTGATATGCCTGTTTACATGTTGTTCCGCTTATGGTAAGTAAAACTTTAACATAAACCTTTTAAAAGCATATTGGTGTAGTAATCACCCGGGATGTTGATTTTAAATAAACAAACCCAGAGTATATTGGCTTTGCCGTTCACTCTCTAACAGCAGAGTTGGTTTAGATTTTGAGTGTGATATCGTTTTCGTATTACGTAAAAATATGTGTGTACATATATCCATCATATTATGGTCAATAACAAAGTTAGAAGATATTCGTGTTTAAAATTGACATAAAATGTGACTTTCAACTGAGGGTCTGAACGACAGGACCATTCTATTCGGTGACAGTTTAGAAACCTTTGTGTTTGCTGGTGCTTCATTTTGTAAACTGTTCAAGTTTGACCAAGAAAGAAATGGAACACTCAGCTGTTAAATGGTCGTGTAGTGCATTTATTAGGATATATCAGACTAGGTCTGTTTGCAAACTGCCATTTGTGTCGGAATTGTAAACATAAAGATCTTCTTCTTCCCTAACACATGGTATGCTTGTAATTTGAAACAAGTGTTTGTTATATGCATGACACTGTACCCACATTGATATACATGTAGATAAAAATTATTTTTTGTATTAATAGCTTCAATACCCCAACATAATGAGATTTAAAATATACATGTACGGTTTCGTCTTGAAGTGGCATACTCGTATTATTTAATTCTACAGCTAATGGGCTTGTTGTAATAAGTCCGAATAAAATGACAGCATTTTATTTTTAGCACAAAACAAGCTTGGAAATTGCTTTTCGTAAAATGATATGCTGAACTTTTACCTTAATCCTGTTATCTCCAGGTCGACTCTGTCAAAGTAATTAATAAAATAAGGGATAATTTTACAAATCATTTCTTTCCAAATATTGTTACCAAACACCAATGGATAAGAGAGTTTAAATTTCGCTGGGGTTAAAATATTTTCCGAATTTTGAAAACATATTTTTGGTCAAAATCTAAAAACTTTAAATTGGTAAACGTATTTTGATTAAAATGTACTTTTATACACATTATTATTGAAATGTATTCCATACCACCTTCACTATTTTTTAACGTAAATAGAGATCAATTTAGCATATTATATTATTATGAAACATGATTCTTTTTCCTTTATATATAAGATAGTCTAGATAAACACTGTCACAAAAATTTAAACCAGTTATTTCATTTTTCTCTATTTTTTCTACATATATGTTATCTAGTAAAACTCTTTAATTTATAATGAAAACCTATTTATCACCCATTAAAAAAATTCGAACTCCCATTTAATCTTAACATTCATTATAATGTGAAAGAAATATAATCGATGATTCGAAGAGTTTCATTCAATTTCAAATAACAATATTCAACAGCAAAACTGAATTCAATGGCGCGTGTATGAATATTAGGAAATGCTGTTTCGTACATTGCAGATATACGTGCTGTTTTTAAGAACACTACTTGAAGGACATTTTACATTGACATAAACATCAACAAATGCTTATTAGGACTTCTATTCTATTCTATTAACAGGAACAAAAAGGTTTATATAAACGTATCGTGATTGTACATTGTACATTCTACTGTCTTCTTTATGAGTTACTTTCCGCGTTTATAGAAATAGTTAAAGATTGTATGACTTAATTAATAATTAAGGTTATCAAATAGCAGAACATATGGGTTGCTATCGATGTTAAATCTATAATCAGGGAAACAAAATAGCGAAAATGTACAGTTCTTAGTGGGAAGAAGATACGTTCTTCAATTATTACTTAGAAACCTATTGATATATTTGGGTATAGTTTTGTACTTTGTTCATAAAATGCTAATTTTATTTCAGATATACATAAATATAATTTGTTTTGTTTTGGGTTTTGTTTTCTTTTTGATATGTTTGCCTGTATGCAAAAAAATTTGTTGACCTTAAGCACACATGCTGGTACTGATAAACTTAGAAAAGTACTGGGAAGATAACACAGTAGTGAGAAACCTAGGCATATACATTTACTGGCACAATTTTTTTCTTACGTCACTAAGAGAATACTCTAAGTGGTATTAAGTGTACTGATTATAGTACATTTCCATTGAAAAAATGAGAATTTTTTTCATATGCATATATTCTGAACTTAATATCTTGTTCTTCAGATAATGGTTATTTAGTGATTTTCTTCACCCAATGTAGAAATACATATACACAGAGGTGAGCGTGTTCCCCTCGCGACTCCGTAACATTATCAAGCAGGTTTTACCTTTCACCTGTATTTACCTGTAGTGAGGTTTTACCGACCGGTTGAAAAAAATGAGGTCCTTTCATTCGGACAGAATTTATACTCGAGTAATCCAAATGTAGTAATCGTTCTCATTAAATATATACTCAAACAAACTCACTTTAATTCTTACTTTTGTATGGACCGAGAAAATCTTTGATATTCTTTTTAACTTTTCAATACAGCAACATAGGACATGTTTAATTTTAATCACAAAACACTTTACTACACTTTAAAAAAATATAAAAAATAAGCTTTAAAGTGAACAATTACATTATCATGTTTAACCTGACTATGCGTTTCTTCTTTTCTGTACAACGTCACAACCCCCTAAATCATGCAAACCATACAAATTATACAAACTATGGCAATTTTTATACATAAACAAACCTTGCAGGAATGAACAGAACAAAATGTGACTCGCAAATTGTGCTGTGCTTTTTACACGTGACCAATGCTCTTGACCTCAGTGTTAGTTGGTGAAAAACTATCCCGATGAGCTCGATGGATTATAATGTTCTCATTGACAATCCAATTTGCATGGAATTAACAGCAAATGCAAACTGACACTTTTATAATCTAACTGTCTCAAAGATTTTATTATTGACCAAATCACTTGATAATGATTTACACAAACTTTATCTCTCCATTACTTTATTAAATGAATTTGACTATAACTTTAACTTTAATTTTCTCTACAAAATAATCAAAAGGTATATGCAGAATGTAATACTATACTAAAGGCAAATTATAAATTTCATTTCTTGATGTCGTAGTAATATGTTTTACGGTGCGACCGTTGGGGCGAGCACAGCATGTGATCAAACAATGAATTATAATAAATTAAAAAAATTAACAACGTGAAATTTGAATGCCAAAAAATAAAACATACCTATTTTTCAGTAAATTTTCATTATTCATAGTTTATAAGATTTGGTATAATTTATTTATTTATATGTAAAACAATAGTTTAATCTCAGATACAATGTCGTTAAATAATAAAGATTTTAATATATTAATATTCATTGCACTGCATCTCCTCTTTTAAAGTGATTGTGATTATGATTGATTGATTGATTTCCCCCTTTTTTTTTTGCAGTAGACATTTTTTCTTAAACTTACATATAAAACTTGACTCATCATAGAGCTCCCCCCATGCTAATTTTTTTTTCATTTTTGTCAATATATACATAGAAAATCGACTTACCATGGATTTGCCCCTCCACTTAAAAAAAAATAATTAATGTTTAATTTTATTTTTAGTTTACGCTTAAAAATATTTGCTTATCATGTTAAAAGAACATGGTGTTGTCCCCTCCTCCCCCCCCCCCCCCCCCCCCGCATGTAATAAATGGAAGTGAAAATAAAGAAACCATTGAACTGCTAAAGAGCTGAAGGATTAGAATTTTCATGATTTATTTTTCATTTTGCTTGCAAAGATTTTTTGGATGAGGCTGCCATCCACCCACCCACCGGGACCCCCTTTAAAAAAAGGCGCTGCTACGTATAACGTTACGTTTCAGGAAATTACCGTAATTATAGTGAATAAAATATTTGCGAGCATTCATCCAAATTAGTGCAATTTACAACTGTTTCCTGTATCTGAAGAAATGTCCTTATTCGTCAGCTGTTCTTTATCTTAGCCTTTGCAAGATTTTGAGAGGATTTTGGTCATTTCAGCAGATTTACAATAACTTCAATTAGAGTAATTTCCCCTTATCAGTGCTTATTGTGACGTCAAAGCTGACGTCGGTTAAGTGTCGTCTTACTCTTTAAAACTCCCCTGAGAAATAAAAGTATGCGAAGTATACTGTTTTATTTACTTAAAAAGCATGATGTTCTTAAAATTACACATCTTATAAGCTTTTAAAAGGTTTTACTTTGATTCTCGGGAGAACGTGATGTTGGAACGTAAGGTTGGAAACCATTGGTACTATGAATTGTGGGTCAAAATTTACTGACTCCGAAAAAATATATCGGATCAATGTGTAAACGTTTGTGACGTCACACGATTATTTTTGATTGAAAGTGTACTGAGGTGAACTTTAGAGGTAACATTGACTGTATGTCGCTTACATCGTTATTGTTTTTACTGTCTAAATTTGTCTTGCTGATTCTCGTGAGACTGTGAAGTGATAAAAATTGCCATGATTACAGGGAACTACTGGGACGATTAAAACGATGCATTACTGGTCCGATTTACTGACGCCAAAAAAATCCGTTGAATGAATGTGCAACTAGTCCGAATTTTCTATTCACACACGCCTTGCCGGTAGAGCTCGCTTCGCGCCGGCGCTGCGCGCCGGCGAGCTGCGCTCGCTATAACATGTCATCTTTAATAATTTTTATCTTTTTTAAACAAGGAAATATTATAACTGTTTTCTTAATTTAGATAGCAATACATGTAACCCGTCTATTAGACAGATGTTATGTAAAACAATTTTCACAGGATGAATATCTGCCATTCAGTCAATTGAAATATGACAAAGTGGTAACTGAAAGGTGACTGAATGGCATAGTTAGGCCATCCAGTCACCTTTCTAGATCATTCAGCTTAGTACCATTCAGTTGACTGAATGGCAGAGATTCATCCTGTGTCTGTTTTCACACCAAGCTGCTTCAATGACAATAAACATGTACATAAGGGAGACAATCTGGGATATGGGTGTTCATGCTAAGCGTGTCTGTACCTGCATGTATGTTGTGTGTGTACGTGTGTGTATGTTGTGTGTGATGTTGGTGGCTTACTACAGTTAGGTTCATAAAATTAAAGGAATAATTTTAATTGCATTTTTTTTTAAATCCATACGTTTTTTATCTGTGTTTACAATGTTATGGGCATTTTCGTTTATAATTCATCGCTGTTGATGAGAAAATGGTCAAGAGCGAAGGTTCTCTAGGTTAAATTGCATGATTTGATTTGGATCCTCTTGATAGATTAGTTGTCAATGAACTGACGAATCTGTCATTTGTATACAACATACATGTATGATATATTATTGATCAAAGATATTTATAGATCTGTGATTGTACCATGTAGAACGCGGCATGCATGGATATAGAAGGTTGGGTCTATCGTGAGATATTCCATTTCAATAAATCCATATGATAGAATTACAGAAAATTGGTATTTGACCCTTCCTCAAAAAACCCCCTGCCCCCTCCCACCTTTCGAAAAATAACGTATCGGGAATGAATAAATTTGACATTATTAATGCTTCATTGTGTACTGTTAATTAATAAGGATGTATTTACCGGCTAAGTGAAAAAAATCATCCCTGTGCACGTGACAGGTGAATATCAGTATGTCGCCAAAAATTAATACAAAGGATTAAAAAGTTAAATAAAATAAATTTTACACCTTTTATTGAACAGTTATTGTGGAAATAAATAAAGTCAGTACTTGTCAGCACGTGTCAGTACTCTTCTAATTTTATCCGTACCGTTAGAAGAATGTGGCAGTGAATGTCTAAATTCATCAGTTGTTGTCTAAGATTCTCAGTACTATTCTAATAGTTTATAAGTAAATTCAGTACACACGTCAATATTTGTTTAAGCTAATCGGTGATGTTAATATATTGTCAGTAAATAAAAATAAAATTCTCATGTCGGTTTTTCTCCCCTCACCCAGTCTATTTTAAATGTCCCCAAGATTTGTTTAGAACGTACCCTACTTATAGGTTACACTGAACGAATCTCAGGTATCTGTCGATTCTAAATAAAATTATGAATATATCGTAATATCCAGCCACAAAAAATATCATGTAGAAACTCATACACACAAGGTATTTAATAGGTAAAAATCTAAATAGCCATATGAAACTAAACTGGTACTTTATTCTTACGTGTATCTCAAGGAGGAACATTAAAAAAATTTCCAATTTTATTATTATTTTTAACAGACAATTTGGCACTAAATAAACCAGCACATGAAGAGTACCCATACAACAATGCTTTTAAAACTAATGCAAGCAAGGCTGTTGATGGACTTAAGACTGATCTGAATGGTATTGGAGGACAATGTTCATTATCAGCCGCAGACAAACGTACCTCCACCTGGTGGGTAAATCTGAACAGTACCCGCAGTATCCACGACATCCGGATCTATTACAGGACGGACAATGTACCTTGGGGTATGTTCTTCAGAAATGTCTATGTCCTGTCAGTTAAACCGATTTAATTAAGTTCATGTACATTAATTGCCGAACATAAAACAAAGCTTGTCTCACAAGCTGTTATAAATGATATTAAGAGAAATAGTATAACCTAATTACATCTGATCATTAGATGTTTCTGTTTTTGAAAAACTTTGTTTTATTTTATTTTATAATATTATTATTTTTTGGAAGGGTTCAAAACTCACGTTTTTGGATAAAAAAAAATTTTGTTAGGATTTTGTTAATTAATTAGTTTAATTAATTAGTTCATTCCTTTCAATTTCTATGTTTTATTTGGTGGTTTTTTTTTATTGTTATTTTATTATTATATTTAAAAAAGCATTCTAATATGTAAAATAAAAAGAACAACAAAGGTAAAAACATTTGTTATTCAATTAAACTATATGAACAACAGGATGAATTTTAATTTGCCTGCCAGTTTTCTGTGCACAGAAAACGGAAAATAAGATTTTTAGTTAAAAAAAATTAATAAGTTCTAAATTCATCTGGTTACATGTATATTTTATCGTAGAAAACCATACGGAATCTACAAAATTCCTAATCATTGTAAATAGAAACTATTGATTATTTTAGATGCATCAAACGGATATACAGCAAGGTTTCTTGGATTTTCAATATACGTCTCAAACACAACAAACAAATCGGAGGGAAAACTTTGCTACAAAGACACCAACTTCACCCCAAGCACGATACCAGCTGTCTTTAACACCACCTGCTTTGTACATGGTCAATACGTCATTTACTACAACGAGAGACTACCAGGAGTTACCTATCCTAGTGGTTATTCTGTCTACGCCTTTAACGACCTCTGTGAAGTAGAAGTCTATGGTAAACAATTTAATGAGTACTTGTTTGCCTGTAATATTAGTCAGTCCATCACACATAATTTTATCTTAAACTTAAGTAATACACTCGAGATATGTGAGTTTTTCTGAAAAAAAAATGCAATTCATGTCATATTAATCTCTCTCATACAAATTACAATGAAAAGTTTACACAGTAGACTACTTTTATCACTGATTAACGTTTTCGATTTTTCAAAAGTAAATGTATTCTTTTGATAATCCCTCTTTTTTTATTTATTTCATTTATATGCTAGAGCGAGTGATTAATGTTTAAAAAAAGATTGTCGTGTTTGCATTTCAAAATTACAATAACATATCCATTGTCGAAAAAGGCTTGTCCTGCCATCGTTTACAAACATTCCCCTTGCCATCGAATACAATACAAACATAACCATTGAAATAATTCAGAGAACTATCCAACTTTACTCATACCCTGTGATTACTCAATTCAAATATTACTTTATATTAAATCATACTTGTGTAGGATGTCCTACACCTGGCTTTTATGGTATCAATTGCACCATTCCCTGTCCTGACGCCAACTGTGGATACTGTCACATCGAGACGGGCACCTGTCAGGGGGGATGTAAACCTGGATACAAAGGACACCAGTGCGAATTGGGTATACAGTTATATTTGAAGCTTCTAAAAATGCCTTCTAAGTAACGTTCAATTATTATCATCATTTTTGAAGGGTTATCATATTTCAAATGGCAAATCATCATCATCATCATCATCATCATCATCATTTTATCACCAACGTCATCGTAAGAATCAGCAGCAAAGCGATTTTTTTTTTCATTTCTTTGCAATATTGTTGTCATCGTTATTATCGTTAGTGTTTTTGTTTTGTAATCAACATTTTCCTCAATCAATACATATGTACTGTTACAACAATCAAACAAAAACATCACTTAATATCATCACAGCACTGTTCAATGAAAGAAGCGTTCTAACTATTATTTTTCATAATATACGGAGAAGTGTCGTTTTAATAATCGTAAACGACAGAGGAGAGATTTGCCTCGATAAAATAAAAACAAGATTGAAAACTTTAGTGAATATTTTTAATGAAGGTTACAACAACAATTAACATATGTAAGTAATCTGTAAGAATTTTAGGGGTTTTTTGTGTTTTAGATTTGTTTACAAAGCTTTCCAATTCAATTTACTCGATAAATGACAATTACAAAATAGTTTTATATGTTTTCTAAACACCTCTTCGTAGAAGTGAAAAAAGAGTTTAATTTTAAAGAATGTTCGAATATTATATTTTGCAAATTTGGCGATAATAAGTAATTCGACATCTTAAAAGATATGCAAATAAATTTGTTAAAAATATATTAAAGATAAAAACGCCATGACATCTTGTGTCAGGAATTGAATATACTGAATTTCAAAGTTTAAAAAAAAGGCAAAAGTTTGCAAAGAAATAAATAACTGAGATTTAGTTCTTCATTGGTTTTAAGAACGGGGCAAAATTTGATGCGAAGACAAAAAAAACAAATACAAGTTTCACATGTACGTGGCATTTGGAAGATAGTTAAAACAGCTGAATCACATCTTATCCTTGATGTTTCAGAATTATAGGTAAAAATGGGAAATCGATCGATAATTTAGCTGTTTGGCTTGTATTTTGCTCTCATTTCACTCTTATGTCTTAACACTTTTCTATCCTTAATTTTAATTACGGTTTTATGACCGTAAAGATGCATAATCATATTATCTAAGAATCTTCGTTTTAGCCTCAAAACTGATCATTCTACCCTTTGTGTTCCTCTATCACAGAATGTGACAATAGAAAATATGGAGACGGGTGTCAAAGGAATTGTGGACAATGTTTAGACATGAAACAATGTGACCACGTGAACGGGACTTGCTTACAGGGGTGTGAGGCGGGGTACAAAGGTCAAATGTGTGATCAAGGTCAGTTATATGTATTCCGGTAATATTCGGGACGGTTGTTGATAACTTTTGATATATCATTGAAATAAATTAAAAGAAACATCTTGGAATAAACTACCTAACAATGATACACAAAAAGGTTTTAATTTTTTTTTTTCTGGCATTTAACCTGAGTTATGAGCTTCCGACCAAGACTTTTTTTATTCGTCATCAGAAATAGCAGTTTAATCAAATATTTTTGTATGCATTACTGTGAGGTCAACAAATAAGTAAAATTTAATTTAAAATTTTTGATTTACCCGAAGTAACAATCAATAAACGTTCCTTGAATAATTTTTACGATCGTTTTTATTACAAAAAAATACGGAGAAAACTGTATAGATTTTATCAGGTAAGAAACTTTTGCAAACGTAAGAATACGTTGCAATGTATAACTTCAATTCAAACAAATTGTTTTTAAGGAATAACCAATATGCAAAATGAAATATTATCAAAGCACCTATATGCATAAAGCGTTTAATTAAGATTTATTTGAAAAAAAATAATCACGTATAGACTGACCTACATCAATACACTTTTGAAAAGTTGTAGTGACTTTCATTAATGGAATTACTTGGCAGTTCAAATGTACTACAATGGTTGACATTCAGCGTTAACTTACATATAAGATGAGTTATAATTGAAAAACTCAAGAAGAGCTTATTATAGAAAAAGTACAATGTTTTGTTTGATCGTTCATACGGGCTAGATGAGCTCTTATTTATATGTACGATTTAACCACCAGCGACATTTTCCTTAACCGACCTGCTTTACGAAGGCCAATCAAATGAAAAAAATACGAAGACTCTTGTCATAGCTATTTTATTTAACGTCATATTATCACAACACTTATAATTTACTATTCATTTTTCTTAACTTAAGCTGAAAAAAATAAATGTATCCCTTTATATTTTATAATTTTGTAAAGTTTAGAATTACTAAATTACTAAAATGAGGGCACTGTGCAAGGTCAAATTGTGTGTTATGAGAACATTAAACCACATAAATCGAAAGTCATTTTTTTAATTGAGCATAAAACAAAATAATATTCAAACATCAAATTGAGTTTTGTGATGACATTCTAGATAGCAAATTATGATGGGATATATTGTTTTCTAATCAGAAGTCATCAATTAAAAACCAATAGTCCTAATTAAATTTGATTTAAAAAAGATGACGTCGCCGGACGTTATTGAGCAGCAGAAAGTGATAGAACTAGGCGTTCAACTCTGCAAAACACCGATGCAAACAGTGAGTGTACATGCTGATGCAAAGACGTGTTTGTGCATTTGTGTTTTAAAGTTATACAATTTTAAGGTGGCGGAAACTGTGATTTGGACATAAAAGAATTTATATTATCATAAATATTTCGTCGAATAGTTGAAAACGTCATCTTACGTTCAAGGTTTCCCCATGTTGTGATTGAATAAAAATACATTAACAAATATAAACATAATAGAAAAATGACTTCTGATTCTCGATTAAATGTGAGCCAAATAAGTCGTGTAGAGTCGTTTTGCGTTTTGAAATGAAAGGGGAAATACAAAAGATATCAAGTGGGAATAAAGAAGTGATAATTTAATATCTGCACTTGTGTCGTTATGACGTCATGTTTACACTTAACAGTGTTCCGTGATGACAAAATATGCTGCTTTTGAAATCAGTTAAAATAACATTTTCAAAAAAATTAATGAAAACTCCACATAATAAAATGAATGTTGGTGCACAATCTAATGTATGAGTTGTTACCTTTATTGAAACTATATGAGACATTGACATGTTCATTGTATTTTTGATTGACCCTCGTATAAGAAGCATTGAAATGGAAAAGTCTAACTTATAATACACTTTACTAAAAGGGACATTTTATAGACATTTTAGCACTAATTTCCGAACAATTTCATAATCGTACCTAAAGTTGGCTGTTTCAAAATGGTAATCTTTGCTATTTGTTCACTATAATATTTTTGCACGTCTGTTGTACTATTTGCCAACGCGTATATTTAGTTTGAATAAGAAAGGTATACACAACGTAAAACACATTTTGGAAAGGTAGATGTTCAGAACACATGAACTTTATTTTCAAACAACATCGGCCATGTTGGTCAGAATTGTTTTAATCTGACATAATTTTTATTTGATTTAAAGATTATGTTGCATTAAAAAGTTGAGAGGATCAAAGACTGAAAGATATATTTTCACATAAAATATACATTACACATTAACACTAGCAAAAGATGTATCCAAAAATACATTAAAAAGACAAAGTACATGAAGGAACCGCATCAAAATAAGCAGTCTAAATATTTCATTTCTTACACCGAGGTATATAATTTAAAAAATGTCTATAAAATATATACATAATAAGATCGCTGTTATTTTAGTTTAAAACTATGAATTTTAAATATGGGTCACTTTACATACAAAAGATGGTAGATTCAATTAAATGGTATAGCAAACAATGTTACCACAGAACTGTAAATACACTGAACTGTTTTAGAATGTGGAGTAGGTTTTTATGGACGAGGATGTACGAGTCAATGTGGAAACTGTTCCGACCAAACGGATTGCAGTCGCTTCAATGGAACTTGTTCAAAGGGATGTCTTCGAGGATATCGTGGAGACACGTGCAAAGATCGTAAGATTGCTGCTTTGTTGATTTTATTTATACCACTGCTTTTTACAACTTCGTGTTTTATTTATTTAAAAACCGGCTTAACTTTTTAGCTTTTCTTCTCAAAGAAAACTTCAATTTTTTAATTTTTAAACCTTTGTTCGGTTTTTAGAATGCACTGCCCTGTCAAGAAAAATGCAATGAATACTTGTCATGCAATCAACTGAATGTTAATTGAGATGGTTTTTGAAGCGACTGAATGACAGAGCATTGTCGTTCAGTCACTTTTAGAAATAATTCAGTTATTCCTTTATATTTACATTCTACTGTGTTTTTCCATTAAATTCTGTGGTCTTCAAATGCCTCTAAATGCAACAAGTAGTGAAAGGTCAAATTGACGAGTTTTATTATGACGTCACAAACGCGCGTTACTCAATTTGTATGCACACACCGCTGCAGTTATGAGAGTGTATACTTCAAAAAATCATGATTCAATGCTATACTGACCCTTGTGATTTTCAAACAAGACATATATATATATATATATATATATATATATATATATATATATATATATATATATATATATATATATATATATATATATATATATATAACTTATATTTGATAATATATTGATCAGTCTACCTTTAGTAGTAAGTGACAATTTTAAAACATACCGAATCTTTAATTGTTTTTTTAATTTGCAGAAATTCAGTAAATTTAATTTTCCTGTATATCATTGCATGTTTTAGGGGTTTTTTTTGCAATTAATACGCTTTCTTCTCACAGGATGAATGACCATCTTTAAGTCCTCCTTAAAGATAGCTTAAAGGTGTTTAAAGGTAGCTTAAAGACGATCTTTAAGCCACCTTTAAGCTACCTTTAAGCTATATGTATTGCTTAAAGGTGGCTTAAAGAAAGCGTAAAGATGGCTTAAAGGCAGCTTAAAGACTATCTTTAAGCCACCTTTAAGCCACCTTTAAGGACAACTTATAGGTCCTTAATGTCCAAACTTCTTTAAGCCACCTTTAAGCCACCTTTAAGCTACCTTTAAGCCACCTTTAAGCCATTAAAAAAAATTTAATTCAATATTGTGCTTAATTTCCAACAAAATGTATTAACTTTATGAAAGAAAAGGTATTAAAACGGTTTTTGTTCTAGAAAGAAAAATGAAAAAACACACACACAAAAAAAACCGGCCACGGCGAGAATTGAACCCGGGACCCTTAGTTTTCTAGCATTACCACACATCCTCTGCGCCACGGCAACTTACATATGTATGAGTGTTTTTATATCCTATAAATCAGTGGATATTGAATCACTGTATTGAATGTGTTTACTTGAAAAGATTTTGACAAACCATTCAGTTTGTAACAATCAATTATATCTAATTTATAAATTACATGCATGCATGTATTTAGAATGAAATACGGAACTTGGTCTTCAGTGAACAAAAATATATTATACCTAAATGGAAACCGTTAGGTTCACTATAGTAGGCTTTCTTACATGTAGTTAATAAATTTAAACCGAGTAGATATACGTTCATCTTATTTATAGCTATAAAAATGTAAGAAAGAAAATGAAATTATTTCTTTTATTAAATGCATTGATACTATTAGGGTATTTGTTCAATTTCCCGCAATTTCCAGGTTTTCATGATCGCGGCGCCGTTCCAATATGTTTAACTATTGACATGTAATTGTATGTACATGATTTATAAACTATCAATTCTATAACAAACAAAATTACCAATTACCGGTGACGTATTTACTGCATGTGGCAATTGCAAATGACTTGTACATACAATTGTATGATGTGCCAGGCCGGGTATATTTGACATATTTACCCTTATACATATATTTAAATAATCAACCCCTATTTATGATCACCGGTACATTAATTAATTAGCCTCAAGATTTTACTCTTACATGCATGTATCGTTAATTTGAAGACGTAACATCTTTGAAACCCAGAGCTAGGAAATAATACTTTGAAAATGAATTACAAATGTAAATTAACTTTTATTCACTAGACTTATCGTATACTCGTACATACTAAGATTCAACGCCTTTAGAAACCCTGACGTGCACCTGGGCACACGACACACCTGTTGTGTTAGTTCTGTGTTAGTTCCAGGGGTTTTTTTAAGTTGGACAAACAATAGACTTTAATTAGATATACACAAACATGCACCTGGGCACACGACACAACTGTTGTGTATATCTTGTATATTCTGTGTTAGTTCCAGGGGTTTTCTTAAGTTGGACAAACAATAGACTCTAATTAGATATACACAAACGAACAAAACTATGTCTAGACAAACAAAGCAGTAATATCCTGCCCGATATAACAAAGGCAGTTGAGAGTCTTTTCATCTTTAACATGTATCTAGCAGATCTAGAGTTAGAAATAATGAAAATTGAAAAACAAATACAAACCTTAAACCGATTAACAAATTAAATCATGCATTGTTGGTTCATTATCTTTATTTTGTTTAATAACCGGATGAACTGAGAAAGAGAGAGAGAGAGAGAGAGAGAGAGAGAGAGAGAGAGAAAGAATGAGAGATTTTTCACCAATTAATTTATAATAGGAAACAAACATACTTTAATTAGTTTTATGCACATATTAAGATACAGAGACTGCGCTCATCCCTACAATAATTTTGAAACCCCCAAAAAATCATAAAGAATTTTATAACGGCAATCTGTGTCCATCGGAGCGGTGCTGATGATAGCGATCTGTGTTTAATGGAGCGACGATTAAAACCGCCTGGAAGACCCCCCCCCCCCTTCCTTGGACACTGCTCATTTTAAACAAGACAGACATATTATTGTAAATAGTTAATAGTCGCTCTCTGACGCATTGCCGACTTTAAAAGCATGAGAGAGAGAAAAAAGAGAAAGAAAGAGAGATTTACAGCCTTTACTACACATTATGCATAATGACACATCAAAAGATCCAGGCTTTCAGTACTTCGATACTTTGATTGTAGAATGTGACAATGGAACATTTGGGAACGGATGCAATAACAAATGTGGACATTGCGTGAACAAGACACTCTGTTACCACGTGAACGGGACCTGCTTTGAGGGATGTGATCCGGGATATAGAGGTTCTCGGTGTCGTCTAGGTAAGCTGTACACTCCTGAGGATGTTTAACAACATGGACACTTTGATCAACATAAGTAAAGATCTGTTGTCAGTCTACGTAGAATTCGTTTAAATGACAAAAAAAAAAGAAATTATTCAGGAAAAAAACAAGCATTACTTTTCTTGTATGCTTGATACATTTTGTTTGTTATACTATAGTATATAATTGCATAATTGCATAGCATCAAGAGGACGATACTTACTATTTTAGACGTTTGCTTTGTCTATTCCCGCTGCCTTTTAACGTTTTCATTCAATTATGTCAGGTAATTTTAAAAAAAATTTTAATTACAAAAAAAGAAATAAATAATACAGTATAATATCAACAGTCTTTGCCTCATAGACAAGAGCGAGTATTTCCAAAGCTCTTAAGAGTAGAGTGATTGTTTTATAAAATTCTGACTGAAAGTTACATAGACAAGAGTTAGTGCAGAGAACCTGTTCTTTAATCCGGAATCAAGAAAATCATATTTTCAGCAATATGATTCTTAGTTCTTACATGTAATCACAAAAGATCAAGTAAAAAAAATTGATGATTCAACCAGTCTGAACATTGTGATGCATACCGGGTCAATTTGTCTTACATAAAAAGTCGTTTACGTCACAATGAATAAATTCGTCTAAACTCGCAGGAATGAAAAGAGCCGACGGGCTGTCCTACATTAATAACTGGTGGCTGCTTAACATTACACTTGCATTTGTAGTGAAGGCAATACAAAGTAATTGTTGACTGGGTATAAAGGGAAACTATAATTTGTTGGACCTGACGACATAAATAGAAATCATATTTGCCCGCATGCTCAGTCAATAGCTGTTTATTTTTGTAACTGAGCTCATTAGATTATAGTAATTGATTTAATGATATATCGAAAAGAAATAAAGTTTTTTTCATCCTCTACAAACATCATAATTATTCAATATTACAGTTTATACTCCATTATTGTGATCGACTTTGGCCGATCACAGTTGTGTCCATATGAGGTTTCCGGCAAGTTTTACAATTTGCGCACGCATTGCGCTTTGCACTTCTTAAATTACCGTGCAATGACAATCTCATATAAATCTTAAATTACATGTAGATGACATAAACCGTTATTCTATTGTGTTTGTCTTGAGAATAAAACGTTTATACAGTCAGATACATAAATATTCAAGTTCCGTTTTTCCTTACATACATACATACCTTGCGTAAGAATATCAATTGGAAGTACAATTCGTTTACTAAAAGTAAAGCTAATTCATGCCTTGCTTTTTCAGAAACCACTAAAACGATGCGACATATCTTATTCATCGTGATTATTGCATGTACCCTAATGTTTTGGCATTACATTCATAAGGCTATGATATGATATAACATGCCGATCATTCCTTTTAAATGAATACTTGTATTTTTAATCTTAGAATGTACCAATAACAAATATGGAGACGGATGCCAAACAAACTGTGGACATTGTTTGAACATGAGTCAGTGTCACCATATAAATGGAACTTGTTTTGACGGCTGCGATCCTGGATATGAAGGCCAAAAGTGTAATCAGGGTACGTAACTATAAACATGTGCTGGTATTGCTTCTTTAGGCCATTAATCCTTATATTTAACTTTTGCATATTGTTATAAAATTCTCTTCTTGATTATTTACGAGTTAATTATATCAAAATACATATTCAAAAAATGTCTTTTTTTTATCATTTAAAAGTAAGCACTTTCATTTTTTATACATAATGTAGAAAAGAGTTTCTATAAATGATCAAAGAAAGCTTAACAAGGTGGTCAGTTTTATGTTAATTTAACAGCTATGAGTAGTAATACCAAGATTACATTCATCTGTTCGTCAGTATTTTTTTCTCGTTCATACATGTAGTTTCAATACCGATTTACTATAATTTTATCAAACCTGGCAAAAAGCTTTCTGCTTTTCACTCTTGCAGCCATTTTCATTTCAAGGTATAAAAAAACCAGTAAAATAGTTTATCTTATGGATTAAAGTTCTTTTCAAAAACCAAATTTAATTTATAAACCACGTTGTCATGAATTAGGCAATTCCAAGTTTTTTCTATGTTTAGCGTCCGCGGATGGATTGGTTTTCAGATGTAAAAATTTAAAAAAAAACCCACTATGGTTGTTCATAAAATTCGATCGTTTTTTCGTATACCGGGCATTTTTAAATCGGGATCGGAAATCAAATATTTATAAACAACATTCAAAATGCAAGATGTCAGTTCTACTATTATGCAGGGAATTTATTTGTCTTTTATTTATTATATGAAGTTTAAATTTGTGCCAGAGTATGGATTTTTTTTATTATATTATTTGTTATTTTTGTTACAAAATGAAGAAAATACTTCAAAATATATAATAAAATTTATTTTGTTGAACTTTTAAAGTTTTGGGTTTTTTTCTAAGGTTTGTGTTTTTTCCTGATAGAAAGTTAGGTTTTTGAGTTTTGGGTGGACGCTTAACAAAGAAAACACTTGCAATGGCCTTATCAAAATGGTGTATGAATCATTTTGGTACTAAGTATATTGAGTATCATCAAACAAAAATGTTATGATCCTTTCGAGGGTTTTACTGGCAATATTGAAATATATAAAATTTAAGTTTAAATGTTTATTTTTAGTATTTTATAAGAATACAATATAACGGTAAGTTAAAATAGAGATTCCACAAATTTAAGAGTGTTGTGTCGGCCATAAGCGATGCTTTGAAAGTGTTTAGTGGTTTGGGGTTGTATCAGGTTACATTATCTACTTCTTCACCAATAATTACTTAACCAGTTCAGATCAAACTTAGCACAACGCAGCTACGAATAAAGAATAAAAAAAAATTGATGTTTAGTATACGTTGTTATCAAGATTTTGATCAGTAATTTGGCTGCAATCCTAAAACTTTTCTTAAACATCATGATATAAAAGATAAAACTCACTTTGGTTCTAATATTCAGGACGAATAGAAGATTCGGTATTTGTTTTGATTTGTACAAAGAACAACGTCAATGTATGCTCTTGATAAACTTCTGGAAAAAACTGTTGTGAGAAATTAATAGATAGAGGTGATTCAGATTTATCCATTTTTTTCATTGACTGCGAACATTGAGTATAATTGTACGTAGAGGATAATATTTTAGTATACGTAGTAATTAGCTGATTATATCTTTTGGTAATAAGGTTGTGTTGCTCTTGGGAACGATGTAACCATTGTGTTTAAAATGTTTTCTTTGAACAACTCTCTAAGTTTGCACCAATTGCTTTATACTTTCATTTTTTTTCTTTTAAAGAATGTCAAAATAGAACATACGGTCACCGATGCCAAAGAAAATGTGGACATTGTTTAAACAGGTCCAAATGTGACCACGTTGATGGAACTTGTTTACAAGGATGTGAAGAAGGTTATGGAGGACGCACATGTAACCTAGGTTGTATTTTTAGTTACTTGCCACCTTGTTTTAAGTTCCAAATACGAACAACGTAAAACGGATACCAAATCTCCTTAGAGATATGAATATATAAAACTGCATGTGTATGATATGATTTAAGGAGAGTAATGTGTAAATGTGCGTAACCTAATTATTCTTTTTTATTATTATTTTTTGGTCTAGGTTAGTTTCAAATTTTTGTATGATGCATAACAACAATGTTGTTTTATTTTGGAAATTTACAAAAAGCATTCTTAATTCTTCTGTGATACAAAATAAGAGTTCAACATTTGTGGGACACTTCTTTTCGCTAAAAGGCTCAAATAGTAATGATCTAAATAATTTTACAGTTAACTTGGCTCTACACAAACCAGCATATGAGGAGAACATATACAGCCATGCTAACGTTAATGCCAGCAATGCTGTGGATGGACACAAATCAAACTTGAACGGTTTAGGAGGAGAGTGTTCAATATCAGCTGAGAATCAACGCACCGCCACCTGGTGGGTTAATCTAGAGAGCATCTATAGCATCCATAACATTCGTATCTATTACAGGACCGAGAATAAAGCCTGGGGTACGTACCAATACATCAGTAATATTTTTAAAATCGTAATTAATTTGAAATAGTGCTTTTTAATTGTATATTGATAATGCAACTGCTGATATATCATAATCATCGTTTTAGCAGGTAAAAGGGCCAATAGAAATAGAAGATATTGCTACAAAAATTTAATAATTATATAGACAGCGATCATATTAGAATATTATTTGTTTTCCAATTTTGGTGCAGTGATCAAACTTTCCGATGTCATTTGCCAAATGCTATGGGATTTATCTTTCTCAAAAAGGGGGAATAAATTGAATTTAAATGTGATGTAATCATTACACAAAGTGTTTATACAAATACTTCTACGTTAAAAAGCAAGTAAAAAGTTGTTTTTTAATGTACAAGTTAATTTTTTATTTAAAAAATGATATCTTAGAGAGCCATCTATACTCGAGGAGCAATTTCTGCAGAGAATTACCGATTCACTACTGCAATATTTGTGTTCAGCATATGGAACACTTTTTTATGATGCATATAACGCCAACGAGTTTGAACTCGAAAAGTGCTGATAATGCAATACAATCGAAATATACATGTACTCTATATATACACGGTATAATACTCATGTTTATTTCCAGATTTGTAGTTACGGAAGATTGAGATAACTAATGTAACACTTATTGTATATTAAGTCATTAAAGAAGTCACATAAGTTATTTAACAAAAATTAAAGGTCATGTCGATGATGAGTCAGGGGTTATGGTCAGTTACCCATACTGGTTAATCGATATCATTATAATATATAAAAATTAGGAGAATTCCTGAAGTTTAATAAAATAAGTTAAACTTTAAATATAGCTGTAAAATGGAGGAGGATCTCATTAGGAGTGGATGGCCTACGTACATGTAGGCATTTCCTGATATTTAATCTACATTAAGACTCGTATTTAGATTTTAAATATTGAGAGTATTAAAGAGTGAAGGTCCTTTTGTTACACTTACTAGATTTGAAAAAAAAAAGGTTATGTATCAGTACCGGAAAGAATTATTTTATATGACTGTTTAATCCTTTGTAATATATTTTACGGTGCTACCGTTCTGGCAAGCGCAGCAAGAATTACACATACCTTGCATCAATGTCAACCTAGTGTTATATAATTCAGGTATCAACGAACGTCAAAGAATTTTTGAGAGATTATTCCCCTACAATAAGTATGCCGGGGCAAATGCACTAATTTTAATGGTCATGATAAATACAGCGCAACCCCTATCCCTCTCCAGAGAGAGAGAGAAAGAGAGAGAGAGCGAGAGAGAGAGAGAGAGAGAGAGAGAGAGAGAGAGCGCCCGGTTCCTGTTTGTAGGTGTGTAATTTCCCACTTAAATTTAATGGTTTGACTATTTGCAATATGTACATAAATCTTTTAACTTTATTTTTTTTCTTTATTCCTTTTTATTTAGTTCAAAATATCCTATTGTTTATTTCCTCCCTACTCATATACTCATATACTTACCTGCCTACTGTACATGCATGCACAATTAGCTTAAAAATGAATCGATATGACAGTTAAGTATGGCTCTTGCTAGTATATATTTAAATAATCTCTATATTAAAAAAAACTAATCATATGTCAATGAGACAGGTATCGCAGTCTATAACTGAAATAGCTAGTACACGCATTACAGATGTTTATCCACCTCTAAATTTATCGCGGGAAATATAGCGCGAGAGCACTGGGACGTCATCCATAAATTTGTTCGTCTTTGTTTACGTATCTCGAATCAATACGAAGGTATGGAAGCAGCTAACAAATCTCTTGAGTCTAGCCAAAGCATATGTGGTACTCTAAACGTGTCTTCAAAACTTAAGACACCGTTAATTACGAGTTAAAAGTCGGCCAGTTTTGGCATGGCACCACGGGTGAAAACATTAGAGAGCATTATGGGACGTAGACAAAAAAAAAATGTTTGATGAACTGTAGGTTTAGCTCGTTCCTTTTCCCGCGCACACTGGTTCTTAGAGCTTGCTTCACTCGCCGGCGCTGCGCTATTATTTTTTGGCGACATATAATAATGGAGAGGTGACTGAACTGCTAAGTTGCTGTAAACCTACTATATTTCGCGTGCAAGACATTTTCTAGAGGTTTGCGAGAGCTTCATCGTCGCGAATATTTCTCACGGCGAATCAGACCGTGTCGTCTGATTGTTATAAAAACACAAATCTGGATAAAGAATTGTCGAAATCTTTAGTTGTCGCAAACCAGTTTTTCTCCGGTAAATTGCGAAATAATGTAATCGTGAATAAAATTTGGTTTACAGTTTGCCATTCAGTCATCTTTGAGGTATATTTCAGTCACTTTAAAGGAGGCTAGATGGTCGTGGCCATTTTAAGGCTATATATACCTCTTTTAGACAAAGAGCTATGTACAAAGGTATAAAAATTGTTCAAATTTTAATGATAAAATTATTCTTTATTCAACAATACATTATGGCCAAAAACACCATATTTAAACGTTTAAGGCTGATCTGATCGTTAATTCGTTCCTCATCCAGCCTCCTTAAAGTGTCTGAATGGTAAAGCTTTACCTCGTGATTCTCCTTAACTTCGCACACCTGGTATATAAATCCCAATGAATTTAAAATTGTACAGTGTATCAAATTTTCCATATCAATGGATAATTATAAATTAAGTTCCATTGCCATTTCAGTGACACACTTAATGATACATAGATATACTTTAAACACGAATATCTCGTTTGATAACCTGTTTGCAACTGCCGGTTTTCTTTTCACAAGTTCTGTTCACGCAAAGCGAACTGCAATTTTTAAGACAGTCGTAGCCAAAACGACCGTTCATACACTCTGCAAAAGAAAATACATGTACAGGAATATATAGAAATCTGGGGTTTTTTTTAGAGCAAAAAAAAAAAAATCCAAAAAACATTAACATACTTATTTTAGTTTGAAAAATGTAATCAGTACATACAAATTTTCTGTGTAATTATGTAACGATGATAAAAATTGTGGCGTGGAAACAAAATGGGTTATAATATGTCTCAAAAGTGTTCTAAAGTTATTCGTTTTCATTTAAAATACTCATGTTCTACGAATTTCTAAAATTATACCTGTAAACAATGATGAACTTAATAATAAAAGAAAGTTTCTTTACCTTTCGTGCAGTTGTCACCCATATACCCTTGGTCACATCCATCTACACATGTTCCGTTTATATGATGGCATTGTTGGTTATTACGACAGTGTCCACATGGCATGCTACAGTTCACTCCAAAAAGTCCACCATCACATTCTATCAATAAAAGGGTACATGTAAATGCAATTAAAAGGGTATACACTTTTTTGAAGCGATATAAAGCTGCAGATAGTGAGGTTTTAAATCATCTTTACTTAATGTTACACAACTTAAACAATGTTTGACGGCGGACTTAAGTACGGACGAAAATACCAGATTCAAGATATTCATCAGACACCCCCCCCCCCCAAAAAAAAAAAAAAACATGAAATGTTTGTGAATATTTTCAAGTGAAATATGATGATACATCTCTAAAATAGATGGTTTCTTTTAGTACATAAACAACAAGTTTGTAGAGGAAATACAATTTTGTTCATACGTGATCTTAACGGAAAACTATATTTTCTATACAGAAGGCCGCCATGTACATGTATACAGCTGATCGAAACATGCCGTGAATATCATCGGACAACTAACAAGACAACTTTGATGGTGTATTCTTCAGAGTTGTATTAGTGATTCGTTATGGTTTTAAATCTAGAACTAAAAACATCCCGACAAAAGACCTGAATGCGTTATTGTGAAAACAATCACCTAACAGCATCATCAATCATCATTTCTTATCAATTTGATCATCTTAATCGCAATGCAATCATACGAACAACAATTTAACTATCAACTCAAATATTTTTCCCCTCTGATAAATAGTCTTGCTATCCGTGGTTTAATTTGTAACCTATTTCGTGTTTTACCTTTCAATTCATATTTATATGAATGAAAAAGAACAATAAAGAAAGGCAGGGTGTGTATGTGTGTAGGCATTTGCGTTTGCACCAAATTAAAAAAAATGATCATATTTGCTGTTCACGGCACAACTTAATTACGAAAGTGTTTTACCTGAATAATTAATGGCCTTATGATTGATTACCTTCTGTACAGTATGTCCCTTTATATCCCGGATGACATCCCAGATCACAAATACCAGAAGATTTGTTACAGCTGTAGCATTTATCAGGGCATTCCCGTATACAGTTTTCTCCAAAATATCCATCCTGGCACTCTTTAATAGGAAAACAAAGAAGCAATCATTTTGGACGATGAACATTATTGTCTGTTGTTTAGATCTCGGAAGCAACATCATTTAAAATTGTTACCTTTTATGCATTCTGAGCCCATAAAGCCACTCATGCACCCATTAAAACACGTTCCATTCAAGTGATGACACTGCTCATTTTTTAAACAATTCCCGCACGGCACACTGCAATTTTCTCCATAAAAAAGGTCATCACAAACTGAAATGAATATCGTCAACATCACTTATCTTGAATATGTCTTGTTGTTTAAAAGTTTAATTATAAACAGATTGTTACACAGACAATTTACACTTAAATTTAATGGGTATGCATCAGTACCTGAAAGAAGGTCTAAATGTTATCTTTCTTATGAACATTATTGCTTCATAGAAATTTTGATCATCTTTCAGAAATTTGAAGTATTATTTTTGGCAACATATCAATTACGAAAGGGTTTTTGTATTTTCTATGCAATGTAAGACCCTAAGGTGGTATGGAACACTTTCATTTTGTGACGTTTTGTTTATCGAAATAAACAATAAATAAAATGAAGTGTAATTATTTAAGTATTTTCTTTCCCAATATTGTCACCTAACAACGTAGCGCAGTGGGTTATAGCGTTTACTACGAGT
The DNA here is from genome assembly GCF_963853765.1 of Magallana gigas. Taxonomy (NCBI): domain Eukaryota; kingdom Metazoa; phylum Mollusca; class Bivalvia; order Ostreida; family Ostreidae; genus Magallana; species Magallana gigas. The sequence continues at coordinate 51,967,471 of NC_088853.1, read as the reverse complement.
CTGTAAGTCATGAGTTCGAATCCCGCTCTGGGTTTTACAATTTTTACCTCTCCATATATTTTTAAAAGCTATTTGTGGTAAGATATTGTAAAATTTGAAAATTATAAACCGGTGAAAATCTGTTGATTATAATTTACTTTTATCCACATTAATATTGACAAATGTCCCTTACAACCTTAAATTGATTAAGGTTTTTTTTTACTCAGATTGTTTTGATCTAGTTTGATAGAAAGTAGTTTTGAAACGAGTGGATATTTGTTTTTCTTGCTTTAATTGTTTCTGTTTATTCATTGTGGTATGTTTTGTGAACGTAAACTATATTTTTATTGAAGATTCATCAAACGGGCATACAGCGAGATTTCTGGGATTCTCTATATACGTCTCAAACACAACAGACAAGTCGGAGGGAAGACTTTGCTACAAAGACAACAACTTCACTGAAAGCACGATACCAGCTGTCTTTAACACCACCTGCTTTGTTCATGGTCAATACGTCATCTACTACAACGAGAGACTACAAGGAGTTACCTATCCTAGTGGATATTCTGACTACGCCTATAACGAACTCTGTGAAGTAGAAGTCTATGGTAAACATGTTTATGTCTATAGTTTCGTTGTAGAATGTTTAATTTAATTTTTTAATTAACTTATAAAGATAAAATAAATTTCAAAACACAATTTATAAAATTTGTATGGATTGTTATTAATACAGTACCGATCAGACCCAACCTAACACCAGAGTAAACCCCAACTAAACCCCGGGTTAACTTTTGGGGTTTACTTGGGATTTACTCTGAGTTTACTTTTTGAAAATGTTGGGTCCACTTAGGGTTTACTTAGGGTTTACTCGGGGTTTACTTTGGGTTTACTTTGAAATTGCTTTTAAGGTCAACTGTATGCACTGAAGTGTGAAGCAGGCAAGTAATTTATATTACCATCCCACTGCCTGTAATTACTACCCTTTGTATATTCCGAATACACAGTTAGCGTGGCTTTCAGGGGTATACTTCTGACTTCTGACTGGGTTTACTCTCTGTGTCCACTCTGGGTTTACTTTGAGTTTACTCTGGGTCCACTCTAGTAAACCCGAAGTAAACCCCAAGTAAACCCAGGGTTTAGTTGGGGTTTACTTTCTGTTAGATTGGGTCTGATCGATACTGTAGTTATGTATTAATTTCAGTAATCTTATTTCATTCATTTATAAATTTGATCAAATTGATCAATTAGCTGGAAAACCAGTACAATGTATCAGAGTGTTAATAATGACATGGCATAGTGATAAATGTCGTTTGCTTGTTGTTGTCAGTTAGCAATTGACAAAACGTTTTCAAGAATGTACACATGAAGACAGTAGACAAAATGATGAAAACAAATAATCAATACAAGTTATAATTATACCTAGGTTGTCCAAGAACTGGATACTATGGTATTGACTGTAACATCTCCTGTCCTGACGTCAACTGTCGATACTGTCACATCGAAACGGGCGCCTGTCAGGGATGTAAACCTGGATACAAGGGACACCAGTGTGAATTAGGTATAGTATAGCAACACTCAATTCAGAAATATTATAGTTTTCTCCTTTTATTTTAAATAGACCTTCTTTATAAATAATTTTTTTTCATCGTCATTTGTTTCTAATATTGTCATTAACTTGTTTCTAATATTGACATCAATTATGATATAGATCAAGATGTAAATAAAAAGAACCGGATATATTTTATCATAAACTAATTTATTATTTATCATATGTCATAGTATAAAGATTGTTTTAATAATGATTGTTATCTCTGACTTCGTAAATATATACATTATCACAATTATTATCACGTGATTGGAAAATAAGTCGTAATTTTGTTTTAAAAAACTTCTGTTATAAATTTTATTTCAAATACATACTACTGCAATTTTATGATTGTGCTCACAGAATGTGACAAAGGTTGGTATGGAGACGGATGCCAAAGACAATGCGGACATTGTATAAATACGACACAATGTGACCACGTGAATGGGACTTGCTCACAGGGGTGTGAAGTGGGATATGAAGGTCAAACGTGTGATCAAGGTCAGTTGATAAACCTTAACACTCTGTTCCGTCTGTATATTTCATTGTTAACTCAGACCAGATTGTTTCTTTAGTTGAATTAGCATGCACAGTTTTATTTTTTTTCTTCATTTTTTTAGAGTGCCAAGACGGATACTTTGGTGAAAACTGTGCTCGAGAATGTCCTGCTAACTGTAACAGCTGTAATAAAACATCGGGACTTTGTGATCTTGGATGTCATCAGGGATGGAAAGGGACACATTGTACAGAAAGTATGTATCGGGATAATTCATCAGGTCATACAAACATTCAAGCATAAAAAAATGATGATATTCAAGATTTGGTTCTACGCATTCATATTATATGTCTACAACGCATATGTATTAATTAATACATTTTTATTATCAATTTGAGCTCATTTAGTATCAAAAACATATAAACTGATAGACTTGAAATATTTTAAGTCAACTAATTTTACTAAACCAAAAATGGCATTAATTAATACATTTTTATTATCATTTTGAGCTCATTTAGTATCAAAAGCATATAAACTGATAGACTTGAAATATTAAAGTCAACTAATTTTACTAAACCAAAAATGACAAGAGACATTTTTACACTACATAAGATATTAAATTGATACATGTATCTGTATTATTTGCAATGTATCTTTAAACCGTTTCCTTGCTCTTTGTAAAACGTGTTGTCCGTCTGCTTTACACACAATCTGATTTGGAAGAAAATATATACAACGTTAAATTTAGTATACTTTTATTTCGTTCCTTGGGTTTAAAGCCGAACATCTGTTGTACGATTTAAAACCTTACTATCTTGAGCTTTATATATCAACAAATAATTTTATACAGTTTTAATTGGAGTTACTATTTTATTTATAGAATGCGATGGTGGGCTTTTTGGAGCGAACTGTAGCACACCTTGTGGACACTGTCTTAATAATCAACAATGTCATCATATAAACGGAACATGTGTAACTGGATGTGACCCAGGGTATATGGGAGACAACTGCACGGAAGGTAGATATAATTTCTTTTATTATTAAGTTCATTATGGATTACATGAATAACTTTGGAAATTAGAGGAACAAGTGTATGTTTTATGAAAACGAATAACTTCATAACACTTTGTACAACGCACTTTGAAAAACCAATGTAAGAAAACGTTTAAAGAAATGTTTTCAACATGTACTTTTACGCGATCATTTTTAGCTCACCTGAGCTGAAAGCTCAAGTGAGCTATTCTGATCACAATTTGTCTGTCGTCCGTCTGTCCGTCCGTCTGTCCGTCTGTCTGTCTGTCCGTCTGTCCGTAAACTTTTCACATTTTCAACATCTTCTCAAGAACTACTGGGCCAATTTCAACCAAACTTGGCTCAAATCATCCTTAGGCAAAGGGGATTCAAAGTTGTGAAAATTAAGGGCCACACCCGTTTTCAAGGGGAGATAATTAGAAATTAATGAAAAATTTCGAGAAATTTTCAAAAATCTTCTCAAGAACCAGAGAGCCAGGAAAGCTGAAACTTGTGTGGAAGCATCCTCAGGTAGTGTAGATTCAAAATTGTGAAATTCATGACCTCCGGGGGTAGGGTGGGGCCACAATGGGGGGGTCGAAGTTTTACATAGGAATATATAGAGTAAATCTTAAAAAATCTTCTTCTCAGAAACTAATCAGCCAAGAAAGCTGAAACTTGTGTGGAAGCATTCTCAGGTAGTGTAGATTCACAGTTGTGAAATTCATTATCCCCGGGGGTAGGGTGGGGCCACAATGGGGGGTCGAAATTTTACATAGGAATATATAGATTAATCTTTAAAAATCTTGTTCTCAGAAACTAAACAGCCAGGAAAGCTGAAACTTGTGTGGAAGCATCCTCAGGTAGTGTAGATTCAAAGTTGTGAAAATCATGATCCCCGGGGGTAGGGTGGGGCCACAATGGGGGTCGAAATTTACATAGGAATATATAGAGTAAATCTTTAAAAATCTTCTTCTCAAAAACTAATCAGCCAGGAAAGCTGAAACTTGTGTGGAAGCATCCTCAGGTAGTTTAGATTCAAAGTTGTGAAAATCATGACCCCTGGGGGTAGGGTGGGGCCACAATGGGGGGTCGAAATTTTACATAGGAAAATATAGAGTAAATCTTTAAAAATCTTTTTCCCAGAAACTAATCAGCCCGGAAAGCTGAAACTTGTGTGGAAGCATCCTCAGGTAGCGTAGATTCAAAGTTGTGAAAACATGATCCCTGGGGGTAGGGTGAGGCCACATTGGGGGGGGGGGGGTGTTAAAATTTTACATAGAAATACATGTATATAGAGTAAATCTTTAAAAATCTTCTTCTCTGAAACTAATCAGCCAGGAAAGCTGAAACTTGTGTGGAAGCATCCTCAATCAGTGTAGATTCAAAGTTGTGAAAATCATGATCCCTGGGGGTAGGGTGGGGCACAATGGGGGGTCGAAGTTTTACATAGGAATATATAGAGTAAATCTTTAAAAATCTTCTTCTCAGAAACTTATCAGCCAGGAAAGCTGAAACTTGTGTGGAAGCATCTTCAGGTAGTGTAGATTCAAAGTTGTGAAAATCATGATCCCTGGGGGTAGGTTGAGGCCACATGGAGGGGTGGGGGTGTTAAAGTTTTACATAGGAATATATAAAGTAAATCTTTAAAAATCTTCTTCTCAGAAACTAATCAGCAAGATGATTCTTTATAATTGTTAAAACTTTGGCTCCAGGACAATTCTTCGGCCTCACAAGAAGGTTCAGAGTTTGATGTAGCTAAATATCCCATATATAAACAATTGTAAAGGATCTTTTTGAGAACTGCAATACTCAACATGCGATATGACGATAAAATTGAAGCAGGCAGCTATTTTTTCATTAGATTCTTTTTGTATTACTGTATTGAGTTATTGCCCTTGATTTATTGATTCTTGATTATTTTAATTAATGCATCCACTGTTAACCAATTATTGTGATGATTATTTTTATACAATAATAAATATTCAATGTATATAAGTTGTTCTGCATAAGAAGTTTTGGGTTAGGCCGGATTAGTTTGTTTATTTTTGATTTCCAATTTTTAGATACTATGAATTATTTAAGGCCGGCAGATATATAAGGACAGTGTCTAATGCATTAAGATGAGCGACTGTTTGGGGTTAAACTTAAACCGATCGAGACCACTGTCTGACGTTGGCATAAATTTGCATACTAAATTAGCCATCTGTTTACTTTTATCGACAAACCAATCAGGTGAATGAGTTGCAAGGTATTGTGGGCTACTACAAGTTTCAGTGTATACAAAGCGTATTGAAAATATATACCATTTTGAATTGTCCTTTGGAAACTCATTTTGAATGATTTTTCAGAATTTATGAAATTAATATGGACAATTATGTCTGAACTTCAATTTCTATGCTCACATTTAAAAAATATTGCATATGAGGACTTATATCAACCTATTTAAATACCCCATTGCCAATGTTCAAAAGAGAGGTACGTCCTATTGAATTAAAAGCAGTGAGTACCGTTTTTTTCACGTGTTACCCCATATTTGGGAAAACATTAGTAGAATGCGCGTTGATATTTTCTTTAGGGACATTCATCAGTATGCTTAACGGACAAAATACTACATGTATATGCTGCATAGCTTGCTCTTCTGCGTTTGTATATGTGTGCATTTCTAGTACCGTGGCTATTCACGTATGTTAAAAGTGTACAGTTACTTGTATTTATTTCTAGTGCACAATGATAAAGTCACCAAAACACAATTGTGAGCTTTTTCTTATTAAAAATCTGTTTGTACTTGTATGCGTATGTTTGTCAGTCGTTTGATACTGATCATTTTTGAAGCAACAATTGATCAACTAAAACAACGGTATTTTTCAATGTGAGCATGGAACAAAGTTAATGGTACGTAATCTTTCCTTTTTTACCTTCTAAAGTAAAAATCAAGATGTACAAACATTCCGGCAAGCAATTAAATATTGTGAATAAAACAGACAAAAACCACGTGCGTTTGTTGAATCGTAAACACGTTGTAGACCGTCATGCATTGCAACTCATTCAATGGATTGGAGAATCTGCTTGACGTAAATTCTGTCACGTGTTAAATATTGCTATCTATAAAAGGTAGTGTACCCGACCTGTTAAACAGGTATGGATAGATTGAGTGTGTGTACATCCCTGCTCTATCTAATCTATGTGTTTTCTAACCTTCGATACAAAGTGTGCGGTCATTCCTGCCCTGTATCGCATTAATACAAGTGTGCAGTCATACCTGCTTGTATTGGTGGTGGTTGCGGCGGAGCACTAGTGTATGGTCATCCCTGCTGGTGTTCTGGCCTTTCTAGCGCAAGTGTGAGGTACTCCCTGCTTGCGTTAGGTTGAGCTGTTGGCGTAAGTGTGCGGTCATCCCTGCCTGCTTGCGTAAACGTTGGTACCTGTTGAGTTGTGTAGGTGTGCGGTCATCCCTGCCTGCGTAACGTGTGCAGGAGCAGTGATTAAAATCTGCTCTTGTAAATATTGGCAGCAATCAGGGCTATCCGGGTTCCAAGGGGGAAAAATGGATTTTATTTATACAGGATCTACATGTAGTTTTGTACATTGTCCAGATTGTTTGTATTATGACTCCATTAAGCTGACTTTATCATACCTATTGTTCCTCAGGTGAGCGATGTGGCCCATGGGCCTCTTGTTTAGGATAAGCTTCAAAATTGAGGGTAACAAAATATCTGTGACGTACTTTAACGACTGCAAACGTTATTAATTTAAGAAAATGTAGCCCAGGGACCTTTATCTAAATTCACCGTTAACAACGTATAATCTAAGTTTTGCGTTAAGCCTACGAATTACAGTTTATCAAAAAAATAAATTCTATAATTTAAACATCAGAGACCATTAAAAATGAACAGTTAATGTTTTTTTAAAGATATAAATATTTTGTCGTTTTGATTTTTTTTTCAGAGTGCTCAAACAACACTTTTGGTCGTAACTGTCAGGAAAAATGCAACAGGACGTGTATAACCTGTGACATAGTTACTGGAATCTGTGACAGTGGATGTCATCCCGGTTGGAAAGGAGACTATTGCGAAAACAGTAATTTATCAACGCATATTTCAGTAGAATAATGTACTGTTGTTTCATAGACAACAGTAGATTATGTTCGTATACATATTCGTAGAATACAAATAATTATGGATTTCATTGTCGTTTCTATTCATAAAAATGAATGAAGTGCAAATTTTGTGATGAAAGGATTATTGGTAATAAACAGAAGTTTCTTTGAAATGGTGAGTTTACATAATATTCTACAGAAGAGATGCCTGCAAATATCAAGAAAGCACAATGAGAAATTTGAAGGATTTTGTTCAGCGTAATCACAATTCTACTTGTTTTCATTATGCAACAATGCTTAAAGAGCATTGTAATGTGTTTTGTTTTACAATAAAATGCAAATGTTCTGTGGCATTTGCTGTTTTTCAGGTTTGCATGAGAATATAATTCATTATCTTTTTTAAATCCTAGAATGCGATGGCAATTTCTACGGAGCCAATTGCAGTCTACAATGTGGAAAGTGTATGAACAATACACAGTGTCACTACGTTTACGGAAATTGCAAGGGTGGATGCGCCAGTGGGTTCAACGGCACCAAGTGCGATACAGGTATTGTATACGTGGCTATATCAAACAAAATGTTGAGAAAAAACATTCTTCAAGAAAGGTAAGAACAGTAAACGTTTGAGCGTCCTTGTGATATCACTTTCTTATGTTTGAAAAAGGCCCTGTCACACCAAGTTGCGTTTCAACGGCGTATTCACGGCGTTGTAAAATTCATGGCATCACCGTAGAATCGCAAGAAAAATTCAGGAAAACTTGTACAATAGCCGACGTTCGAGTGTTCGTAGTCTGGATGACAACGCACTAGAAACGCCGTGGGAGTGCGGTACAAACACTAACAAACGGAGAAGAAACGTAAAGAGAGCTCGATGAACACAGTAACAACTCTTTGGGTCGCTGTGTGAACACAGCCAAATGAAAAACAACTTGTTCACACGCTATGGATGCGCAGTGAGAGCATGATAGAGACGTAGATCTCAAAGAGCTTGAGGTCTCTGTGCAAGCGCAATTGACTTTTTTCTACGTCTACACTGCGATTAGCTGGGTTTCTTGAGCGCACCAACGGAGCTTTAGTGGCGCTGTTGAGACCTTACGGCGCTGTCACAGCAACCCCCTCCGCTTCTACGGCGTGTTTATCAGAACGCAGAGACACGGCGCATACTTTGTGCATAATTAAAGTGCGCGCCGTCGCATGGCGTCCTAAAATGTTCAAGGCCATCCCACTGCGCTGTTATGGCGCTGTAGGAGACTCTACTGCGTTTACCTTGGCGTTTTGGCGTTTTATATTATTTAAGGATCGCCGCGAGGACACAGCTCCGGTGTGACAGTGGTTTATGTTAACAATAGGACTTCAAAGTAGGGTAGATTAACCTAAGTAAGTTTAAATGTTTTTATACAGCCAATTGTTTTACCGTTTTGTTAATAGTTAAAAAAACAAATGATTCCGTTTCCAAGGGTTATCCACCACTAACTTGTGGAAGTAACACGTACAACGCAAGGCCTTTCACTTATCTAATTTGTCCAACAAAAATGTTACATTTGAAATTTATACCTATTGTTGAGAAAACTTTCCTTGAAAAAATCTGTATCATTTTATCTACACTAATTTTCCGTTTACTTTTTGTAGAATGCCCTGATGGTTATTTTGGTCCAAACTGTCGTGAAGCATGCAACGAAACGTGCAAAAGCTGTAATAAGACCTCGGGTGTCTGTGAATACGGCTGTAAACCAGGATGGAAGGGCGACTTTTGTGAAACAAGTAATAATGATTTTTTCTAGATAGTTATGCTTTTATTTTCCTGCATGTAAATTTTCTGTGTAACAATATGTTTATAATTAAACTTTTAAACAACAAGACATATTCAAGATAAGTAATTTTGATGATATTCATTTCAGTTTGTGATGAACTTTTTTATGGAGAAAATTGCAGTGTGCCGTGCGGGAATTGTTTAAAAAATGAGCAGTGTCATCACTTGAATGGAACGTGTTTTAATGGGTGCATGAGTGGCTTTAATGGCTCAGAATGCATAGAAGGTAACAAATTTTAATGGTGTTGCTTCCGAGATCTAAACAACAGACAATAATGTTCATCGTCCAAAATGATTGCTTCTTTGTTTTCCTTTTGTAGAGTGCCATGATGGATATTTTGGAGAAAACTGTATACGGGAATGCCCTGATAAATGCTACAGCTGTAACAAATCTTCTGGTATTTGTGATCTGGGATGTCATCCGGGATATAAAGGGACATACTGTGCAGAAGGTAATCAATCATAAGGCCAGTAATTATTCAGGTAAAACACTTTCGTAATTAAATTGTGCCGTGAACAGCAAATATGATCATTCTTTTTATTTGGTGCAAACGCAAATGCCTACACACATACACACCCTGTCTTTCTTTATTGTTCTTTTTCATTCATATAGATATGAATTGAAAGGTAAAACACGAAATAGGTTTTAAATTAAACCACAGATAGCAAGACAATTTATCAGAGGGAAAAATATTTGAGTTGATAGTTAAATTGTTGTTCGTATTGCGATTAAGATAATCAAATTGATAGGAAATGATGATCGATGATGCTGTTAGATGATTGTTTTCACAATAACGCATTCAGGTCTTTTGTCTGGATGTTTTTAGTTCTAGATTTAAAACCATAACGAATCACTAATACAACTCGGAAGAATACATCATCAAAGTTGTCTTGTTAGTTGTCCGATGATATTCACGGCATGTTTCGATCGGCTATATACATGTACATGGCGGCCTTCTGTATTAAAAATAAAGTTTTCCGTTAAGATCACGTATGAACAAAATTGTATTTCCTCTACAAACTTGTTGTTTATGTACTAAAGGAAACCATCTATTTTAGAGATGTATCATCATATTTCACTTGAAAATATTCACAAACATTTCATGTTTTTTTTTTTTGGGGGGGGGGGGTGTCTGATGAATATCTTGAATCTGGTATTTTCGTCCGTACTTAAGTCCGCCGTCAAACATTGTTTAAGTTGTGTAACATTCAGTAAAGATGATTTAAAACCTCACTATCTGCAGCTTTATATCGCTTCAAAAAAGTGTATACCCTTTTAATTGCATTTACATGTACCCTTTTATTGATAGAATGTGATGGTGGACTTTTTGGAGTGAACTGTAGCATGCCATGTGGACACTGTCGTAATAACCAACAATGTCATCATCTAAACGGAACATGTGCAAAGGGATGTGACCCAGGGTATATGGGAGACAACTGCACGGAAGGTAGAGATACTTTCTTTTATTATTAAGTTCATCATTGTTTACAGGTATAATTTTAGAAATTCGTGGAACAAGAGTATTTTAAATGAAAACGAATAACTTTAGAACACTTTTGACACATATTATAACCTACTTTTGTTTTCACGCCACAATTTTTATCATCGTTACATAATTACACAGAAAATTTGTATGTACTGATTACATTTTTCAAACTAAAATAAGTATGTTAATGTTTTTTGGATTTTTTTTTTTTTTGCTCTAAAAAAACCCCCAGATTTCTATATATTCCTGTACATGTATTTTCTTTTGCAGAGTGTATGAACGGTCGTTTTGGCTACGACTGTCTTAAAAATTGCAGTTCGCTTTGCGTGAACAGAACTTGTGAAAAGAAAACCGGCAGTTGCAAACAGGTTATCAAACGAGATATTCGTGTTTAAAGTATATCTATGTATCATTAAGTGTGTCACTGAAATGGCAATGGAACTTAATTTATAATTATCCATTGATATGGAAAATTTGATACACTGTACAATTTTAAATTCATTGGGATTTATATACCAGGTGTGCGAAGTTAAGGAGAATCACGAGGTAAAGCTTTACCATTCAGACACTTTAAGGAGGCTGGATGAGGAACGAATTAACGATCAGATCAGCCTTAAACGTTTAAATATGGTGTTTTTGGCCATAATGTATTGTTGAATAAAGAATAATTTTATCATTAAAATTTGAACAATTTTTATACCTTTGTACATAGCTCTTTGTCTAAAAGAGGTATATATAGCCTTAAAATGGCCACGACCATCTAGCCTCCTTTAAAGTGACTGAAATATACCTCAAAGATGACTGAATGGCAAACTGTAAACCAAATTTTATTCACGATTACATTATTTCGCAATTTACCGGAGAAAAACTGGTTTGCGACAACTAAAGATTTCGACAATTCTTTATCCAGATTTGTGTTTTTATAACAATCAGACGACACGGTCTGATTCGCCGTGAGAAATATTCGCGACGATGAAGCTCTCGCAAACCTCCAGAAAATGTCTTGCACGCGAAATATAGTAGGTTTACAGCAACTTAGCAGTTCAGTCACCTCTCCACCAGACCTTTTACTTAGTTCGAGTTTACTGTATGGCAGAGTTTTAGCCTATAATTAGGTGAATAAAACAAAAACCTATATACCGTTTTATTTTGTGATAGATTGCAACACAGACAAGTGATTCTGAGAACAACGCCTCATTTGTTGGTGTAGGGGTCGGATTGCTAATCTTACTCATTGCTTCTGTTCTCGTGTTTGTCATCGTAAGAAGGTATACAGCATTATGAATTAAAACGTTATTTTGAACGAAGTAGATACTGTTTGTACATGATATTTAAACAAGTATAAAATTAATTAAATGTTACTTAAAAATTTGAAATTTAACCCAAACTTACACAATTATTTAAAATGGGTTTGTAAAATTAATGTTTCTTGTGCATATTGAAATAATAACCAATGTTCTTGTATATTCATTCCAAACATTGGTTATTCTTGGCTTTAAATAGTTTAACAAATAAAAATTTTTAAAAATGTTTTATCTAAATTATTATTTTTTAAAATGCTATTTGGAAATATTGTATATTCAGATAAACTACCAGTATGTTTATACATGTATATAAAAAATGATGGCTCAAAAGGTGTGGTGGTTATGTTAAGATTGCGTTATACAATTTTTTTTCTGTTCAGGTATCGAAAGTCTAGTCCACACGGCCAACGTAAGTATAATAATGCATTTCTTGGAGGTTCGTTTCTCTATTAAATAGTAATTTTTAATTTCTAGGAAAGGAAAGTGTATATTAAAATGCAGACGTGAATTATTATATGAGTTTAACGAAATTTGGGGGGGGGGGGGGGTGGTGTAACATATCATTTTGTAAATATTCAACATAATATTTCAAAGCGCTGAACAACAATCGAAGGGATGATGAGATGAAACTTACAGGACAGGGTAACTCGAAAATAAGTACTCAAGGTTCAAGCAATGGTCGCCCAGCCATTGAAACAACACCTTTGAACGAAGGTATGAATGGGATGATAGTCGAGGATCCCGAATATTTTAACGTAACCAAGACGACGCCCGATATAGCTATTGATAAGCTTGAAGCTGCTATTGCTGAGAAGGGAAAGAACGACAACGAAGGTTTCCGAAAGGAATATGCGGTAAGGGTCAAAGAAAACCGTCTATCACAGAATGTGTTATAAAAGAACCCATTGAATGGAAAAAACGTTGCTAAGTCTTTGAGAAATAGTAAGACGGCATCAAGGCAAATATCTTTTTAATGTTGAAAGATTGCTAAGATGTGTCTTTTGAAGCAGAACTCTTTTATCAAAGAATTTTTTTTTGAAAACTACTCACCGCTTTTACTACATTTGTAACGTTAATGCGGAGATACTTTAAAAATTGAAACACTGTACTTTATTCTGGTCTCATCTTGCAGCTTAAGAATGCAAAAGTAAACTGAGACTGTTTTGTATCCTTTTTCATTCATTTAATGAATTGAATGATTCCTTTAATGTTTACGAGCCATTAATAAATGGTGTCAATATTAAGATAAGAGATGATTCAAAATTAAGAGGGAGTGACATAAATCTGTCACCCCAAAAACATTTTCGATGACTTCTGTATTTATTTTTTTAAGTACACTAACATAAAACAGCATTGGGGAGGGACAATTGTTTTTAACTTGACATGAGGTTTGGCTTAAAGCTTAATAAATGATTGACCCAAAAATTCTTGTTATTTGTGATAAAAAGAATTCTAGATAAAAATTGTATTTTAGGCTCTTCCAAGTGGTGAACTACACACATGTGAATTTGGAAAGAAACCTGAAAATGTTCCTAAGAATAGATATAAAACAACTTTTCCTTGTAAGTTTATATTGCATGATCTTTTGAATTGTATGTAATTGACCATTTATCGCCATTTCATAAAATTTCAAATTTTAGATTGATTGTTAAATGTTATTTTAAGCATCAATTCACACCAGTGAACATAGTTTACATGGGTTTTTTTCATTTTTCATTAAAAAGGTTATGCATTACAAGAGATAAAAAATACATATTGTTTTAGATGACCATTCCCGAGTTGTACTAGACACCCAAGGCGGTGAAAAATCAGATTATATCCATGCGAATTACATAGAGGTTAGTAATACGGTACACTACCCCCATTTTATTTTCGCCCATTTCGACCACGTTGTCAGCGGGCTAATAAAAAACTCGATTTATTGTCGACTGTCTCGATTCTTTTTATTTAAACACAACTGTGTCCAGCTAATTCAAAATTGTTTGCAAGTGTAAAAGGGCGAATGTTACATGGGGCAAAAATTACATGGTGCGAAAAACATTTTGTGATTGTGGTGGTAACTGTATATTGGACATCAGCCAGCCCGAAAGAAATTATATATAATATCTGTAAATATTTGGTACATAGAATAAAAAGCTTTAAAAAATGAAACCTCCTGAGAACTAGTTTATGATTCTCGAACATATTTGAACATATGGGATACAATTAATACAAGTAATATAGTGCTGTTTTAGTTTTTAAGGTGAAAAGCACAAGAAACCCAGCGTGATTTTAAATTTGGGTATTTCTATCAGCTGGACGTGCGTCATCTTGACGTCATATTTTGAACGTTACCGTGCGCTGATTACATGAATTGTATATCCTACTAATTACATAGAGATTATTCAAATCAAACCTCGCCTGAACTTGGTCTTTTACACATTTTTTTTAGTTGTTGCTGGTGTTGTTGGTTTTTTTTAACTTTATTTTATTTTATTATGATTTTACGCTGGGTACTTGTATTTTAAGCATGTGTTTATTAAACGACCTTGAAATGCAGTTTTTTAATAAATGTAGATCATCTGTGACTTATAAAAATAGCCATAACATGGACTTTTTTAATCATTAACAATTGTGTTTTAACAGATTTAAACAAACATACATGTATATGTTTATAAAAGTATTTCACCAATTTCTTAGTTTTGTACCATCGGTTACAGAACCTATGAACTGTTATAAATATTTCACAGGAATTGTGCTGTATCTTCTACACAAAAAATAGATATCGTTGTGTATTCTACATTGCAAGCCTTTTCCAATCCTATTTATTTTCAAAAAATTAAAACTACGTGTAATGACTGTGAAAAAAATTATCTCCACTCTGAAAACAATCACAGTCCCCAAAAGTGTACTGCGTTTTTTTCGGTTTTGTTTTTACTTTGTACTTTTGATTTCTTTTAAGGGTCCAAATCGGAAAAAGGAATACATCGCTGCTCAAGGTAATGTATACTAAAAAAACTTTGGAGGAGTTCTTTGAAAGTAGGCAAAAGTAAGAGCAATGTGTAGTAAATTTTGGCCATGGTTTTATATAAATGGTATTGATTTCGTCAAAGAGCATTTATTTCGCATGTTCAGCAATTTTAAAGTTTATGTCGGATTAATCATGTAGAACAGAAATAAATAGAGTACTTATATATGAACATGAAGGTGAAAAAAAAGCTTACGATCTTTTATACGAAAAAGCTATAAATGTTTTAAAACATTAGGGTTCTACGTGCTAGTACATAATTTCCTTACACAATCTATGAAACGCATATTATGATATACGTTTTCAAAAGGTATACTGTTACAATGTATTTAACATACAGAATATATTGCTTTTTTGTTGTATATCCTTATACAATCCAAGATATCAATCCATGAATGACAATTAAAACTTTTTACATGTAACTAGATGGAAACATCTTAAAAACGATATGATACAATTTTAAAGTTCCTGTAACATTAAGAATGGTTTTAATCAGTATTAGTATTGTTCTTGTTTTGAAGGACCGAAACCAAACACACTTGGGGACTTTTGGCGTATGATCTGGCAAGAACGTGTGACTACCATCGTCATGGTGACAAACCTCAAAGAGGGTGAAAAGGTTTGTTTATTTGTGGCGCCTTCATACAAAAAAAAATGCGGAGAGTGTGACACATTTCATGTTTGGGAACACATCTTAAAGTCAGATATACAGCTAAAAAAAAGGGACTAGGCGTTAACGGAAAGGATAAGTTAATTAAAAGTTTTGATATGTCAGGGTCCTTTGTTTAATCAAAATAACTGTAGAATTATGATATTCTTTTCTTTAATTTATTTATCGGTGATCATGGGTATGTGTTATATTGTTGTATTTGTATATTGTTTATGTTTTAAAAGAATGTGTGTTTACGATCAACCATTATTACTGTAAACCAGCTTTTATTCGTGACGACTATATTTCGCGATTTGCCGTCGATAAACTGGTTCGCGACGATTACTTTTCGTGACCTTTCTTTATCCACACTCGTTTTGATAAAGCACCCATAAGTCAAAGACTAGTTCGCGGCGAGAAATATTCGCGACGAAGAGGCTCTCGCAAATCTCGCAAAAATTTCTCGCACGCGAATAAAACTTGATTAACAGTTTTTGTTTTGCGTGTGTGTATTTATTACCCTTTCATTGTATTCCCCATTTAGGGATATATTGCTAAACAACTCCAAATTTCATAAACATTACATATCTTATTTTACTTTTCAGCTCAAATGCAGTAAGTATTGGCCCGACAAAGACAAGCCAGCGACGTATGGACCAGTGCTGGTTACGCTTTTGGAGGAGAAGGAATATGCATTTTACACTACCCGCCAACTCTCCGTGTACAACAAAGAAGTATATATTCATAATTTTTCCTCATTTTTATTTTTTTTTTTTTACTTTAAATGTTTGCTCGTTTTTACATGTATTTCTTTTTATAAGGAGGCTGGGGGTTTCATCTCGGTAACATTTTCCAAAAGCACTCAGTTTCAAACATAAAGATAACACCAGACTTCTCCTATGTTATTTGCATTTTCTCATAAACAGTATTGAGAATCATAATGGCTTCATTGCATCTTTTACTGTTTAAGAAAATAATGATAAACAACAATAATGAAGTTACATTAAATTTTTCCAATACGTTCCTCGTTTTGTTTCAATAGTTCATTGTTTTAGGGTTTTTTTAACCAATGAGATGATTGCAGTATGAATCTATTTAATTAAAGACAATATATTGACTTAAATGTGAGTATACTCTTAAGCTTAAGAACACACGTGTAGTAACACAATATCACTACACTGCCTGGCCGGATCACGGAGTTCCAGAGCCGCTGGGTTTGCTATCATTCCATAGCCACGTCATGAATACATCAGCCAACAATAGTCAAGGTCCCACAACCGTACATTGCAGGTAAACAAAACTATTACTAAAAACCAACAAGGCTTTCTTTCAAATAAACATGCGCAAACTTAGTTGAGGCCGGTGGGGGGGGGGGGGTATCTGCCACTGGCCACTGGAAAATTCATGTAACATGTAATTCCTATGGTAAAATTTAAATAAAAAATATCCATAGCCTTTGGATCACTATGTAAGGTATGTAAACTATATACACAGGGTGAAGCTCTGCCTTTTAGTCAAATATAGGTTTGACTGAAATGTAGCTAAACAGTGACTGAATGACATAGGAATTTAGTCAACTTTTTAGACCTTCTAATTAACATTCAGTTGACTGAATGGCAGTGCTTTGGTTTGTAATGCTTGACGTTATAAATCATAAGTATCAACGATATATATGATTATGAATAATCCATAAGCGGACTGCTACTTGCTTTTGCCCTTTTTAATATACTTTTTTTACTTAGCGCTGGTGTAGGACGAACGGGGACCTACATTGCTTTAGACGCCCTGTTTCAGATGGGCAAGGGAAAGGGAATAGTAAACGTGGCTGAATTTGTAGCGAAAATGAGACAGAACAGAGTTTCTATGGTGCAAACATACGTAAGTCTGGAATTTAATCAAGTTAAATTATCTTAGATATTTTTGAGGGGTACTGCATTTTGTTGTATTTTTTAAGTTTCATCTCAAACTCATTGTTTCGTATCAGATTTGATTTGTTAATGAAATTGTCTGTTAAGGTAATTAAGTATGCATGTACATGTAGAAGTAGGGGAGACGGAGGTTATTAAATATACATGTAGAAGACGGAGAAGCAGATACAAAAATGTGCTAAATGTAAAAAAAAAATTGTTTCTATCTGCTTGAGCACGTGATAAATTCAAGTACTTATTTTCAGTGTTGTACGCAAATGATAATTTATAACATATTCCAATATAGCTGCAGGACTGTAGCTCCCGGTCTGAAAAAATTCGGATGGACGACCTGGGAGCTACAGTGCCTCCCATAGTAAAAAACTGCAATTTACGGCGCACAAAAAAATGCGCTAGTTTTGGACTTATTAACCTTATTTTCACACAAATTCTGTAAAAATAATTAGAACCATTAAATTCTTCAGCAAATTTACTACTCCTATCGTCACTTTACTTGCCTCAGACTTTCTCTTAAACATGATAACCGACCTCTGAAAATGAAGTATGTTAATTTACGTCGAGATCGAGAGTCGCCATTTTTAAATGTAAACAAACTTGCACCACTTTAATTTACAGGGCTGGGGATGTTGTTTCAAAGAATATCAGAGGCAAGTGAAGTGACAATATCTTTAGTAAATTGTCCGAGGAATTTTTTGGGATTAAATCTTTGTACAGAATGTGATCGTAAATGAGATTAATCAGTCCAAACCTAGCGCACTTTTTTGTGCGCCGTAAATTGCAGTTTTTTTACTATGGGATGCACTGTAGCTTCCAGGTCGTCCATCCGAATTTTTTCAGACCGGGAGCTACAGTCCTGCAGCTAATTCCAATATAGTCCTTTATGATCAAATGTTATTGATTTACTAAACAAAATACACAGATTTCTTGAAATGTTTCAAAACAACTGAACACAGGTTAGTGTTAGTCCCCGCCTAGTGAAAGATACTGATTAATATACTCATATAACTAATGAAGGGTTGTTACACTGACTACACTGATGTATATACATTTCTTTTTATTCAGGAACAATACATCACTATTTTTCTTGCTTTAAACGAAATTTTTAAAGCACCCATTAAGGCGGACAGTATGGCGGAATTTTCTAGTAAAGCAAATAAAGCGGGAACGAATATTCCAGCCAATCAAAATCCAGCTCGCAAAGAATTCCAGGTTTGTTAGACACTTGTATGATGCAAACTATGTTCAAAACTATACTTTGTTTACCCGTCATGTTAAATGAAGTCTAGTTTTAAATTAATAGGATTCATAAACAAATAATATGATTGAAATAATGTTAAACAAATAATCCCAGTTGCATGAGAACAATACAGAATCGAACACAGTTGACACCTGTTCATGCTTGATTAACTCTTTTCTATTCTGTAAATATATTGATGACCAAAATAAAATAAACTTATCCTATCTAAGTTCAGTTACATGCATCTTTGACAGTTTAAACTTCTGAAAATAAGTATTACTAATAGAAATTTCAAGACTTCGCTTACGCTAAAAGTGTTCATAAATTTAAAAAAAAACCAGTAATAACAAATAATGCGTAAAATTGTATCATACAGTTTTAGATCTATCGCAACATTAAGTGTGGTATTTAAAGGGTAGGTTTAAAAAATTCTTTGTAAATGGATTTTGTAAACATCAAACGGAGGTTTTAGTACTTAAATACCATGTAAAGAAAATGTTGTAACGATTGTACCTTATGTGATGATATTGTAGTTATATTCATCTTCAATTACTTTTCAGCTTCTGTCAAAAATTCGGCCAAATTATACAAAGGATGACTACAAATTTGCCATAAATTCTATAGCAGACAAGCAGGCTGGTGAAATTCTGCCTCGTAAGTACGAGTTTCTCAGATAAGGTACTAAGTTTTATTAATAATCATGAAACTGCAACGTTGTCATTGTTCAGATGAAAAATGGTTTAAGATTCCCTTCTAATTGTTAATGTTCGTGTTTTCATGTAGATTGATGAACCAATTGTTTCGTGTAATTTGTTCATTTACAGTTGACAAATACAGTCTGCATCTGTCCACTGGTATTCCAAAACGAGGCAGTTACATCAATGCTATTACCGTGTCGGTAAAGTGTTCAAAACATTCTTATCAGAATAACATCTGTTACTTTTATTTTTTTTAAACATTCTCATCCGGGTTTAGTAATTTTGTCATTTTACCAGTAGAAAATAACATATTTGTTCTTTTTATCTGTGGTTGAGTGTTAATGTCAAAAGTCAAATTTATAAAACTAGAGTTTACATATTGTTGTTCATGTACCTTGATTGCTTCACTGACATTACCATGAACTCTGCTTGTAGTCATTTACCAACTCACAGGGTTTTATTGTGACGAAATATCCAGCACCAGAGGACGCTGTAGACCTTTTGCGCTTGCTAAATGACCATGAATCAGATACAGTCGTTTCTCTGCAACCACTGCGATACATAGAATCGGTATATTTTATAGCTATGTAAAGTTATGTTTTAAAAAGCATACTCCTGCGATTTAAACTCTTTTCAATGAGGTTAAATTCTACAAAACTACATAACATGGTTTATATTATTTTATTTGTTGGTTTTCACTTTTTTTGTTGCATTCACAGATGTGTAAATGTTTAGATGAAAATTGAAATAGATAAACATGTACTAATAAATGTAATTTTCATGGTATTAAAGCCACTGGGTTTTTTTGTTTTTGTTTTTTTTTTTTTTGAAATTTCGTATTTTTTTTTATGTATTGCTCCCATAAAAAAAACAAAAGATCATAAGTGCATAAAATGTGACACGTGGCTTATTTCTTTAATTTTTTTTTGTTTTAGAGTCATGCATGGTTCCCTGCAGTATCTTCTTCCCTGAAGATTCCACCATACTCTGTTACTCATCAATCAAAATCACATACTGATATCACCTCTCACGTGATCCAAATACATAAAGAGGGAGTATGTATGAAGAGCGTATTTAATGTCCATTTATTTTAGCAATTTGAGTGTAAAAGCAAAATTGTAATAAGATTTTTTTTTCAAATTCTTTTGTTTCATCAATGACAGTGATAAATATCTATTTATTAACAGTAATGAACAAAATATTCAATATGAAAAGACAGTCATGATTCTTACAATTTTTAAGGATGAAGATCATACTGTGACGGTTATTGAACCAGATGCTGAAATACATTGTTCAGGAAAGTCCTCTGTTGACACGTCCCAGCTTCGGAGTCTTGTTTCGGCAGTTCTTAATTTAGAAACCAAAAACCCAATTACCATTTTAAGCAGGTAAAACATGATGCAAAGCCATTGTGATAAGATCTAACTTCTTTTTGCTTCATTCCCATATCCCTGTGGAGCATTCACTGAAATAGTTTTTTAATGAAATCTATTGTCCTTTATTTTCGAAATAGGCATTTTTGAAAGATGTTTTCTTTTAGCCCAGGCAAATTAGGATTGTGTTAATTCTAAAACATTTCACATATCATAAGATGATGACACACTCTTTCTCTCTCTCTCTATCTCTCTCATAAGTTTTCTTTTCATTACCAGTGACGGTGCCTCCCTTTGCGGATTGTTTGTCGCCGTCCATAACGTCATCCAACAGATGAACATGGATGACAGAGTGGACGTATTCACCGCCGTCAGACAGCTGCAGATCAGACGACCGGAGTTTTGTGCCAAATTTGTAAGTTTTCTTTCAAAAGGTGTCCAACATGTATTTGGAATGGGTAAGAGAGGGTATGTTGCAACATTTTTTTATCAGTTTAAAAGTCAAATGGGTGGGTTTGGGAAAGGAAAAATGATTATGTTTCTCCACCTCGTAAGTCGGGTAAGTGTGTGTTTTGTAAAGTGAATAATAACTTCTCCTGGGGGAAGGTTGTCGTTTGGGGGAGATTACTCCAGATTTGAACGTCAGTGATTGGTGTGATCAGAAAGAAAGTAAGAAGGACTAGTCTTGTTTTGTAAGGGAATAAATAAATTGTGCTTGGGAAGGGGGAATGTATAATCCAAATTTCCAAGCCAAGGATTGGTATGTGGCAGATGGGGGCTCCAAACTTTTTAAGTCAATGAACGTTTTTCTGAGAAAGGGGAGAAAAATGCTACAGAATTGATAGTCAGAGAAGGTGGACGTTTGATTTACGTGTGGGTGACAACGAGGATACTAGAACGTCCGATAATATAATACTCTCTGTATATTAGAAAAGGGATCGGGTGTGTTATTACAAGAATTAAATGAAAAAAAATTACAAAGTATTACAGTAATGTAATCATTTGGCTTTCTTATAAATGGTACAAATCAATGATTTGGAAACATCATATTTTGCATTTTAACGTATATATTATTTTCAAATCAATATACATTCTTTTCAAACATCTATACCTTGATAGTTTTTCAAAATTATCCACAATCGTAGCTTACTAAGAATTTGATTCTAACATTTCAATATACTATAATATGTGACTTCTAGAATTTCCCAAATTCGTTTCCCTTTTCACTTTTTATTATATTTGTTTCCCTCTCACAGGAGGAATACGAGATGATATACCGTACTGTTTTGGACTACAACCAAAATGAATCGGAAAGCATATATTGTAACCAATAAGAGACATGTCACTATAGCATGCAGCATATATTGTACCCGGGGAGGTACATATCAATATAACAGTATGTCCCCCCTTAAACCACGAAAAAGATTTTAAGATGGAAGCAGCCGCTACCAAATGTACATGTATCTCTATACTTCCATATAACTTTATTTTTTTTTTCAAAATATAAATAATAAAAAAGATGTTGAAAAAAAATATTTAAAAAATGAAAGTGTCAGAATAGTTCAAATTAATTTTCAAATTCAAACGCATTTTTTTTTATGTTAAAATTTACAATTTCACCGTTATTTACGGTAGAAAAGGATATATCATGTTTCTCATTTAATTTGAAAGGTGCAGATTTGTAAAGAATGGAGTTATAATGATAATTGTTTAAAAGAAGCGATGATAAAGCATTTTTTTAAATGCTAAATTGTGTAGAAAGACATAAAAAATTGGAAACACACCATTATGATGTCAGTATTTAGGTGCTGTAGTATCTTACTTCCATTTTAACAAAGTAATGGAGGTGGGGTGGGTGGGGACACGGATCTCATACCGCAGTATTATGTATAATAATGATAAATCAGTTGTTCGTTCTGTATTAAATCTGAGCTCATGTCAAGTCATCAATGCAATGAATATGCAATGGAAATTTATACACACTTCCGACTTTGTATTCAAATTATAGATCAATTTTTGTCAAGCTATAAACGTTTTTATTATAATGATATTCTCATTTGAAGAGTGTTTTTCTACAGATTCACTATTTTTACATTTTTTTTTTCTACTTGCCAATTGTTATAGTCATTTTTTTTTATTTCAATAAAACTTTGTTTTTGTTTCATGTACAGATTATTTTAAAATCAACTCTATTTCTTGCACTGGGTATTTTTCTTACGTTGATATACATGTATGTACATTTAACATTAAATTTATAATGATCATGTTATGTAGACTAAATTTTGTTTCTTTTAATAATCAGAAATTCAACTGGATTTTAATGCAGGTACAAATATTTATGTTAATTTCAATACATGATTTATGATCAGATAACTTGGATGATGTTGACGAAAGAGTTTTATAGGAATTATTTTTAGGGGGTGGGAGTGGTGGTATTACTCAATGATATCCAAATAATTTTTAACAAACTATAAACGTTTTTATTATAACAATGTTCTCATTTGATGTGTTTTTTTCTACAGATACACTATTTTTACATTTTTGTTCTACTTGCTAATCGTTATAGCAATATTTTTTATTTCACTGTTTTCGTTTCATGTACAGATTATTATAAATTCAACTCTATTTCTTGCACTGGGTATTTTATCTTGAGTTGATATATAAAATTCATAATGCTCATACTATGTTCACTTTATTTTTTTTTCATGTTCTAGCATTAAATATCTGTAGTTTGTCGAAATAATTGTTAAAATAAATAAATTGTCTATAATATTTTTGTTCAATACATAGCTGTGCATGTTTGGTTTCTTTTTTTAATTTCAATTTTGAATATTAAAACTTTATTACTTTCAATTATCGGAACTGGATTTTATTGCAGGTACAGATAATTATGTTAATTTCAATATAGGATTTATGATCAGATAACTTGGATAATGTTAACGAGATAGTTTTATAGGAATTATTTTTAGGGGTAGGGTGATTACTCGATGATATCTGAACATTTTGAAAATACTAGTACCCCGCAGAAAAATCCAGTAATGTGCTGCATATGTTTTTTTTTTATATATACTAGTATATTTTTAATTTTCATTTTTTAGTTTTGTTCAATGGAATTTTCTTTTTATGAACACTGTCTTATTTACTGACAAAAGTAAAAAGGGAAATAAAATGGATCTTGTTTTATTTATTACGTCGAAATGAAATACAGTACAACAAATATTGGTACATGAAAAAAATGGACATATTTGGTCTCGCGTACTTAACATATGTAGTTCACTATTTTTATATTTATACATGATTAAAATTTTCTCTAACACCTTAAAAACAAAGAGAAATATTATAAGTTCAATTTTAAAACGAGTTTTTTTTTATGGGAGACATAAAGCAATATCAATTAGGATGAATAGTATTCAAGTACATTTATGGCTTATTCTTTCTCATTCCTGCCTCAATGGATTACCTCTCCCATTTTTCGATCTTTATTAGGGATCTTTTTTGTTTATCCGAAAAAACACTGAAAAGTTTGATAGAGCGTTAATACATGTACAACAAATTTCTTGAATATATTTTGATGAAAAGTGATGGTTAGTTGGTTACACAATCATGTAACATCACCACGGAGAATCAAAGACAACTAAATTTGGTTTCCACATTTAATTCAATTTGCTTTACATTTACCTTTGTTTTCTTAAAGTACAGTTATAAGTGTCCAGTTTATGAAATATACTTCACGTGTTCTAGGAACCTATTGAGCTAAGAGAGGAGAAAATGGTATACTGTGGTTTCATCAATATTCGTTGAATACCAATTTTTGTTGATTTCGTTGTTAAGTTTATCCTTAAAATTAAAATATTCATAGAACTGCAATTTCTACTAATATTTTGTATTGATAGGGCCTTTGCACACGAATTTACGTATCCTTGAAACTGTGATTTTCCCTTCATCCATGAAAATTGACACTCTTAAATATTAATGAAACCACAGTATTACGTGTGTTATACCGTCCAACAAACAAACATTTGCTCAAAACAATAGTTGGTTGCAAGAAAACAAGGTCTTTCCTGTTAACAAGCAGACATTTTAACTTTTTTGTTAATTGATCAGCTGCTAAATGTTGTCTCGTGTGCCATCAAATTTTTTGTGCCATTTAATGACTAAAATGACCCATTGCTAAAATTTTAATAAATTAATAAAATTAATACATATTTCCCTTCAAATTAGAAACCTTCATAGTACATGTACCAAGTTATTAAGGTGGTATGGGACACTTCCACGTTGTGACGTACTATTTATCGGAAATAAACAACAAAACCATGTGTAATTTTACAAATAGTTTCTTTTCCTATAATTGTCACCTAACAGATTAGCACAGTGGGTTAGAGGTTTCACTACGAATCTGAAAGTCATGAGTTCGATTCCCCCTCGGGCATTTTAAAAATTTTAACCTTTTCAAAAAAATTTTAAAACATTTTGTTTGGTGCAATATTGTAAAAAATGAAAATTCTAAACCGGAGAAAGTACTTAAAAAATAGTGTACTTTAATCAACATTAATATTGACAAATGTCCCATACCACCTCAAAATCAAACAGTCTCAACTTGACGGGTGTAGAAACCAAGGAAAGATGACATATATGTAACATCAAATGATCAATGTAACATCAGTACTATTTGTTTGTTGATTTTGTGAGAATTATCTTTTGCCTGTACTTTTTTCAACATACGTAAAGCACTGTGAAAACAATGAGTATAGATAAGAAGAGACAATGCGCACCAACTAAATTCACACAAATTACACAGTCATAATGTAAAGTGTTACATTGATGGACAAAAAAAAAATTGTGAATAATTTGGGCGCGTGTATTTGGCCTTCATATAGAAACCGATTTTGTCACTGTGTGATCTGAAAACTTTTTATTCTTTTATGCTGTGTCTTGAAAAATTGAAAAAAAATAACCTGACAAAATAACCCTTTTCTTACTGTACATGTATGTCTCCCAACAGCATAGAATAAAAGAAAGGTTAACTTTATGACAAGAGTTTGATGACAATATTTACACTTCATATTAATTTTTCACAATGTCATCATCTCAACGTTTGCTGCCAAGATTGTACAAAACTGAAAACAACTTGTCCTTGAACTCCTTTTACTTTCACTTTCCCATCACTCTTGTTGAACGAAAGGGTTGGCAATGGCTTCCATTCCGTCAGCTGGACAAATGAGGACTACAGAGGTTCCTCTACACACAACCAATCCCAGAGTTCTTGTGTCCTCAGTCAGTTTGTAGGGATCGTCTGGATCTGGAAAAAAAAAGATTTAGAAGATAGAATTTGAAGCAACGAATTCCAGAAGTCCTGGTTCTTAATTAGATTATGTGGGTCCAGTGGATCTGATAAAATTGAAAACTTGTGATCAAAAAAATCCCAGAATTCATTGATTCTCTGTTAGTTTATATGGATCAAAATAGAGGAAAGAAATTTTATTCAACAAATCCCAGAAACCATTGCTCCATTTACACTTGTTGTCTGTATCTGGCTCTGGGGCCATAAAACTTAGATGAGCTCCCACTTGATCTCAGTCTCACTTTTCAACTATATGTTCCATTGGTAAAAGTGAGAGCGAGATCAAACATGAGCTTGTCTAAGATGAATGGCCCGGGGGCCTGAAAACAGTCAAATCTCATGTAAAATTCTTAAAATCACAATCTAAGTTTTCAGTCTCAGTTCGTACATTTTTACAAGGACTATTCTGATCTGAGGAAAACAATATCGATAATAACAAAGAATACACATGAAAATGTAATACGATACATGCTCAATAATTTGATCCAAATTCAGAAAAACAGGGGAAGTACCAAAATTATGTTTTTTAAATCACCAAACTTTGGTATAGATCATCTAGATCATCTAAATCTTAAGATTAGGCAAGAAGTGAAATGAATTTAAATGGAGAACAAATTTTGATCGATTAGTGTATTTAATATTCTGCTGGATTTGAGAGTTTGTACAAGGTATCAAAGTTTCCATTTATGGATTTATGGTTTTTTTAATGTTTGTAGGCAATTCTTAAAGAAAAACCAAAGATTGAGCATAATTATTGTATAAACAATTCAAATATATGTGAGAGAGAAAGAGAGACCCAGAGAGAGAGAGAGAGAGAGAGAGAGAGAGAGAGAGAGAGAGAGAGAGAGATCTTATGTTTAAATTAAGGCAAGTCATTAAAGTTTAACTTTGTTATTCACGAGTAAGAAATGCTTGATAAGACCATTTACAACCATTTAATGTAGCAGGTAAGACCATTTTTCATATTATTTGGATTTGTTTTTATCATAACAAGACAATAAATCGTCTATGAGCAAAAAGAAATATTAAGTTGGGTTTTTTTCACACAAGTCGAAAAGTGAGCTGTTAATCGATATAAAGACAATTTAGGCCAAACAAATTGCACGTGACAAAAAGAATCAATAGTTATGTACTCACCCCTGAGGTATTCTGTTGTGTCATCCAGTACCAGATTCAACAAAGGGTCATAACCCTTCAACACACCAGCAGCTGTCAATAATAAATGAACAAGCTCAGAATACTATAAATAAAATTGAAAATGCTCTAAATTAAATAAATTCAAGATTGATGTTTGGGTTTTGCTTCCTTTGAAAATAAATATGTGTTTTTGATTAGCATGATTATAACAAAAAACATTCTTTTCTGTTACCTTCTTAAAGTACTTTTATTTACAAGAAAACGTCCATGGAAAAAAATCACACAAGTTAATTTCAGTTGAAAACTTGCACCTAAGTTAAAAATACTACTAACGCAATATGTACCATTGACTCCAAAGATTTGTTTTTTAAAGGAATTTTACCGAGTGACATCAATTTTTATTTTTCAAAGAATAAACAGGCAAATGTAAACTCAAATATTTTGTTTTAAAATATCTGTTCGTCTCTGTAAGAGCTTGAACAAAATTTTGTTCAATGCTCTCATCGCTACCATTATCCAAAGAAGAATCAGATTAAATTGTTTCCAGTTTACATTTTGACTGTGAAATAAAATAAAGCCACATTTTTTATACTTTAAAAACAAATGAGTTCACTAAAAATCCTTTGAAAGCTTGACAACTTCCCAAGGCTGATGAGGGAAAATATAACAGCCATATAATTGTAGAGGAATCAAAATTAAAGTGTAAGAAATGCAAGTTTTATTCACTTAAAAAAAAATGTTTGAGCTGCAAGTATGGGGGTGTTTCTTTTACAACTATTCTGACTGTGGCAAGCAATTTTTCCACGATATTTGGTCAAGGAGTGAATCCAAATATCAAGTCGATCTAAATCCATAACGATCTTAAGCCCCCACTCCCCTTATATTTCTGTCCAATTTTATTTGAAAATGATTGTTCAAAGAGGAAAATGTACAGGCTTGGTCTTCAAGATGGCTGCCAAGAAAAAAAACTTAGAAGGAAAATACTTCTGTCTTCTGATCAAAAGAAAACATCCACTGTTTACATTATCAGATGAGTACCAACCTTCTCTTCCACCACTAAACTTCACTCTGATCGTCTTGTCGAGGTATTTAGCGAGGTCTAAAATCGTTTCCTTCTTCTTCTTTTCTTTATCTTTGTCTCCTCCTTGCTACAAAAGGAAAGTACATAAGAGATGAAAGACGGTGTCACGTTAACTATGATGAATTTTGACTACAAAGTTGTTTTAAAACATGATAGCATTAGTCAAGCTGCAAAAGATTGGATAAAGTACAAAGTGTTAAGCATTAAACAAACCTGAGTTTGCTTTGGAGCCTGTGACATGCTTTTTTGTGGTATTTTTCCGAATCAAAAACGTGCCGGGAGCGTTCACTCAAACTGGAAATTGATTTTGAAAGGAAAATGCTAAAATGATTTGAGTAAATTTCATATTTCCGAGAAAATTTCGTTCAAACCAATTTTTTCCGGAAAACATTTTGCATGTAAACATATCATACCTTGGTAATTTTACTGGCTTGAAAATTATAAATGCTCTTACGAGACTTGTTTTAGGCAATGTTACTACTTGATCTTGATTTTAATAACCGGGGGTGGGGGGGGGGGGGGGGGGGGGCACTCTCCCGCATGATCTCACTATAGATCCGCGCGCATTATGTGATAATTGTTTATAAAAGTTAATGTTATCGTATATGATAGTCATGTATGTATATTTGATATTCGTGTTGAGATTGCTTGATCTCTTATAAATATAAAATAAATTAAAGTATAAATTAAAATGAACACACGCCATGTTGTGTGATCATTAAATAATACACCTATAGGACATGGACACGATTCTCCGAAGATGAAAGGTCTCTGCATTCACTGAAATAAACGTCTAGTTACCTATCTGTATGATCATTTGATGAGGCATTCAAGATTATTGATTCACGACATCCATGGATAAAGGCTGTGAAGAAGGAGATGTTATAATATGTGTGTGTAGTACCACAGATGGTCTAGCTTATCAATAATGCATAAATGTTCGATCTTTTTAGTCTCTTATTATGTATATATGTTATACAGCTATAGTCAAGATGTTCTCAAGGCAGTTTTGTGCTGATGCATTGTATATTTAGATTTTTTTTATTATGACGATATGACACTTTGAATTATCACGACGATTTCAGTGAGGATGTGTTAAAGTCTCAAACGTGGCAGGCACCTTTTTAACCAGTAAGTATTTTAAAAAGTTTTTATCATTCACTTAGAAAGAGGGAAGGAGATGACGGGAGATGGATATAGAGGGATTGAACATGTTTATGTTGAGAGAGAGAGAAAGAGAGAGAGAGAGAGAGAGAGAGAGAGATCAACATTGAGGAAATCAAGAATGCTTAACAAAGTAAAGCCTCTCCCCCCCCCCCCCCCCCCCCCATTCCAAACTCTTGAAACAAATATTTTGACACAGCAAAAAGGGCAAAATTTAAGAAGATCGCTTTGCCATTGAAATAAAAAATAAATAGAAGTGTACCTACGGTCCTAACCCCATTCCCTAGGACAACGCGGCTATGTTAAGGCTGCCCGATTAATTTCACAGCGATTTCAGCAAGTCACTTGTCTGTACTTCATAAGATATGACGTCATAGTTAACTTTGACGTCACGATCTGCATTCCTTTCGATCGTTCTTAGGGAATGTATCGTAACGTAATAAGTGATATTCATTGTGCATAATGAAACCGCTTCATTCCTTTACATAGACACTGTTGTAAATGCTAGTGATACTAAATTCAATATCACCGATATGGAGTATAAAAAAATCAACAGTTTTAAAACTTCGTAATAGGTAAATAATTATTCATAAACTAATGGTTTTGAGACTCCCCCTGCTACGTGTAATCTAATGAATGGTGATATGTATATGCATATAAAAAACGGCTTGCCACAAGTGAAAGATAAAAATACTCTTAGTATATTTTACGTGAAATCGGGAGAGAAAATAAGTACCAATATGAATCTTGCTGGGGGAAACCTACTGATTGACCTGATTTTGTGTAAATCGAGCCTAGAAGGTAAACATGTGCCTAATTTCGATGGCAGTGCGAAATGTTTTGACAATATTTCAAATAAACAAAATATTTATATGAACCCCCAGCAAGAACTGCAAAACACATTACTTATCGAAGGATTTTTCATAAAAATATTTTTGATTTAATGTCATTATTCACTTGTGCCGATGCGATTTTTATAGATTATTTACCGTGTTAGAATACACCCGTCACGTGCTTAAGAAAAATATATGACGTCACAAAAATATATCAAATATAGTGTTGGATGTCACTGTTCATATATGTAATAAACGTATAAAAAAACTCGCTCGGTTAAAGTATTTTTTGATAATTAGAATAGTATCATTTTTCGATATATATTTAGCTTCGGACAGCCTTAACATAGCCGCGAAAGAATATTTTAAACTTGCATTGTCGTTGTCGTCGGTATTAAGTTAACTGATGCATATTTATACCTCATCCTTATTACATATTTGATTGTAGTGGGTTTAATTCTTGGAAGGGGGTCTTTTGTAATTATTGGTTAGTTTTTTTTCTGTGATTTGTTTTGTTTGTTTGTTTGTTTGTTTGGGGGTGGGGAGGGGGGGGGGGGCTTTCAGGTTTAAATGTCAACATGTAGTGTGGTACCCCTCCCTCGTTTTCTTGAAAAACGATACGATATGTCTGATCTCTATCAATATTTGGCTACCTAAATCCCTGAATACATGTGATGGGGACTCATTGGAATGTTGGGGGTTCAGGTTTAGTCATCGTTTAAATAATGTAAAAATCTTGAAATTATATAGCGTGAATTTAAGATTCATTTAAGGAAAAAGGAATCATTCTTTGAGTATTATGAGGTGATAATTTCGGTCAGGCCGAATAAAGCCCGAAGTAAAGATATATATGTATAGAAACAGGATAACAGTTATGCATACATTTTTTTTTCGGTAATTTAGTTTAAGTCATTGTGCATTTTGAAATATGACAGTAATTACATTGGATTTTTTAAAATTACTTTGTTGAAGAATTGTTTAGGGGTGACCGAGGAGGGGGCATCGAAAAAAATGGTCGGTAGGTTTCTATCATTATTATTTTAAAAAAAAAAAGGGGGGGGGGGCAAATAATACTTTTTGACGAACATGTTCTTTACCGGTAATATTATATATGTTTGTGATGGTAGCTTATGTGTTTGACTCAAATTCACCATTAAAAATGTTTAACAACATTTATCGGTATATATAAAATATGAAAGTATCAAGGCAAAGCCCAATTCCGATGCAGATAAATTCTTACAAAGGAAACCCCGCCGGGGGCCCCCGAATCGGAAACCGGTGAATTTTAATTTTGTAAACACGATAGGATGGCAGAGCTCTGCACTCCACGTGTAATCTCCACACACACAAAAGACCACGAAGTTTGCGCTCCGAGGATACAGTTTCAATTTTAAAAGCCAAGTTTTTATACAGAAATGTTTTGTGATATAAAATATCAGCCCATTCGTGAAGGCAACATGTACGTTACTGTTGTGTGAAATAATAACCTCTCCACACTGTTGTTTGCCTGGACCGATATATTTTTATTTTCTCTCGATCGTACATTTTTTTGACACATGGAGTTAGTGTTTCGGAACGCTATGTAGTGAAGAAAAATATATTTCTGGAAGTCAATTATTGCAATTCATGAAATATTTGTTTGATATGTCGTTGAGTTGGAAAATGATGGATTTGGTGAAGTGAACGTTTTAATACATGGCTGAATAATCCTTCAGTTTTTGAATTTATTTGTGAAGTCGACCACTGTAGTTCAGTTTTATTCCACACAAAAGACCGAGAAAAGAAAAGTTTTTAAAAGTGTGCTGAAACTTTAGACCAATGGGTCTTAGTGGTTATTTTTAAGTGATTTTTGGCGAAGCTGGTCATAAGTGAATTGTTTCTCTTATATCAAGTTTAATATCGACGTTTTCCCGGTGATGCCAATGTACATAAATGATGGCTATCTATGGATGTGACGCAACCCAACCACCTGAAAAATGACGTCATCACAGCATATTCGCCTTTTATGATGTCATCAAAATGCTCGGACCTCGGCCCCTCCGATAAGGCCCCGGGCGGAGGGCCATGTGCCCGGAGGCTATGGGTTTTCTTAGTACTCGGGGCCCTGGATATAGTATTTGGACTAGTGACTGTAGGTCTATACTTCAACATTCAGGCTGTCACCACGTCCAACGGACTAACGGAAGTGTTTCCCGGATATATAATATGTCTGGTGGTGAGTAGGTGAAAATAGCCCATTAATAACCAACCCCCACCCCCACCCCGCCATTTTTTAACACTCACTTCGCAAGTTGTCATATTGTGGTAGAGTTGTGTACATAACATGTATATATATCATTAGTGGCATTCCTAATGACTCTGTCTATTAATGTGAGTTAACGTGTGTGCTAAATTTGTATATGTGCCAGAGGACACGCGTCCGAACCCCACAGCAGATGCAAAACACTCTAAGTGTCTCTGTTACATTCTGTCCGTATGTACCAAAAGCTGCAAGGTTCTCACTTAATGGCACACGTCATTTGCAATGTGGTCCAAGTGAAAGATCTTCTATGGTATTCGTCTAAAATAAATGCCGATTTCCTTATCATTCAATTACGAGGAACAATTTAAGTGTGCAAAGATTAAGATCCGATTATGACGGAAACCATCTCATCGTATGCTTTTTCCGATGCCTGCTGGTCCTGTCTTTTTTCCCACGACTCTCTCTCTCTCTTTCTCTCTCTCTCTCTCTCTCTCTCTCTCTCTCTCTCTCTCATAGTTCTGGGACATAACGGGGACAATAGTTCGAAATGCCATTAATTTACAGTTTTAATACCACAATGGCTCTCTCTCTCTCTCTCTCTCTCTCTCTCTCTCTCTCATAACAACAAAATCCAAACAATGAAAACATTAGCAGATAGCTGTTATCAAAATTCCATCAGATGTTCTCGTCTAGATCTAGGTGAAAACAGATGTAGCTATAATGTTAGTTTGTCACTAACCCCGGAATAATCTCCCCACCTGATCGGACCAGATACACGCACAAGCTGTCTAATACACATTACTTTGGGGCAGTCATGAAAACTGTTCCGTCTTTGTGACTGTGCTGAAAGTGAAATGGATAGATACTGTATATAAAAGCGTAGCAAGAGTCTCTTAGTTTAATAGGTATAGCGCCATGTACAATTTAGACTACTCTCTCTCTCTCTCTCCGTCTCTCTCTCTCTCTCTCTCTCTCATTAACGAAGACCACATTCCGTTACAGTCAAAGAAAAAAAAAGGTCAACCACGCCATTGTGACCATTTGCTGCGTCCGGAGGACTTCATTTATCATCCTGACAAATGCCCCCCTTACAATTCACCCCGGAACTTGGTCACTAATGGTGATCCGTGTCGACAGATTTCGGACACAATAACCTTTGTCGCTCACCGAGCTCTGGAATGTCTCTCCCTCCCCATCTTCATTGTTTACCGTCCCCCATTTCTCTGAGAATTCACCCCCTTCCCCTTTGTGTCCCGCGCCGGTCTCCCATTGACGCTTTGTCGCAAACCACCTGTCGAATTTTCCACGGTTCGCCGAGCTCCGGAGACGTATATTACGACAATTATACCACAAAATCCCACTGCTTCTATTCATAACGTGGCTTTAGATGTTTGTATACATGTGTGTGAAAGTGTTAAGATGAAGAAAGAAAATTCTTTTTTCTAAAATGAAAGATCCCTATCTCAAATAACGCAAGGGAAATGTATACCAAATGCCACCAAAGTAAAAAGATTTGTGCTGAGTGTGTGTTTGATTATTGGAACCCCCAAATCGTACCCTCCCAATTATAAGACCCCCTGCTTTTTACCCTCCTTGAAAGGATTGCGATTTTCAAAAAATAAAAAGGACATTGTATTTTTAATCCCCAATCGATGCCCTTTTTGTTAAAATTTAATCATATTTTTTATCATTTATGAAGAAAAAAATTAATGGCATTACTATGAATGAAATATAATGATGGTTCAAAGAAGTACATTTCTGCACGTGAATTACATTCAGCATTTGATCTTGTCTGTCTCACAAAGGACACTCAATTTGACTAGTTTCTCAAAGTTAAGTCCGGAGAAAAATATATTACAGCAGTTATCCTGATTGAAAAATATCTCAAATTTCTGGATGTACGTAATTTAGTCTTGTTACATAGATGCCAATACCGATGCGTTGTCAATTTTTCCTCCGCACCCTATCTTTTAACCCTCTCTCCATGATTATAATCCAATGTGTTAATACGACTATTATAAATAATTTCATGATTAAAAAGTTGTGTCTTTTACTATGCAAAAACGAGTACACATGCAGTCTGTAGACAAAATCATAAGACTGGTATATTGCATGTAAATGACCCCCCCCCCCCTTTCCATCACCATCCGGCCGTTTCTAGGCTTGATTCTAATCCAGTGTTTTAATACGACTGCTATAAATAATTGTATGACCAAAAAGCTGTGCCTTACACTATATATATGTGGAAATCATCAGACTGGTATACACGTACATGTAACGACCTCCTGCCCCCCCCCCCCCCCCCTTCACGTGGCCGCTTCCTGGCTGACACACAATGCCGACTTTTTTTGTGCTGATCTCTATCAGTAACCACCATGAGAATAAGAGCGGTTCCATCGCTTTGTCGCTTGTGAAGATTTTATAAGTGCCAGACTCATAATTTCTACAGCCACCGATATTACGCGTAAACGTTCCACCGACCTTTTTCTACAGAGACCGTGGGAAAATCGCATGCACGCGCGGCGCTCTCAATTTTTCACCGGGGTTAACGGTGTACGTTGGAATTTAGAAAACATTTATAAAATTTCATATTAGTAGCTCTACAACAGTAAAAAAGATGATGTGCTATGTATAACATTATGCATATTCCGTTGACAGTTTATTGCATGTACTTTACAAGGCCATCTATTGAAGTAACGAAACGACCAAACTATATCAATGGAAATGTACAATGCATTTCAAGTTAATTAAAACCCTTTACTATGCATGACAAAGCTAAAAATTTACCCCCCCCCCCAACCACCACATCAAAAAACAACAAAACAACAAATATACTCTATATACTTGAAAGCATTATTAGTAATATTTTAAGGGCAAATTCTCTAGGTCTGTTTACTAGATTGGATGTATAAAACAAAACTCTGAAACATATGAATCGTATAATATTTTTCCCTCATAAGAAAAAGAACAATTTGTTTATTCAACAGAATACAAAATTCTTTCATGAAGATGTTTGCACATTTTGCGCTAACAACCAAGTTCATTTATTATCTTTGTATTAAAACTCTAAGAGTCATTTGGCTGATACCGCGCTGATTAAGACTGTGGCTCCAGTCGTACAACTTCCTCGTTACTCCCGGTGCCTGCTGATGAAGTGGGAAGAAAAAAGAGTGACATGATAAATTCGACATCTGTTTTAAGTTTAATTTAATAAACAACCTTCGATGGTCCGGCAGATAAAAACAACACGTGGGAACCGCTATCGGGGGCCCACCGAAGGGAGGGGAAAAGTGAAAGTTGAACAAAGTTGATAACAGTACAGCACGTGCAAAATAATCACGTGTGGTTTTCGGGGTTTTTTTATATATAAAGATTGGTTAATCAAGATAACGCCAGGAAGACATATCTTTATTTTTAGAACGAGAATTATTTGATCTTTCATTCTTAATCTCAATCTGTAAAAAGAAATTTTAACCTTCTGTTCTGGATCACAATTCTAAGACGTATTTACTCTAAAGATATTCTACAGCAAGAATTCGATATCAACCTGTGAAGGAATTTATGCAAATAATCTCAGCATGCACGACCTCTTCCCCCCGACACTCGTGTGTTTAATCAGGCGTGGCCATTGTCGCCTTTTACACACACTTTTCGTCACGGTTGGATGATCAGACACGGGGTTTATCGCGTGGAGAGCATTCATTTTCGTCGCAATTCAAGCGCATCTGAGCCAATTAAAATACTTGATCTTAAAGAATTTTTTTTCGTCAACCATCAAACATGAAGAGTGAATAGATAACGATAATTGTAGTGGTTTAATACTCTACACCATTATTTTGGGGGTACCAAAGGAAACTCGAATACATTTATAGAGTGCCTAAACATGTTGTAGGGTGACTATATAGTAAAAATGTTAAAGACTCAAATGTATCAATTAAAGGAATCACTTACATGTATCTATTCTGCTTTTTATTTTCGTCACATACCATTTCATACCCCCGCCCTTTAACAAGTTTATCGGATTAAGTAATTAAAATTTTTACACATAGAAAAGTATATCACATAACACATTTTAAAGAAGAGAGATAATATGAGGAGGAATTTTTTTTTTCATGTAAAGGAGTGTCATGAAATTAAAAATATAAAACGAAATGTTAAATAAATCAATAGAGGTAACCGTGGAATGTTAATAAAACTTACTAAATTCGTTAAATTAGAAAATGTTAAAAGTGTCACATACACGTGTATATTGAATCATTTGTTTTTAATTGCAGGTGCTTGTAAAAGGTGCTATTGTCCTCGTTCTATTTTGGTGGCGGCCATCTTGTCTGGTAAGGGCATTTTGTGATTTTTATAATTTTTCATCTGTGATATATTTTTAAAATATCTGGATTTTTTGCTGTTGTTGTATTCATAGAGATTGTCTATACAGAAAATAATACAAATTGAAATAAGACGACATTCTTTTAAAAGTGGAACGATTTCTCATTTTAGTTTGTAACACTACAGGTACGAATGAATGGAAGAACCTAGCGATCTACTATCCAGCTTTCATATTTTTTCAAGCATCCATCAATCTATCAATAAATTAATCAAACTATCGCTCTAAAATATAATCACATAATATGCCAGTCAAATGATTACTCCATTGTCGAATCAATAATATAAATCAAAACAATCAATAATCAATCAATCCGTCTTTTATTGATTTCCAATCTAAAGTTGAAAATGATTACATGACAAATTTGTCATGGAGAAAAACTTACAGTTTTTGAATGTACTTATTTATCTCTGAAATATGTATTTAAATTTAATAATTCAAACAGTTAAATTTTCATTTCTTTGAAATATATTTTAACTGTTTGAATTATTAAATTTAAATACATATTTTAGAGATGAATAAGTATATTGAAAACCTGTAAGTTTTTCTCCATGACAAATCCATCCATCTAATAATCAATCAATAATTGATTTATCTATTGTAGATCTTCGTGTGTCTGTCGGTGGCCGTGGGGTGCGGACTGTTGTGTGTGGTCTCGGTCATCCTGTGCGCCACTCACGTGCTCTCCCCCATCAAGAACATCGACTCGTGCACGTACCGAAAGCAGGAGTCGGTGTGTGAATGTCAGACTTCCTACAGGCGGGACGGTCTCAGTATCGAGTTTCTCCCCTCGGGTAAGTTTTTCAGATAAGTCTTTAATCAAAGTACTGAAAGTACTCATCTGCCGATAATCTATGGTCTTCAGATTCCTTTCATTATTTTTAATTTATTTGACTGAAATCGAGTTGACAGAAAAAAAATTTTGTATGTATAGGAATATATGAATTTTTACAACAAACAGACAAATGCGAGTTCATTCGTTTTATACGGATGAAATACTTAATTTACTCTTAGAGATCTCAGTAGACTTTTAACTTTAAATAGTTGATACATGTAGTAAGCATAAAAAGCCATTAATATAATATTAGCCTAAGCTAAATATTGTTACATTTTGAATGTAATTATTTTTTCATCTTTTCAGAAAAAGTGAAAATTGAATTTGAGAGAACAAACAGCTGTGACGTTATCGAATCTATACTTCCGGTACTGCTTTATGCGGAGTGCGCCCTCTATCTGTCAATATTCATCGTGTGTACAATTGTTGCTGTCCTTACATTCCTCATCATAAAGTTGGAGAAAAGAAAAATTTTAAGAGTAAGTCTCTCTCTCTCTCTCTCTCTCTCTCTCTCTCTCTCTCTCTCTCCTCTCTCTCTCTTACACATTAAACACAGATTACAACGGAGGGTTATTAAGGTATTCTTTTTATGCATCTTTTTTTTATGGACACGTTAACTTAAACGTTTTATCGGGATAATAGTATCGTGTAACAATTATTTAAATCGTATTAATTTTCTCGTTTTACTTATGAGTATCACAAAACCATATTAGCATAAAAGATGAACTGTTTTAAAAACAAAACTGTAATAGCGTAAATATGACAAAAGATCACATTTTAATGATGAATGCCACCCTACACTTGCTAATGGGATAGATCATATGGCAAGTAAACAGATGCTACACCTGTTCATGTTGACTGTAACTACTGTTGTTTTTAAGTCGGTTAATTCTAAACCAGATTGCGTCCAACCCATAAACATCTATTTCTCGCTCCAGTATTTTGATTATTTAACCCCCCCCCCCCCCAAAAAAAGTACAAAAACAATACAAAACAAAACAAAGACCAACAGCGATAATTTTCTGTAATAGTACATGTATTTTTATTCCTGTCAACTAATTTGATAAAAGAACCGGTTAGAGACTTATTGCTTGCATTCAGATATCACACCATACAACATTTCCACGACGAATAAACTTAAAAACTAAAACCTGCCATTCTTGCCAAAATGCAGAGAAAATTCGAACTGGCAGTAAAAAAAAATGAAGTTCATTTAGTAGAGCTGGAATCCGGAAAAGGAAGTTCGATGCGTGTTGGAGCTGAGAACACTCCCGTGTATGGTGACCTTGGGGTTAGAGCGCACCTTGACCACGTCCCCCTGGCTGAGTTGGGCCACCACCATCCCTGTGGTCGTGTGGTACTCATTGTTTTCCTGACTGTCTGAGATTACATTGCCTGTAAGAGAGGGGGCGTGGTCATAATTAAATATTCTTCCTTTTTATGTAAATGTCAATCGATAAAATAAGAGCTTATGGTCTAATTAGTTAATTCCTATGGTTGACCTTGGTAAAATTTTGATGCTGTATTGAACAATTTGAATATGGATATAAATACTCCTAATTGCTGATAACAAAGAAGTGTTATACCAAAATATCGTCTGCTCTCCTCAATTTGCTTTTGTTCTTTGTATAACCTCAAACATGTGAATAAGAAATTGCGTGAGAATATTAACTCACCCATCGCCACGTTGTTGACGGAGAGTTCCGAGAAGACGAACGAGGTGGCATCAACGACCACAGTCCAAGCAAACACGAACGTCCCAGCATGGGGAGCAGTGAAAAGTCCCGAGGAGTTACTGTACCCGGAACCTACGTTTGTACGGACGGTATCGAAAATGAAAGTGCGATCCGGATGGGGATACTGTAGATTTGTGCTCATGTAGGCGTAGAATGCGTTATGATTGGAATTTCCTTGACCTAGACAAAAAGTTTAAATCTGACATTTAGAAAAATTTCTATTGTGGACTGCGCAAAAACAAAATTGGGTTGTTATACATCATGTCCTAAATGTGGCTTAAACAATTGCAAAGTTGACCGTTGATAACCAAAGGGTCTAAAATCCTGCATATTAATATGTATATGACTTCTACATATCATGCGACAAAAATAGAAAGATGTACACTGTACTATGAATGATCCTCTATGTTGAGGAATTAAAGTTCGTGTATATTAATTAAGTAACAAAAACTATTTTTGCTGGGAAAGGAAAAATTACTATTAATAAAAATGTTTGAATTTACGTTTGGCTATTCCTGAGTGTTCTGTATCGCACTTTTCCGACAAATCTTCGATTCTTGCCCGCATTTCCTCCCTCTCCTTCTGCCCATAGATGGCGCTGGTTTCCAGTTCTTTCACCCGACTTTCCAGCCTCTGAATCGTATCCACCAATCGACCAATCAAATCTCCGCTTTGTTGATGCGCGGCTTCATCACAGTTTACGTAACTTACTAAACAGAAACATACAAGGGAAGCTAGAATGACATGCGACTCCATGTTGTAAAATGGCTGACTGCAGTGGAATTGGCCTTATCGGAGTTTTAAAAATGACCTACCGGGGACTCTGTCTGCATAACGTCCCACTCTTGTACAGATTATATAGAATAAAACGTCATCAAGTTCAGTGTCAAAGATAAGAGTCTACACTAGTATGCCCGCTATAGTACTTAGTATTCCCACAAAAATAGGTAAGAAGTAGTTGTCGTCTGCTGAACGAAAGATGTTTTGTGACGTCAGGTTCATATGATGCACTTGATATCAACACGCACAACCGATGAACTGTACTCAAGGATCCTGGTTGAAAGGGGGGGGGGGGTTACATTGACTTTTTTAATTCTAATAGTTACTTCATCATTGACTCCTACCTATTGGACATTGTTTTGTTTTTGACCCCTCCTTCCTCTGGAATAGTTCTTAAGTATCGTCGTTAATTTTATTATTTCATCATTAAGTTCGGATTTTGTTCTCTTGTACGTATTCAACTTAGAGCTGGATTTCTTACCATGTGATAATGTATTTCGGGAGACGAACATATAAGAAGTTGTGAAATATCCGACGTTTATTGTTTTGGTTTTTTTAATACTAGAAAATAGTTCCAACACCGTTATTGTTTGCAGTTTGTGTTTAAAGTTTTAAATAAATCGAATATTGTATATAGAGTATAAAGTGTTTAACACACTTAACCTTCAATACCTGTTTACAACCTAAATTTGAATATGAGAATGACTTGCAGTAAGTTTAATCGAATAAGTTTCAATATATTTTAAACTAAGCAGATACGCTTACAATTAACATATAATTTAACACTGTGCCGGATAATTATGCCAGTGCCAAGGTGTCATTTGTGCACCCGCTTAAGATGCAATTTGATTCAGACAGGTAGTTTTACTATAATGCTAACTTAAGACTTCCTATTGGATTTTAAAATCCTGTGGGAGTTTTGTTTAAATCATATCGAAGTTTAAATTCCTTTCTTCTTTTATTCCGGTAGGAAATTCAAAATATAATATAGGAAATTATTTTTCTGTTAAACTTTATTCTTAAAGGTAAATATCTCACCTGACAGATGAGATACATTAATAACAAGGGTGGTAATAAACTCCTTAAGCAATGGTCTATCGCGTGGCATATCATTTTGCATTTTTCGATATATGCAGCTTAGACGGGTGCAAAAATGCCATCTTAGCACAGGCATAATTATCCGGCACAGTGTTATTCGACATCTTTGAACTAACGCTACTATAAATTTTCCTTAGTTCACAAGTGTACTCATTTGTTTATTGTTTTTTTTTAAATTTCAGAATGAAACATATGAAGAGATCTTCACCGTCAGTGGAGGCTCGTCCTGCAGCGACAGTGACGCCGAACCGGAAGTAGAGACTACGCGTACCGGAAGTGTAAGTCACACTAAACCGGATGTTTACAGTCAGTTTGACGGAAGAAACACCTGTCCGCCCGGGATCTTAAAAAATCAGGACAAACACGAAATTCTCGTTGACAAAACCTTATCTCGGTCAAAATCTTGTGATTCCATAGACTTGATTTATAATTCATCTGAGAGTGACAAAGTTAAGAAAGGGCGCTTAAAAGAACACAGGAGAAGAGATAGACGTGCAGTGACCTTGAATAATCTGGACACTAAACAGCTATTACTGATTTTGGATCTGCAAAAGAGATACCAGGAAGAAACTCGATTGTTAAAATCTCAGGGAAATCTAGACACAATTGCAGCGGACGGTGCGACATCAGTCGCTGCTTCCGCGATCCAAAGGAGAGCGATAACTCCGCAGCCGTACCGGAAAGCCAATCCGAACACGATTCCGCGATCACACACGCCTCAACCGCGCAACGTGTATGGAGGTAACTTAACAATGGTTGAACTGGCGCGCAATTTACAGGAAAGCCTGAAAGAAAAGAAACCTTCCTCACCAAATAAATCCATGCCACCAAATAAGGGTACGGATAAGAAGCCAACGGTGGCGAATGAAGGTTACGTCTATATGGCGCCAAAACCCAAAAGTAGACCATCCGCCCAGAAATTCTTCCTTCCACCTCAGCCCATCCAGAGATGCAGATCTACCTCTCCATTTTCTGGTCCTCGCCAGAGGAAGAATTCCCCTCGAGAACTTCCTTCACAGCCCATCTCGCGCCCGCTGGATTCATTTAAACAGCTGCCACCGGCGCCAATACAGCGTGGTGGCTCGGCCTTCCAGTTGGTCGGACATCCGTTTGGACCTATGTACAACCACGGGTCCATGTCGCATGACGTCATCTTCCGGACACCGGGAGAGGTGTTTTGCGAAAACGCAATACGCGAGAACTTCAAGCTGTACTCAAGTCCATTCATTTTACAAAACACAAAACAGCGGCGGACGGAGGCGGGTGCCAGCTGTTCCCAGATCCCTCCCCCGTATTCGGGCCCGCCTTCGTACACCGACTTTCTTTCAAGAACGGATTCCGCACCAGATTCCGGATCGGAGCATATATACGAGACGTACGAAAATATTCCGGAAACCAAGGCGTCCTTGAAACCGTTCTCGTCACCGAAGAGGAGTCCGAGGAAAACGCGGGAACGGATACAAACCACGGAGAGTGAGGATGACGTATTTCTACCAGTCAGACTGTCACCAGGTGGCGCTCTTGGCTCGCCAGCGCATCCGTTTATTCCAGGAATTAGCGATGCTAGTCGCCGGAGAAAGCCAAAGAAACGCAGCGGGAGGCAAAAGCAACCGTCCAATGATGTTTCAGCAATGAGTCACGTGAAGCCTGGTCATAATTCGATTCAGTCTCGTGATTCGACTGATCAGCAGCCGGATTCGGAAGACTGTGACAATGTGTATGCCGTTAGCGCGAAAGCAAAACCAAAGTCAGAAACCGAATCTGAAGATATTAACAGAAAGCTCGAGAAACCTAAAGTAAACGTTCCCCCAAAAACCTCAGCCAACCCAATAAATACCACAAGAATTGACGTCGTGAATGAAAAACTTATTGATGGTAATGGTTTTCTCGAAAACGGGGCAATTATTCCAGACAAAACTCGTCCTGTTCATGGTACAAAAATCCGAGGTTATTCCGAACGTCCTTCGGAGAGTTCCGGATGTACGTATGAGGACGTTGAAGAATCATCATTAGGTGTGTCAAGTCAGACTTCCCTAATCTCGAGCAGTGACGAGATCACGCGAGAGTTTAATAGCGCCATTGACGAGATCCATCCGGGACTTGGAGATCCGAGGGTGTTAGAAACTATGATATAAAGCGCATGCGCGTTTTAGGTTTTAGTTTATTCCAAAATTGTATATATAGAGTATTGATGTTACATGTATATGATATTTGTGTATTCTTTTTACTCCATTTACCACCCTTTATTTTAAATTGTGTTCAGTTCAGTTATTCCCATTTGTTGCCATCCTTATTTTAAACATACTCATGCGGTGATTTATTTTTTTTTTCATTTTTATTTTTGGTGCATCAAATTTGTGTGTTTCACGTGTTCAAATGCCATGAGTCTTATACATAACCTGTATACGTTATATAATTATATTTTTCTATGAATTTTTCCCCTGAAATTGAACAAATGTAGCCGATATGAAATATGAAATAAACGATCTATGCACATTTTTGTTGGATTATTAATGCAGACCTAGAACTTAATAAGTGTATTAAAACGTACAAGTATTTCATGTACTGGTCAGCCCATGCAAGCAACACGTATCATTTCATGATCATTATAATTACCTTATCTCCATTACATGTAATATTAACATGATGTCAACAATGCATCATCACTCTCATCATCATTCTCATCGTCATTAAAAATACGAACATATGCACTTCACCATGAAAACAAAAACCTTTTGTCATTTCGATGTGTGATTTTTACCTGGTATTTAAAAATACCTGAATGGCTGGTGTAAGATGAACTCATTGCATATGGAAAGTATTTGTCGCGGAATTATTTAGTAGTCTTGCAAAAACATCGATGTTATTTAGAACTCATTAGAAAAAATCTTCCATGTATGGAAGCATCTGATTTTGGACATAAATACATATATACATGTACACTGGGGCTTCAGATATTTGGACGCCAGATATTAAGATCGACCTGCTATTCTTCATGCATCAGGCACATTCGATTCGGTTGTTTGGGACACCTTTAGATACTGTAAATTCCTTGTTAAACGCGAGGAATTAATATCCGCGTAAAATTGCGAGAAGCATCCTTCGCGATTTTAAAATCTCGCCATTATTTTCAGAGAGTTGAAAACTATAAGAAATAAGGAGAAAGTTCAACGTTCGCGATTTTATATTCTCGCGATTTGCTACAAACCAGCGGGATCGTGGAATTAAGTACTCGCGTAATATAAGGAATTTACAGTATTACATGTAATTTGGATAACAGTTAAATCAAAATTTCGTAAATATTTTACCAGGAAACAAATTGCAAGTTTTCTTCTTTTTAAAAATCAATGAATGTAATGTTTGAACTTCTGACTTGCACACACAGTTGTTAGAGTTACCGTTCTTACATTGCTTATCACACCAAAAGACTCTGTTAGTAACACTGCAGCGTAATTTGCAGAAAAATGAATTAAATAAGCCATTCAACGGCCCTTCAGTGTAAAGAACCTTTACTATTAGGAAGCATGTAAAGTATCCGTGGCACATTTGCCATTGCATCATAGTAAAAAAAAAAAATACACAATCCTGAGCGGATCCAAAAAAAAATTCCGGGGGGGGGGGGGACTCCCCAGCCCTCCACCCTCCTTTTGATCCGTGCATGACAATTCATTTTCGATATACATAAATAATAAAGAAATGAA
This sequence comes from Magallana gigas, assembly GCF_963853765.1. NCBI lineage: Eukaryota > Metazoa > Mollusca > Bivalvia > Ostreida > Ostreidae > Magallana > Magallana gigas. The sequence goes on along the minus strand of NC_088853.1, from coordinate 51,922,479 downwards.
AATATCATCATTATAATGAACTACTTGGCTCTATATATGTGATTCAATATACATTGTCCTTATCTAAAAAAAAATACATGGTAAACAACTGATAATATGTTTTGGTAAAATGATAACACATTTTCTAAGTACATGAACATGCATATTGCATTCTTTAAAATCATGAGGGGGTAGTTAGATTTTATTTCCCAGGGTGTACTTTTATAGTTCTCGATAAGACACTAAGTCTTTAATGGCCCGGTGTTCAAAAAAGATAGATATTCAATGTCGGTCGTGCTTATTGTCTTTTCTCAAAGATTTTGTTTAAAGCCGCGGACAAATAATTTAAAAAAAGGCCCACGATGGGGGAAAAATATTGTTACAAATGGTTACTAATGGCGAAACGAATTCGGAATTAGTAAATAGAAAGGGTATTAAAGCAATACTGCGCAGGATCGATAAATATAAGGTTTATTTGGATTAAAAACCATAAATTATTCACAAAAATAGCGGACAGTGCTTTTTTTAATATTAATTGTATTTAAAGGTATTCATTTAAGTAAGATTGCCCCCGACATAATAAGTACGTGCCCCAACTTTTTTTTTTGTGTATTCACGGTTCCAGTTTGGACAACGAAATACACATGCTTGCAGTTTTCATTACTGAATTGTCTTAAAGGAGAAATTGCAAAATATCTCAAGGTTAATTGAAGCTATGGAAGTTCTGTTCTAAACAGGTTCGAAAGCCATTTCCTTTTTTACAATCGGAGCCTTTTAGAAAGAGGCTGCAGCGTTGGACATGAACAACGGATCTGTGACGTCATTAAAAAAGAATAAAAAAGACCCGGATCCAGATATTGACGTTTTCACGTGCCCTCTCTGCTTACGTCACTACAGCGATCCCAAACAACTGGACTGTCTTCACAATTTCTGTGAGGGATGTCTCAATACGTACATCACGTCCAAGGAAAAGAAAGACCTGCTCGATGGGAAATTCACATGTCCAATTTGCCACATCCCGACTTCCATTTCCGTTCCCGAGTCTAATCCAGAGACTTGGACAGGACAACTTCCGGATAATAGTCTAATAACATCCCTTGCGGAGGGAGTTCCGTTGAACAGCGAGACGCAGGTATGTACGCCGTGTAAAAGGGAGGGAAAGACATCGGCTGCGAAACATTGGTGTAGGGATTGTTTCGAACCTCTCTGCGAGTTTTGCAAAGGAATACATCGTAAGATCAAGCAGATAACGGGCCATCGCATCATTCCTCTTGAAGAGGCCCGAAATAAACCCGGAAATCGCCGACTAGAACCGAAAACTGACGAAACATGCACAGAACACAAGGGCAAAACTGTCGAGTTGTTTTGTCCGGGGCACCGGAAGCTTTGTTGCGTAGTGTGTTTTGCTACGAATCACCGAGAATGTCACGGAATCAAAATGATTGACGAGTTAGTTACAGACATCAAGAGCACGGGGGAGCTTGCGGAAGTCGTAGACGCCATGACTGAAATCGTACACAGAGCAGACGAACAAATCGCCGACAAATCGCAGGCCACGACGTTACTGAATCTCAAGTACGCCGAGCTGACCGAGAAAATCGAGCTTTTGACTCAGAAGGCCATCGAGCGCCTCGAACTTCTCAGAGAGGAATCGCTGCGTCGTTTCGAAAAATTCCACATCAAAGAAACGAAGGCACTCGAACATCGAATGTCTGTTCTTCAAAGCTCGAAACTTGCAATGGATCTCGATCTGAAGTACTTGGAGGCAGTGGCAAAACACGGAAGTAGCTCGATGTTGTTTATAACGTCAGAAAGACTGCGTCATCAAATTGGGTTTCATCGCGAGATTCTGACAGTGGATAAAGAAAAGGCCGAAGACTTGGACTACAGATTTGAATTCAATGAACACTTTTTGGCAACGGCTGAGAAAATCACGTCACTTGGGAAGCTCCGAGTTCAACGATCCAACGTGGAGGAAAATAATCACGTCAATGGAGAACAGCGCTTGGAACGTACCGCTCCAGTCATAGATATCGCCTCACGGAGTCTGGAAACGTACACAGTCATGTCCGGGAAAATCCCGCACACGATCATGGGACATCCGGATCCATTCAGCCTGAAGCTGATCAAAGAAAAAGACTACAACGGATCGACTCCTAACGAGCGGAGGATCGTCTGGTTCACTGGAGGAATGTTCATGGCGGACGGAGTCCACTTCCTTATGGCGGACTACAACAACCACAAGCTGAAGAAGTTCAAGAGGGATGTCTATTACCCTGTCATGGAATTCCCGCTCGAATCGGCGCCCTGTGACGTCACGGCAGCAAACAATGATGACGAAATCATCGTTACCTTACCACACGTCTGCAAGATAGCGCATTATCGTATCAACAATGAGGGACTTAAGTTGCTGGGCGCTATCAACACACACTCGGCTCCGGAAGGCGTGGCGTCCATGGGAGACAAGATTGTCGTGTCGTTTGGGGACTGTATCAAAATTATCGGGGAGGACGGGGTTGAGATCCAGACGATTCCGACGCTCGAAAGCTTTACGTACACTGCCCCTGTGGTGGTGTCACGTGATAACCAACAGATCTATCATCGTGATGGAGACGCTATCGTGTGTAGGTCATCTGAAGGAGAAGAAATATTTAGGTAGGTATTCACAGAACAAACTTATAAATGTAAGTGTATTAAATTGATGAATTAGATTTGGAAGGAGCGAAACTGAGACATACATCAAAATTTCAGTCATTCACCAAATAACAGTTACTGAATATTATTCTTGTCCAAAGATATTATCAGAATACTATCAATAAGAGTTTGAAATAGTTGTACTTTTAAAGTAAAACGTTTCTTAACAAATTACTAATTTTGATGCCACATTAGAACTGAATGTGAAATGTTACATACAAATGAGAAATACTATGTTATTTTCCTTGCATTTTATGACACTTTACTCCTAAACAAATGCATGTCTTTTTTCATTTATATGTTTTATCAGATATCAGGACCGAGCTCTGAGAGAGCCGGCTGGGTTAGCTTTGGATTTCGAGGATAACATTTACGTGTGCGACTGCAAATCGAACACGATCTTCCAGGTGACGTCAGACGGATCACGTGGTCGAGTTGTCCGCTCCGCTCGGGTTAATGTCGGTAGTCCGGTCGGGATCGGATTCGATCAAACCGGAAGAAGGCTATGGGTCACAGCCAACATTAGGAGATCCGGGCAACAGCTGACCATGTTCTACTTAATAAACTGAGCACTCAAAATATCATTTATACAGAACCGCCATCGAAAAGTGTCACACATGTTGTATGCCAGATTATAGTGTAATACGTGAATTCTTATAGTTGTATTTAATTTATTCATTAATTTATTGAAGTTGTGTCATCAGTGGTGAATGATTGTATACTGTAAACCAATTTTTATTCGCGTGTGAAAATTTTTTTTGCGAGGTTCGCGAGGGACTCGTCGTCGCGAATATTTCTCACCGCGAACCAGTCGTAGTAGGATGGTTGTTACAACAAGACGGGTCTGGATTAGGCTTGGTCGCAAACTTTAGTCGTCACGAACCAGTTTATCGGAAGTGTATCGCGAAATAAAGTCGTCGCAAATAAAAGTTGGTTTACAGTATTTTTGATAGATTCTAGAATTCTTAAAATATTAAAATGAATAGGCATGATTATATTTTTGATATATTTCATTTCGGGAGGGGGTATTCTATGGGGGCATTGGGGGTTGTGTCGGGATGCCAATTATTTTTCTTGGTTATTTTGATGAATTCTATTGTCTCTTTATGTGAATTTTGTGACTTTGTGAGTGTATTTATACAGTGTACGAGAATGTGTTAAAGAGTGTATGAATTTGAACATGTAGCTCGACGTGTAACACATTTACTACAAGCAACAGTAGATAGAGATTTGCTTTTCTATATAAAAGCCTTCGGAATTTTATTGTATCGATGTTTTATTCTCTTTTTCTACTTTTATTTCCTTTTAACCAAATGAATGTATTTTATACACAATTCACTAAACGATATTTCGTTTAATGCTTTTTGTATTTAAATCTTTAACTTTTTTAAAATTTAAATTAGAAATGAAGTAAAGCATTACCAATTTAGCTTTGTTAAAAAGATACGATATTTTATGTATCAGCATTATCAGCTAACGGTACACTGAATGTCGATTATTTGATACATGCACTATAGAAAATTCCGTCGACTGTCTCAAATACATTGATATATTTCACAAGTTTTTAACAGATCTCACGCAACAAAATTTGAATTTTAGTAAATTAAAAAGAAAATTGCCCAATAAACAAAAATGGTTAAATTTTCAAGTTACAGTTGTCGCTCTTACCGAAGAAATCTATGAATCTCTATATCTATACAAACATTTAAAAAAAAAAAGAAAAAGAAAGAGGGACATTTAATAATATACCATCCTGGATACATATTGTGTCTAGGATTTTAGTTTATTGATCGCTATTTGTCAACAGACGCAATGTTTGGAAACTTTAAATCAAACTTGTTCAAACAATCGCGTCGAAAAGCAAACTGATCTCATCACAACGTTTGTTCCTTCATGTGGTATGTTGAGAAGTGTATAGTTCATAAAATATCTGCTTCAATCATTTTCTGCGTTAGTGCATGATCATTAAAAAAACTCCTCAATCAGCAATGTCTTCAAAACATGCTGTTGTCAAACTTCCTGAATATTTGGGTACATGTGTTGATAGTAAATTGGCTTGCCTCTGCACACTTGTTCTAAATTTTTGCAGTCTTCGCTCTGCTTGGCTGAACATGAATTGATGTTTCACGAAGAGTTTAGGGTCCCACGTACGTAAAATAAACATTTTAACTGAAGAATGAAAATGAAAGGAGGCATTACAGTGACATAATTCATTAACGAGATGTGTTGGGAATGTCATCAGTAGATACAAGTCTGCACTAGATACACAGACCAATACTTGGAATCATTTTGATGAGAATCGTATGACTGTAACATTGTAAAAACAGACTCAAAAGGTAAGTGTATAGTAGTCAGAACATTCTGTGTTTAAAGACTACACGACTAGAGTCGAATAGATTAATTAACAATATGCTAGCATCGTGAGTTTCTTTGACCAATGTCACATCGACGTATTTTTCATTACGATAATTGGGGAAGAGGTAAGGATTGGCGTTTGACCATTTTAAAGTAAGACTTTATTTAGTAATTCGACACAAACAACTACCAGCTAAGTACAATATAAAGTCACCAGGTATACAGGCGCGTGTGATAACTATCAGTCAAAAAACCACTACTCCTTATTTCACGCATAGCGATGGCTAGGTGCATCAGGGCCACTTGGTTTGAGTCCTTTTGAAATATGAGAGTTTACTAAATTCGGACAATTTAATTAGCTCAATATGCAGTCAATACATAGTTAATACATACATGTATTTGTTTATAGGTTCAGCTACACTAAAAAACAATTTAGATGAGACATAATCGGAAGTGAACAGAAATTATGTCATGTGCAGAGTGTACTTCCGGTGAACTGGCTGTTGATTGGACGTGTCTGAAGTGCGGAGTCTGTCTGCATGACAAGTGTATAGAACGTCACAGGGCGAACAAAGCGGAGACAACTCATTCCATCATCCCAAAGATTGACGCTTGTATGGCACTTAGTGTTTTAGATAATTTTATAGATGATTTAATAAGCATCAGAGAGAGAGAGAGAGAGAGAGAGAGAGAGAGAGAGAGAGAGAGAGACGGATGGATGGACGAACAGACAGACAAACAGACAGAGATTAACCATTGGCTAATAAATTAAAAGTGAATGTATGTCGCCAATGCATTATTTTAATGAATTTTATAAACTGGAGACTTCACTCGCTGACTAGTTGTAGTCTAAAATCTATATAGTTAACATTTTATTCGAAACGACCAAGCTAATATAATAATGAGTTTCTTATTTATAATAAGTATTTCAGGCCCCTGCTGGTACGAGTAAAGAATCCGACCCTGACAAGATCGAGGTCCATGGGCCGGGCATCGAACCAGAGGGGATACTGGGAGAATTCGATCCGACATTTAACGTTAAAACACAGGGTGCCGGACCAGGAAGGCTGGGAGTAAATATCCGAGGCCCAAAAGGTTTGGAAACGATGAATCATAGATAAAAGTCATCCGGGCTCATAGAAATCATTACGATGCCATTTTGCCGTCTATTCTTTTTTCATTAATTTACAATCAATATTATTAAAGTGTAACAGACGTTTTTAGATTTTTTTCCTTTTAGGGTCATTTAACGTCAAGATGGAGAAACACGCTGAAGACAAAACTATGATCGTCTGCTCTTATGAAGCCAATGAACCTGGTGATTACGTCATAAGTGTTACTTGGGGTGATATTGAAGTTCGTGGTTCACCTTTTAAAGTGAATGTACGGAATAAAACGTGACAAGATGACACATTTTTCTGCTCAAATACTTTCCTTGATGTTTTTTTTTTCATGTATATCATAGAAAAAACGCCTGTTTCCACAACTGTATTTTCCACAATGCATGTTCAATTTTAGGGCAGGAGTCAGTCTCCTCTCCCTATTCTCTTGCATCGGTTCCATTTTCTTTTCGCTAGAAATTGACCCTGTTAATGAACAATGTGCATGAAAACATGCATGTTAGTTTCATTAGAGTCAATAAAAAAGTCCATGCACCTTATTCTAATTTTTTGATGATGGTCGATCTTTTTTTGAAGTGTCCGACTCATTAATGTACATTATTCCTTAAACTAAATTGGGTTATGTTTGAAACTAATTACAATTGGGAGAGGTTATCTTACCTTCGCCAGCAAAGGCTAGCTTTCCACTTATGTTACCTTTTGCATCTGATCGAACTCAATAGGAGCGGATCCTGGATTGGCAGCCGATGGAGCTGTCTTACGCCCGCCCATTTTTATTTTCAAAGTGAATACAATTATATCTCAAAAATCCCTTTAGAAGGAGAGAACTGTTACATATTCACATGTTTCATAATTTTTTATATTATTTATGATTGACTTTACAAGTGAATGGTCAGTCTATATACTAGATGTTTGTTTTATTGTGACTTCACAATTTGTTTGTTTGTTTGTTTGTTTGTTGGTTTTCTCTGGGGTTTTTTTCTTTTTTGTTTTTTTGTCTAAATTGTAATGTAATATAATATTTAGTTCATATGTACCCATTGGTATAAATATTTATATATAGGCTACACTGAATCTTTTGTCTTTTATTTCTCTAAAACTTGAATAAATTATGTTGATTAATTTCTTGTTTTGTATATTTTGCATTAGGAAGAGAAATTATTTGAACAATATCATCAGAAAATATTTATAAAATGCCCTATACATTATTAGGGTCTGGTATCGGGGTAAATCAAAAGAATTTGAAGTGTTATTTCACTTTATTTGTCGTTATATTCATCTTATCAAGAACATTCTAATTACTATATTTGGTAGCTGAAGGTGATACACTGCATGTACTTATGATAAGGCAAACCACAACGTCTCTAAAGTTGTTTTTTTTTCTTTTAATTCTGCAAGCGCAACTACAGTGTTATGTTAAGAGAAGTTGACCGTGTTTTCTCGGTACACTAGTGTATAAAATAACATTTAGAGGTGTATAATTAAACGCCTTGGGCTCTGTTTTTCAAATTTTAAAAGTTGCCTTTGTGCATTTTTTTTAAGATATAAAAAATGAAGCAAATAAAATTCTTCAATATACTTTTTGAAATTTCAAATTCGTTTAGAATTAATATGCAGTTACATTAATTTGTACGAATGTTGTAATTAAGTAGAACTAAGTGCTTTTGAATGTTAACAAATTGGTTCCGATTCGCCATAAAACAGTTGTTTAAAAAGTGTTTTATTTCTACACTCAAGTCTTGTACTTTTATAATTAATTTGGGTGTTGGTATACATTATAATATCTGTGTAATTGTTACAAGGAAATGCACGACTTATATGTCTTTTGTCCGCCGTTTAAATGCCTTATACAAGCTGTTTTCACGGTCTAGCGGACAATTTAAATAAAAACTTCAACAAAACTTTACGTACATTAAATCGCGTGTATTATTTCCTCCCCTTCGGCGGTCCTCGAACAGGCGGTCTAAAAATAGCCCGTGTCAACGAGAGAGAGAAGAGAGGCGATATATACACACACAACTTGCACACGTTGTGACAGTGTCGATTTCATGTGTGTTTCTGTTTGAGCAGGAAGTGGGATGAAACATGTTAATACCATGATGTGAATTTCTAGCTGGTGATGGTAAGTATTTTTGACTTGTCAATGTTGAGTTTCGTGTATGTATCAGTAATTGTCATTTGCTCGTATCTTTTTTGTTGACATCTTTCTGACAATCGGGACTAATGTACTGTACATATCGGAAGTGCAAAATGTATGAATCACCTGTGTTTATTTCATACCATAATGACTGCATGTCATACCGGTATAGGGAATGTCGTACGCTCATAACGCTGATTAAGTTTTCAGCTGTGACTTTGTTGACATTCATGCTTTTTAATTCGACATTGAACAGTTGAGAATACAAAAAAAAAATGTTGACCGTTTCTCTCTTAAACAATGTTCAGTTTATGTGCATAGTCAGTAAAATGGCCTGCTCTCTAATCAATCCCTTGCTCCGCCTCAACACTTTAAGGACCCCTCCATAAATTCGCCATACATTCTCAGGTGTGTACGAGAATATCATTGAGAGTGTGTCGTGTATTGATTTATGTACCGTGTGCCTGCTTGACACAGCCGGTTTTATAGTCTGATCGCGACTGATAAACAATCGAACAGGTTAAAGGAGGTATGAATTGTGATGGTCAAGTTTTCAAGTTTTTAATAATTTTTTGTTCGGTTTTATATTGTCATATATTTTTTTTATTACCAAGATGAAGTACAGCCTAAAGTTTAGACGGGCAATAAGTAAAACATGTTTCTGCAGGTAGTTTTAAGTGAATAAATATAATATCTTGTAATACAGACTAATTATTTCTCTCTCTCTCTCTCTCTCTCTCTCTCTCTCTCTCTCTCTCTCTCTCTCTCTCTCTCTTACCTACACACACACACAGTTGCTACAGATTCAGATGACAACCCCCCCACCACCACCACCACCACAGACACACACACATAGACAGTTTTTGAAAGTTCGGTCTGTCGATCCATTTTTCATTGAAAGCCTTTGAAAATAAGTATAAAAATCACCAGCTCTTTTCCTAAAGGAGTAGTGCATATTAAGTAAATGTATATGTATCCATTCTCCATCTTTCAAAGAAGAAGCAATGGCCTTGCATATAGTATGTTGACTGTTTCAGTACTATGCGTAAAATTGTTAAGTACGACGTAACTATAGTACCACTTTACAATTATTCAGATTTATTTGAGTGCTCTCATCGTTAGTTTTACATTTTACAAAGAGGTTGTTTACTTATAACCACTCTTAACTGACAAGTACAATAATTACGTTTTCACAAGAATTTTAAAATGTTTTTTAGTTGTTGAGTTTCCTTTTGTGGTTGTCGCCTTGTAATCTCGTTGTTAAGATCAAACACTACCACTTTTCAATGGAAAGATTTTTCTCTTTGATCTCCACCAAAATATAAGTCCTATCAATTATGATAATAATATACTTCATAAACCCATTTTGTGGACAACCTTCACCGGTTCAACCTCATTAAGATAAGAAAAATAACATCATTTCGTACTGATGACCTGTTATCAAAGACGAAATGAAAATTAGCATGAAATGTGACGTAGGGGTCATAGCGAATGAGAGGACAGGAATATTCACAACCATCTCGGTTCAACTCCTACCCGAGTACTTCCATTCAAAGGTTCTTATTTGGTTTTGTCTGCCTCCATCTATCCAACTATTTTGCCCCCCCCCCCCCACCTCCTGCCCAATGAAATGTTTAAAAAATTAGTCTTAGATTGTTGAATAAGATGTACTTTTGTATGCCTGTATTGTTTACTGAATTTGAATTTTATAATTTTAAATAAATTAAATCAAATACTCGACTATAATGAAAATCATTGAACGTGTAACTATATATTGCTTGCCCTGGCGCTCAGCAAGGGGTATTCTTACTCCCTGCTCTTTTGCTTGCCTCATCTCTCCTAGGCATAGAAACCCGGTGTGACAACAATAAAAACAACAATACAAATGATTATCTCCTAACAGATTACCAGGTTTAAATCCTTTATCTTATTTTTTTTAATCGCATCGGTCGTTTAGGATTTTTTTACCCGGTTCGAAAAAGAATATAGATGCAAAGAGGATTTTTAAAATCCAGTATATAAACTTTGAATTTGAAGGGCCCCTCTGCTGTAATGGTTGACTTTCAATCTTCAATCGCTTTTATCTGATTTATTACAAATACAAATCCGCAAAATTTAACCCCTAGTGGCTAGCCCATGAGACAAAAACTGTGTTTTTCGTTTATTTTGTTTCGAGTTTTTTGCTGTTTTTTCCCATAATTTCGTTCATCTAAATGATATTAAGTGAAGGACATTGAGTCTCAAAGCACTCCGATCTACGACTTGCTACTTTCTGTTAAAGACCTACGGCTTACAACTTCGGTAGAGAAAACTTTATTACTTACGACTTAGGACTTAATTACGACTTCAGTAAAGACAGCCAACGACCACCTCACTGAACGACATCCAAGAGCATACGATCTCGACAGTTTAGACTCTTGCACTACCAAGTCGCAACTGCAACGGAATAAAGTCTTGAAATATGCATTTATATGTACATTCCTATGAAATGTACATGTATATTCAAAAATTCGAAATATGACGCCAGATGCTTGTTAATAGTACAGAGTACCTCTGAACTGTAATGTATAAAAAAGAATATATAATTTGAATGAATAACTATTAAACTGACCATGAATATTAATGTGGAGAGAGAGAGAGAGAGAAAGAGAGAGAGGAGAGAGAGAGGGAGAGAGAGAAGGGGGTCGCTTGTTTATCAAAGCTTTAGGAGTTTAGGTTTGGTTTAGCCAAACAAGGATGAATCATCCACAGAATAAGTTTGTCAAGTACAGACATTTAGGGAGATTTCGGTCTTTGCGGTAAACCCTTTATTCCAAAGTTCAGGCCGTGGGCAAAACATACCGCATACATGTATATCATTATATATACAAGCTCATTTCTACCAAAGAGAGGATGAAAACAATTCAACATGACTTTCCAAAACTTTCAACTCCCTCTTTCTCTCTCTCTCTCTCTCTCTCTCTCTCTCTCTCTCTCTCTTTTCAAGATAAATTTTACTCAACAACTCTTAAATTGTACTTTAATCATAAGACATAAAAAAAAGATTAAAGTTTTGGATAGACGGAGGATGAGGGGGGGGGGTGTAGATGGCCAGGTTTTGTTTCAATTGCCATTTATCCCAGTCAAGAGTATTCGGCACGGGCAATTTTAATTACATGTTAATTAGAGACGTTTCCTGTCCAACTAACAACGTCTAGTCTTATTAATACCGTGTTTGGGTCTTCTAGTTACTGGCCTCGATTTAGATTTTTCACGATGCCGATAGCAAAGGAGAAATCTCTGAGATAAAATGTGACTGGTGCATGTCCTTTGTTTTGGAGTACTTTTAAAAGGAAAAAAAGAGGAAAACACACACAAGTTAATCTCATTGCTCGGAATCGGAGATAAATGTAGCCGTGATTTTGATTTAGGTGAGATTCGAGGTAAAATTTCCTGTCCAAAAAATAACACTTATAACATTTAACGCAAATTTTGCCTGTTTATATAGATTGCACTTTTTTTAAAAAAACTAATGAACTTTGCTATTCTGAAAATTGTAAAAAGAAAAGGGCGGAAGGGGGGGGGGGTGAGATTAAATTAAAGTTCATTTAAGTGCAATATTTAATAACATATTGTATTGATTGAATCATTAGCCGTTAAAGTGTGGTTTTCACGAAACCCACGAAAATTGATACCCACGAAAAATAATGGAACCTACAGTTACTTTATACTTTCGAAAATGAATGCGAAGAGGTCGATTTTCAAGGTACAATTTTCTACAGAAAGATCTATGATATTCATATATACTTTTTTATTTTCAACGTGCTTAACCTATTCTAATTAGAATACACGATTAATTCACCTGCTTGACATTAATATGTATTATTATTTATGTCTTCACTTTCTCTTTTTGCATTTTTGTCTGCTTGTACAAGTATTTCTTTGTGTTCACGTTTTTAATGTATTAAAGGAATTATTCATTTCACTTAAGTAGCGCCAGCACTTTTGAATATTTTATAGATTTTTATCTAAATAAATCACTAGTAATATACTATGAATATGTAAGTTGGATTTATTTGTTATTATCAAGAATTATTACTTTATGAGTTATGACATTTTAGAACAGATAAGGTATTAAGATTTGAAAATAAAATGGGGAGGGATCGTAAGAAGTACTCTAGAATTATTATAAAACCTAATTACCAATGGAAAAATAAATTCACATGCGTTTTTTGTCTGACCCTTTTAATAGAATCCCATTTTAAAAACTCTCTCTCTCTCTCTCTCTCTCTCTCTCTCTCTCTCTCTCTCTCTCTCTCTCTCTCTCTCTCTCTCTCTCTCTCTCTCTCTCTGCAAAAACGTCGCCAGTTTCATGACATGCTAGATAATGAAAAGGCATACAAGTAACGCTTTATTTAGGCCTATTAAAATTTCACAATTAAACTTATACAATTAATGTAAACAAACCGATAAAATACGTTTTTTACAAGGAAGCAATTATTTCCCGACGTACTCGTGCAGTGTACTTATTTTCTCATCCGGGTCCCGGTACTTATGGTACTTAAGGCGTGTGCATGTCGACGGGGACAACGCACGTGCACTCATTTCTATACGAGTACTTCCTTTTGGAGACGAACGCTGCATGTAGATGTGTGATTGGCTCCCCTCGATTCTGAATCAAGGATCAAACTAGCCTTGTGTTTTGTTATGCAATTTTGTTGATTACATGTTTATTGTAAACAAAGGGACATACCGGCTTTTAGGAGAGGTCTATTGTTGTTTGTTGTTGTTGTGGTTATGGACCTGCGTGTCCGTCTACATGTAGGATATGAGTAAAAGATATACATGTATAAATGTACGTTTTCAAAACAATATTAGTTTTTAGATTGCTGTGTTCCTCGAACACTGCGAGGTTTTTAACTTTTTTTTGCACTTGTACGTACAATGCATGGATCGTGCGATCTTTATATTTGAATTTGATTTTTCTTGAGTTCATTTTTGTCCTTTGCTTTCAGGAAGTATCTGAGAAGAAAACACAACCGGCTTCGACTTTGGAACACACGATGTAGACAGACACCGCCCGTTTTTCTATAGCACTGAACAAAACCATCATGGCAGCAAAGTCACCTGAGATGGTGTTAAACAAAATCTACCTGGACCTCTTGTGCGATTCCATGAAGAGGCTGTGGACCACGGGTGACCATTCTGACGTCACAATCGAGGTGGGCGAGAAAACCTTCAATTGTCATAAAAGCATCCTAGCAGCAATGTCGCCATACTTTGACGCCATGTTTAGCTCAGGCATGCGCGAAAGCATTAGTGGTCAAGTGACGTTTCCGGAAATGGACCCGGATCTGTTCGAAATCGTTTTGAGTTTTATGTACACCGGTAAAGCGGAGGAAGTGATGACGACTGACAACGCCGTGGAGTTGCTACACATCGCGGCGGTGTTGCAAATCAAAGCTTTGCAGGGAATCATTGAAGAGTTCCTCCACCCGCATCTTACCAACGAAAATTGTCTGAAGGTCTGGCGATTGTCCGTCTTGCACGATTGTCACACACTGACGGAGAAATCCGTTCAACTGATTGCCCGGAACTTTAAGGAAATCATCACAAATGAGGAATTCTGGGAGTTGGACGGCCGTGAGGTGGCGTCCATTATTAAGGAGGATACGCTAGACATCGACAGCGAGGATCAGCTCTGTGATCTCGTCATCAAGTGGATCGAACGAGATGTCGAGAAACGGAAGGAGAGCTGCGGGATCTTGTTCGAACAAATTCGGCTTGCCTTTCTGACGCCGGAATACTTGGTGAATCTAGAAGAAAAACACGAGTTTCTAAAAGAAGACCTCGCGTGTATGAAATTCATCAACGAGGCAAAGTCTTTCAAACTCTTACCCGCGCGGCAGCAGGAGGCACAAGGGAAGCAAACGTGTCTACGCTTGACGGCCAGTCAGGAGGAAGTGCTAGTGCTACTTGGTGGGTGTGAATCGACCACGCCCCCTTATGTTCGTTCATTAGGAGTGATATGTTACAGTTTTTACAGAAAAGAGTGGTTCTCCATCGCCGCTCTGCCGTATGATCCCGGCATCGAGTTCGCCTCCTGCACCTATCAAAACGACATATATATAAACGGGGGCGGATCCATGCAAAAGTGTCTCTTGTGGTACGATAGCAGCAAGAATAAGTGGCTCCAGAACGAGTGCATGGGGTATGGACGACGCCGCCATGCGATAGTCGCTGTCACCGGGGCGCTTTATGCTATTGGTGGCTATGACAACAAGCTTGACGACGGACATCGTATGTTATCAAGCATCGAACGCTACATCATCGAAGAAGACCAATGGGAGATGGCGGGCGACCTGCCCATTGCCGTTAGTTCCTTCTCGGCTGCTGTAGTGGGCGAGTCCATTTACATCTTCGGGGGCGAAAAGAACGACAGAAAAGACACAGCATTTATTCAGTGTTACGAGACGCGCACAAGACAAGCGACGAAAGTGGATGCCAAAATACCGATGGCGTGTAAACTGACTAAATCCATCACGTGTGATAAGCGCATTTTCCTGATTTTCTTCGACGGTCGGGTCGTGGAGTATGTAAAAGACAGGAAAGATACGGCTAAGAAGCCGTTCTGTCGAACTGTGGGCCGACTGACGGCGTTCCAACGGATTCACTTCGGCGTGATACAGCACCGGGGAAACGTCATAGTCTTGGGCGGGGAGATCGACAATGCAACACTATGTAGCGATCTGATCATGTTCGATCCTTCCACGACCGGATGTACGAAACTGAGGGACACCCTGCCCAAACCGAGGCTGATCGACGGCTGCGTGAAAGTCGCCATTCAGAAGAAGTATTTACAGACGCTTAAGGAGGATTCCCCGAAATCGACGCGTAGATAACGCATGTTCCCCTTTGCAACGTTTGCAGTTAATGTCGGTGCGCGTTATATAAGTGGCGTTTACTAGTACTTGAAATTGTTCAGCTAAGAAACCAAAAAAAAAAACCAACATTTTATTTATCGAAATCAGGTCTGTTGGTATTCATAAAACATGCATATTTTTGTACCACACGGCCAGTTATTTTTTTTCAACTTCAGCCAAATAGAATCATGTTATTGAAGTTGTACTTGAAAATTACTTGAAAATGTATTAAACTGTTACAGATCTTCCGAGTTGTATACGCACGTCCGTTGTTTTCAGACAGTTGTTTTTTTAAGTTAGTTCAACTTTAAAGGCTGTGAACATACAATACATCTTTGGGTATATATATAGATATACATTGTACATCTGTATTTTATTTATTTTTGTTTATTAGATTTTGCCTAGACAAGCGATTGTTGGTATGTTTAATCAGAGATGTGTGTAGACTCGGCTAAACAAACACTCTGCCAAGTTTGTAGTGTTATTATATGCCACTATATTTTATTTTTTGATAAATAAAACAAAATATTACAAGTATACATGGGATTATTTGTTTTGATAGTATGCAATTACAAATCATATGTTACATGTGAACATCACATGTTTACCGGAAAGGCTAAGTGTATCCGTGTTATGAAAGTGTTTTACTTTTACCATCTCATTATGAATACATCTTCAAGCAGATTAAAAATTTGAACTTTTTTTTTAGCTAAATTGGATAGGTTAAAAAAGTTCAAAGCTTTTATCCCTTCTCGATTTTTCCGACAGTTCAACTCCGTAATACCACTAATGATTTAAACATTACAATTAGTCTTTTTCCATGACCCCCCTGCCATACGACCAGGCAGCAATGGAATAGACATGCCTACGTTATATTGTTATATTTGACACAACTATCCGAAGTCCAAGCTCTTGTAAAAATGGTTCTAATTAGCTATTTTCCGTTGTTGATATGAATACTATTTGATGAACAATACAATCTTTTTCCATGACCCCCCCCCCCCCCCCCCCCCCCTGCTCTGCGACTGGGCAAGACTACATGTACATTACAATAGAATGTTCACCATGTTGATACAGATGAAATATCTATACCATTAAATTAAGAATAGATTTTGTTCAGTTGCTTCTGTCTATCAATCACGAATGTAGGTAAAACAACGATGCGTGACTTCTTGGTTATTAAAATATACTAGAGAGAATTACATGATTAAGGATCAGAGCGCTGTAGCACGATTTGGACGCTTGATAAAATGAGAAATCAATTTATCATGGAAGAGCGAGTGCTAAAGATGTTTCCTGTCTTTCAGGATTTTCCTTGTCTTTCATTTTTATCGGTCATGCATGACTATTTTTTTCTTTTTTGGCATAAAAGTCTTCGATTTGAAATTGATTTCCATTGTTTCATAAAAATTACAACAACAAAAACTAATAAATTAAATATACTGTCTCTGAAAATATTGGAATATACCTTATAATCCATTGTTTTACATCAGAATAATTATAGACCCAGACTATGAAATAAGAAAAATACCGGTATTAAACTTGTTCAGAAAAAATGAATTCAATTGAAAACATGTTTTGCATAGATTGCTCCGATTTTCTCCTGCTAAATACCGCAGAATATCTGCACCAAACGCGCGAGTCGTTGAACAATTTGAGGGTGTTTTGTTAATTTTTTCTCAACCTTTACCCAATATTGAAATATTTAGCCTAAGAAATCATTTTTTCCTCGCTTGGAAATGCGTCTATTTTCATTTGACTATCGACGAGAAGGATTTAATAAAAACTGAAATGAATGATACAATTAATGTACTGCATTATATAATTACCAAGTAAATACATGGAGATTGCACAATGTGTTATCGATCCCGACGGAAAAACGGAAATAAACTACTCGATAAAAAAAAAATCATTGCATGGCAACTTATCTTATAATATTTCCTTGTACTCGTTTAAAACAAGTGAAAGTGATATATTTACACAGACAGGACCAGCAAAAATGATGTATGATATAAAATTTGATAAAATCTGTATGTCATGTTTGCTTTTTCGACAGAATTCGAAGTTATATAACATAACAACGGGAAACTGCGTATCACAAAAAAATATAATATTAAAAAAAAAATTGATTCGAAGTTTAGATATATACATAAATACCTTATATATATATATAGGGTATTTATTTTTATCAAAGGAAAAAATTTATAACGTCAGGTATTTAGTTCAATTCTGTAATGAGGTTGGCGATGATTGAGCATCCAATGATCCAGGGAGATAAACTTGTAAAAATTTATGTTTCATAAGCAAGAGGAAGAGTACTAGTAGTGATGGGGAAGTGAGTTTTAAAAAAAACCCACCAGTTTCCAAGTTTTTAGAAAAGGAAGACTTACTTGGATGTGCCACTTTACATGAAGTGTTTCACTTTATCAAGCCATGGATTAAAAAATCCCTTATCCTTCTATTTTTAAACATTTACATGTAAAATTCGTCAGAAAACAACTTTTTTTTTTTTGGTAGAAAATATGTGACTCGATCATTTTGATGCATATTTTGAGAGAATTTATCATTGAAAAAAAATTAGTTTATATTTTTTTCAACGTATACAATAACATGAAAATAAAATATCAACTTTAATTACAAAATCTGAGAGAGAGAGAGAGAGAGAGAGAGAGAGAGAGAGATGGTAGGAGGAGTTGTCTTCCATATATAGGCAAAGTTGTTCTTAAATTATTTTGTACCGTCATGATCAGTTATAGCTCATATGATCATATATAGCTTTACATTATGTACGTCTAAAAAAAGTTGAGAGAGAGAGAGAGAGAGAGAGAAAGAGGGGGAGGGAGAGAGATAGAGAGAAACAAAGACAGAGAGAAATTGTAGGAAGAGTTATATACCTTTACACAGTTCTACACAACAATGTATTTGACCTATATTTTCACTGACCGATGAATAGTACAGGTGAAATTTTATCTGTTAAAGCCGGTCCTTTATATTTGAAATATCTTTATCAACTGAAAACTACACAAGCTTGTCACTACGGTCCGTAAATAAAATGCTCATTTTGAGTTTGCACAAAACGTCCTTACAATTTACATATTTATACAATAACCTTAATATCACATTATCATTCATATATGATAAAAATTCAAAAAATAAGAAATTCTAAATAAAAGACTTCAGTACTCTTGTTGCCCATACTTCTACTAGACAATACTTCAACTACACAACAGTACAAAACTGATCTGCGTGCGCGGTCAACCAGGTGTAAGGAAGCAAGTACTAACGAAGCCAGGCTATAAATATACACCTATGACGGCGCGTGCCCGGGACCCCCGGGGGGTAATGTCTTCCGTCTTGTAAGTTGACATAAGGGAAATCGGGCCTGCCAGGTATATGTTATGCAGGTAGAGTGATGTGTTCGTTACCCAGGTATGTTACTTTAGAGGTAGATGTTCGAACATATGGAAGGTAGGGTGAATATTTTGTATATCCTGTATACTTTCATTATTTAAAAAATTATTTTGCTTTTCTCTCCCCTCTGTAATTTTATTCATTGTCGCTATTTTGATGTCTCGTTCATCAAGGTCTCTCCATTGTTTTAACTGTAAGAATTATCGTGGTCTGCACTCCTGTTTATACATATACATGTGCAAGTAATTATTTATAAAATCGTTTCTTACAAGGAAGATAAAACACACATACAGATTTGTCTTCGTTATTTTGTAATGAAAACAGCTAGGGTTTAACAACAAAAAGAACTTGTGTAAGTTGTCCTAAAGGTGGATTATGTTGCTTCGGTTAACCTAGAAAACGTTAAACTGGGTGACACAAAATCTCTCTCTCTCTCTCTCTCTCTCTCTCTCTCTCTCTCTCTCTCTCTCTCTCTCTCAGTTGACCCCCGATAACAATTGAAAGGTTCATTGTCTGGAAACAAAAATATTTAAAAAATGTGGTGTGTGTGTTTGGGGGGGGAGGGGGGGGGGGGGGGTGAGGGGCTTGTTTTTACAAAACGTGCACATAAATTCCAGAAATACAATATTCATCTATAAATACAGCTTTGACAATGGATATTATTCTCTACATTAATACACTTTAATCTATCGTCAGCAAAATTCGTATTTCTTTCTTGACCTAATAAAACGCATCATGTTTCATAACCTGGGAGCTTGATTTAGCTTTATAATAGTCTTTTAAATACGTCCTTGAAACTATGCCCTTAAATGACCTTATGACCGCAAACAATCAGGAGTCCTTCATGCATCAATGATTTTCATATTACCCCAGTGTCAAATTATCTGTTTTTTTTCAAACGATTATTATAAAATTGTCGTGTAGCGACCAATTCTTCACAATTTTTCGTTGTTTTTTTTTATTAACAGCTAGCTTCGGTTTTTGAGAGGAACATATTCAGCAGCTACAATTATGTTTGGAGTTCGACAATTATTTCTACTGGTCTTTCTCTGGAAATTCCTCGCCATATTTGCTGGGAACTTTACGGTATCGGTGGAGTGGTATCCAGAGAAGTTTCGAACGTACAGCTTCAATCGGAACATCTTTGGAGAGTGCATCCTTTCTCTGCAAGAGGATATGGTCCGGTGCATGCGCAATCACCGTTTCCAGGAAATCGAAGATCAATGGCGGTATAATCCAGAAAATGTTACATATCTGGCCGTCAACTGTTTAAAACAGGTCAGAATCATAGAACCATTTTTACAAGAGCTTGGACGTTGGGTAGTTGGTGTCAAACAGCAATATGACGTAGGCCTATCTATTTCACTGTAGGCCACTTAGTCATTGCTCTTTGAAATCAACAAGATTTGTCTGGCGTTTGAGCTAAGACTACGCAATCGGTGTATATTACGCTTGAAACCAGCGTCATTTTTAACTTGTTTTGACACAAGAAATTGATAGTAACGTACTACTGAAAGTCCAAGGCCTTGTTAAAATGGTTCTAATATTTTTAATTTCTTGTTTCCTAAACAATTTTTTTTTTAAAACTTGGTTTATAAGAAAATAAGTTACGCTTTCATCCTTTTTGATCAATTTCAAATAATTAATACATGTACACTGTACATTTGTATTTGTATATTGTTTAAAATATCAAATATGAACATAATACAACTGAAAATTTAACGTGCATGCGCAATGATATTATAATCAAATTATTATTAAATTCCATTTCGACAGAGAAAGACATTGGAAAGTGTGAATTACTTGTAGGAAAATTTTCATATTGAATGTCGCGTATTTTTAAACAGCTAAATGATGGCAGTAAGGGGTGAGGGTCAGTAACGATCTTGCAATTGATAGTTTTTATTTCTTTTAATAAGAGTAAATAATATTGTCTGAACTCTACCAGTGCTAATACATCAATCTCTATACATTTAATCAAATGATTTTGTCAAACTTCACATTGCCAATGCCCATCTTGCTTTCAGTAACTGTATGAAATGACCTGAAATGTATTCAAATTCATTTTGTATTTAAAATAGGGTTGCATTCAGTTCGATGCATATTGTTTTTAAAAAGTATGGAACACAAAAATTGAACAAACAAACAGCATTGATGGATTTTATTTCTTTCTTTTTTTTTACAGGAATACTATGCATCTCCAAAACACGTTTGCATGTGTAAAAAAGGAAGCAACGCCGCCAGCCCTCAACATTTCCGGCAGTTTGACGACCATTTCTACTGCCAGCTCCGGAAACTCCCGAACAAGATGTTCTCTTCACTCCGGAACTTGGAAGTCTTGGACCTCTCGGACAATCTCATCGCCATCATCGAAGGGGAAGCCCTCAGATCCCTGACGTCACTGAAGTATCTGGATCTGAGTAGTAACCCCTTGAAGACGTTGGATGCGGGGTTTCTTTGTGACGTGAACGGACTTGAGGTCTTGTTAATGCAAGGAACCAACTTTCACAATTTCCCGGTCCACATGTTTGACTGTGGAAAGAAACTGGAGAACCTGACTTACATTGATTTTAGTGATAATCTCATTGACTCTATTCCTCACAATGCTTTCAGAAGCATACCTAACGTTGTTACATTAAACCTGACATCAAACAATATCAATAACACTTTGATTCAACGTGACGCGTTTGTCGGCCTGCAAAAACTACTCACCATCGATTTCACAGAAAACGACCTTACTTCTATACCGGATACGCTCTGTGAGCATGCACCGGACGTCCAATATTTACACATGGGCGAGAACAGGCTTAAATCGTTTGAATTCCAAGCAGTAGAGGTTTGCGCCCATCTCTTGCTGTTGGATCTGTCCCATAATGACATCAAGAGTTTGGTTGGCGACATTGATCAACCGTCTCCTTTACAGACTCTGAAAGTATCCCAAAACTTAATAAAGGAACTGCAAACACCAGGTTTCCTAAGAGGAGCGCAGAATTTGACAACACTAGATTTCTCCATGAACGTTATTCACGAGATTGGCCCCACAGCTTTCGACGGACTGTCTTCTCTCAAAAAGCTAGACATCTCTGACAACATGCTGAAGAACTCATCCATAGCACTGTTCTCCCAGCTCCGATCACTAGAGGAGCTAGACCTGAGTGTAAACAACTTTATCAAAATACGATCGGGATTCTTTAGAGGATTAGAAAGTCTAAAGGTTTTGAATCTCTCACGAAATGACTTTGAGCTTCTGGAAGATCGTGCATTTGAAGGGCTCGGGAAACTGACCGTGCTAGACTTAAGACACAACCTTTTGGCAACTTTCCAAGATAATGTGTTTTCAACCATGTCGAATCTCAAGTCTTTATTACTGTCTCAGAACAAAATCTTGTCTCTTGATAATGTAAAATTTCCGAACTCATTGATCCTGTTAGACGCTGAAGAAAACCGAATGGAACATTTCCCAGCCTCTCTTTCAAATTCATACGTAAACAAAGTAATTCTTGATTCTAACGATATCACTACGTTATCCATTTCAGACTCGGGGAATTTCTCACAACTCACCTTCGTTTCTTTGTCAATTAATAGAATTCAGACATTTAACGAGAGAGCCTTTCAAACATTTACCAACTTGAAGCATTTGAACCTTTCAACCAATCAACTTTCATTGAATTTATCACGTGGTTATTTCGGCGGTGCCGATTCGTTGGTTACACTTGACTTATCACACAACAACATTGAAGAGATTAACGGGATGTTTGCCACTTTTCAATCCCTTGACCATCTCCAGAATTTAATTTTGTCTCACAATCCTATCACACGCATTCACAATTTGATTCCCGAACTGCTCGATATGAGCGCATTCAGA
Source organism: Magallana gigas (assembly GCF_963853765.1). NCBI lineage: Eukaryota > Metazoa > Mollusca > Bivalvia > Ostreida > Ostreidae > Magallana > Magallana gigas. The sequence goes on along the minus strand of NC_088853.1, from coordinate 51,900,015 downwards.
GAACCCAACTTGCAGAACATATTCCTTTCTTTTTGTAACATTTCGTATGTTTCCGTCGAGGCATTCGAGGGTTTTCCGAATCTAAGTCTAGTAGACCTTTCTCATAACAGATTAAAAGAGATCAAACCATTTAAATTATTCAATTCCAAACCAGTTTTCAATCTCACAAGCAACGTTTTTGAATGTTCCTGTGGAATGCGTTGGATAAAGGAACCGGAAATTGAAATGGGAGACCAATATTTTCCGACGAACCATTACAAAATGGACGATTGTGTTGTACTTCCCAAACACTACAAAATGAAAATCAGAGACGTTCCGATCGGCGACTTTTTGTGTAAAACGCAAGATTCCTGTCCCGAAAATTGTCAATGTCTTGGAAATTCTGAGGCCAGTCACACGACCGTGGTTAGGTGCTCTGACGTCACGCAGGTACCGGAAGGGATTCCCCACTCAGCCTTACGGATATACCTTGACGGCAACGCCTTAAGAAATTTAACATTCTCGAAGGAAGTTAATACCGGAAGTTTCCAAACTCAAGAACTGTACATCAACGGCAGTAATGTTAGCTTTTTGACACAAGACTTTTTCCGACCGTTCCAAAGTTTGAAAAAGTTGGATTTAGCAGAAAATAGAATAGAAGATTTACCAAGTGACGTTTTCGCCAACTTGACTTATCTCGAGGAACTGTATCTCAGAAACAATTCTATAGTTGCATTTGACTCACATTCTTTGCCAAACTCTAAAAGCTTGATGTTGTTAGACATTAGTCATAATAACATTAAATATCTCGATGCCGAGGTCCTCGAATTGATTGTTGATAAACCGCATCTCCGAAGAATCTTCATCGGAAACAATGCCTTCGTCTGTAAATGCAAAAACAAGGCACTGCGAAATTGGATCGACGAACACAGGAGCAGGATTTTCGACCGCGAATCCATTCTTTGTGAAAATAATGGAAAGGAAATGATTCGTGTTGCACCGAGATATTTCAACTGTCTAGGAAAAACTGTTGCTAGATCCTCCGATCATAAGGGCGTCATTGTGGCTGCAGTTATCTTGTTGTGTGCAGCCTTGCTGGTGTTCGCATCCTGTATATACTTCCGGCGTGACATCATAGCTGTCTTTGGAACGAAACTCAACATAAAATGCTTTCGTCATCAGTACGAAGCACACAGCGTTTATGACGTTTTTCTTATGTACGATTTCAATGACGTCAAGGGGTCCGACTGGGCGAATAAAGAACTGATTCCAAGGCTTAATCAATTTGGCCACAAACTAACGACTTCTGACTCTACCGACCTTGCCAACAGTCTGCTTGAAACTGAAAATTCCAAGATCAAGGAAAGCAAATGTGCGCTGTTTGTTGTGACTAAATATGTAGGCAACAACCAGTACTACATGAACTGTTTCCGGGTGGCGGCCAAGCATGCGCGTGAGCATAGCCAATTTAAAGTGATAGTCGTGGTTGTAGGGGATATAGATTTTACCAGTTTGGAGCCTGGGTTAAAAAAGATGTTGGTAAGCGGAAATTACATCACTGCGCGTTCCCGGTGCGCCTGGGAGAGATTGGAGTACGAACTTCCAAAGAGACGTAGCCGTCTGGAGCCCTTCTCACAGGACAGTGAGATCGGTATATGTGACACCGAGACAATTATATATAATGCAGCGAGGAAAAACAAGGAAGACGAATGTGATGTAGAGTAGAATAGAGTAACTTGGAGAGAGAGAGAGAGAGAGAGAGAGAGAGAGAGAGAGAGAGAGAGAGAGAGAGAGAAAGAGAGAGAGAGAGAGAGAGAGAGAGAGAGAGTATGCTAGTTAAAAATGTTGTCGAAAGCATTGAGAGGGGTATTCAAAACAGGAAATTGATAATGAGTCTGTGGAGAGAGAGAGAGAGAGAGAGAGAGAGAGAGAGAGAGAGAGAGAGAGAGAGAGAGAGAGAGAGAGATGCATAACATTTTACCGGAACGTAATGCATATATACATTACGTATAACATTACGAATTATTACAGACAAGCATTAGGTAATTCAAGGATTGTATACATAAAACATTGGAAATAATATTCTTTGCACGAATTTAGAAAGATATGCTGGTTGTATCTTCTTACCTTGTTTATCCTGTGTTATGATTGATTCATACAAAACTAAAGAAAAATTACACTATTATGTGCTTTCTTGTTATTCTTTTAACCCAATTATTCTCATACATGGAGCGTAGATTGGCTGCGATTGCATTATTCATTGGCGGCGGTTCGATTCGTGTAATACAGATACGGTTGAGGTCAGATATGACCTTGCCCAATCAAATCCATAGCAGCTTTACCAATACTGTGGAATCATTAAAATTCGTGGGGGGGGGGGGAATATTTTCTTGGATTACTTAAGTTCTTACGCCTGACCTTGATACATTTTTTGAACTTTTTCCTAAATTGCATAATAAGTTTTTTTCTAACAAATAAATCAGTATTAATAAGTAATATAAAATACAATCGTTGACAAAATCAGGAATGTAAAAGGTAAAATTATTAGCCAAAAATAAAGAAAGGCTTTAAACGATCTGGGAAGTTTAAGACAAGCCTGCATTTTAATGGCGAGTCGTTTATTAATCGTTACTTCTAACTTTTTATGTTGTAATCCATTCAGGATAACTTTAAGATTACGTAAAAAGAAAACATTTCAACAGAATTCATGAATTTCTAGCCCTTTATTGTTCCCCTTATCAGAGTGTATTTCATTTTTGTCCGTCTCGAGTCCAAACGTTGGTCCTAATATCTATATACCTGAAAAGGCCTCAGTACATTTTATCTCAACAGAGAGGCTATCAGTGAATGCAAATACATTGTCCTCTCCTACATGCACGACTGAAGGAACACAGATTCGCTGAATCACGCATGTATGTATAAAACCGTTTTACTTTATCAGTTTTTCCCCAAATTCATATCAAGATTTATACCTTTATTGACGAATTGTCTTTATGCATTTATTAGAACATTACCCACTGTTTCGTCCAATAAGCAGTCGCTAAATATTATATTAAGTGATGTTTTTTAAAATCGTTACGAATATTTCTGTAAGTTCACAGTGACGTCACATTTTGATTGACAGCTAAGAGAACAGTAAACAAAAGAGACATACTGTGGTTTCATCAATATTCGTTGAATACCAATTTTCGTGGATTTCGTTGTTAAGTTGATCCACCAAAATAACTTTTCATTGAAGTGCAATTTCTATTAACAATTTGTATTAATATGGTCATTGGCCACGAATAATTATATACGTATCCTTCAAACTGATTTTCACTTTATTCACGAAAATTGATATCCTTGAATATTAATGAATAAGTACTATCTGATTGGCGCAGAACTGTTGATTGAAGAAGTGGGTTATGTTCTTAGCCCCCTTCTTAATTGTGTAAATTTTACATAATATATAACAAAACAACATGTAAACTTCTGCAATATTTATTATACCCTTTCTCCTCGTTGGGTCTCACAGATTGGATGTAAAACAGGTTAAAATGTGACCCAAAATTATCACAAGCACCTCTCGATCGTAGATTCGTTTTACACTTTCCAAAGTTGGGCTGATAAAAACGATTAAGAAAAACAATTTAATGGTGTGCACATATACACATTCATTTGCATAAATACAAGCACTGCTGGTGGGTTATTTTTTTTCTCGAAATTTAGGAAACTACCAAGAAAACAGGTTATGTGAGAATACGCGAGATCAGGCCGGGCTTCAGAAATGGACGGAACAGGGTTGGACAAAGAAACGGAAAATGGTGCATCTGAGAACAAGCGAGATAAAAACAAGGGTTCAAGTAAAGATATCTCGGAAGAAGATGACCCTGAAGTAGAGAAATCTAAAGGCTTGAGACAGACGGAAAATGACGGGAGTATATGGCTGCGACTGAAGCGAGATAAGCTATACAGAGAGAAATACATTTTGACAATGGCGTACTTTTTGTCCTTCCTCATGCTGGTATGTTTTAACAAACATTGTTTGTAAACTTAAATGGTTTTTGACCTGCAAACAAACAAACAAAACAAACAATTAAACAAAACAAAACAAAACAAAGATAAGGTGGATTTCATATAATATGTATGTTGAAATTGTGACATTTTGTACATGAAATACTTTTGATTGTTTTATCTTACAGATATATAAAAATTTCAACAAGTCTTCTATAAAGATCTAGATGACGTAATGACTTTGATTTAATATCATAGTCAACATTCATTCTTTTGAGACCCTTTGTAAACGTTTCCTTGAGATATCCGATCTAAAATGCATTACAAATATATATGGGCTTAATAATCAGTAAACTTAGATTTTTTTCATGTGTAAGTAACAGTATGTAAGAGCGGAATGTGTCCTAAAATATGACATTTTCCTGTTTTTGAATTGCTGTCCCATTGCTTTAAATTTATAAAAATCAATTCTAAAAAAAATTGAGAAAGCATTGACACATTTATACTGGCCATTCTGGACATTAAAAATGGAAAAATAAAATTTGAAAAATTTGAGCTCAAATCGTGTCCAAGTCCCTGTAATACATGATGGATATTCAAGGTTAGAAAATTAAGTATTGATATGGATCGGATACCTTAAAGATACTAGTACTTATAAATACCCGTTCCATTCATCATACATTCTATTGCAGGGATGGGCAAATGGAATAATTGGTCCCACATTTCCAGACATCTTACTCGTTTCCCACACTTCTCTAGAGAAAGGCTCTCTGTTCTTCACCATGGGAACACTCGGCTATCTGATCGGATCGCTCATTATGGGCGTGGTCTTGGATAAACGGATCTTGGGTCGGAATTTACTCATGTTTTTGCTCCTGGCTGGTCTGGGCGTGTCCGCCGCGGTCGTACCGTGGTGTAGTTTGTTTGAGGCCATGATTTTTATACACGTGATGAAGGGGGTCTTTAGCGGTGGACTGGACACGTGTAAGTAATCAGACACGTGTGTAACACGTCAACAGCCAAGGTCAATAAAAGTAGAAATGAATCTAGCATGTATTGTTTTGCTCATAACTGTAATTTAATCCAATGGTGTATAAGAGATGCTCATTAGAGTATAATTCCTTAATTTGGAAACTTTTACAAAAAAGCTTACATTTTTTTTTATTCTCGATTCAATTTTTCATGGTCAGTCTAGAGTACTTTATCTTGACAGTTTTCGAAACAACATTTATTACTTCCTGCAAATATCTTACTACTAATTGATTTATCAACAGGTGGAAATGCTGGTCTTGTTGTCATCTGGGGATCAGAGGGCCCTGGGTTATTTAGCACTCTGCACTTTTTATACTCTTTTGGTGGAATTCTCTCTCCTTTGGTGGCCGCACCGTTTGTGATGTCATCTGACAATGACGAAAGCAACACTTTCATCAGTAAAAACAGCAATGTGACTTTCACTAACATTACGAACGAAGTCAGTGTTAATATGACAAATCTAACCAATGGTTCACAAATCGAACAGAAATCCCAAATTTATATTCCTTACACCATCACCACGTGCCTTTGTATTCTTACGTCACTTCCGTTCCTTGTCTTTAGTTGCATTTCTTTTCAAAAGACACTGGATAGTAAAATAACAAATTCTGAGATAAAAATAGAAAGACAATCAAAGACACGTCTCAGACTTTTCGGATTCATAAACATGGTTTTCTATATAGCCATGTATGTAGCGGTAGAAAACACCTTTGCTGGATTCCTCACAACGTTCCTGGTGAAGGAGCTAAACTGGAGTAGTTATCAAGGTAGCTACATCACTTCCGGTCACTGGGCAGCATTTGCTACGGGAAGATTTTTCGGAATATTTCTAGTGCGATGTGTCAAACCAGCAAATCTGATTTTTGCCTCGAGTCTGACAGTGCTTCTCTCTATGCTTGGTTTCATGATGACGTCAATGTATGACGTCATGATTGGTGTTTGGATATTTTCAATATTTCTGGGAATAGCAGTGTCCGTGATTTTCCCAGCTGTTATTATGTGGACAGAGCTTAGGTTCATCAGGGTCACGGGGAAAATAGCGTCCATATTTGTGATGGCAGCGGCTGTAGGTTTCATGGTTAACCCAATATTTCTTGGTTTCCTAATGGACACCTTCAGTCCTATGTGGTTTTGCTATATTCTCTTTGGAGAAACAGTTCTGATGATGTTTTTAAATTTTACGGGTGTATGTATATCACGAATTATTTCGTCACGACAACTTAATATCCAGGCAGAACATGAACTTGTTATTTTAAACGAAAAACAATAAAATTTCAAAAGCTTCAGATTGTCATTTAGTCAATCATATTTCACTTTTATGACAAAATATGTTTATTCTTTACTTACAGTAACTAAGTTATTTAAAAAAAAAATAACCAAGATCTGCTAATACATAATTAGTTTTTTTCTCTACCAAAACACAATTTAGGTTTTTCATTTGAAAATAAAAATACTCTTTTTGTAAAAAATTAAAAATGGCTTACTCTGTTTAAGGTTTGCAGTTCCTTCTGTCAGCTTCAAATCTTATCAATATCGACTGGTAAATGTACAGAATTTTTCATGACGCATTAATTTGTTAATTATTTTTTATTAAACGAGTTTTGCGTTGTTGTTTTTTTGTTTTACATGTATTTTTTGTATCCATGAGCCTTGAACATTCACATGAATATTATGAAGCACACGAATTGGTTGGAATTTGAATTACATATACCAAAACAAATGATGGAAGGTTATTTTTATCACTTGTTAAATTCCCATGTTGTTGGCCCTTTCACGGTAACTTGCGGTACTGCTCTTTTGCTGGACAAAATGACATAGTTTGGTGAAATATGACGGAATATCAATTGTTTCAACTACTTTTTTTTAACTATCTACCTACTTAATCGTCGGCAAATTATATCAATACATGTATAATGTTTTTTCAGTATGAAGGACCCTTCTGTCATTCAATAGGAATGCTTGAAATGTATGACGATTGTATTGGAGACTAGCATGAGATAAACACATTATATTATTATACTTTCATGTTAAATACTGAAATCTGATTGGTTTAGACGCAGTTGGTAGTCCGTTCTATTACCCTCAGCGTTAGCAACACACTTGGCAACGGGAAAGACAATGAATTGTTACATGCGCGTAAATATGCGAGTACGGTTCACCGTAGAATTCAGTTCATTTCTATTAAAAAAAACAGTAAAATTTTCTTTAAAAATAAGACATTCAGTGTAATAAAATAAATAGTGCCTGTTTGGGAGGGAAACTGTTGAAATTGACACCCCTCGAAAACCATTGTTGTTGACAATGGTTTCCTCAGGGTGTCAATTTCAACAGTTACCCTCCCAAACAGACACTATTTATATAACATCGCATATCGAGACAAGCATGAGATGTATACAATGTACATTAAATTACCGCATATTGAGACAAGCATGAGATAAATACTTTATATTACATAAACTTTCTTATATATTTGACTGTTGTTCGCGATCATCGCTATCTTGTGAGCACCTTTACGATACGGAATCCTAGTCGAGGTTTTATCCACACAAGTTTTGATGCCGCTTAGTGAAAAGGAGACTTATTATGACATGTGGATGCGTGGAATTTCACTTGAAACTTTACGTAGTAAGTTTGCAAGTCTAGTATGTAGAAGTAACACGCAGAATAGAAATTCAAATGTTGGTTAGTTACCCTAAATAGAAATGATATTGTTAAACAAATTCTGATAATAACATGCTATGTGTATTTTTATTCAGTGTTTTTATATTATTGCGCAACTATTAATGTTTTGTTGTGCTCATTTTCCAATGGTCCAATAAATATTTCTTTGGTAATTGTTCATTAAAATACCTGTTCAAAATATTGTGTACAGAATCGCGTGATATCTTAATTCAAACTTCTTTAGTTTTTCACGTGTGGAGTATTTAACGATTAATCCATATCAATAATATTTATCACATGTATATATTAAAAAATAGAGAACTTTTTTTCACATATATATTTATACCACAACTTGTTTAAATTATATCGTTACTATTCTGAGAAGTAATACATATATGTACATATATACTTTATATCAAAATATTGATTATATCTATCAAACAAATACTATAAATTTAATGTATATGTATACATTGCAACATATATTTATATCAATGTTTATGCTATGGTATGTGAATATGTGAAAATTCAATAAAAAAAAAAAAAAAAAATAGAGAACTTGCAATGATTTTGGAATTTCAAATACTCGTATTAAAAAGGGATAATGAAAATATTTTTTGGCTTTTCAATGTACGTTATAAATTGATAAATAACCAAAATACAGTTACTGTGGAATCATTAGATTTCGTGGTGGCTACCTCTCATCCACGAATATACACCCGCACGAACTAATAAACTAGGGCTATAAAGTCATAATCTTTTTGTATGTATACGAAAATACACGATATTACGTCCCCTCGAACCTGTAAAATTTTAAGCAATCCACGAAAATTTGTCCCCACGAAATTTAATGATTCCACAGTATATAAAGGAACTTGAAGATAGATCAGTATAAATAAGGTTATTTAACTGGGTTGATTATTGCATGGATGTTGACGGCACCATGATACTGCTATAGTTCTGTATTCCGCAATGCCCGGGGCCATCACTGTCATTTCTGTATGAACAACATGAACAGAATTTTATTGCACGCGAAATATTTATCATTTTCTAGGAAAGTCGATTTTGAGCTGCAATGATATTCAAAATTACTAAGTAAAAGTTTTGTTGTGAGTCAAATATTCAGTGCATGTGTATCTAGCTTGTATCTATTTTCACGATCCCCTGACCAACTTTTTGGATTTATTTCTTTTTAATAATTGAACCTAAAATCAATAACTATATCTTTTCATAATTTAATTGAAAATCTATACTTTCATTTCTTATTCTACACAGATTTGCACTGTTTTAAGAAACTAACTAAAGGTAAAAAAACACCACATTCAAACATATGCATAATTTAATATCAATTTACATGTATTAGCATGAATAATAACTGGTAATCTTTACCCCCCCCCCCCAAAAAAAAAACAAGAAAAAAACTGAAAATTTTGATCTACTTTAAGTTTATTACCTAAAGATAGAACCGGGTATTAATGAGGAAAAACACCGTTACATTTTTTAGAGTGATGCTGCATTATTGAGATAAAAATAAGCTGTCGGAACAAAGTTATTCCCCTTTCTCGTTCAAAATGGAGATTTCTTGCTCCGTCTGGACCGGTTTTATTGAGGAGATTTTCCGTGATATACACAAACCCGTAAAGAATAGAGACATCAACAAGAAGGTTTCTCCAAACAAGAGATAACTGAACCACATTGGACTGAAGGTTTCCATCAGCATGCCAAGAAATAGCGGATTGACCATGAAACCCACAGACGCCGCTACAAGGAAAATGGAGGCTATCTTCCCCGTGACCCGTAAAAATCGCTGTTCCGTCCACATAAACACAGTAGGGAAAACCACTGACATGGAAAAGCCAGTAAGCAATGTAAAAGCCCATACACCAACTACAACCCCGTGTAATGACGTCAGCAGGAAGCCAAGTAGTGATATAAGCATCATCGTGTTATAGGTAAAAATCATTTTCGCTGGGCTGAAAAATCGCACAAGAAATATCCCTAGAAACCGACCCGTCGCAAAGAGTGCCCAATGGCCGGAAGTGATGTAACTGCCTTGAGAATTGGTCCAGTTCAGCTCTTTTACTACGAACGTTGTAAGGAATCCGGCAAAGGTGTTTTCCACTGCAACGTATACGCTAATATAAACAACCATGTTTATAAATCCCACAATTCTTAGACGACTTTCTGATTTGCTTGTTGTTTCTTCTTCGGGGTTTCCTTTCTGTCTTTCGATCTTCTTTTGCAAAGACATGAATTTGAAGACAAGAAAAGGAAGTGACGTAAGAACACAAAGGACTGTTGTCATGGTGTATGGAATATAAATTTGCGATGTTTGCTCATTTTGTGTTACTACTGTCAAATTACTCATGTTGGACTTGGTTTCATTTAACCACGTATTGTTGTTGTTGTTGGTAAAATTCATCATGGAGTTATTTCCATCAATGAACGTATGGTTTACTTCGTCGCCAAATGACATCAGATATGGCGCAGAAGCCAAAGGAGACAGAATCCCGCCAAAAGCAAATGCAAAGTGTAATGCACTGAAGAAAGAATCGCCCTCTGAGCCCCATATTACTACAAGACCAGCATTGCCACCTATAAAGAGAAAAAAAGCCAAGTGATGTTTACCTTAAAATTTCCAGATTGAATGAAATTATGGCATTATGAACTCCAAAGAAGTTCATAAAACCTTGCTTTTAAAGCATTGTTTATTAAAATTGCACTCTAAAATCCAACATTTTGACCATTAACAAAACTTAAGTCAGTATTTTGATGAATATATCTTTTTAAATACTTTTAATAATAAAATTATTAAATTGTTCCCTGTGGTTTGGTATGGCTAAAGAATACAAAATAAAATTAATGATCTTTATTATTAAGCATTTATATTAGTATTTGAAGAAAGAAAATGTATGTTGAGCTTTCCTAGAGAATTCATATTCGGCTTACACGTGTCTAATCCGCCACCGAACGCTCCCTTCATCACGTGTATAAAAGCCATGGCTTCAAACAGACTACACCACGGGACTATAGCGATGATAACCCCGTAACCCATCGTGGCTAGAAACATTAGCAAGTTCCGGTCCAGAATCTTTTTATCAAAGACCACGCCCATTATGAGTGAGCCAATCAGATAGCCGAGCGTTCCCATGGTGAAGAACAGCGAGCCTGTCTCTAGTGATGTGCGAGATATCAACAGGATGTCAGGGAATGTTGGACCAAATTGACCCTCCACCCATCCCTAGAATGAACAAAAATTGGAATAAATAATAGTTACTGTATACAATGCAATTTTCGCCCCGTGTAATTTTCGCCCTTCTACACTTGTAATCAGTTTCGCTCCTTCGTGAATTTGCACCGTCACAGTTGTGTTTTAAATTAATTAATATAAGACTTTGAAAATCGCCATGTCTTAAATTCGTCCGCTGACAACGAGGGTGAAATGATTGAAAATTAAACGGAGGCGTATAATTCCCTGTATACAGTATTTACTTAGTGTATTGTCCGTGAATTTTTTTCTTTAAGCACCAAATTAAAATATTCAATATATTTTTTTCATTGAATAAATATTTTGACATTATATATTACTGTTCAAATTTCATTACTGATATTATTAACTAAAAGTAGATTCGTTTTCATGGGAATGTTGCCGATCAAATCATAGAATTTACAAACAACCATGATATCCAAAAAATATATATACTCATCTGTAAACTTACTAGAGTGAGAAAGGACAAAATATATGCCACAGTCAAAATATACTTCTTTCTGTAGATTTTGTCTCGCTTTAGTAGGAACCATAAACTCCTTTCATTTTTCTTTCGAGCATTTGTCTTTTTATCTTCTACGCAATCAAAGGTCGAAATATCTTTGCCTGAATTCTCATTCTCGTCATGATCTCGTGTAATTTCACTACTTCCTGTCTTTTCTTCTTTAAACAGCTTGACGTCCCTCTCTTGACTTGAATTCTCGTCCAGATCTCGTTTAATTTCACTACTTCCTGTCTTTTCTCCTTCAAACAGTCTGACGTCCCCATCTTGACTTGAATTCTCGTCCAGATCTCGTGTGCTCTCGGACGAACTTTTTCCTGTGTGGTTTTGACTCTCATCTATCTGGTGGTTTTGTGATGGTACGTCTGTCTGAACATTTTCTTCTCTTCTTTCACTCATTCTAAGTTACCTCTGAAAGCAGTTCAACCAATTATTGAGGGAGTGCACACTCGTCACGCGCCTATGGTTATATTTAGATTGTACTCAATTATTATGCAGGGTTTTTTTCAACCCAAATATGAATTTACTTCTTCAAACACTTTGAATAGATAGATAATATAAAAGATGTAAAAAAAAAACTGTCTGCACGCAAAATCCAGCACGTTGATGATGTCTTCGTTTTTTACCTATCAACCAACATATCTCAACAGATGGTATACTTTATTAACTCTCAGTTAAAAGATCACTTTTTTTGAGGATGGTAATAAAATAAACCAGCTGTTGTTTCTATTTTTAGAAACTGCTATAAACGAGTTTGAATGCATGGGACTTTTATATTGAAAAAGCTAACGTTATATGTAGGAATATAGCCGTATCAGTTAGTAGATTCAAATGTCGTTTATATATACCAGGGTTGTATTCAAATATCCAAATAGGATGATGCATGGATTGCAGATCTAAGGAGTGGGTGAATTCATACTGTTTTAATTCACTTATAATAGGCATCGACACCACCCTTCCTTTAAGCAAACACAATGATGCATCGGACCCCCCCCCCCCCCCCCCCCCCCCGATGAAATATTATGGATTCGCGCATGTGATAAAATGCGCCTTTTTCAGGTTATGGTGAATAATAAATTTCTCATGGCGATAGAGACCGTGATGAATAATTTTCTCTTCCTCTGTAAATTAAACAATATTAGTCTCTATATAGTGAGATTTTTTTTATTTAATCAGGTTGATTTTATTCCTGTTAAGTTATGCATGGTTTGACAATATGATTATTCACCCGTCCCCCAACATTTTAAAAAGAAGGTGTTGCAATTCCTATGCTAATTTTCCCTAAAGGAGTTGCAGATAAAATAGAAAAATCAAAGTTACAGAATTCGATGTAAATCTTTTTTTTCATGCAACGTTGTACATAAAGCAGTGTAGAATTTAAAATAATTTGGAAAGTTTGTACTAACTTATTTAAGACCATGAAATAAATTGGAAAATGGTTACACAGACAAATGTGGCAGACTTCACGCTATATAAAAGGGGAATCCTCATTATTGTGACAAAATGCCTCCTTGAAACCAAATGAATTTAATCTTAACGTTTGGAGTAAGACAATTTCTTGAAAACTGCCATTTCTGATTTTTGTTTCAAAGAGGCATATTTTTAATAAATCTGACTTTTGGAAAAAAATCATTAATACCTTTGAAATCTAAACACTACGTATTAAATTTTCCCTTCTTAAGTCATGTCTAGGATAGTGGTAACGCAGTTAGATTAGATTAAAACCGTGTCTTGTATTTTTGACTGGGTTCGAATCCCGAAAAAGTTGGATTTTTTAAAAAAATTTATTTCTTTTAATCGCATGGAAAGGTAATGTGTAGAGATAATTTAAGAATGTCAGAATTAAGTTATTTAAACTCTTGTTAATGTAATATTTTGCATGCCTGCTTATTTTGTTTTCAACATAACAGTGTGAAGTCCGCGTTATAAACTTGAAAAACATTTATATCATCGGGATTTTCATTAACGAAGAAAACATCAATTAATATGCAGTTTTGGATTATTTTATAGGTTCCTACATGTGAAGACTCGTTAGCCCTTCAAACACTGATGTTTCACCCGCTGAAATACGATCTGAATAAATAAAAAGAGTTGTGTAAACTTACGAACCTGCAGAGGTCGTCGCCATTTTATGATATGCATATCGGCTTAACACGAGTGACTCTAGTTAATTTGCAAAGGTTCATGAAAATCGACCGTCTGGTTCTTTTTAGAGACCATCTCAAAATAGAGGTACAATTTACTATAGGAATATATAGGAAACTGTCATTTTCCGCACATCAAAGCAGTTTAAAAAAATACTACAATAGCTTTTTTTCTCAAATTGTTATATATGATTAGTAATATCATTTCCTACCTTATATGTAAAAAACACAAAATTCTACCGTCTGGTTTTAGTGGGGGCCATCTCAAAATAATAAAATGTACCAAATTTTGCTATATATATTTGGATCATCACGAATGATGATTGGTACAATGGATTCATTCCAAAAATGAGGAAAATGTCCTCGAGGATAGCATCATTCTGTATTTAAAATTTCAACAGCGTACAATTTTTACTTTTTCTTTTATATTATTTCTTATAACGTACTCTTACAAAGCTTCATTTTATCATAACGTCATAAAAGCGCAATGGCAATGCTCCCCTACCGCACATCGTAAAAATCGTGTTAAAAATAAAAATTTCCTTAAAAATCTAATTATTTTTATCTGTATTTTGTTTATTGTGTTCAATTTTATAAATGATATCGAAAAAAAATCATAAGAAGTATAAATCAACTGTATTATTTTAGAATGCGCAAAAACATGCGCAATGCAAACTAAAGTCGGCCTCCTCAAATTGAATTTGACCAAAATCGTGACCATGCCCCTTTAAGGCCCTTATCACTTTAGGGAATAGTCCCACTGTTTTGAAACACCTTCTTTTCCAGATTTGCGCCTATTTTAAATATCCATTATAAACCTTCAGTTGTTTTTTTAAAGGTGTGTCTTTTTTTCTGTTGCCAAGAAGTTGGGTTAGTGGAACATTTTATATTCATTGTAATTTAATTCACGAAATCTGGCTATATCTTTTCTTTTTTAATTTGAAAAATAAGACAGACTGAGATAATGATGATAGGCAATAACATTTGATCAGAAAAGCTTACTTAAGCTGATTATTCAAACAAGCTGAAACGAAAGAAAATTACATTTTCTATAATCTAAGTATCAATTCAGCAGCCAATGTACGATTTAGGACACCCATACGATAGGATCCATACATGATACGATAAGATACATACATGATACGATTAGATACAAAGATGATACGATAAGATACAAACACAATACGTAGATACACCCACGATATGATAAGACACACACACGATATGATATAGGATACACACACGATACGATTTAGGACACGCATACGATAGAATACACACGTGGTACGATAGGATACAAACACAATACACACGATATGATAGGATACACATGTACATACGTTACGATATAGGATACTTACACACACGATAAGATAGGTTATGCAAATGATATGATATGAAACGCATACGTTAAATACAACTATACAGAATATGCATCAAAGAGATATTATTTAAAAGCCATTTTATTTCTATTTAAACAGTTTTGTTTTGAATTAAAGAAAATTAATAGTAATGTCCTTTCAGATGATATAATACTGTATTTTATCAAATAAAGCAATATATAATATCTATATCGATAAACTAAAGTGTGACAGAAGGACAGCAGTTGAAATATCGTCTTAATTAACATAATATTACTGTAGTAAATATTCTAATTAAAGCATCATTAAATCAGATAATTTCCTCTGTGTTTGGTTATTAGATAAAACGTTACGATGATCCCGAGTCACGTGACATAAAGGGATGTTTTAGAGGCTATAAAAGGCCGACGCTCGATTGAACGGAGTTCAGTTGGCGGATTGCTGCAGAGGCGAAAGGAATTCTACGGGTAAGAATTATTGGTCTCATTTGCGGTGTCTCGAATTAATGCAGACGGACCATTTGAGATTTATATATTCTTCGGTACTGTACTAGTAGTTAATACAAAGCCAAGAGAGTGATTTTAGGCACTAGGTTTCAGACTGCGGTCTGGAATTAAGGCTTTGGTTCAGCACACTTGCTGGAACGTAGAGTTTCAGACAAATAAAGGTTTCAAACACAGAGGGTTAAAAGGAAAATTTATTATATCATTCAATCATATTTGTGATCAAAGTGAAGTGATTTTCATTTAATTATAATAATCAAACTAAACGTAAAGTAACGTTAAGAAAAATTAATATCATTCGTGGTTAGAACCCACAAAACACATTACATTACTTATGATATTGTAAAAACAGATTTTGTAAGCGGTATTTGGTGTTTCAATGAATATATGTAATATGTTTTCTCTGTATAAGAATTGAATATGTAAAAATGAGCCGCACGGTTTTCCATCCTTTATAAATCGATAAGCGCCATGTCACGACCTCGACTTCCTTAATTGTGCAATATTAGATTTTTTCGATGTTTTTGTACTTACGTGGTTTCTGTAGAATATTAATTTTCCGTATTAATGGACGGGCGATTCACTTTAAGCCGAACACATTTTTTGTTGTTGTTGTTGAAATGTTTCGCTGCGCTTGGAATTGGTTGGATTCTCTAATTATCTACGACACGAGTAACTCTAGATAATGTATGAAAGCCGAACTCAGTGTTTCATTAGTAGTTCATGATTTATTTAACAATAAGCGTAAACAATAAAGAATAAATCAAAATTCACGTGCAAAAATTTAAAAAAAAAATACATTGAATTTCACTGTTTTCGAACTCTAAATTTAAAAATATTTGACCAAAAAATAATATGTTTTTAAAAAAAATTGGAAACTTTAAGGCAAAAATATAAAAGCCCATGCAGGTTTCCAACTAATGAATTACAGACTCGTAGTTATAACACTCGAACCCATCGTGCTTGCTATGCTGCTAGATAACAAAAAAAATTAATTTTCGGGAAAGAATTTTTTTAAAATTATGATCGATTTTATTATTGTTTATTTCGATCGGATATACGCCACAATATGTAGATGTTCCATACCACCTTTAAAATTAGTCACATTGTTTATATTTTGTAATTTATCGTGCAGCTGTACATGTATTGAAAATCCAAAGACACCCATTTTAGAACAGTAAAACACGTGCAATATAAGTTCCAAAAAAAAATTATATTGCTTACCTTTGGACTGAATCACAAAATGTATGATGGTTATGTGCTACACAAAAATTATAATAAAACAATTTTATTCATTCTTTTCGGGGTTTTTTTTTTCCGGAGTCTCCATATACTTAAAATAAACAATATTGCACAACTCTGCTGCAAGTCAAGTATGCATTAAATTATCTTACCGTGACAGTGTCCTTAAATATTTACATTTTCCAGTGTCCTTGCCTGTGATAACACTACGTATCGATTTTGTACTATATAGTCCAATAACTTCAAATGACGTATAATTGGGGCGCCAGCAGGGTTTGCTTATTTATATCTTTAACATTAAATCGTACATTGGCTGAAAATTAAATAAATATAAGTAATAAGGAATTATTCTTTGAATATTATGAGGTGATAATTTCGGTCGGGGCGTGATAAAATCTATCACAAAGCCCTTCGGGCTTTATTTAGATTTGATCACGCCCCGACCGAAATTATCACCTCATAATACTCAGAGAATGATTCCTTACTCCTTAAGATAGGTTTATGAAATTTATAATGGCACAGACTTTTTCTTTGAATAATAATTAACATCTGTGTCACCATAAGTTGATTTTTATTTGAATAAAAATAAGGAAAAAGACACACACACACAAAAAAACCCCTGTACAATTTGATTAGTATGCAACATTGCTTTCTAAAAAAAAATGTGGAAAAAATAAATTGCATTACTGTAGATTTTTGTGGAAAAAAAATACTTTCGAACACTTTTAAACAGTGAGCGCGAATAGAAAGCATGTAGAGCTGTATATATAAGTATAATGCGAAACATTGTTAAATCAATGACGCAGAAAATTCCAGAGGACAATATTGAAATTCGGAGAGTCAACAAAATCCAAATTTAAAGTGATTCGTGAGGTGTCCCAGATTTAACTCCAACGGTTAATAATTTTGTTTTTTTTACTTTTAAAGAAAGTTTAATTAAGGTGGCTAGATTGTCAACCAATTATCCTTCAGATATAACCTTAAACTTTACCTATGATTTTTTTTTCAGCCATATACTACATATATGTATTGAAAAAGAGAAAATACTAATAGTTTAGCTACATTTGAATAGTTTTCTATAAACAGCGCTCAAGAGTATCCTTTTTTGTCTAAAAGCAGGCACGTAGCATCGTTTATGAAAGTGGGAGGGGGGCCTAAAAAATCTGGCTAGCAAAGAAAAGGCAACTTTCCAAAATCTTCATCTGGGGGGGGGGGGGGGGGGGGGGTCATTCAATTTAATTTCACTCTTTATTTCCTCATTTTCAATTCAATCCAATTTTTTAACGTACTCCCAAAAAAGTGGGGGGGGGGGCAACTCCATGATAATTCCTTTTTTTTTTAACGTAAATTGAAGAAAATTTGCTGCTGCGAGAAAAAGTGGGGGTGCCGGGTGATATAAAAAGTAACTCAACAGATCTGCATTTAACTGGGAAAGGTCATACTGGGAAAGGTCATCAGACATTCCCGTCAGCTATTGTATTAGCAATATTGACCAATTCACTTGAGAACAGTTAATCTAGATCGAAGACAAGTGGTCATGACAGTGTAGATAAAATCTGAAGCTTTTTATCATGCCATCTAATAATTTCAATAAGGTTCGATGATCATCGCTATTTTTATTATATATCAATAATTACCTCATGTAGAAGGATAGCTTTGTATATTTAAAGATATTGGAAAATATTTCAAAGCTTTTGAACAAAAAGGAATTTTCTATTTTATCAAATAATAGATTATAACCAAAGAAATATTTAAATTCTAAGGTATATATGATGGGTAAATTGTCGACCATTCAACAACCTTAAATGAAATGATGTTGAAACAATATTGCTATGTATACATAAAATTTATTGGAAAATATATTTGGTATATTGGTATAAAAATCATAATTGCACATTTCAATGTTATTTAGTCTCTGCATGGTCCACTATTACGTAAAGTTATCCATCATCTTCTCTGCTTGCCTTAATTCTGTAAGTAGATACAACACGAACATAATATAGTTTATAATTTCATGTAGATATAAACTTTGCGATATTTCCCCTTGGAAGCCATGTTTGAAGTCAAAATTCTCAATTTCTTCATTATTACTCCAATTTCAAATGGCTTCTGTAAAAAAATCTTCTTTTTTTAAAGAATATTTAATTCTTAATGCTCTAACCCTAAAGAAGATTTTTAATGTACATATTTTCAAGTTAGGTAGTTTGTGATAGAAAGTTCATCAGATTTATAATAGAAAGTTCCTCAGAAATTATTATTGCTTCCTGTAAGAATTCATATGAAGATGAAGACAATTCTCCCGGGAGAATCGCGGGGGGGGGGGGGGGGTCCAGTAAATAACTGTGTTTACCAGAGGTTGGTCCGAGGATTTTTTTTGGTAACTTTACTATGTGTGATCTAAAGACAGATAAAAATTTTCAGTTGGGGTGGTTCTGACCCAACAGCCCCCCCCCCCCCCCCCCCCCGGATCTGCACATAATATATCAAAAGCTGCTCAACATACCATTTAGAAGGATTCGGAATTTATCCATATCCACTGTGAAGGAGACCGGAGTTGTGGTTCCTGAATCTGGATTCCGAACATGGAGCTTCATCTGGACACATGGCTCATTCACTTCCTGTAGAGAACCATATCCAATGATTAAATTTGGAAATGTCATTTCATATACTGGTGTCATAGAATAATTTGATCCCCGCTAAATATTAAACCTGGGTTCAGATTATCACATGATATTTTAAACATGGGTTCAAAATTTTTGTGGTATCAAAATTTATCATAAGATACTTGTACATTGTACATATACATGTATCTATTATGAAAATGTTATGCAATAGAACATAATATATATACTGGCAATATTTCAATATGTTGCAGGGCATAATATCCCTTGCATGCGGGTCCTGTAAAAGGACCCATTCCCCATTAAAAATTGACTGTTTTTTTCTTCCCAAAATCTAATTAAAAATTCCCAAAATAATTGTGTTGTATTGTGTTATAAAAGATAGGCCAGGGTGCTGAATTTGTAACTGCTGAGCGAGACATCCTGAAATATCTTAGTGTTCTGTTAAGTGTGGTTTATAACGATAAAAAAACCAATTAATTTAATGATTACACGTGTAATATGCAATGGAAATCAAGAAAACTGTATTAGAATTTTTGTTTTTGCTAACTTGTATTTAGTCATATTTGTTAATAACTAATTTTTCCCAAAAGAGCAATTTTCCGACAAAAAATTCTCCATTGAAAGGGTACAGATATATGTACTGGGAATATTTCAATATGTTGTAGTGCAAGTATTTTACATTCACACTGTAGTATTAGTACAAGTGTACCACAGCATGACTGCCACGGTGACTTCAAATACTTTTTCGACAATCAAAAAACTGTTTTGCAGGCATGGGAGCAACAAATTTATGAACTACTGTACCCCAAAATTTTTTATTCGTGTGCAAGAAAATTTCTCAGCAAACCAATACATGTACTTAAATGTCTCTGGTATATTATACTCCAGATAATATTCATCAAGATTGCAAAAATTAAAAGCAGCGAATAGTTGAATAGTTGATTTATAGTTTATATATCACCAATTGAGCCAGTGTCCACAGTCATTTTACGAACAAACCTTTAGTTCACTGGAACTCAAGATGTAGTCTACCCTCCATTCTGTCTTCTCCAAATGTGATACTAAAAGGGAAAAAAAATAGTTTTTGACAAAATTCAATTCTTTTTATCATCATACTGCTGGAGTTACATTCTTTGCAAAAGCTCGATTTCCTTGAGTTGAAAAATTCTATATTATTCATCAACTGCCATGTATGAATGTTTTTTTTTTAAATATTAGAATATAATAAATATCATCAATCATAAATATTTTAAATTTTAAACTAGAGATTTTAACAAGATTAAGAAAAATTATCATTTAAATGTTTTCCTGAAAATTATCTCAGTAATCATCTCGTCACTATCGCGTTACTCACATCTCAGACTGGTGGTCCTGAGATGAGCCTGTAATCTGTCCGAGCTGTCACTGTAAGACTTGCAGAGAGAGGTGGCGTGTTCTGTCAACAAAAATAAAGCATTGTGTTAGCCACCGTAAAAACAAACATTTTTATGTGCTAAAATATAGCCATTTCAATTGCCTTTATCAATTGTAAGCATATGCTTCATTTACTGGACTTTCAAAAATCAGTTGTTACTGTGTAGAATGTTACTTTGTAGAATGTACAAAATCCACAAAATACGGGTATGGTTTTTTTTTTAAAATTGCATTGCAGTATACTTTCAATACTATTTGTGTGTTAACTAAACTTAATCAAGACAAAGAAAAACTTCCTTTTATGATTGTCTGCCCTACTAAGTGAAAATAACAGTTTCTGACATTTTTGGCGATCAACTCGTAACAAAATTCACGCAAATGCGTACTCATGTAATAATTAATGATTAGCCTTTTTAGTAGTATTTTGAGTTCTCTCTCTCTCTCTCTCTCTCTCTCTCTCTCTCTCTCTCTCTCTCTCTCTCTCTCTCTCTCTCCTCAACCTTTTGGAAGTCCCAGCTGCTGAAGTTCATTAGACACAGTTTCTCCATCACAGTTATATTTAGCTGCACTAGACAAAATGAACGTCAGTGCTGCAATTGATGCTTTCACATCACCAATCTCTGAAATTATTGAAAATAAGTTTTGAATTACATGTATAACCAATAAATTAGAAAAAAGACAAAATGATTATTAGTACACCAATAATATTACTTATTTCAATCATCTTAAATGGATTCAATGCATCATGCTTTTACATTTTATATTGATTCATTAACTCTTTTGATATACTTTTAAAAAAAATTAAAAAGGTTTTCATATCCATTTTGATCAAGAGGCTGGCACAAAGAGGGATAATCATTTACATTTTGGGGAAATATTGGGATTAAGATAATAAGGTGGATGAAAGTACATATTCAAAAAACATATTGTTAAACTCCCCATTGAGTTTCGAACTCATGTCTTGCTGATCAGAAGTTATTACCTATTCTTTTACACTGTCAAAATTCATTAGTCTTTTTTTTTTTGTTATATCAGGAACAAAAATAGCAAGTCTTGTTATTATAAATCATATGTACATGTATGTTCTAAATTTTAAGGGGGGTAAGACCAACTGGGTGAACTAAAACAAAGGTACTACCTTAAATCGGATTGGGGGGGGGGGGGGGGGGGGGGGGGGGGGGGTCAAGTTAAAGATAATCAAGACCCCTGAAAACATAACCAGTAATTTTATGGTTTTAACAAAACTTACCAAATTTGGCATCCTGGGTTATTTTATAGACTTTTTCATACTGAAAACAAATTAAAATGTCTGTATTTATTACTATTTAAGCAAATTAAAGTCAAGTTCTGGAGCACAAACTGAGTTATAGGAGTACTGTTATGAAAACAAATATGTATTTATATGAACTTATTTAACTTCAAATAATTAACTTAGGTATGTCAAAATGGTTCAAGACCATTTTTCTCATGATTAAGGCATCAAGTCATCATGTTTGTGTATTACAGTATGCATCAGTGATTTGGGATGACAAATGCTTTATTCCCAAATTTAAATAAATAAATGTTGTCTAAAGCAGTTAACTTTTTTCAATTTTTTTAATGTATGCATATTAACATGATTAAATGACTATAATGTATATTGTAAGAGTAAAAATACAGAGTAATCCTAGGGACATTTAAAGTCTTGTCAATCCATCAGCCTGCTAGATTTTTCTTTGAAAACTTACAATTTGCATTTTACTTACATCGATGCCCTCAGACAACATGTCCTTGATCACTTGTACACACAGCAGTTTCATTTTTATGGATGTCTATCAAAAAATAAAAAAATGAACATTATTTTTCATAAATGACAATCATCAATTCAAACATACACAAAAACTTTTTTGTATTGTGGAATAGTTGTGTGAAAATTAAATTTGGATCTGAAGGTCTGGAATAAGATAATCATGTGCATGGATGTGAGCCCAACAGATCAAACTGAATGTTTTACACCTTATTTGATATGAATTGTATAAATTTTTCTCTCTTTCAATCAATATATGTATTAAATGTGATGAGAGAAAAAAATGACCAAACAGACCAGAGTTGATCAAGATTTGAACCCGGGCCCCCTGAATTCTTTAGTCAGGTGCTCTACCAACTGAGGCTCAGAGCTACCATCCCATATGTATTTTAAAAGCAGAAAATCTAAAATTAATCAAAATAGTGAGACAGTTTCATATTAATGATTTAATTTAGGTATTTTTAGATTAATTCACCATCTTCGACAGGATGCTGATCTCAGCAAGGACCCAGTCTGGACAATCCAAATCTCCGCAGAATCGGAATTTCTGAAAAATGAAAAGACATCAACATACATATATGTATAGTCTTACAAACAACAAGACAACAAACATTTGGCCATTCTATTTCAATCTTAATAGGATAAATGTATTCAACTGACCAAAAGTAGTAAGTATATGTATAATCTAACATTTCTAGTGATTGATCTTATTCAATCTATTTATCTATCTCCCAATAATATTCGCCCTCAATTCTGAGTACTCTGAGTAGGGTTTAAACCCATAGCCACAGGGGTTCATCAGGAGCGTTTTTGTCTTATTACTATGTGACCACACCTATACTATAAAACTGTCACATAGTAAGAAGTCAACATGTTCGTGATGAGCCTCTGTTCTACGGTGTATATGTACATGTAACAAAGAATGTTATCATGTTATCATTTTTTGACGTTCCATTTTCTCTCTTGAAATCAGTAACCATGAAAATGGTGGATAAAATGTTTGGCTCAAAATCTGTCAACCTCTCTTTTACTTACCATTCTTAAACTGTGGCGTATACGGTTTAATTTCACATAAAAACAAAATGAACGCCCCTTTGATCCAAAATAATCATGCGAGAAGTCTACTACGCTGTGTAATTTGAAAAAAAAATAGTGCAACAAACTTTTTCCCGGAATATTGAGAAGCATTAACAAAAATGATTTTAATATAATGGAGATTTTTAAAAATATTTCTTATGTCATCTCTTCTTTTTTTTAACTACGAGAAAACTAAGTTTCCCATGATATAGAGCCAAACTTTAAAAAAAATGGAATAAGAAAAAACAAGGTATTTTGGTATAACGTTTGTACTGAATAGGTGTACTGTTGTTTTTATGGTTAAGTTTATTTTTTTCAACACATACATTGGCGTTTATTCTGATTTTTTTTAATAAATGAAATAGGGATCACGCAATATTCCATTTCTGAAAGCTTCCTGTACACACACCTGCGATTGAATATCTGCAGGTCTATAAATATGCATGTATCATATATTGCGTGAATTTATCGACTTTTTAAATAGTATATCCTGCACATATGCTCGTTATTTATGCATAATCATGACAACAGGTGTAAATAAACAGTTGTTATTAATATTTTTGTGGCAGCGACAAGTATTATTTCACCGCCGTTGATATTAATTTTCAAATGCTATAGTGCGTCACATGGGCGGATCCAGACAAATCCCCCCTCCCAGAAAAAAGATTTCTAATCCGTGCATGTCAAGCACACGTACTAACATTTAATACTAGATTGCAGGGGGGTCCAAGGCATGTTTTCGGCAAATTTTCTACTGATGTAAATCTAAGAAAGAATTTTCCAGGGGTCGACCCCCCCCCCCTTCCACGATTCACAGGTGCATGCATCAATATACAATGTACCACAGATCATATATATATTTCAATCTGATTAAAATCAGATCCTCGATGCTCCCGTTTTAATGATGCTACGTAGCGACACATCATTAAAACGGGAGCATCGAGGATCTGATTTTAATCAGATTGATATATATATATTTTAAACGAAATTTTAAAAAATCAATTATACAAGATTACTTACACACTTTGCATGTTTCATGATGAAATAAAACATAATTTCAAAAGTCAACTGTGCAATATAATTTGAATATTTAAAACACTTGTTTGTAATGCATGTTTTAAGAATTTGATGAAATTAAAAAGAGCTATTTTGAAAAACTAGCTGTACACTTAAATGATATTAGAAAACTTTTTGAAAAATATCATAAGAAGGGACATACCAAAATCATAAAGATAAAAAAAGATATAGTGGTACATACATATGTATAATATACATTGTATAAAACGTTATAGTGATGTACACACACAAAATTAAAAGAAGATGAGTGGATAAGGCGTGTATAATGCCCAAACAAAAACGGACAAGATACTGAAAAAATAAAAATATCAATTAATCTGATAAATTTTCAAAAGATCATTCAAAACAATACATATCTAACATATCATCGATTTGTAACCATTAAATATCTTTAATACTCAAGATATGTTAATTTAAACTGGCGTATATGTATCAAAACCTCCAAATTGTGTCATTTTTTAGAACTTCAATGCCTTTTCTTTTATAGAGTGGGTCTGTGCTCCATATTTTTCTCAACGTCAAAATAAGGTATAAAATGGAAATTAAACCAATTTCAATTAATAAAAAAGTGGAGAGATGACCCACTATACATTAAAAATATCATTTTGTATCCCAACAATTGAAAGTTTTTAAATAATGATACAAGTCCGTTAATTCGTCGCCAAAGTCGCATGAAGCATTTGTTGTGACTGAAATGGCTCTGTGGTTAAAGCACCAGAAATTAGGTCTCTTTATACCAAAAGGTTTTTTATGTTGTGGGTTCGATACCACCAAAATATGTGGCAATATTTTTTTATCTTACCTTTTTTTAAAATATTAAAAATTGAATATAGTTAGATATTGTACTTTTGCAAACTTGTATCATAATATATTTGAATAAATTTAATTGGAAAAAAATAAATAAAAAATTGTATTTCACGATTAAAGCGAATGGGCATTTGCGCTATCTTATACTCCCATCTTCTTTATCTACATGTTGTGTATCTGTAAGGCGTAATTTATTGCTTTGGCATTTGCGTGCATCAACAACATGGTGTAACATTTCAGAATATCTACATGCAGCTGCATATAAATGCACCACATGTATAGAAATATAATATTATGTATATCTGTTTACGTTTTGTTAAATAAAAAGTTGAAAAAAACACCAACATTTGCAACAATGGGGCAGAAAAATGCATTCCGTATTTTCTTGGGTGCACTGATCATGATTTTTATCCGTGTATGTATAACTTATGTTTTTTAATGCTATTTTAATGTCTTTTTATCTATTTGAAAATAACTACTGTTTAATTGCTCCTACACTGTAGTTGGAAATTAGATCATAAATGTTTATGTACATGTATCTACAAATAAAACTGATGTACCGTTTTATGAGACAGTGAATTTTGTTTAAAAAAATGTTGAGTAATCTTCTGAAACTTATTTATAAATAACTACTATTTTATACATGTAAAATCTAAACCTGGGACAATTTTTTTTATTGCAAAGTAACAAAATATTTTCAATTTCCAATTTGAAAAGATAGAGAGAAAGAAATAAAGGAAGAGTGAGACGCACAGACAGAGAGGCAGAGAGAGGAAGAGAGAATTCTAATTAGGAGAAATACTCTGTGTCTCTTTTATACAGTGTAGATTTTAAGAAAATTGATTAATTTAAGTATTATAATGCTAGTTAGTATATGAGGTAAAACTGTTGACAACGCCCTTGTCCATTACGCGCAATAGAGGTTAGCTCGTATCAAATGAGACAATATCAAAAGAGAATTTTAACAGACATTGTAATTATAAACTGATGGACTTAGCAGCACATTGCCTCTGCTATCGTTTGAACCCGGATCCTCTGAAATACAGATCCAGCACTCTCCTGATCGAGATGTTACCATAAAGGATTAACCATGCAATTTTACATGTACCACAGCTGTAGCTTTTTACTTACTGTGGAATCATTTAAATTCGTGGGGGTCAATTTTTGTGGATTTTTCGGCTTTTTGCTTATTCGTGGGAATGTAATTTCGTGGCTTTGTTGGTTTTCAGTTTAAGTAAGAAAACTAACTCTTACAAAACTTGTTTTCGTGGAGGACGTAAATTCGTGGAGAGGGATACCAACGAAAACCAGGAAAATTGAGCCATCACGAAATATAATGATTCCACAGTATATATCTCTCCATTCCATGATGATAGTTTTTGATTTTGTTTTTCAATTTTCCTTAGTCTTTTGCTGAGGCAGTCGACAGACCGGCTATTTGTTATCTCCCCTGGAAACACGGCACCAGGTGTCGCGCCAGATTGGAGCGGTGGTGGTTTAACCCGGAAACGAAAGTTTGCCAGAAGATGATCTATGGCGGATGTGGAAAAAATGAGAATCATTTCTTTGATCGAACTGAGTGTGCAACAAAATGCAATGAAAAAGGTTGATTAGCTTTTCTAGGTCAATACCATAACTAAAACCTGATAACTTAATTTAGATATGTAGGCCTGGGGCATTAAAGCATTGTAAATAGTTTACACCTTTAATTTTAACATTATTTTCCGAAACTGAAAGTGAATGTTTTACCTTAAAAAAGGTTCATATTATTTTCTCTGTTGATGCAGTACAAAATATTTGCATTTTTAAAAAGATTTCTGTGTCACGATTTTTCGGATGTAATTTCAAAACATGCAGTACCTTGTTGTTTTGATGATAACTTGAGAAATAAATATTGATTTGACAGTAGGTGTATTAAATATATGCGTATATATACCGGAAAACTTTCCAACTCGACGACCTGTCTATTCCGAAACCTACATATACCGGAATGCTAACAAAACCGTCAAGTAGAAAACTTTAAAAAATTTTTTAGATTGAATTGATGAATAGTGAATAATAGGTGTTTGTATTTTTTACTGCATTGTGACTTGGTTTGGATTCCCCGATTGTTTGTTGTTGAAGTTGTTGCTATTTTATACCTACTTGATCTTATTGCCTTTAACAGTAACGGTCTCCTTAGTCGAGTGTTATCAGCCCAAAGACAAAGGTGTCGGCCATGGATGGTTGATGAGATATTATTACAACTGGAAAAAACAGAAATGTTTACGATTCATCTACAAAGGATCGGGAGGAAACACTAACCGTTTCGAGACCAAGGCGGAATGCAACAGACGCTGTGTGCTGTAACGAGGTCAAGGACGATAGGTCAGTTGCCTGAAGTTCAAGGTCGTTGTTTGATGTGAAGATTGCTGCTGACCATAATAAATATTTATGAAATTGTTAATTGTTTTTTGTTGTTGTGTAACATTCAATGAAATGTGTTTACTTACATTTGTTTTTAATATCCATCTGGATTTAGCTAGTATTTAATTTACAAGAATCCCTCTTTCGCTCTCTCATTACATTATATTTATATGAAGCGATTTGAGTTATCCCCCTTGGAATAGCTCATTTCACTACGTAAACACTTCTATACTCTCTCTCTCTCTCTCTCTCTCTCTCTCTCTCTCTCTCTCTCTCTCTCTCTCTCTCTCTCTCTCTCTCTCTCTCTCTCTCTTACCCTTTAATTTGTCAATGTTAACTTGATTATAAATAATGGATAATAAATGGATAATTTGAATATATGTATATATTATAGTTCTTCATCTTGAACTAGCTCAAACAAAATACATGAAATGATGAGGATAACCTTGGATCCGTTTCTCTCCCTCCACCAGCTAAGAGAGTGTCTCTGTCTCTGTCTCTGTCTCTCTCTCTCTCTCTCTCTCTCTCTCTCTCTCTCTGTCTCTCTCTCTCTCTCTCTCTCTCTCTCTCTCTCTCTCTCTCTCTCTCTCTCTCAGGCATCCCGTAAACCGACACATTCTTCCACCTGTGCAGAAACAGTATCTGCATACATAGATGTAAACTGATCGAGCCCGCTGACAACTCGTGTATTGAAGGTCAGGAAGATCCATCTTTAGAAAAAGCTCCCCATTTCTACCTTGATCATCTTCAGGTGCGAAAAGCGACACCGTGAGACGAAAAAACGCTCGCGGTAAAACGACACTCATCACTCGGCGCGGTCTCACCTCCTTTTTCATGGAGTTTATTGAAAGATTTCTTCAAACATCTGAAATTTAACAGTGTTTTATTTATCTGCGCTGATAACACGGACAGATACATAAATTGTCTTTTAATGCGCTGCCTATTTACCTAAGAAAATGAGGTCCCGATCCGAGGTAGGCCGAGGCAATTACGTTTTTCGGTTGTAAATATCAATATGTGAAGCTATGATTCTTCAGTATTTTAAATTCCTCAGGCTTCACGTTTGTCGATCATGTGATTTTATTACAATATTGAAATTTAAAAATACCCATTTCTGGATGTTTGGTTATATGCCTAAGTCATGCATTCTGTTAAAATGGTTCGAGATTCTTTAATAAAACAGTTTTATAACAATTTTGCAAAATGAACATTACTAATACCAAAACTTGTCTTATCTAAAATTGCATTGTGATTCACAATTTTTAGCATTTGAACAACAACACCCCCCCCCTTCCCCATCTTTGGGATTGGTGTTTCAAGACACTTGTGCTCTTCTTATTACCTCCCTCCCATAAAATGATGCTGCATTTGAAATTCACTGATCTCGTTGCCCCCCTCTATGGATGGTGTTACATTACACCGGACTACAGCTAATTCCATTATCCCGGACGATCACCAGTGGTTGAACTCTCGTCTCAATCTCTCGAAGAACTCTTTAATTATCTAAGTGCCCGACTCCCCCCAATAACAATGCTTAAGTGATTTGATGTCATTCAGATTCTATGAAGTCTCTGGCGGCAATACCGGGGAAAAGGCTTGTGGTCCGTAAAAACTGCTAATTTGCGCGGGATTTTTTTTTTACGGGAAATGAACGAAGGGCAAAAACTGATCGACTTCCATGCCCATGTAGACTTTCTTGATATCTTGCAAAATCTTATTTCAAACAATTTTCTTTTGGATACTAGGTAATCGATAGTATTAGGGTCTCCATGTTTGGGAAGCAATGGGAATTTTTATAACCATGTGATTATCCGTTAGAGGAACCTATTACTTTCACGTCTCATAACTTACAAAAGACACGTGTTTGTTTTTCACTTTTAGATTATGTGTGGAAGTTAATTGATTGTATATCGTTCTATATAAATTCGATAAATCGAATAAAATCTTTATGAAATGTTGAATGTAGATGGAATTTTTCCAGTCTTTTTTTTTCTTTTAAATAAATTAGGAGCTCACGATCATCATTTCAAGATATGCACTCACGTATTCACGTAACACATCACGCGTGTTTTTGATTTCCGTGGTTTGGTTTATATAGGAAAATTCGAGTTTCAAAAAATGCATTAAAATATTGGTTCCTTTTTAATTAGTCGAATAGAAAATGAAAAAAAAAATAATCTACATTTAAATTTTCTCAAATCTATATTAGAAGAATTTCTAAATCCGACAATAAGACTAACATGAACAATTTTTCCACGTAGACAAAACACAAATGTTTAGATCACCGTGGCCTTCTTTTGTAAAAGATTCGACAGAATGATTGAGAACGTAGATAACATTGGGTCTCATAAACGTTTATTGTCGAGGGCCAGTCATACGTGTTACACAAGACCTGAAAGAACCAAGTTCTCGCCAAGGCATGCCTCGACACTTTAATAAAGATTCAGGTGTAATGTCATACGTCTCCTGACTGCAAGATTGTTAACAAACGTTAGACTCTTGAGAGGAAACAAAAATGTCCTGAAAAATACAAACCACAGAATCTGTCCTTGTTGTTATGCTTATTTTTACCCCCCAAAAAAAATGAATGACATTAAATACACGTGTATGCTATTTATTGATATAATCGACAATATGGTATACTTATTAAAAAAAGGAAACTTTATATAAGAACATCTGGACAACCCCTTTTGACACAACAAACAGAGAGAGAGAGAGAGAGAGAGAGAGAGAGAGAGAGAGAGAGGAGGTGTCTGTTCATTGTCTCCTGGGCCGCCAGTAGTCTTTGAATCTTATGGAAATAGGGAAAAACAAAGAGAGATGTGAATGTATCCCTGTCTTCTGCTTTAAGTTTGATAAAATGATCACCTAACTAATAGCAAGTTTCAAAAAGAGAGGAGAGTTTTTCAAATGAGACAACATGTTTATTAAAAAAAAATCCAATTTGAACATTTAATACAAAAATCAATATTTTGCAAAATGAATTTTCATACTTGATCTGCGTGACGGCAACACAGATGGCAGAGAAGATTTCCCTCTGAAAAGTGTTCATGAATATTCATGAGCAATCAATGGGTTCTGATGTATTTTTTTCTCTCATTTCATTTCTTGACACTCCAAATATTTTTTCTAATAGAAAATCATAGCTATGAAACATTGTATATTACACTAGAAATTCAAGAGTGTGTGAAATTGAGTTCATAAAATACATTTCATGGGTTATGCAATGTCATAAATATTTGATTTCCCCATTATTGGTCTAAAAAATTGTTGACATCAATGATCATATATAATTATAGCTAGGCAAGTAGCAGCGGGGATGGGGATTGGGGTTAGCCCTTGCACATTTTAAAATAAACGAACCTTCATCCTTTCCTATACATTTATATATCTATGTAAAGAAATGTTAAAGTCAATTAGACCCCCCCCCCTCCTTTTTGTCTGGTCCCTTCAATTTATTGAGCACTACATGTATATGCCTGATAATGAATTAATAACATAGTCTTAATCTGAAGAAAAAAGATTAGTAACAATTTTAAAACTGCTATGTTCAATAAAAGAATGGACATGTATTCTCGTTTAAGAAGAGAAAAGACAAGTACTGTACAAAAACGAAACCCTCAGGCATGGTTTTTGTTTTTTAGAAAGGTTGTAAAAATTCACAACCGAATGAAACAAAACCGCCATCTTACAACCCAATTCAACGCTGTGCCATTATCAAATAATTAATGAAAACAACCATTTCTTGTGTAACTTTTTTATTATTGAATATCAAAGAGGTTATAATAATCAATAACATTACAATGGGAGGCAATGTTTGTCTGACGAAGACAACCATTAATGAAATATTATATCAGTGTTGTAAATCGCGCCCCCTGGCGATGAACAGCAAAAAACAAGATCAGATAACAACGAATTGTATCATTATGATGAATAACAAGGCTGTTTAAAAAAGACATGTTTTGTTTTTAAAGACAATGAACATTGGGTTTACAGAGGGATGAATAAATAACTTCATTATTATCTCATTTAAATCCAAGTTAATTAAGATATCGGCAAATTGATTGAATCTTTAATGCTTATTTTTCTCAACGGTGATTACTAATAGGACTTTGTTTTTCTCTCTTTAAAAGTTTTCAACATGTAACGAGCAAAACTTGGTGTTTATTTAAATCATATTTTGATAGATGGTTTAATTAATTCTAATATAAAATGCATCAATAAGCCTTATGTAAATTCTTACATAAGCGATACGAGGTATATTATATAGCGTTTTAAAACTTTGGTTCGAATTCGATGTACAATTAAAGAAAATCATTAAAGATATATATCGTATACTTCTAAGCATTTAAAAATCTATTTACTGCGATGGACATTTTTAAAATCGTTTTCTCTCTTAAAAATAATTCGCATAACTTAATTAAAATCGAAGTTAAACAGTCCGAATAATAAAAATGTTTCAATCTTAGATTATTCATATCGATTTTAAAAATAATGCTTTTTTAAATTCTGGAATTTTTTTAAAATATAAAATACATGCACAAATATTATGGCCTGGAAGACATAAGTATGGTTGTTTTGAGAATGACTCTGCATAATAGTTCATATTGCTTATGTCTAAATATAGCTGTACATCAAGTGAGTTGAATTTGTGAATGAATGATATTTGTAAAACGAAATGCACTAAGAAACCATACACATACATACACAAAACCCATTTCCAATCTCTCTCTCTCTCTCTCTCTCTCTCTCTCTCTCTCTCTCTCTCTCTCTCTCATTTAAATGTAGAAATAACATAATAGTTCAGAGAGTCGCAAAGTTCAAAACGATGCAAAATGCTTAGCAGTTTGCACTTGTCAATAAGTATGGTCTTTTTGATTCAAGAGAATGTGAATGACTTTGCAAAATGGTTTTTGTGATAAGTCAACAATAGCACTATTAGCGTAAATATTACTAGTTTTATATCCTTTATTTTTTCGAACAAAAGATACATGTACACTGACTTCGATCTGTGTTCACGTGGCAAACTTTGTCGTTGTGCAGGGAATATACTTGTATTGCAAGGTTCCTATTTCCATCCCCTGATCACTTCTCCAAAGTAAACCGAAAATAAGAACTTTCTATCGAATAAACACACATTTTAAGCTTAATATGCACTGGAATTTCCTGCCAGGAATCCGGAAGCACTTTTCCGATAATAACTTCAGAGTCGATCCCACTGATCTTACAAGGAAACTTTCCGTAAATACGAAAATAAAAAGGGAAACCATTTCATTGATTCTCTTAA
Source organism: Magallana gigas (assembly GCF_963853765.1). Taxonomy (NCBI): domain Eukaryota; kingdom Metazoa; phylum Mollusca; class Bivalvia; order Ostreida; family Ostreidae; genus Magallana; species Magallana gigas. The sequence goes on along the minus strand of NC_088853.1, from coordinate 51,866,853 downwards.
CATACCGACCATCTTATGGTCTTAGGATCAGAAGCTAGGAATTCACAGTTGTTTTGAGCCACTAAACAGAAATTTCATTCCAAGTTTGTTTGTTGCTATTGTCGGCTAGTCACGCCGTAGTCTCGAACTGCTGTATCCTGTAGGCATCATGCAAGAGTTTGGCAACATTTCCGTTCGGAACGTGTGTGCGTCCGTTCGGAAGGTTTCCATTCGGAAGATGAGTTCTTCCGTTCGGAATCTGCTGGGTGTCACTAATTGTCTTATCGTGACCTTGGTATGTCTGAAGCTGTAGAGGCTGGCCGTTCGGAACACTGTTTAGCTTTGGGCCAGCGGAGAGCTGTCTTTTGAATGCTTGGCTTGTGTGGCCAATGTTGTTGTTGTTAATATGTCCATTCGGAATGTTTCCGTTGGGTGTTCCGTGAGAAGATGGTGAAGTGGGCTGAGACGATCGAGATGGATGCGTTCCGAATAGAACCCCGTGAGAACTCGGATAGATCGGCGTAGGTCTAGCGATTGCGCCGACATTGTCGAAGTGTACGGGGGCGCTGCCCGAACGGTTACCACTGAGGTGTACCGGATGATTGGTCGATGCTGGTTCCGTTTTTTCTCCAAGTTGCAGTCCAGACATCGAATGATGCTGCTGGTGAATGATGTTGGTAGAAGGTGGAGGCTGTCCGGAGGGATGCAGCTGCATCGGACGTCCGTTCGGGATGTTTCCATTAGGCGTCTGCTGCTGTGCTGTTTGAGTTCCGTTGTTGTTGCCATGGTGACCTCCCGCGTGAGATCGGTGGTGCACGCCGCCATTTTGTTGTCCGCTAGGTGGCTGGTATGGAGGAGGCGGGTAGTTTTCGAGGATGTAGGGAGGAATGTTTGGCGTTCTGTGTTCTCGAAGATGATTTGGGTTCATCGAGACACCTCGGACGTTATGCCCGTGCATAGCGAGTTGAGTATTGATGCTTTCGTAGCTCCGTCTGTCCGGAATGACCTCGTAATAGTTCTCCGATCCGCTTGACTGACTGTGACTGTACTGAGAATCCGAGTGCTCCCTGTCAGACAACGAAGGATTAACGTAAAATATATCCTGCGTCATCGTTGCTTGTGATGACGTCACTGAACCCCCCTTCTTTTTCTTGTTCTTTCTCCTTATTCTACCGAGAAAGAACAATACGGCAAACACCGTGGCGGTGATGGTGGACAAACCGCACAAAACACCCAAAACTACCACCACCACCAGATCCGGTTCAGATTTTATGAATTCCGGATAAATCGTTTTCGAAAGCGGATCTGCTTCGCACTTGCCGTAATGTCCTGTGACATTGAAGTAATAGTTCATGTTCAACATGCCTTGGTTCTGGGAAGCGCCACATCGACTGATTGCGAAATACCACGTACGCGGTCCGTTCGAATGCAACGTCCTGTCACCTGTGCATACGACAAGGTTCGTCCCTTCGCTGTCAGGGTATAGAACGCACCCTTTTGTCGCAGTCTTGGTGGACAAGGGAATGATTTGGTAATTGTCTTTAGGAAGCACATCCACGCGTTCTTGACACGACATGGATTCCGTTAGCTGTGAGATTTGATCGTCATAATAAATCAACAAGTTGGCGCAGCATTCTTTCTCTGGATACGTGATCTGGTATTCGACTCGAGCGTCGTTCGTTTGGAAGGTTTTCTGCAGCATGTACCCGTACCATTGCAGCCTCGTGTTGACTTGACCTTTGATGACGCACTGCTCCGCGGCGCACAGGGCGATGCAAATCACGCAGAAAACGAGAACAAAGCGTGAGGTCTCCATTTCCTAACCGGATGCAGAGTTCCTTTCACTTTCAACAGAATTTTTCAGGCTATGCAATCCACCCACCTCATGAGATCTGTAAAACAAATTATAAAAATCAATGTAAATGTGTGTACACAAATACTATCTTATTCTTTTTTCGGTCAAAAGAAAAAAAAAATAATACGAGTAGATTAGTCGTGAAAAGGGATCATAATTGTGATAAAATCTTACGGGCTTAATCTATTTTAATCCCTTATTAATTGCGGAGCTTAACGGACGATACAGGTATTTTTTTTTAAAGAGAAGGGAAAATATGACGGCATTTGTTTGTTGAGATAGATCTCCGGTAGTTTTATCCGATTACCAGAATTTTTCCCACACAAGTGTAATGAGCAAAAATAAGAGTTCGGACTAATCCGGAATTACGTGCCTCCATTCTATAGGTGACAGGCCCATGCCGTGTTAAATATGTGACGTAATCCCAAGTTATCTCTTTAGTCAGTGTTAGTGGTGTATAAGACATCGCAACGTTTTTTAAATCGCGTAACCCAAAAAATAATAATAACTTCGTTTTCATTCACAATACGGTAAGGCTTAAGAGACTCTCTGACACATCAAAAAGAGCTTAATCTGGGGTTTGGGGGAAGGATGTCATAAGCAAATTTTTTTTCTTCTAAATTTAGGCATTCCGTTGATTCGGTTACTACTTAACATAACCTCTGCTTCTATTCCTACTCATAATTTTTTATATCTGTGAAAAATTTAAAGATACTTACTTCTTTTTTTCAACTAAATATTCAAAAAGTGCCATAAAATTTTGAATTGAAAAGGAAGCACATTTCTAATAATAGGTTTTGGACTGTTTTACATGAAAATTGATGTTACAACTTTGGTAAAGAAATGTTAAAGTCAGAACTAAGTTTTACGAATTCAGAGAAATTTTCTCAACGGGATCCCCAAACCACTGTCTAAATTTCTAAATTTGCGCCCCCCCACACCGTTTCAGCTTAATGAATGTACATGCTTAAACGTTACTATTACTTCTCTCTGTAGATACATACATAGATATTGTCTTGTTCTAGGTCGGTCGTTTGTCAATGCCCGTTAATTACTCGTACTGTGATTGTCAGATAATTAATGACTGTCTATATACATGTACATGTTGCAGTTTAACCCCCTTAGGAATAAATATCTTTCGCCACGATTATCAAAATGCTCGTTATTTTATTTATATGAAAGATCTTATGTCTGAATACAATGCCTTTTTCTAAAAAACAAAAAAAAAAATTGTAAAATACCGTATCTTTCAGTTCAAAACAAATTAAAATTTCAGAGATTATTTGAAAAAATAATAAAGACATACAATATTAATGACATGTTACCTGTCTTTATAGAAACAAAAATCCGGTTCACAGTTTATAATGTAAATTAAAAGATGGAAAAGCAAACACAGCTCATGTACCTCCCAAAAAAGACGTCTTCACAGAAAATAACCAACTTCTAGAAGGTTACACAGACATCTTCACCGAATGATGATAAAAATAAAACAGGCGAGAAAGAGAGAATAGAAAAAAAAATAGATGTCAATAGGTCACGTGTGACCGATAAGTCGATGGAGTGTGACCAGTCTGGTTCCACATGGCTGAAGGGTCAGTCGAGTCACCGATCCATCACGTGGGTAATTTATGTGGACAGAGTCTAGTTGTCACAGAACAAAACATCCCCCCTCCTCACTAAAAAAAACATGGACCAATGAAGACCTCCTGCCATTACGGTGTATGGAGACAATTGACATCAAAACTAATGACCCAGATTGTTGTTTGCATCGTCTTAACATTTTACACGTTTGTCCATTGCGTAATAGGTAATAGAGCGAACAAAACCTTAGGATATACAGAAAACAGGAAATTTTATACTCTGTTATAAAATTTGAAAGGATATCTCTCTCTCTCTCTCTCTCTCTCAGAACACAAAAACCCTATGAATGCATTATAACATTGTCGTCGCTTGGAACCCCCCCCCCCCCAAAAAAAAAAAAAAAAAATTAAAAAATATGGACAAAATGGTTAATATGCCAATGTCATTCTTGCCCGCCGTTAGTTTTTTAACATAAAATTTTGTAGACAAAACTTGTTTCACAGCAGTGCATTCGTGACCTCTTACATATCAAGTACAACCAGTGGCTTCATTCAAAAGGGGCAGCGAAGCAGTCATAAGCGCATTAGATTGTAAACCCCTTTAAAAAGAAAAATAAGGAATTATAAACTTGGTCGGTATATTTAAAAAAAAAATATTTTTGACAGGTCTCATTCAGTGCAAATTTAGAATCCCTCCTATATTTAAGACATACAAAAGAATCTTGATATATATCTTTCTAATATGATCCTTATAATTTAGCTTTGCAAATAACACGCCGAGATATCGTTTTGACGGTTGTCATTAACTATGTTTAAAGGTTTCTTGAAATAAATAACAATTAATTCGTTACTTATTTACTTGAAGTATAATATTATGTAATTACTAGCTAAAAAACGAGACAAATATATACAGTTTATAGATTAGGGTTTTTAAATTTAATCCATTCGGCAGTAATTTATAAATGATAGCGCTTTATGCTCTTAAAATTCGCTTAATCAAATATTTCTTAGTCTTATCTATTAATTCTCCTATTTTGATAATTTGCAATAATATTGCCCCTTTTCTTAATTTCAATTAAAAATTTCAATAATTTCTGAGATTGGAGTGAAATTTAGCAAATGGATGTACAAGGATCGAATGGAAATGTTTTTAATAGCATTACTTAAAACAATTTTTTTTAAAATCTAAAGTAAAACAATCATCCTAAAATAAAATTTCACTATACCGTACGAACTGGTATAATCCGAATATCTCCACAGAATTTGACACTGGCAGTATTTTAAGCCTATCTCATTGTCAGCAGAGAGAGAAGAATATAAATTGGACTCATTGCAGAGAGCACTTTAGGAGGGAAGAAAAAGACGGCAGATAGGAATCGTTACCATAGTAACGCGGATTATTTTTCTAGGCGTTAGGTCACACTCTCCGGGAGAAAGTGAGGCGAGTAGCACTGGACATTTATGGCGGATTGACACACGAGCTTTGGGAGATGAAGGTTTTGCATGACAAACGTAATTAGTTTTTTCTCCTATAAATATATCTACATGTAATTCTGGGTGAATAATCCTCGGAGAATTACTTTTTATTACAGCTGTAAAGGTCTTGGGGGTTATGTATGTCATATTTTTGTATTAAACTCATTTTAAGTCTATTTTGAATTATTTTTTTGCCATTATATAATTCTACTGATACCAAAATTTCTCTTCTTTTTTTTAACTTAATGATATTTTAATGAAATTTTCAAGAAATTGGTAACTTCTTTTTAAAAGTTTATATACACAAAACATAATTTAGATAGCAGTTTATTTTATCTAATTTATTGCTTAATTTAACCAAAACAAGCCAATATTTCGTTTAATAAACAAAGAGAGAAAGAGGAGGGGGATAGAAAAAGATTAATGTTAAAGCTTTCATCCAGAAAGGTGCAAAACGTTTTGTGAAGAGTGAGAAACAACTCAAGCTCATAATGACCGGTAATGAGTTTGTTGTTGCCTCGGTCAGACCCTACCCCATTCACTGTTTATACCTGATAACACACGGACCTCGGTGAACGGGGTAAAGTGAGAGGGGAACCCAAGCGGTGTTTGTCGTTACATGGGGAGTTTGTTGATATAAGCGGCCCCGCTGAATACACACCGAGTTATATTGTCGTCTGCGTTGTATGTATACTTATAGATAAGAAAATTACATAAAGAAAGGGAGGTTGTAAACCAGCGATGGTTTTCTTAGAAGGGTAATGGAGGGGCTATATCTATGGACCCCCTCCTGTTTATGAACGCAATATGATACAGAGAAGGGACACGGTGATCCCAAGAACCCTTGAATCTCCACAACCCCCTTCTCCTTCCGCCTCTTCCACATCCGGCGATCACCGAAATAAAGAGAGGTACTCGAATAGCTGAACATATCTACCCTCAGGATACATGTTGGAGGGAAAAAGAGGTTTTAATTTATATAAGGAGAAACTCAAGCTATCTCTCTTATCCATCTGTATGCTTCCAAAATGTACATGACTGTATATATTTTCTCTATCACTCTTTGAAACAAAAAAAAAAATCTGTCATGATGATGATTATGATGATGATAAATTTGATGATAATTATGATGACGATGATGATGATTATTATTACTTATAATAAAACGGATTCATCTGAAGCCATAAACCGACAACGTCCTACTAAATCACAACAACAACTATTAACAAAGAAAAAACACGACCAAAAAAATGGCCATCTATACATGGCGAACCGGTTTGCTATAATCTATCTACATGTACAGAAGAATGACAGAACCGATCTCATTTCTCAAACAGATTCTGTCTTCTTTTCTTGTTGTAATTCTTTCTTAATATCCTCTCATGCATACAAACGAGCTATTATCAAAACCTAAACTTCCCAACAAAAGCCACATGAAAAACAGGGCCCCGCTTAATTGTTATTCAATCTCTGGACTGAATTCATGCCAGTCTGCATGCATAATTAATTAGTACACATCTATTGTATAAACGACTCTTAATGGTTCTAAAGATTTTATGTGGTTGCTTGTTTTCATTTTATTTTTGGCCATGGAAGGTTAAAGTTTTCAATCATTTTTTTTAAATCTATGATTACAATAATAAAGATTCACAAAATCGTTTCTCTCTCTCTCTCTCTCTCTCTCTCTCTCTCTCTCTCTCTCTCTCTCTCTCTCTCTCTCTCAAAGCATTTTTCAAAAGGATGTGTTGTGTCTGAACACAGTTTTGCTGACAGGGAACATCGCACAATGAGTGGACCACACAGCTCAGCCTCGATCGACCACTGTACACAGACACGGCATGTTTGCCAGAGCTTGTTAAAATGCTAACAAATCTTAGGAACATTCGAGGAGAAGAAAAATAACATGTTCTCGTTAGGTTTTCTTTTCGTTAACATTTATTCTTTTTTTGATTTAGAGAAAAAAGAAAAAAATTCATAAATTTCAATAGATAACATGAAACTGATATTTTTAAAGATTTTGATTTCTAAACAACGCCTATCTGTTAATAGAGTAGATCTAAAGAACTTTGACAGTACGAGTATCATAAAATGGTCTATTGCGAACTCTTCCAAGTCTACTTTTCATCAATTTAGAATTGAAATATGAGTGAATAAAACGAGCAAGACGATTTCATGGGTCATAAATATAGTTACATATTTTCAAAAAGCCACACCGACCTTGTTATTTCGACAAAATCCACACAGCTCATCAGCAAAAAAAATGAAATGGTTGACGTTTTTTGATGAATGCCTTTTCGGTTAAAAACAAAACGCACCACGCGGCAAAGCAAAATAGAAAAAATACTCCATAAACACATTCACTTCCTGCATAGAAGATGATAACAGTACATTCCAACGTGAAGAATTAATTTTCGTCAATCTCATAATTCACCATGCTGGTCCTCTATGGATGTATACATTGTATACAAAGACGGATCTAACTTCGAGCCGGGGAGAAAGATTGAGAACTCGAGAAAGAGACACAGAGACAAGGCCCAATCTCCCAATCGTGTGTGTGTCATGATTTCACTAATACATCTGCGATAACACTGAATTAATGAGCGCTTCGTTCACCTTTCTCCCGAGCCATTAAAATTCCGTTTGAATCAAGACAGAATTTTTACCTGTATGGAAGGTTTTGACAGCGCAAGGGGTCACAGATACGCTTTACCGATCAGGAGATGGGCGCATACCGAGTGAAGCTTTTGTTCGACACTGATCATTTACAAAGACAATTTAACGGTCGTGTGGTATGATAATGCGTATATATTCCTAATGTATCGATTTTTTTAAACATTAAATTCTACTTTTATAGTTTCTATATCATGAGCTGTACCTGGTACCTTGCAAATATTTTCACCCCTCTCTTTTCTGTTTGATTTCTCGGCATTACAAAAAAGCAACGCTAAGTGAATGAGATGCTAGTTGATTTTATGGCAAATAAGCGACAGAGTCGGCTATAGAAAACCTCAATTTAATGCTTCATGTCCCATAGGCAAAATATTTAGCGTTCCGCACCAAATGCGTTGATGGTATGTAGATATGGTTCCTATACTAAGCACTATACCCCCTTAAAACAACGTGTCAAAGCCGACAGTAATTGATACCTGGCGAAATCGAGACTCGTGGTAAAAACAAAAAACAAGAAGGGGGAAAAAGGGACATGCATACAAAAAAAAAAATCCTCGGTCTTCCCCAAAAGAAATATGATATTTTGCTGTTAAATTGCATTGGCTATCTGCGATAATAAGTGGTTTACAAGAACTGTCGAATGGATGTACGGGAAGAAAATCATTTAGTATTCATAACCTTTGTCTGTCAAAAATTACAAATTTATTTCAAAAATCGGTCCAATGAGTAGCAATATGCCAAATGAATGTAAAAGATAAATTTAGACGTATTACGTATCATAAATTTCCGTATTTAAATTAATAACGTCCGCATTAAGTCAAAAAATTTCTTAGATATTACCTAAACTATTTAAAACAAAACTATCATTTTGTTTTATATTATTTTTGTATATTATTTATAAAATGCAAACAATGCAAGCTCACGTGAAGTAGGCTATTCTTCAAGACAGCCCATTTTCCCTTCCAAAAAATTAAAATGCAAACAAACAAACAAATCTCACCTTTATATCATGACAATGTTAAGGATATCCTCTTCTAATATTTCTCATGGACCTGAAATTATTAAAATAAGAAAATTAGCATAATGCAAATAGAGTATATACGCTTTACAAACACGTTCACAACAACACATGGATTCACAACGATTATTATGAAAAGTCGCACTTTAATCGCCCTGGAAAAATATTTGAAACGATACTTATAGAAATGCTGGTGTATATCTTGGGATTTCGTTCTTTTCATTCATTCATTCATTCATGAGAGAGAGAACATGAAACTATATCACTTTTGATATTTGATATTAACTGGCTAGAAAACCCTGGACGTATTGATTACAATTATGTAATACAAAATCACAGAGGTGCCATATTAATTAGAGCATATCATATTACATACATGTACAAAAATGCACAAATGGGCTTCAAATCACATGTAGAATATCAACCTACAGTGTGTGACAAAAAAAATAAATTGACATCTAACGCATATAGTTAACGATGTAAGGTACATTCTTAAACTGTTTGCCTTTTACAGTATTACCTGGGGGTAATGAAATTACGGTAAGATTTATTTCATTACAGCTTCTATAAATAACTTGTACATGTAGGTTATATAAATGAAATGGGATATAGTTTTGTTTTAAATGCAAGGACATAAAAAATAGATTTATCACTATATCTGCAGTCAAAGTATATGTCATATAGGTTAGTCTCTGGTTTCTATATACGGGTTGTAACACGTAACAGAAATTTCACAAATCAATTTCAAATATTAAGCATTTATCATATAGCTTAGAAGCATCAGAAACGTAACTATATTTCCTTCTTTTTTGTAAAGATGTAAAATTACATAAATTAAACAAATAAATCATTAAACAAATTTCTTACTTCATCAGGCAGATATCAAATTTACACACATAAAGATACACACCATCACAAAAATCTAAGATAACTGGACATTGAAGTTAACATGTACAAGACAGAAATGCCACCTTTCACATATACCTATTAGCTTTCTAAACGTGTGCCTATCTTTTGTTTGTACAATAATTTAGCTTCTTGTTTACATGTTGATCGCGGTTAAGTCCCTTGTCAACACAGGCGGGCGGGATAATCCCCGAGGTAATCCGGTGGTTTATTGTTCGCTTAAACACACTATACTCGGAACACTTTTGTTTTCCTTTGGCACTACCGTGTCACCAATAAGTAAAAATATCGGACAAAAATAAAAGGCTAACTGTTGTTTTGTTATTTCTGTTTCACGATAACCGTTTTAACAGCTTGGAGGTTAATAGAAAATTTCAAAAGGGGAGTTAATTTCACTGGGATCACACACAAACACCCACGACATCCGTATACAAACATGTGAACAACGGACAAATTAGAGAGAATAGAATGCATGCAGGTGTCAAAAAGTCACTTCTTTAGAAATCCGCGATGAGGTGAAAATTTGGCATGTTGGCTAAAAAAATTATTTTTGTTGGTAATAATTTTTTTTTTTTTGAAGAGACTTTATTTGCCGTAGTTTCATCTTCACAACGTCAAGGTTTTGTGATTACGGAACTCCACACAAACAACTTGTGTAGAGTTCCGTAATCACAAAAACCTTGACGTTGTGAATATGCAGTAGTTTATGTCCCTCAATGGTTAATATACAATCACTGAAACTATTGATTAAAGTAAGCGCCCGTGTAAGTCTCAATCCTTAGTAGTTATATTATACGGCCATTTTTTTTAAAACCAGTACACAAAGTACATGTATGGATAAATTTTTTATTACACGAATTGATTTGAATCACTGAGTTCTTTAGTCGCTAATTGAGTAAAATTTCAAATATAACGCACGACAAATAAAGAAAGGCCAGGTAGAGAATCCCATGCATGATTGAATAATTATGTAGCGCTTAGTCCAAATTAAATTAATTAGATTCACTCATTATGAAGCAACAAAAAATCTTAATTAATGAGGACTATTGTTTCTCCACTTCCAAGAAACTTACACAGAAATAAAGTTGATACATATAGGCTATAGGTATCAGGTCATCTAAGTTATTTTCATATTAATTTATCTTGTTGGAAAAAATATTCAATCTTTTTTTACTTAAGCATTTTTTAAAGCATTAGCATATATGTAGATGCATATACCGTGATTAAATTCCGTTGAATGAACAATGGAGGCGCCTTATGTTATACACGTGTGTGTTTATAATTGTTTATCCTTAATCCCGACCAAATGCAAACATCCATTGACCCCATGCCTTTAGTTCTGATTAAACAAAGAGCAAAGCAAACATCCAATACATGTTGTAATCGAAAATTAATTATGACAGATTCGTTCCTTCTGCGCTAGTGAACATGGCGGAGGATGGAGCAGACGATAGTGTTGACACGTGACTGATAGTTTTACTAATGACCTGAACGGAACAGCTGGGATTCAGATGGTGAAGACACCGTCTGTTAGAGACGAGACTTACTTAATTTCCCATTCTCCCGACTTCACGCCTTTTTAGAGATTCCTTGTTTTTAAAACTGCGTGAAAGTCATTGAGATAATCACAAAACAGATTGTTGTTTTTTAAACTAAAGGACCGAACTGCTCATTACTGACAAAAATATACATGTATTACATATGCAATCTCTTTTTCAGGTACTTTTAGCCATCACGTTAAATTAATTTCAAGTACTTTTCTCTAGTTAATAATCCACCCACTGAAAAGATCCGTAATTTTCAACTGTCGTCAGCGATATCCCTCTCTTTAGACCAATGTTTAACGTATAGAATTCACTACAACTAATATTACACACTTACAACTTGACTGTGTGAGGAAAATATGGCTCGTCGACTATCTCTTAAAAGTTTCAAGTTTAAGATTCAAAAATCTCAAATGCAGCTATGTACACACGAGGTTGTCCAGAGGAAGAAAATCCAAGGTCAAAAGAAAAAAAAAACAAGGCAGAATCAGAGTACTGCACACCACACGAGCTCATCCGTCACGCTGTTCCGTGGTCCGCGAGTCTAACACAACAGATCCAAAAATCCTACATGGCGGTCAACTTACAATTTCGGGGTGGGTGCCTATTTAAACATGAAAAACCCTGGCCTCCAATTGCCATAGTCCACGGCATACGACCATTCATTAAGCTCCATTAAAGAGATGGCCGCCTTTTTCGTGGAGAGAAGATGCCCGGAGGTTATGCGGAACTCTCGACAAAGATTGTTTCTAAATCAATTAGCGTCCAGCACCTTGTTTACTATGCTAAACGCAGTGAATGAGGTGGGCATAAAAGCCGCAAATAGCCACACAATAGGTGTATTTGTTTAGAATTGATTTAGTTAGTCATAAGCTGGACAAAAGTTTGCCCTATTTACCCGATAAATCCCCTTTAATCTTGTCGCGAAGTCCGTGTCAATGTTTGATCTATACACATGTAGTTATTTGGTCGGGATCAATATGTAATAAATTGTAAAACCATTTCGCATTCCGTCTCTTTATACACACAAGACAGCTGTTATTGAAAAAAAAAGGTTTTATTCTGATTAGTGCAGCGGCGGACTAGCAAAGATGAAAGGAGGGGAAGATTTGCTGTAAATTTATCATCATCCGGTAAATTGAAAGAAAAAACACAATGGCGGGGATTCCGTTGTTTGCAGATAAATATCACTGTAATGCCGCCCATTTGATAGAGTGGTTGTATAATTAAAATCATTGATTAATGTTGCGTTATGAGATTTTTATGTTGAATAATTCAATATCTAAACTTCAATAGTATCATGCTCTTCCAATTTCAAAATGTTGTCCTCAAAACAATATTTAGCATGTATAATATGCAGTGTAATGATTCAAAAAGTTCCGAGAAAATAAAATACTTCTAGAGAATGTGCATGATTCCGTGTCTGTTTCAAATTGATAACATCATAATAAAGATTTAATAACTCTTGTTACAATGTAATATTGGATTTTGCCAATTGCATTTTGCGAAGCAAGAACATTAAAGTTTAGGAAGGAAATCTGCTGATGGTTAAAATTTGCTTGACCGTCTATCTTAAATTGCTTTGTAAAAAAAAGCATGCATTATCGTATAATAGATGAATATCAAACGCATCTTCTCGCGCCTATCTTGTAGAGGGCAAAAATTACGTAGCTGACTAAATGATTGATAAGTTAGGTCCCTTCTTTGGACCCCTTTTTAACATTCTTGAATGCCGATCCCGAGTTTTTTGACAGCACAAACTAGTCGCCCATCACCAACGTTCCGCATAAATTCACTTTGATTAAATCACAGACATCAGATCTAATTTAAGATAGTCCCGAGTGAGACGAGATCCGCAACCACACGCAAGAGAGAATGGTGATCTTCGTAACCCCTCGTCGGTTTACCTCGATCTTGACACGACTTCAATACCATTGTAAAAAAACACCACAGGCATCCGAAGGCCATAAATCATTGCTGCTATGAATGGGTGTAGTTTTACAGTATATACCTGTTGACTGGGGTTTACCTGTTGTGGAGTTCGGTTTATTAACCGACACCCGACGATTAAAGATGCATTTTAACGACAGTGAAAACCTAATAATCAACTGTTAAGAATGCACATTGTACGAACTTTTTCATTAGTGTTTATATAGAATGGGACTGGTGGCAAATTCATTTCGCATTTATTTAATATTAAGTTTATTTTGACTTAATCACGAAGAAGAAGATTCTGAAAGAAAATAATCTACTACTCCAACCCCATTCACAAAGCCCTAAAATTAGTGACTAACTCAAATTTCCTTAAAACAATAGTTTGGACCTTTTCAAATCTGGAATTCATTATTTTTTGTTGGGAACAAATATTTCAGACTTTGAAATAAGAGCCGAAGAGTAACACCCTCCCGTAAAAGTAACGTAAAACCTCTCTCTGTACCACGTGACCTATAAATCACGTCAATTACTTCCTACCAAAAAGACATTCGGTACGCAGGTGTCATCTTCTCAAGTAATCAAAGCGTTTTAAAGATCAAGACAAAATTAAAACCGCGTGATTCATTTGATCGAGATTTTTACGTCCGAATTTTCCCGCAACTCGGATTTCGGGAATATGATCCGTATTAGAAATACTGTTAATAATAGTGATTGTCTTACAATACACGTAATTATCATTTTGTAACGCGTTTCGATGTGTGGCCTTCGAGCTCGTCAAACTAAAGAAATCATCAGACACCAACTTTACGCGAAAAGCCGGCATTGTCTTTGATATCACTAGCGGTCATAATTAAGAACAGGTGTATGCGACGTTACTTAATTAAAATAAAATAGGGTAGAAGGAGTGATAGAAAAAGAGAAGAGTGTGTGTGTGTGTGTGTGTGTGAGAGAGAGAAAGAGAGAGAGAGAGAGAGAGAGAGAGAGAGAGAGAGAGAGAGAGAGAGAGAGAGAGAGAGAGAGAGAGAGAGCATACTTCACAATATATAAGTTCATCTATTTCCTTTTCTTATTTTTTGAAATAAAATTACGCGATACTAAAACAGAAACCGACAGGACAGCTTTATGCATCTTAATATAAAAAAAAATTACCCATACATAAAATGCGCTTAAAAGCCTGTATGATACAAAAGCGTCGGTCATTTTTATTATTTGTATAATTGACTGCACTTAGATGACCCTGTTTTCCCAGCCAGGTATATCGTTTTATCCTCACATTAATCCGGGTTCCATTTCCACGGTACGGCACATAAAATTTCCGTATTTAATTAACGCTCAGGTTCAGCCGAGTGTCAAATTAAGAATCAGAGGACATCGATTCGATCAGGATTTAGTCGAAGTCATCACGACACGAATAAGCCGGTCAGCAGGTTGTCTTTATGTGAACGTAGCCGGATGTGAGCAAATTGAAAAAAGGGAGATAAGCCAGTGCGATTGAGGGCATCAAAGCGACATATAGGCTGCACATATAGATAATTATAATAAAAAAGGAGATTTGGAATATTTATTTTGATGAATTTGGAGTGTTAGGATTATATTTATTGAAAGGTATTTACAAAAAAGTTTTTTTTTATTTCAGAAAAATCAATAATTCCTTCAGAAATATGTCAAAAGCAGACTTTAAAGCGAACACAGCGTGATAAAAAAAATTCTTGACAAGTGTTTTTATTGATCGGGTCTACACTCAAAGTCAATAAAAATTAATAACAGAAATCACATGTATTTTAAAATATCAACCAAACTCGAAGTGCATTCCTTTGATGCTTGGCTACGTCGCTTTATTAATCATCTCCCGGAGAATTTTTATCCCGGAGCGAGGATCGGGGGGATTTTAAATTTTAACACATTTCATTTTCTTCCGAGAAGTTGTCGCAGTGGTGATAAACATTATGCGCTAAGAGACTTAATAGTGTTAAGAGTTTTTTTCGTGCACTGTGACCCCCTTTTTCCGAGATAAATCTCGTGTAAATCTCGGAGGGCTCGAGAGCTAGAAACATTAGATAATGGAATTTCCTTAAGGAGATAAAATAAGTATATTAACAACTGGTTCCTCGAGTTATGAAGACTATTACGGATTATTTTTATCAGATTAAAAGAAACTTTCTCTGAGAAAACAGAAAGGCCCTTTTATCGATTACAAGAGTCTAATGATGTTCTAAACTTGTAGTTATAGACAAAAAGGAGGGGGTAAGAAATGAAAATGTGAGTGTATGTGTTCGGAGAGAGAGAGAGAGAGAGAGAGAGAGAGAGAGAGAGAGAGAGAGAGAGAGAGAGAGAGAGTATCCTGAAAACTTTGTAAAAGCAATCCCATCGTCTAGATTCACACACATTTGACCCTGGTATTCGTCTTCCAGATCGCAATTTGCTTCTCAACTCGCTTCGGTTACCTGGATGAAAGACTGCCTTTTTATTGTGGTAGGTTTATTTAAACATCTCAGTCCACATCGAACTGAGAAATATTTACTTACCAGCGCAGATCATTACGTAAGGGTGGGAAGCCTCATTTATTTTGTGCATGGACGCCTTTAGTACGATTTGTCACCGGTGGAGTGAAAAAGAGAAAAGCAAAATCTTGCGACTGAAGTTTTATTTTTGTAAATGAATGGAAATCCTTTTCATCACAACTACAGAAATAAATGGTCTATTGGTCTTTTTTATTTGAGAACACTTTCCTGTGTAGTTTTGTGTATATACATGTATGTACTATTAACGTATTCATTATTCATGAATCTTGTACCATTATTATCAAAACTCCTCTTTTGATCGGTTATGATGTTCGTTTTTATGTTTTTATTCCTTTATATCAAGATCAGAATTTGATATTTAAACCTGACAACGATCTAATTCTGCATAAAATTTTCATTAAGATCATCTCAAGATTAGAGAAATACGATCTGTATGCGACCCCAAAAAGGATAGCTTTCCTCTTTCGACCAAAAAAAAAATGGAAGCGGATATGCCGTAAACGGTAATCTTTGCACACAATGTCGTAAAATTTGATACGAATCTTTAACGGCAATTCAAAGCATGGCTGAATATATTTAGTTTTTGATGTATCTTCAGCATTGATAATAAAAATAGGGTTTACACACAGGTGAAACTTGTGTCCATATAATTTCCCCCAGTCGCCGACCTCGGATGACACGTTTATGGTCCTTTTATTACGGAATATTTCAAGTTAAACGACACCGATATCACCAGAAGCTTGTAGTCACCAGAGAGAGAGAGAGAGAGAGAGAGAGAGAGAGAGAGAGAGAGAGAGAGAGAGAGAGAGAGAGAGAGAGAGAGAGAGACTTTAATGAAAGCGAGAAGAAATGAGTAAGAATGTGTAAACTCTAATGAAATTAAGAAATAGAGAGAAAGAGAGAGTTGAGAGTAGCTATGTTCATATTGTTGCTATTGTTTGGTTTCATACAGACAGTAGTATTGCACCGGATAAGTCAGTTTTTTGTTGAAAGAACAACAATTTTGATTTTATAAATTATTTTTTGGAAGGAGGAGGAGGGGGGGGGGGGGGTTGTCTTTTTTTTTAAAATGAGAAAATATTTTTGTTAACGTGCTCGTTGATGCATGTAAGGAAACTTGCAGACACAGTGTAGCAGTTGTTATATTGTTGTTGTTGTATTGTAGTAGTTGTATTGACCATGCGGTAATTTGTACACTGTTTATTTCCTTCCATCAGACATAGCTTACATTCCTTAATCACAACAGAACAAGTTATTTATTTCCTGTTAAAATGAGGTTGTGCTATATTCAGGTCACGACAAAGGAAAACCTTGCGAAAAAAGTGGGTTTCAAAATAGATAAATAAATAAATAAATAAATAAATAAATAAAAATCCAAAATGAGAAGGAAAAAATTTCCAAAATATAATTTAAAAAAAAATTTGAGTCTAGAAATATCGAAATACAAAGTTTTAATTTTAGATTTCATCATGCACTTTGTCTTGAAAAGACAGTTGGATCTTGTTCTCAGGTATTTTCTAAACAATTCTCCTTTTTCAGTTTTGAAATTTATCAAGTTATGTAAATACTGAGTTCATGACTGCTCAAATAAGAAGTCATATCCAGAATAAAAAAAGAAGCATTTGAGTTCCTACACAACGAACCCAAAAATTGGCATTCACACCACCTCATATAAATTACCAGAAAGACATTTTTTTTTCTTAATTTGAAAGTTTTATTTTAAAATGAAAAATTCAAAATCAAAAGTAGGCACGGTTTTTACTATCAAATGTTTCAAAAAGTCTACAGTATTGAATTCTTTTTTGGGTGAATAATTGAAAAAAAGGTCAGAGGTTATCGGTGGGTACACCTAATCACCGATTAATGGGCCATAAGGCCGAGAGTTTAGGCGAGTAATTATCAGAGCTATGCAATAGTAGGCCGCTTTCCTTGACGGTCCTATCTGATTACTTTTTCTGTGGGTAGCACCTTGGGTAAACGATTAAGATAAACAGACTGTTGGCTTTGAAGTCGGACTTTGAAAATTAAAGAGGTTCTTTCTTTTACTTTTATTCAGTCCTTTTTTATATATCGTATGATAAAAAAAAAATAAGATAAAAATGTGAATTTGTAATTATGGGCAAATAAATTGTTTAATTAAAATTCTTAACAGGTTACTATTATTTTTTTGTTAGTTTTGAAACATATACATATTTAATGGGTAAAGTATAGGTATGGTTCAGATTCGGCCAATATACCTATTTCCATGTACTTAAATTATAAAGAATTATGTCTCATTTGCTTAAAATTTCATTAAAAATCTTTATTTTTTTTTAGAATTAGAGAAAGATATATACTATTTACTGTAAAAAATAAATGAATTTTGAACGTGGTCTTTAAGATTTTGTTGATGATTCTTATCTGTTAATTAAAATAAAGAAATCAATATCAGATCAATAAAAATTATAAGAATAAATGTTCGATCAATATATCAATACCTTAAAAAGGAAAATAGTTTAAGCAATTGATTGGTTTTTTTTTTCAAATTCTCTTCATAAAACTAGAAAAAATAGAGAAGTCACTTCTCTATTTTTTCTTCTTTTTCTTTTTCTTCTTTTTCCTTCTTTACTTGGAGATCTTGAAAAAGGACTCTCTCTCTCTCTCTCTCTCTCTCTCTCTCTCTCTCTCTCTCTCTCTCTCTCTCTCTCTCTCTCTGTGCTACACTTTCCCATGACACCAATGGTCCCTAACGCCCTTCAAACACTTTAAAACAACACGAAAACCCTTTACAACACAACTATGACCGACCGAAAGCGAGGAGATTAAGACACTCAAAGTTTTAAATCAAACAAAAACATTTCAACAATGCTTTTCATAACTCATAATGCGATCGATATTAGCATGATAGAACAGACCTCCTGAAAAAACCTTAAAGTATGTTAGGGGTAAAATGGAAATCGACATTCCAACGTGATTAGGTAAAAATAAGTACTTGTGGCAGATGGAAAGTGAATTTAAAGTGAATTTAACACGATTAAATAAGCTAGTGAAATTATGTTTAAACATTCCAAAAAACTACTCATTTATTCATTTTGCAAAATGTGAGGTGGCAATTGTAATTTTAGAAACAAAAAATGATATAAGCATTTACAATAGGACAAAATAAAAAATTGTTAAAAGTTCAGAAGGAAACATAACAACGTTTGAATATATATTTAATAGGGTATATATGCAAGGTGTAGTTTTGATGATTATTTTGTGAATTTTAGGAATATAAATAAAACAAATTGATAGGTCAACGACCATAAACTGATGTGAAAGAAATGAAATTATGGTGTTTTTTAATTTGAATATTTGAGGTACAAATCATAATTTAAAAACTGTCGAAACTCTGACAAGGATTATTTAAGAATTAAACAAAAAATTGAACTTTTTTTTACTTCGAAAATACATAAATACATGTACATCCATAAAACATTGAAATAAAAACATCCCAGTAAGAATAAAAAAAAATACATACATCTAAAAATATGGGTTTTTTTCAGATTCTATATTTTGTTTTTATATTTCTCATTAGTTTTCATTTTGAAACCGAAAAAAAAAGTCTGACAATTTCTTTTTTTACAGATGTCGCGTCATTGCAATGGCCTTATAAATTCTTAAAGCCAGACTTTTTTCTTCTTTTTTAAAAGGAATTCCACTTGTCAATGGCTTTATACATTCTTAAAGCCACACTTTTTTTCTTCTTTTGACAAGAATTTTATTAATTTGATTTCTGACAAATATTAGGAACACTTGACAAATTATTTAAAAGGGCCCAAGTATTTGATATCAACACTTTTGAGCTACATACATATGTCGAATATCTCCGTATTCATATGTTTTTAATTAATTCAATAGAAACTGTTTTATTTTTCAATTAATGTATAAACAAATAACACCGGTACGATGTTGGTTTAAAGCGAAAGGTAATACTTTTTTATCATAGTTATATATCAGGTATTCATACACAATAAATTCTTTATGATCGTGTACTATATTTACAATGACATTCTTAGGAGCCCATTATTTGCACCGACATGATAAAAAGAGAGACACATATAACTTAATCTCTCTCTCTCTCTCTCTCTCTCTCTCTCTCTCTCTCTCTCTCTCTCTCTCTCTCTCTCAGAGTAAATTCTATACTACTAGAAATACGGTACCTTAAAGGTGTTCTAAATCCAGGTGTATTTTTTACATCTCCAAACCACTGAGCAGAATATGTCCCTTCTCTAGTTCTCTATTCAGACGAGATCTCTATTCCCGATAATTACGTTGTATCTAATCCAAACACATATTGCTCAAAATCAGTGTCAGTATAGAACTTTTCTTTTCTACCGAAACTACCCTCAAAATATGTTCGAAAAAAATCACCAAAAATCCCTTCCCAGTCAAAGAAACATTTTTTTGTCAACAAATATTTTTTAAAAAATGTCTCCTCAAGGACAGACTTCTTTCTCACAAAAAAATACAGTCCACCGCCGTCGCGGTGTTTGACGGATTTTAATGAACTACATACAACCTAATGCCGGGCAGACGACACATTCTATTTACACACTAATCCAAGATGGCGCTCAGTACGTGCCTTTGAAATGTCGCAAAGCGAGACGAGAATTTTATTGAACAAAAAAAAAAAAAACGGGGGGTGACTGAGGTATTTTAATGTTTCTAGGCGCATCTCGAGTTCTTTTTTGTTGTTGTTGTGAAAGTCAGATGGGGTATTTGAAAAAAAGAAAAGCAATGAGTGTTGTACACTTTGCATGTATAATTATGTTTAACGTTAAACACCCCTTGTTTAATGTACACTTGCAGCTGTTTACAAGATTTTAATAAGAATACATTTTTTAAAGCTTTTGTGTGTGTGTGTGTGTTCAAATTGACCTATGAGAACTTGGACCTATTTTGCCGTAGGATCTTGTCCTTTAAGAGACTGAATAGCTTTTTTATGTTCAACTTTTTACAGCGGCTTGTCAAACTGTTTTTTAAAACATTAAATAGAGATATTTGACTTCAATTAACGGAATGTCAGATTGAAGAACTTTCTTTATAATGATTTTTTTTTTCAAGTTGCATGTGATGTCTTCTTTGATAAGAGTCGTGTCAACTCGATGTACACTGACATGCAAAATAAATGCGCGGGTCTTTATCTTTGTATACTTTTCCCCTTCTATCAAACAAATACAACCGTCAAAGAACATATAATGTACCAATTCAATGTTCAAGTGTAAGAAAATCGGCATGCTATAATGTTGGCCATCAATACATCTATTTTTAGAAGAAGCATTAACTGAAAATACCTCAGATTATAGCAATGGCAGAGACATCAAAGCAACAAAACTAAAATAAAAATGTTTAGTAATGCAGCAAAATATCATCATTATTACTTATAACTACATTTTAATTTATTATGATGTCATGTTTAATCAGCAGCATCAGAATGAAATCAAAAGAAAAAAGACAATTTTTTTAAGCAAAGTGTTTGATAGTGAGGTAAGATAGCACCATCAATATCACCATAACATGATGATGATGATGATGATGATGATGATGATTTGCATATTTTAAATGGCAAATCATCATCATCATCATCATCATCATTAACATGGTCGTGTATTATAATCACCTATTTCTCAATAAACGACATGAAGATCATCATCATCATAACTGTTTTGACAAATTCATCATCATCATCATCATCATCATCATCATCATCATCATCATCATCATCATCATCATCATCAAGCTGTTGACAACAATGATTTACACAGACAATTGATGCATGCTTTAATTATTTTCCTAAAAGCGTTGGGCTGTAATATCTAAACTGAATAATGTCTTTTATCAACTGTTTCATCGAAACTGTATTCTCAAGAGAGAACTTGGTGATCTTTTCGTAATCTATCTAAAAATGATCTCCCAGAAGACATAATTCATAACTGCAGATTGCGTGCATTTTGTATAACTAGATACACAAAGCAACGGACCCCTCTCTTCTATAGTTACCGCTTATCGTAACAGGCCAGATAGATAATACGATAGGGTTAAATGAATTGCTCTGTTAAAAGGGTATTTTGCGGTAATTAGAGTCACGCTTTGACTACGTCACACAATGGACGGCTGACAAATCTCTGTCAAGGATTATTGATGAGTGTTAATTGGGAATAAATATTGGAAATATTACACTAAATTACATCGCGATCGGGTGCAATGTATAAGTTACGCCCCTTTTCATTACTGTTTTAATTTAGACATTTTAATACAATAAAGGGTTAAATACAATTTAACCATAAGAAACAACTGATTTTCAATGATCTCGGTATGCTCTGAATAAAACTGGTACCTCCAGGACCAAATGAAAATATATTTTAAAAGAGCGACAAACATAATTGTTTTGTAATTTTATTGCTACACTTCTTCGAGTCAGAATAAAAAAAGACAAAAATATGGGTTCTTGAGTCAACATACAAACAAGACTTGCGGACGAACAGTTCCATTTGAAAGTGGATAGGAAATAAAATGCTCATGCAATGTTATGTACTATAATTTTGTATGGTTGTTAAATACATTATCCTGACCAATTTATCTTCCAACACTCCGTGATAATGACGTCACATTCAATATTGAAGGTACTGTTATCCTCTTTGCCGAATAAAGAAAAAAGTTGCAATTTATTCAAGTAAGAGTTATCTTTCCTACCAAGAGGAAATTTTTACACTGTATACTGATAAGTACATTGAAGGAAGAATTACGGCTGTATGTTCATACATTCATTCAGATTCACATTTATATAAGTAACAATCGTTTCTGAATAAAACACTTCCTGAACTTATAACATAAATTATTTCTTAAGATATGCATGTGATAATGCTATATTTGGTATGCATGTTTACTATGCATGTTGTTTTAAAAGTGGGAATGTACTAGGGTACATTATATCTTTGGGTGTCACATGTACTTGTATGTATAATAGTACGATAGACGATACCATTGGTTATATTTTAACAAGCACCAAAACACACCAAAAATTCTGAAATCAAGTTATTTTAACCATTGTGTGCAATTGAAAAGAGAAAGAAAAGACAACCCGGCATTGTATGAAGGACGATACACCTGTTCGGAATTATTCGGGTTAGAATAACATGACCGGTACCTGACCTTACTAATAGTCCCGCCCACAAATCCGCATCTTTTGAATTCTTTACAGCTCCAGAAACGAGGAGAGTGACTTCACGGCCAAAATTGGGGAGAAAATTACAGATCTGGCGCTCTAAATGGACGACCAAGATTTCAAAGCGTGTATTATACATGTGACATTCTTTTTGCTTTAAATTCAAATCAATTATGTCTGTCTTTTAACTTTAGCACGAACTGTTTGAATAGAGCAGAAGGCAATTGCAAACTTATTAAACGAAAAAGAAAATTAAAATAGATTCTGTACAGTAGAGTAAATATACGTGCATCTGTAGAAAGTGTTTAAGAGTTTTTTGGTCCAGTTCAAATTAAACCGGAATTATTTTTTTTTTCAGAAAAAGTCTCATTTAAAAAGTAAAAGATGGAAAGAGAACAGAGAAGATTTTTTGTAATATATATATATATATATATATATATATATATATATATATATATATATATATATATATATATACATACATATATGTTATACAGATTATGTGGACATCAAGTATTTGAGAATAACCTTTAGGCAGACCTCAAATTAAGGCAGACAAAAACGGGTCTGCCTGATTTCAAAAGCAATAATTAACGTTGCTTTTATTATTAATTAACTTTGTTTACCATTTTTATGCAAAAACTATACACAATTAATTCATGGAAATATTTTTTGTGTAAATTGTTTATTATTGGTCAGAATGAAACATCATTTAAAATGTTGAATGTATGTTTTTACAAATACGCAGCATACCCTTTTGGTGGACAATGTTTAACTGGATAAAAAACATACTTTTTAAGAGTATGTTTCATGTTTTTAAACCTTTTTTGTCAATTAAGATCATGTTTTATCGAATGCCATGGTTTTTTCCGAAAAAAAAAGTTATGATAAAAAAGTCGATATATTTGCCACCGTGCCAAGTCTTCATTTGAGATATATTTTTTGTCCGAAAATGCACTTCGGTTTTTTAAGATGGGTTGCGAGGGCTTCCGAACAAACATGGCTGTTTTGAGTTACGAGAGATGCGTAAGTAGGATCAAGCTTATTTAGACTAGCTTACTAAGTTTTTATCTTGTTTTCTTGATATTTATACTTTTAAACAGTAAATTTTATTTGTTGTCACACTCTATTCATGAAATATGACGACAAAAAACATGTTGAATTGAGGAAAACATTTCAAGGACTTAAGGATGACGTTTACTCAGAATGAAAAAAAATTCCACTGATGATAATGAAACCCCATCTATTGTATGTTATAGACCTTTGATTGTAGTGTTATTTTTCACTTTCAAAAAAGTAGGTCAATGACCTACTTTTTGAGTAAATGGCCATTGAATATTTTTTGAAAAATCAAGAAAAATCCCATAAAATTTTACACTACAATTTAAATTTTCTTAATTGTAAATATATTTCAAATAATAAAACACTTTAAAAAATGTAATACATTTTATGAAGTCAGTGGCACTAAATAGATACAAAACATTAAGATTTCGGCTACAATTTGAAAAAATATTCCAGTCCGAATTTCCTCTATCAGTTTTCAAATTCCTACCCATATTTGATCTTAATTTACAAAAAATTGAATGATGATAATACAAAAACATTAATAGCATTGAACTACTTATATTGACCTTATTCTGTTGGCATAAAATTTATATGAGGTCAATGATCAAAATTTTGAGATATGGTGTCTTTTATCGTTTTTAAGCATTTTTTAATATTTTCGCACTTCGTGCCCTACAATTATTTTAATGAATAAGTGAGAAAAAACAAGCAGAACATACGAAAAATTATATAGACTAAAATATATAATCTTAACTTTCAATATTAGAGTACTGCCAAAAATGTTTTAGCGGAAAACAAAATCTGCAAAATTTAGTCCGAATTTCCTCTGTTTGGCTAATAGTCTATTTTTGTTGGAGCCTAATTCCGTAATAAAGTAAAAATATCAAATGTTTTGTCAATAATAATTCATTTTATTAATACTTTTTTTGTTTAGAACAAATTTTACTCATTACATTGATATTTATAACAATCCGAATTTGAGAACTCAAACCCTGAGTAAACAACACCCTTAACAAAGTTAAACAATAATACATCAAAACTGATTAATAAATAATTAAATTAAAACAAAATATTTGCAGTTTTAAGTCAAGAGAAAACTCATTCTATGAGATGCATGCATTTCAAAACAGTAGGTTTTACATGTTAGATAATATGACGTCATGGTTGATTTTGGCGTCACCACAAAAAGATGTAGGGCCTATTGTAAATATTAGCTAATCTAGTGTAACGTTAAAGAGTTAAATAACCTCGTGTTCGTAATAATTTTATGCATAATATGTATACGTTTTCAGCTGAAAGCAGTCCTAGAAAACGATAAAGAAAAAGGTAGGTACATTTATGAAATGTAAACAAGCATGCCCCGGCCCTGATGTGTACATGTACCTAACGTTATAGTGATGTTGAGTTGTCTCACTACTGTTATGTCGCAAGAGGCTGCTTGTTAAATTATAGAATATTACCTAAATCACATTAAAAATAATCTATTGATAATTTGGATAATTATCATTCAAGTTTGTGTTCAAAAAGGAGGGGTTGGTGGTTATTTAGGAACTCTTCTGTTTCTTGAGGTAATAATTTTCGGTTCACTGAATGGATGTTGAACCTCGTCTGGGTAAATATCTTGTAATTTATAGCATTTTATCTTGAATTTCAATAACATAACATGAAAATGTGTTCTAAATATGTATTATAATAATATTATATGTATTACGTAGTGGGAATTTTGAAGATTTTTTGTGGTTCTGTGTGTTTAGTGAATAAACGAGTCCAGTATGTATAGTATCATGGTATGCGGTCAATAGTAATATCAGGCATCACTTGTATCATTTCTTTTATCACTTCTAACAAATAAGATCTGTAAAATAGTGTCAAGTAATGTGTGTACATTTTTTTGAATTATTACAATCGGGTTCGTTATCGGGGTTGGGCTATCCTCTTTGGCTTGATTCGGGGTACAGAAGACGGTAAGTAATGATATTGTGCATTACAGGCCATTTTTTTCACAAATTTCTACCAGCAGATACTTAATGGACTTGGCTATGTTGCCCGAGATAAATTAAAGAATATTATTTTGTCCACTTTGTATTTTATTTCAATATCAACTGCATAGTTTGAATTTCCTCTGTCCTGTTGTCTCCTAGTATCGGTCATACTAAAACACGCCTGCCGACGCCTGCCGGGGAAAACACGCCTGCCGAGAGAAAACCACACGCCTGCCGTTTACCTGATGGATTATTTTAATATTTTTTTTGATATTTTATTTAACTTAACTAAATTAAGTATCATAAGAACAAAAAGTTGACTTTATGTTGATTATTTAGCACAAAATTAGCAAAAATGTTCAATGTTGGTAAAGACAGATAACTCGTACGTAGAATTCATACGCCTGCCGAGGAAATCTAGACGCCTGCCGTTTATTTGATGGATTATTATACTTTTTTCTTTGATATTTTATTTCTTTTAACTAAATAGATAATAGAAATCAAAAGTTGATTTTATATTAATTAATTAACACAAAATAAGTAAAAATCGAGTAAGCTGATAGCTCTTACGAAGAAATCATACGCCTGCCAAGAAAATGTATACGCCTGCCGTTTATTTAATGGATTATTTTGATTTTTTCTTTGATATTTTAGTTTACTTAGCTTAATAAACGATAATAGAAATAAAAACTTGACTTTAAATTCATCAATTAACACAAAATTAGTGAAAATCGGGAAAGTAGATAACTCTTACGCAGAATGCATACGCCTGCCGAGAAAATCTATACGCCTGCCGTTTATCTGATAATTTTTTTGGGGATATTTTATGTTTCCTTCCTAAATACATGATCAAAGAAATAAAAGGTTATTTTGTATTCGCTGTTTAATGAAAAATATTATTAAAAATGTTCAAAGTCTGTAAAGAAGACAAAGAGTTCTTACCCTGCTTACGCCTGCCGAGACACTGAGTTGTAAGCCTGCTGATTTAATCATTTATCCATGTCTTTTATTTTTATTTCTTGAAAAACTTCAGCTTTTTACATAGTTATCGTTATACCGTATTAGTGTTTTCATACCCTTATTCTTTTGTTGCAATTAATTAAAGATATATTACAAACTCAAATCAGGGACATATGTATTGTTATATACATGTACATAACTTTTGTATGTCTCTGCTCGAATTTTAAGATTAAAGATGGTCTCTAGTTTTCCGAAGAACCCTTAAAATATGCATGTATTTTACGTATAATCAAAATATTTTATGTTATATATTCATACGATCTAAAAGTGGTGTCTGAGATAAGAAGGAAAGTATACTGATGCACGAATATATTTAATTAATGCACTGTTATACTAAGTTCAGAAATACGTATGGATTCAAACTGTAAATACTGTGTTGGGTGAACATGAAAATACAAAATTCAAGACATGTAATGGAAATTAATATTTACACCAACTCAATCAATTCAAAAGATGCAAATCGACTATTTCATTTCTTTAGAGAAGTGGACTGGCATAACCTTTATCCGTGTATGAGGGCTATATTATCAAAACCGATTTGGTTTGACTTTTCCTATAGCGTCACGATCATTTCTGTCAGCTACGTCATGCATAAATTATACACGCCGCCGTTGTGAAAACTTTATGATTGGTTGTGTTAGGCGGAGTTATCAGATGCTTATGCAATGCCAGAGCTGAAGGATTTCTCAGAACAGTTCATTTCCCCCAAATATTATTCATTCAAAATCGACTATCCCCTATGTTTAAATTCTGTGCAAAACTCACTCTCTCTCTCTCTCTCTCTCTCTCTCTCTCTCTCTCTCTCTCTCTCTCTCTCTCTCTGTAAACGGGCGTTAAACCATAGCCTCAACTCAAGCTACGGTCCAGAGTACGGCGTTATAAAAAATATAATATTTAGAAGTTGCATGTGCTAAGCGTTCAATTCATGTAAATACCGTAAATGTGTAATATGCACATGTATTACCTACTAACTTGCCAGTCGAAGTGATAGATATGAATTCCTCGATTTCTACACCTTTCGATCGGCAATCGACAGTCAATAAAAGAATTGAACGATGGTGTGAAAGAACGAGACGGAAGTGGAGAGTGCAAGGGGGTATGTACATGTGCGTCTTCATTAGACAAGTGTCCGATTCGTTTCTCTTCTGTTGCCCTATCACTTTCGGTGTAATATATATACTAAAATATCCACAAACCATTTACTGCAGATTTCTTTATTTTACCTGTCTCTGAACCGCCGATCACCAGCTCCATACATGAACACTGGTTTGTTTACATACATAAAAAATACAGTTCTTGATCCGCCTTCCAAGTACGGAAGAAGGTTGTTTAATAGGAGAAAGTTTGGGGCAAGTAAAATACAATTATTAACAGTAGTAAACTAAATGAAGAATTATTATTTTGTTCAAAAATAGCATATTTTATATGCAGCAAATTGCCGTAAAGTTTTTTTGTACATGTAAGTATTGTATGCACTGTAGCTTTATATTTTCTAACCCAAAATTTATACATAGAGCTACAGCTATATATGTTATGTACCGTATGTATTGTTTTATCACAAGTGTACACTTTCGAAAAATAGCCCAATTTCGACAGTCACGAGTACCCATGTGATTTTTTTAGTTGTTCTGTCCGTGCATAATTTAGTCTTAGTTAACCAGCAGCCAATCAGTGGTAAGCTGAATCCACCAATAAAAAAATTGTGGTTAAGGTGTGGGTATTGTTTATGTATGACGTAGCTGAAAGAGTTGAACGCGACGCGATCGGTAAAGTCAAACCAAATCGGTTTTAGTAATATAATGTATTTCTTAAACAAACAGGCTAGCGTACTTAAATTGTGTAAACATTCCAGATTTTATAAATATTTATGCTTCTAAATTATTAATTCTAGTAAATGTATATGGGGAAAGGTTAGACTTTTTAAGCAAAGTGCATTTACATTTTCGTACACAATTAGTTCTGTACAATGTTTGTAACTGTTTACATCTTTAAAACTTTTTCATCTCAAGACTTTCACTGCCTAGTTCACCAAACTATATCTAAATCTCTAGATTCTGATTCTGTTTCGCTGCGTTTTTAAAATCAAATATTTACATGTACAGGACATTCATAAGCCTGTAGCAAAATTTTACATTGCATGATATCAGTGTAGCGGATAATTATTCCATTCAAGGGAAAGAGGGGTATGGGGGTATCAGTTTGAATACTTAAAAAAAACCCGTCTTTTTCTAACAATCTAACAAGAAAATATAACATAGACTCAATCATACCCCACTATAGACTTTTGAAACCCAATACACGCTTAACCTTCAAGTGATGACTTATTCTGTTCGTAGAAGAAAAAAAGCAGACTTATAGAGCATGCAATTACCAAATCAAAGCAGAACTCTGTAGGTTGATTCAATATTCAACACAATCAATATACTGGTATAATTATTGCAGCTACATGTTCAGTATATGCTTTATTTTGAGGCTATCATTCAGTATTAAGTTCGTTTAATTTTCTCAAGCTGATGAAAATGTGACCGGGTTATGGTCTCAGTTTTTAATGGAGAAAAAAAAAGAACCCTGGTTTAACGTTGTAAAGTGATTCAAATCATGTCAATATTCTTGGATATAAGCCTGGACTGTCTCGTAAATAATAATGAATGATAATTTCCCCTACAAAATAAGTTTTGTTTTTCTGTATATTTTATAAGCTTCTCGAAGATATATAGTAACACAAATATTTCAATGTTTTCGGTTATGAAAGGACTATACACGTTTTATGAAGAGACGTAAGTCTGACCAATTAAAAACTGTTGGCTTATTAATCAGAAATAGTTTTTTTTATTAAGTGCTTGTACATGATATATACATATATAAGGATAAAATGGTATTATTCTTCAATTTCATATAGATACATAAAAAATACAAATATAAGAGTCAGAAACCATGATATGGCGACCTTGTTAATAATTAGGTGTAAATTCAAAGGCTATACATAGTATCCTAAGACATACTTAGGTAGATCGACTCGTTCATAACTATTTTTCTCAGTCACCTAAAACACATGAGAGAGAGAGAGAGAGAGAGAGAGAGAGAGAGAGAGAGAGAGAGAAGGGGGCTTGTGTACAAGGTGTGTGCTTCATGGTCATCTTCCAATATACAGGTAGGTAAGGTCTATTGTTTCTTAAGAGACAAAAACCCGTCCAATTCACACAGAATACACAAGAAACTAACACGTGCATGTATATACACACTCACGTGTATCAATCAGTAGAGCAACGATCATTAGTTATCTTTGGATATGTAGCCCCAACCCCGATTCGCCCAAAATATTATAGCAAAGAACATAATGAGTAAATTATTTTGTTATTCGTACATGATTTGTAATAAAATGAGATAAAAATACATCAATCTGTATGTGCATGTTCAGATTGTGGTCCAGTTTTTTCATTTACAAAACTGTGAGTGTAACCGTTTGAGGGATAGTGAAGTGAATGATATTGTAAGCCGTATGGTATGATTATATACATTGAAGTATCATAGTGTCATTTTGACCCTCAAATATATTTTTCTATTTTTGCTCATTTCAAAATGTATTTTATATTTTTTATTATATTGACCAGATAAGATATATTATTTGCAAATCGTGTCAACGCAGATTTACATAGAGAAAAAGCCTTAAGCCATTCGACAGTATTTTTCGTAAAAAGTTGTGAAATCAATTAGTGCCATTTTAAGTAATCAAAAGTAAGTTATTTAGTTTCATCTGTCGAAGAATTCCTGTTTTCTTAATTACGTAATAGTCATTGTAATGCAAAGCCCTCGTGTCAATCCGTTTCTTTGACGTCGAGAATGAGTTAATCTTCTCTCACGGCTTTTTAGGAACAATTAATGACAAGAATAACTCAACACCAGGACAGGGGACGCTATAGAGTTTTTGTCCGATCACTTTTGCGACGGACATCAACCAATAAACATATAATTTTACATTGTCTCCTGTCCTGTGTTTCAGGTATGTAGATTTTATTTGTTCTTTGTATTTTTAATTTTTATCACATTTGTAGAAAACTGGTTATGCTGCTGAACTTTTTAGTAATGATTTAATATCATCAAATTGTGTCATGAGAATTTTGCATTTAGCTGTATTATTTTTAAATTACCAGTAAGGTTTATCTCACTTAGGTAATGTGTAAGAATCAAGTAACAACATTTTTCTATTTAGCTTACTCTATATATTTTTGATTAGAAACTGATTTTTAAGTTTAAGCACTTTTCGGATATTGTATATCCGCCATATACAGGTTTTACATTTAGTTATGTAAACACTACATTTTGTGCAAACGCGCAGTCCATCTTGCTGTTTTTCATATTTATTCGTTACAAAAAGAAATATGCAGAAAGTATCAATGTAAGTGAACTTGTCCGGTGATACTGAACATCTGATCAGGCTTTACTTGTTTTATGTTGATTGTAAGTTAAGCTCAATGTTTAGATAATGCGAGTTAAGATAATAGATGTGTTAAGCTTAACCATAGTCAGTGTTTGTATATAGTAGATTAGGTTTTGCAATGATGTTTGTCATCTTTGTTAGCTCCCCCTTTTTGGATAAATCCGGAAGTTAGGGTTTTGTATTGTTGCTCTCTGTAAGCAAGCCCCCCCCCCCCTTTCTGTGTGAAACCGGAAGTCACTATCATCCGAGTTGTAAACAATCACACGTGCATTTTCTATTTTTGGTCTGTTCCTTTCAAGTCCCTCTCTAGCCAAGCAAATATATTATTAGCTAATTTCCCCCATTAGAATGTAATTACACACTTTGAATTTGATCATTTATTTTTATAATAAGGATGTATAGTAGACATATTATTGTACCTGTGTAATGAATTGTGTGTTTATATAATGATGTTTAATTAACACATGAACATGAATCTGTGGCATTGTTATGCACTTTCATTTTGATTTTACAGTGTACCATTGTTTTTATATCTTTTATTATAATTATATTTGACATCACTTTTGCGACGGACATCAACCAATAAACATATAATTTTACATTGTCTCCTGTCCTGTGTTTCAGGTTGAATATTATTAGTTATCACCAGAGCCCCAATCACACGGTGATAAGTTGGTGCAGAGATCCGAACAATCCCGGATGAAAGCAAACAGACCACTGAACTACAACCTGAGGAATAGGACTCCCAGCTTCCTAACCTCACCAGAGGATACAGAGACAGGACAACACTCCCAGTCCAGTACCGCTGAGTCCCAGCAGCAACCAACGTTGGACAACGCTGCTGGCCACCAAGAAACTGGGGCAGACCATCCTCTTGTGGAAACAGAGGAACAGATTCACTTGAGTGAAACCAACCTACCAGCTGAGGACGTGCAGGTTCATTTTAACGAGCCTGCAATCACCGAAGAAGCAGACCCACAAACAGAAAACAGTGAAAACATCCCAGCTGAGGATACAGAGCATCAACACATTGATTCTCGAGACGCAGAGAGAACCGAAGATCAGCAGTTTTCTGAACAACTTTATATCAGTGATAGCATTCCATTAGACTCAATTAACCTAACAAACATGGCTACTATTGCCCAATTATCAAAATTTAATGGCACTGAATCACCATGTATTTGGTTATCCAAGCTCAGTGCGTGGCAGAAGTTCCATAGGATCACTGACAATGCTGTTCTTGACTATATTCCTTGTCTTCTAGAAGGCAGCGCTGGAACCTGGTTTCAGACCATCAACCCAGGACAGTTTCAAAACTTACAAGGGTTCAAGGATCTTTTAAGTGAAAGATTTAAACCATCTGCGCACAAGACTGCCATGCTTAGTATAAAGCAAGAACCCAATGAAACATGTGAACAATATCTTGAGAGGGCAGAACGACTGGCCTTGGCTCATCATGATCTTGACGAAGCCTACAAGGTCCAGTTTATTGCAAATGGACTTAACACAAACCTAAGAGGGCGTGTTCTGGCCAGGGAACCTCAGACTTTTCAAGCGCTGCGTAAAGACATTTCCCTGGTCCAACTTGAACTAGGATGTGACCAGCATGTGTCCTTCATGACTCCCAACACCTCGTTTGACATGACTGAACTAAGTAGGTCGATAAATAGCCACATAGAGCAAACAGTCTCCACTCAGATCAACGCCTTAGCAGACCGTCTTCAAGAGGCTCAACACTTTGATCGACGCAGAGAGGAAGAAAGACGAGATCAATACCGCGACAATTCCAGAGGTCAACATGAACGGTACCGAGACACTTACAGAGGTCAACATGAACAGTACCGAGATGATTCCAGAGGTCGACATGAACAGTACCGAGATGATTCCAGAGATCGACACAATCAGTACAGTGACACTTCCAGAGGTCGTTACAAATCCCCTTACCGTGACCACTCCAGAGGACGTGATGGCTCCCGACGCAGAAGTTTTGAACCCAGGGAAGATTTCAGGGACTTCAGCAGTGATCGGTCTAGAAACTCAAACTTTCGCCACAACAATTCACCACGAAACCGGAATCGACGAGACTCGACTCCAGGCCGACACCCAGAAAGGAGACGCATGAATGAGGGAGAGAGCTCCATGTGCGCTGGTTGTGGTAAGTCATGCCAAATTAGAAGTTCATGCCCTGCATTTAACACTAGATGTTACAACTGTAAAAACTTTCACCACTTTAGCCGCATGTGCACTAAACCTTTCACAAACACCAAACCTCACAACAAAAATTCCTTCAAACAACAACATAACCACTCTTTACGAAGATAGGGATTCGCGCCTATCCTCAAAAAGGATAGGCAGCATCACTCTGACCATCACACTAACCACAACCCTAACCACCATTCCACTACTAATGCTTCCTCTTCCCAGTCCAAACCCTCAACTAACAAACAGTTACCAACTAGTGCTAACAAAACTCAAAACCCTCCATCAAAACGACATTCAACATCTCCATCGTCAAGAAATGTCAACCTCATCATCCCAGTCGAAAAGAATACAGTCAATGTGACTATTTACAGAAGACATTTCAGAGCTTTGGTAGACACCGGTGCAAGTATTTCCTGTATTAGTGCTCAACTCCTAACAAAACTTGGTATTACCCGAGGCCAACTAAATACTTCCAACATTAAAGATGCAGTCGCTGTTGGAGGTGAACGACATGCAAGCCTTGGTGCTATAACTCTTCCTGTGTCATTCAATGGACCCATCATTAACCATAAATTCCATGTGTTTCAATCCTTTCACCAACCTCTAATTCTTGGATTGGACTTTCTTCAAGCAAATGATGGAATTTTCAATGCAGAAAACAACACTCTTTATGTGCGTGACTCAGAAGATACAGCATTTGCCATCGACACCAACACTGGACTTGCACGAGTTTCAAAATTTACCATAATTCCAAAACAGTCTGTAACTTTACTTCCAGTGTTCCTATCAAATGTGCCCAAAGATTCATGTGTACTTCTCGAACCAAACCCAAAATTACCATCACTGCGACTTGCAGGTGCTAAATGTATAGTTGACACTAAAGACAACAAAGCCTTTATTCAAGTCATCAACCCAACAACAAAACGAGTCAGAATCAATGCAACTACAGTGATCGCATCAGCAACAATCGTCGATCCAGCCACTGTGTTCACCATGGAGACTTCTGAAGATAACCAGACCATCTCTTCTAATACAAGTAATGAACCACTGAACTTTGACCTCAACAATGCTGACCTATCAGATGAACAAAAACAGTTACTTCTGACATTTCTAAATAATCACCGTTCTGTGTTTGCAACTGATTTAAAAGAACTTGGCCAAGCCAATACACAACCACACAGGATAGAAACCGGTGATGCGTTACCAATTCGGCAAAGGTTCTATAGACAGTCACCTCAAACAAACGCCGAAATGAATCGCCAACTCCAAGAAATGCTAGACACTGACATAATTGAGGAATCCGACTCCATGTGGCAAAGCCCTGTTGTCATGGTGAAGAAAAAGAACGGCCAACTTCGCTTCGCTGTGGACTACCGAAAACTCAATGCAGTCACCAAGCAATTTACTTTCCCTCTGCCTCGTCTAGAGGATGTGTTTGACACTATCGGTACCACACAGGCTAAATTTTTCTCTACCTTGGATCTTGCTTCAGGATTCTGGCAAATACCAATGGATGAAGAAACCAAACACAAATCTGCCTTTGTAACCCCCACTGGCGTGTACCAATGGAAGAGGATGCCCTTTGGTCTCGTAAACGCACCTGCCAGCTTCCAAGCGCTGATGACTCACGTTCTAAGAGGACTCAATTGGAAGACATGCCTGGTGTATGTAGATGACATCCTTGTCTTCTCCAACTCCTTTAAGGACCATCTTAAACACCTAGATGAAATCTTCAGACGACTCCAATCAGCTGGCCTTACACTGAAACCAAGTAAATGTTACTTCGCTCTTCCAGAGGTGAAATACCTTGGACATGTTTTGACAAAAGATGGTATTAAAGCAGATGTGTCAAAAACTGATGCTGTCCAATCATTTCCCACTCCAAAGAACCAAAAAGAGCTAAGATCATTTCTGGGACTTTGTAATTATTACAGAAGATTTGTGAAAGGTTACAGTAAAATTACAAGCCCACTCACAGTATTGCTCTCCAAAGACGAGGAATTCTTATGGACAGACAAATGCCAGACTGCCTTTGACCGACTAAAAACTGCCTTAACCACACCACCTGTATTGGCCTACCCAGACCACACACGGCAGTTTACCCTGACTACAGATGCATCTGGAACAGCCATAGGATACATTCTTGGGCAAAAAGACATAAATGGACGAGAAAGAGTCATCGCGTATGGTGGACGTTCTCTAAACAGACATGAGAGAAAATATCCAATCTCAGAACGTGAAGGACTCGCCATTATCGAAGGGATAAAAACCTACCATGTTTACTTAGCTGGACGCCCATTCAAAATTTATACAGACCATGCTGCTCTAAAATGGCTCCATAATGTTAAACAGTCAACAGGACGTCTTGCAAGATGGGCAGTAGTACTCCAAGGATATTCATACGAAATATTATTCAAAGCAGGAA
This sequence comes from Magallana gigas, assembly GCF_963853765.1. Taxonomy (NCBI): domain Eukaryota; kingdom Metazoa; phylum Mollusca; class Bivalvia; order Ostreida; family Ostreidae; genus Magallana; species Magallana gigas. The sequence goes on along the minus strand of NC_088853.1, from coordinate 51,831,050 downwards.
AGAAAAATGAAGTTGCAGATGCTTTGTCCAGACGTACATATCCTGAAACAAGCAGTCAAGCCCTAGAACCAGAAGACATTATTCCATCACCTGATGTCCAATGTTTTGCTCCTGTAACTGAAGGAAAATCTACTCAAGCAACCTTCTTTTACACCGACTATCAACGACCATTTCCAACAACCATAGATGTAGATACAGTTCACCAAGTAGATACAACTTCCATTGATGAACTTCAAAGCAGTTGTCCAGATTTCGAAGCTTTGTACAATTACTTTAAAAACAAAGAGCTTCCAGAGGACAAGAAAAACCGAGATCGACTTCTTAGCGAGTCGAACTTCTATGTGTTTCTTGATGATGTCTTATATCATTACTATCAGCCAAGATCTAAAAGGGCACGCCATCCAAACAACCATCTGAAACAACTAGCAGTTCCTCGATGCCTCAGAGAGGACGTCATACGCTCCTATCATGACAGTCTTGCTGGAGGAGCACACTTCGGATTTGAACGAACATACCGTGCTATTCAACTCAAGTATTATTGGCCAGGCATGTACCAAAACATAGCAGACTACGTCAGATCCTGCAGAGAATGCCAGCTCGCAAAGAAACCAACACATCATGCACCAGCACCTCTCACCCCTATGCCAATTGAGGACCGATTCTCAAGAATTCATATGGACATTCTTGGACCACTGACAAAAACAACAGAAGGTCACAAATACATTCTTTTGATTGTGGACTCATTTAGCAAGTGGCCAGAAGCTTTCCCACTCAGGACGCAGGAATCTACGGAAATTGCTAAAGTGCTCTTTAAAGAAATATTTTGTCGGTATGGTGCACCATATACAATTGTCACGGATCGTGGACAGAACTTTATGAGCAAACTGATAACAGCTGTGTGCCAAATATTCCAAGTCACCAGACATTTTACCAGCTCTTATCATCCGCAAACAAATGCCACGTGTGAGAGGATGAACAGTACCATTGCACAGTGTTTGCGTACATACGTTAACAAAGACCAAACAAATTGGCATGACATTTTACCTGGAATTCTAATGGCAATCCGAATGAGTCCATCCACACAATCATCAGACCTAGCGCCCTACCACATTTTATTTGGCAAAGAGATGTACTTACCATTTGACACTTCTCTGATACCTAAGGATGGTATGAATCAAGATGCTAAGGCTCACGTCACAAACCTAATGAAACATCTCAAGGTAGTGCAGGAGATAGCTGAACAAAACATCCAACATGCTTGTCAAAAGCAAAAAGAGCAATACGACAAGAATACCAGAGAACCAGACTTCGATGTTGGCCAGAGTGTACTGCTACACCAAACGTATGTGCCCAAGGGACTCTCACCAAAGCTGCGTAACCCATGGGAGGGCCCCTATTACATCACTGCAAAGGGACCGAACAACACATACCAATTACGTAGATGGTCTGATAACAAAGTTGTAAGGTCTCGGATCCATGCAAATCGACTCAAACACTATGAGAAGCCAGAGCATCGTAAGGTTCTAAATCCACCACCACCAGAGATACCCATTAATGATTCCCACTTGCCTCCACAACATCGCAACCCTCAAAGTGCTGAAAATGATGCTCAAGAAGATGAGTTGCAGCCAACAGGTGAAACCAATACGGAAGCACACACAACTCCTGATATGGAGGAACTTCATAATAATGATCAGCCTTCTGCAGCACCTGAACCTCAACATCCAAGGAGAGACCAAAACAAAACAGAGAAACAAGGAGATGATCAATCAGAAGATGAAAATCAAGAAGAGGATAACAATACAAATGAAGATGAAAGTCAAGGATATGTTGAGAAACTGATGCAATACAAACTTGTCGATGGAAAGAAATTCTTCCTCGTTAAATGGCAAGGGAGCAGCGTTAAAACCTGGGAGCCGGAAGAGCATATCAATGCAGATCTTATCCGCCAATATCATATTACCAGGACACAGACCGGTCGGGCACGCAGACGCAGAACAAAATCCTGCTTTTACTAGATCCAGTTTTTTTAATCCATTCCACCTCTAACCCACTCTTTTTCCTTAAACCTTCTCACTGTGTACATTGTACCAAATTCTGTTAAAATTTTAATGATTTGCAAAAATTATTAATTTAGTGCTTCTCAGTAAAGACGTCTACTGATACTGACATAATTGTTACACTGTACACAATCTTTACCTTTCCTTATTCCTACTTTATACTACTAGGTGGATCTGGACAAAAGAAGAACCTCGGATCATCACCATATATGTATATGTACATAATCAGCTGCCTCTGCCTCACATCTGTCTGTGCAACTGCGCCTTTACCATCAGATCAACATATTCAAAGAATAAACTACGGCATACTATTCGAGAAAACTAGTGACATCTACCTTGGACAAGAGTACTGGCTGCATACATTTCGAATTCCTCTTCCAAAGAAATTGCACCTACAGCCTCTATACTGCAACATGCCACAATGTCAAACTGCAGGACACATCATCAAATCACTGAATCTCCTAAGAATGCAGTGTATGGCCAGTGTTAATTCAACAGTCCATCACATTCACCAACTGGTACCAACCTCTGAACTTCCTCCTTCACGAAAATACATAGGTTCATCAAGATCAAAGCGAGGACTGTTTGACTTTGTTGGTAAAATTTCGAAGTCACTATTTGGAACAGCCACTTCAAATGATATCGCTACTCTACAACGCCACATGCAAACACTAAACAACAACAACGTCAAGCTTGCCAAAGCCATGGCCCAACAAGACCACCACCTCTCGTCATTCATCGAAGCCGTGGACAAAAGATTCAACAATGTCGTTGCTGCTGTTAGACAAAATCACCAAGATGCTGTGTCACTTTCAGTGTTAGCACACAACTCAATGGATGCTTTAGATCATGAATTTCTCATCCTAAGTGAACTCATCATTAAGCAGACCAACGTTTCGGCTCAATTAGAAAAGGAATTAGAACATATTAAACTAGGACTTCACGATTTGGTGAAAGGCAAGCTATCCCCATTCCTCCTGACACCACATATTCTGAAATCATCCATCGATCAAGTCCAAAGCATCATTTCGGCCAAATTCCCAAAATTCCATATTTCCAATAAGGATCCTCTCTTTTATTATTCCATGGGAGAATTTTTGTTCACTAGATTACACACAGAACTATACTTGACCTTAAAAATACCAATCTCCCCATTTCAACAGCCAATGTCAATGTATAAAGTCTACACATTTCCAGTTTCTGTTAACTCTAGCTCCAACCATGCCACTCAGCTCATCGATCTGCCACCATACTTTCTACACACAGCTGACAACCAACACCATGCCACAATCACCTCTCAGCAGTTAACACTGTGTGAAGGAACCTCAACCCGTTACTGCAACTTCAATATTGCAATGAAAGCAACAGCCTCTCCAAGTTGCTTATCTGGAGTCTTCTTTAATCAAAAGAAAACTGTGAATGATCTATGCGATTTTCGGTTCCTAACAAGCATGCTACCCCCAGCTATGTACGAGCTTTCACCATCCAACCTGCTGTTATACAGAACGCCAATGCTAGCACTGGATTGCGCAAATGGACAACAGATCTTGAAAGGATGTTCCTTCTGTGTCATCAAAATACCATGTCAATGTTCCATAACAGCTGACGACCTCTATCTACCTCCCCGATTAGGAAAATGCAACAATCAAACTGACAAAGTTACAATTCTCCACCCAGTCAACTTAGCCCTACTCCAACAATTTTTCCATGCAGACTCCCATTCAACCATATTCGGCGACACCATCTTCGAAGAATTCATTCACATAAAGTTACCAAATTTCCACATCTTTAATCATTCATTCTCCAAATTTTTGGCTAATGATCAAAAACAGCACCTAAGCTTGAAGCGCATCGCCAAGGCCGTTCGACACGATGGACAAGTGTTTACAAATTTAGCAGAATCCATGATCGCGGGACAAGTCAATTTTGCAGTGGACAATTGGCCAGACACAAGTGGTATCCTGGCCATCGTTTCCACATCTGTTGGATTCTTTGGACTCATCTTTAGCATCTGGTCATGCTACAAAATCCCAACCGTCCTGCTTCCTGTGTTGTTGCTCCATCAAGTGAAACCATCAGCTGCTGCAACCATTAAACCAACTTTATCCTTCATCTATAATCAGGCTGAAGATGACACACCAGCGACCAGTGTTAATGAACACTTTTATGCCACTTTTTCCACTCCTTGGCCTTATGTTTCCCTTTCTGTGCTAACAACAATCCTTGTTATTGCATACATTACTCACCTATGGCAAAAATTTCAACGTTCACACAAAACATCACTTCATTTAGAACTAACAACTGGACCTACTTGTGAACTTTTCACTCTACTAACCCTTCCACTTTGCCCTCACAATTGGAACATTCAGACTCCTGAAGACATTTCATCAGTTCATGTTACCACCTCATATTACATTCTACATTACCTGCACATTCAATGCACTGATTTTACCATCACTAACAAGCACACCAACCGCTCCATTGATGTTCCAACTACCATCTTGATCTCACCATTTACTGCTAGAAAAATTCATAACATCCTTCAGCATCCATACACAGCATATTTCCTGTTGTCGCACCACCAATATTTCCAAATTTTGTAACAGCCATCTAATCTTCCTTGCAACATCTTGGCATGACTTACTTGTGTAGATAAGTGTGTGAGTAATAGCGAATTTTTTTTCAGTGTTTGAATTTTAGTGTTCATTGTACCTATGTTTTGGTTTTATTTTTGTTGCACTATTGTATTAACTTCTGTTGTACATATTACTTCATTTTTTTATCCAAGTTTTTTTTTCTCATTACCTGAACAGTGTATATTTCATTTTTATTTTTGAGGACAAAAATTTTTCTGACCAAGAGGGAATTATCATAGTGTCATTTTGACCCTCAAATATATTTTTCTATTTTTGCTCATTTCAAAATGTATTTTATATTTTTTATTATATTGACCAGATAAGATATATTATTTGCAAATCGTGTCAACGCAGATTTACATAGAGAAAAAGCCTTAAGCCATTCGACAGTATTTTTCGTAAAAAGTTGTGAAATCAATTAGTGCCATTTTAAGTAATCAAAAGTAAGTTATTTAGTTTCATCTGTCGAAGAATTCCTGTTTTCTTAATTACGTAATAGTCATTGTAATGCAAAGCCCTCGTGTCAATCCGTTTCTTTGATGTCGAGAATGAGTTAATCTTCTCTCACGGCTTTTTAGGAACAATTAATGGCAAGAATAACTCAACACCAGGACAGGGGACGCTATAGAGTTTTTGTCCGATCACTTTTGCGACGGACATCAACCAATAAACATATAATTTTACATTGTCTCCTGTCCTGTGTTTCAGGTATGTAGATTTTATTTGTTCTTTGTATTTTTAATTTTTATCACATTTGTAGAAAACTGGTTATGCTGCTGAACTTTTTAGTAATGATTTAATATCATCAAATTGTGTCATGAGAATTTTGCATTTAGCTGTATTATTTTTAAATTACCAGTAAGGTTTATCTCACTTAGGTAATGTGTAAGAATCAAGTAACAACATTTTTCTATTTAGCTTACTCTATATATTTTTGATTAGAAACTGATTTTTAAGTTTAAGCACTTTTCGGATATTGTATATCCGCCATATACAGGTTTTACATTTAGTTATGTAAACACTACATTTTGTGCAAACGCGCAGTCCATCTTGCTGTTTTTCATATTTATTCGTTACAAAAAGAAATATGCAGAAAGTATCAATGTAAGTGAACTTGTCCGGTGATACTGAACATCTGATCAGGCTTTACTTGTTTTATGTTGATTGTAAGTTAAGGTATAATTTAGTACTTGTGCACTCATGCTCAATGTTTAGATAATGCGAGTTAAGATAATAGATGTGTTAAGCTTAACCATAGTCAGTGTTTGTATATAGTAGATTAGGTTTTGCAATGATGTTTGTCATCTTTGTTAGCTCCCCCTTTTTGGATAAATCCGGAAGTTAGGGTTTTGTATTGTTGCTCTCTGTAAGCAAGCCCCCCCCCCCCCCCCCTTTCTGTGTGAAACCGGAAGTCACTATCATCCGAGTTGTAAACAATCACACGTGCATTTTCTATTTTTGGTCTGTTCCTTTCAAGTCCCTCTCTAGCCAAGCAAATATATTATTAGCTAATTTCCCCCATTAGAATGTAATTACACACTTTGAATTTGATCATTTATTTTTATAATAAGGATGTATAGTAGACATATTATTGTACCTGTGTAATGAATTGTGTGTTTATATAATGATGTTTAATTAACACATGAACATGAATCTGTGGCATTGTTATGCACTTTCATTTTGATTTTACAGTGTACCATTGTTTTTATATCTTTTATTATAATTATATTTGACATCACTTTTGCGACGGACATCAACCAATAAACATATAATTTTACATTGTCTCCTGTCCTGTGTTTCAGGTTGAATATTATTAGTTATCACCAGAGCCCCAATCACACGGTGATAGAAGAATCAATAATTACGAATGCATGCATTATTCTTTCTTTTCTATTTTTTATCAAAACCTCCACGACCTACGATTAATTATAGTCAGTATGGTTGATTAATATAAAAATTGTCGGGAATATATTTTATGTTCATTAAGTTCAAAGACAACCGATCTGCATAGAATATCGGGTTCATTTTTGACTCAGAAAATTTTTACTTATGAAATAAATTAAATCCGAAAAAAAACACCACGTTCAGATGTCGAACATTTGGAATGTGAATGTCTTACGCTTACCGACTCGCTGCAGTTTTCTCCATATTTTTACTGAAATTTTTTTTATTGAAAAATACATGTACTAGAACAGTTGAACGCAGGTGCAACTACATTTATTATTATTTTTTTCTCTTGATATTTGAATTGTTTCCGTTAATGACGAGAGAAAGAAAGAGAGGGCAGTGGATGGAAAAGACGGGGAGAGGAGAGAGAGAGGAAGTGAAAGAAGGAGAGGAGACAAAGATAGAGGAAGAAAGATAGAGATGCAAGAAAACAGCTTATTTTCTTCCTTTAACACGCAAACAACTATATACACGTATGTACACGCCACGTTTCTAAAGCCCTCTCCTTTCTCATAAGGGTTTCCATATATAGCAGTTGCGTCGGAAGCAAATTGGAAGGGGGGGGGGGCTAAACTAATCCTCTAAAATCTTGACAAGGAAGAAAGGAAGAAAAATAAACCTAATTCCCTAAATCATGAGAATCCTAATCCGTGGGGGGGGGGGGGGGGGGGGCTATTATACCTGTGACGTGACTCCAACATCTCAATATTCCAATATTTCTATCTTTTAATTGTTAATTTCGCAAAAATTCTCTTTTTTGCGAGAAAAAGTGGGGGGGGGGGCTGTGAACCCTCTAGCCCTCATAGCCCCCCCCCCCCCCTCCCCCGGTTCCGACGCCTATGTATAGGAAACCACTGGTATCACGATTTCTGTTGGTTTACATTTTTAAAACACGATTTTTTATCCAGTATTTAGACAAACTTTAAACAGGATTGGTCTATAGACCATACTTGATCGTGGAACACTACTATAGATCGGTCCTTGTGATCAGTAAGCTGTCGTAGATTAGGATGTTTCAATATCAATGTTCTTGCTAACAATAACAATGTTAGTATAACTCATTAACATCCATCAAATATTTATATCAGTCACCATTCATTAATTTTTGGGGGGTAGATCTAAGAATTTTTTTTGGCTTTGTAAATGATTTTCACTCATTCTTTTCATTAATGGATCTACTCGGGGGGAGGTGGGTAGAGTTACCCCCCCCCCCCCGGTAAAACTCAAATTTCTTGCGGAAGTGGGGGTGATGGAGTCCCCACCTCCCTTGGAAATTTTTTTTTATTACATACTAGTAAAATCACCAAAAACTTGCCTCGACACCCCCCCCCCCTCCGGACAAACCTAAATGCTACCCCCCCCCCCCCCCCCCCCGGAAAAAAATATACTGGATGCACACATTTCGTGTTACGTTTTAATATCATTGAAATCTAATTGTTATGTCTTTATTCATTTACTTGGTAAAGTTAAATGAAATATTGTTTGAAAATACAAGATTATCAATTTTTGCGTTAGGCGAAAAGTTAAGATATTGATTAATAGTATCCCTCTTTACAACACAGAAAGTTTTATTTCATTCTTATTCTGTGATCATGTACACAGCTGACTGAAGAAAAAAATAAATGAAAAAAATAATATCATGCAATAATATAGGTATTCGACAAGCGTAAAAGCATATGTATGTTCCTTGGGCGTTTCGTATCTATAGACGTGTTGATAAATCTTACCCTGTATTTCTATCATAATAAGCTTCTGTGACAGGCGTAATAATCAAAATATTAAATTCTGATGGAAAACAAACCTTTGTCAGTCAAACTTAAAAGGGATGACATACATATTATACCATACTCGTATCACCCGACTTCATATAATATGATGAATCAATAGCAGCAATAAGTAAAGTTCTGAACATAATTATAAGGCAAAATGTTAGTCTATATATAGCATAAATTAGTTTATACAAATAAAAATGACATAAATAAAATGTCAAGCGTGCATATTAAATCGACAGTCGTAAGATTTCTACGTAAGAGTTTTCCCTTTATTTTTAAGCCCTTCGCAATTTTTTCCTTTTTATCTATATTTAGTACAGTAAAATAAAATACTAACGTAAGAAAAATATTAAATCATCTTCACGGGTAAACGGCAGGCGTATGGATCTGCGTATATTTACCCACGGTTTTTCTCATGTTGTGTTAATTAAAAAATGTGGTAAATTTTTAATTAATCTGATCATTTATCAAGTTAGAAAACATTAAATATAAAAAAAAAATTTTAAAATCATCCACCAGGTAAAGCGGCAGGCGTGTACTCTTCTCGGCGGGCGTATGCATTCTGCGTAAGAGTTATCTACTTTCCCGATTTTCACTAATTTTGTGTTTATTGATGAATTTAAAGTCAAGTTTTTATTTCTATTATCGTTTATTAAGCTAAGTAAACTAAAATATCAAAGAAAAAATCAAAATAATCCATTAAATAAACGGCAGGCGTATACATTTTCTTGGCAGGCGTATGATTTCTTCGTAAGAGCTATCAGCTTACTCGATTTTTACTTATTTTGTGTTAATTAATTAATATAAAATCAACTTTTGATTTCTATTATCATCTATTTAGTTAAAAGAAATAAAATATCAAAGAAAAAAGTATAATAATCCATCAAATAAAAGGCAGGCGTCTAGATTTCCTCGGCAGGCGTATGAATTCTACGTACGAGTTATCTGTCTTTACCAACATTGAACATTTTTGCTAATTTTGTGCTAAATAATCAACATAAAGTCAACTTTTTGTTCTTATGATACTTAATTTAGTTAAGTTAAATAAAATATCAAAAAAAATATTAAAATAATCCATCAGGTAAACGGCAGGCGTGTGGTTTTCTCTCGGCAGGCGTGTTTTCCCCGGCAGGCGTCGGCAGGCGTGTTTTAGTATGACCCCCTAGTATAACATGTCAAATATTATCATTAAACTAAACAATCCGAAAGAAAATATTTTACATTTAATAAGAGTAAAATTAAGTCTGTTTTTAATATTAGAGTAGAATATATAATTTGAATTTGCTCTGTTCTTTATCTCTTATTTAAAAAAAATATATGAAGCTTAATTTCATAAAATAATACCAGGGACATATACTGTACATGTTATATATGTCTCTGATATTACAAACCAGTAGGGTATGTGTATTGCTTATGCTGCAGTACTCTCAGAGTGGGCTTGTATAACTAATTACACACTAGTTTCCCAGTGAAATGTTGACTATCTTCAACCCAAGATATTTACATGAACTGGTATTTAGTCTGACAAGACGAACAGCGTTTTTTGTTTTTAGGTTTACAAACCCGCCACTTGGTTTTCTGAGTTTTTAGGAAAAAATATAAAATTACAAAAGAGATCTTTTCCCCACGACAGCAAATTTTTGATGGGATTTAGATTTTTGGTGATTTCATATCGGGATCAATATTGTAAGGCAACAACTTCCTGTCAAATATGGCATGAGAAAATGTACACATTAAACTGAGGTTTAATTGTGTTTATTATGGCCTGGTTTAGTCTGAAATTTTTTCGCGGGGCTGGGAAATGCCGAGATCAACAACTTTAAAAGATGAAACTATCTTGTCAGACTGATATGTAATTTAAATTAATGCATGTGATGTCGATGCGTTGCAAGTGGAAAGAAACCGGTCACCAAGCATCCAAAACGCAGCTAGAATAAAATGAAATTCTAATATCATTTATTGAAAGAAAGTTAACATATTCTAAAGCAACATTATCTATTGATAATGTCCATGCTTAACACCTCTGACTATTCATTTATTTATAGAATTCCTTATTTCAACCATTTTATATGAAATTTTGTTTCATTGGTATTGACGAAGATTACCCTTAACAAACAAATTGGAAAACTATTTGTACCAAGCTAAAATGTTTATATGATACAACTATAACTAAACATTCTTATAATGAAAAATGTATCGACCCCTATAAAATGACAAATGAACATTCAAAGCTGTATGTCTAATATTCTATTGTACTTTTTCAGTGATATGTTTCACAGATTACATACTTTTCACATACCGGTATGCTACATCTCATGCTACACTTGATCATCACATCACAATCATGAAGTTGCCATTCATTTAATATTATTAGAATAAAGATGATGTAAAAAAATGTTGTCCTCAAACAGAACTTCACAATTTTGTGGTTCGTAAACCTAAAAAAAACAATATGTGCCAAAAGTGATTTTTTTTTTAAATTTCCTCCTCCTACAGATCTTTATCATTTTTTTGTTCGTAACTTAATTGATAGAAGGCATACATGTTAACTCTATCGCTTTTCGCGGAAGTCTACAGCTTTTTACCTCTGAGTCTGTTACCCACTTACTGCTTTCATTAGGAAATCTACCGCTTTTCTTCAAAATACATACGTTGTTTTGATAGCCATGTTATGGAAGGCATTGTGGTCCAGAAACTTTCTCATGTTTGAAATTAGAGCATGAATTGAGTCTGGTTCATACATAGTACGCTTTTTTAAGTCATTTGAATGATTAGTTTTCAAGCATGTGTGTTTTACATTAAAAGATGAAAGAAACCACTTATAGTGATTTCATTAGACATGTCAATATTATCTTTACCAAGGAGAAACATTGAAAAATTGTGTGAGGTATTCCAAATGAGCTCCAAATGGTAAAAAGATTTAAACATTTCCCATTATAAATCTCCGTAAGATTTTTGTTTTTGTTCCTGTGAACTTTATTGAGTGAAAAATGATAATTTGTCAATAAAGATATCTTGGATATATACCCTTTTATCAATTTCAATAATAACTTGGGAGAGAATGAAGTTCTTACTTCTCTTTTTTGTAAAATTTTGATAACTTAACCTATTTTTACTAAACAATGGCAATTGTTAAAGTCTCGGCACACAAAGATTTTTTTCCTCCAAAAAATAAAATTGCTTTATCAGTTTGATGGTAAATGATTACTATTTTTTTTTGGGGGGGGGGGGCGGGGGGGGGGGCATTTGTTGATATTGCTAAATTTGTCAAGTCTTTTATATTTCAGTTGATATCCTTAATTACTAATAAGAATCTCTATTTACATAAATAGTATATAAAACTATATTCTTTAAAATATACTATACACAAAAAGGCCATGTGCAATGCCATCTCTTTCGGGTTCTTAATCTACCTCTTTTTCATCACAGGAGGTTAGCATGTATGCATGTAGAAGATAGAAAACATTGTTAGCCCCCAACCATCATAGAAAGTCCTCAAACATGCAAACACAGTTGCTGGAAAATATAAAATAAAAGTGCAATTCATTTTCCTCAGAATTTTTTCAGGATTACATTTTTTATCTATTGTTCAAATTTTTGTTTTAGCATTGATGCAGAGGGTGTTACTAACAGCATTAGTCATTTCACCAATGATACAGACAAAGATGCTAATTTGGTCATGAAGCTGAATGTCTTTAATGACAAAGAGGACCTCTGTCTGTATGCTGTGAAGAATATACAGCCAAGGGAATAGATTCAATACAATTATGGAGATAAAGAGAACCTTTGGTGGAGGAGCAAGGTAAAATATATTATCTAACATCATGGAGAAACTGAAATGTTTTACCGGTACTTGTAATTGATTAATAACATGAATAATGAAAAAGAAAAAGAAAAACATTGAAATTTTTTGAAGATGTATTTTAATGTTAATTGTTTTAAATTTTTAATATGTTTGCCGCCCCCATGTCTTTCTTTCTGTCTGTAGATTCAATTAATTTTAAATATACTGCATGGATAAATTTTCTAGAAATGTGTAGCTAAGTTAAACAATATCTCAACTTGTTCGAACTAAGTTAAATATTCTGTTTGATTGGCATGGGTGAGGGTTGGGGTATTTATTTAGGAGTGAAAATTTTATCTTTTATCATCTGTATACTGTAGATTCCTAATTAACTGCGAGGAATTGATATTCACGTAAAATCGCGAGAAGCACCCTTCGCGGATTTTAAAATCTTGCTATTATTTTCTAAGAGTTGAAAACTATAAGAAATAAGGATGGAAATTCCGTCTTCGCGATTTTATATTCTCGCGATTTGATCCGAAACCACGAGTACTCGCGTAATAAAAGGAATTTACAGTATAACTAGCAGGTTGATTTTTAAGGCGTCGAGCTAATGCTCGGCAGCCTTCTAGCGATCGTCTGGATTGGCAATCGTCCAAAAACTCATGCTCTGCACCGCCTTTTTAATGCGCATAGAAAATAAGTTCCTTGAAGTATTAAACGTATTACAAGATTTGTATTCCTTTTATTTAACTAAATTGTGTACAAAAAATCCAACTTTGCCTCCCTGGTTATTGACAACTCATTGCATTAGTATAAATTTGCTTAATCAGGAAATGGCGGATGAATACAATAAGGTGCAATGTAAACATTCACTAAAATATTATTTAAGTTTATCGCTTACATTTTGATTGGAGACCGTGCCCGATAGAAATAAAATTTGATATGTAAAATTAGTTGTTATCGGGCATGGTCTCCAAAATAATTGTAAGCGATAAACTTATCTAGAGATTTTGTTGCAGTTAATAAACACGATAATGCAGTTGGTTTGGTCGAGCATTTTAGATAGCACGTTTTGTGGATTTGTTTGTAAACAACCATAGCATAGGTAATCTGGTTTCAAACGGGAATTGAAATAAATAAAAGTATGTTTTATTATTATAATTAGGGACACACTGTTAATGTATTCAAATTATGAGCCTGTGAAAATTGTGCAAAGACTTTTTAAAGCTGAAAGAAAATGATTTTTTTTTGGAACTTTGGAATTTCTTTGATTTTTTTGTAACCATGATGAGTTATTGTTTTATAAACGCATCACTACCTATTTTACAACAAAATATACTGATTATTGTTTTTGAAATAGCACAAAACGTAATTCATTTCCTTTTTTATTCTAATATTATTTGATATACGACTATTAGTACAGTACAGAAATTCAAATTATTGATATCATTCTATATAAAAGAAAATGTCAGCTCGACGCCTTTGTGGCCGTTCCGGCCTTTGATTTTCAAATGGACATCAGTTTGGTTTAAAAAAAACCAGAATAATGTCAAATATGAGAATTAGAAAAATCAATGATTATAGTGCAGAGAATATTATCTTTTTTTTGATTTACTCAACAGTAATTTCTAAGATGGCACAACGAGAAGAGAATGCTGCAGAGGTGTTAGATTGAGATGTTGAGGTAAGTTAAGAATGAATGTCTCTCGTATTCTGTTACAAATATTTTAATATCAAATATATATAAATAAAGTATCTAGTGGACATTATATTAATAGTGCCTGTTTGGGAGGGTAATAGTTGATATTGACACCCCGAGAAAACCATTGTCAACCAACGTGAAGCGGAGGTTGACAGTGGTTTTCGGGGGTGTCGATTTCAACTGTTATCCTCCGAAACAGGCACTATTTATTTTGTTATACTGAATGTCTTAATTTTAAAGAAAACATCACTGCTTTAAGATAGGAATAACGTGAATTCTAAGGCGAACCATACGCGCATGATTTTCGCGCATGTAACAATTCGTAATGTTACCCGTTGCTAAGTGCGTTGCTAACGCTGAAGGTAATAGAACAGATTATGAACTGCGTCTAAACCAATCAGATTTCAGTATTTAACATGAAAGTATAACAAAAGTTAATGTGTCTGCTTAAGAGGGGTAAAAGGAATTAACCATTTTACTCCTAAATAGTAATAATCCTGTATCTCATGTGTAGTCAGAAAATACAACTTCAGAATGGTGAAAATTACCCAGTATACATTATAACTACAGTACCGACAAGACCCAGCCTAACACCAGAGCAAACTCTAACTAAACCCCAGGTTTACTTTCGAGGTTTACTTTTAGTAAATGTTTGTCCAGATGGGGTTTACTTTTGGTCTACTCGGGATTTACTTTAGGTTTACTAACGTTTGCTTTTATGGTTCTATTTAAACATTGAAATGTGAAGCAGACCAGTCTTTTATATAATTATGTTACTGCCTATAATGCCCATCCGTTGTAAATTCCAAATACACATGTAGCATCTGTCTCGGGGGTCAACCTCTGGCAGGGGAAACTCTAGTTTACTTTGGGTTTACTCTGGGTCCCCTCTAGTAAACCGGAGTAAACCCCGAAAGTAAACCTAGGGTTAAGTCTGTGTTTACTTTCTATTAGATTTGGTTTGATTGGTACTGTACCCAAGCTTGGTAATTCACATAATGATTAACTCTACTGGGGTGTTTTTTTGTAGCAAATGGATTTAGAGCAATGTTAAGAGAATGCTGGAGAGGAGTTAGATGGAGATATTGAGGTAAGTTAAAGATATTTTAGTATCAACTATATATATATAAACAGTATTTGGTGGACACAAGTGAAGGTGTCTGCTTAAGAGGGGTAATAGGATTTAATAATTTTACACCCATAATAAATATATGTAATTAATCCTGTATCTCATATGTAGTCAGAAAATGCAAGTGTAGAATGGTGAAAATTACCCGGTAAACATTATAATTACACTATTGATCAGACCCAACCTTACACCAGAGTAAACCCAAGGTTTACTTTCGATATTAATTTGGGGTTTACTTCAGGTTTATTTTTGGAAATTTGTGTACAGTTGGGGTTTACTTTGGGTTCACTCAGTATTTACTTTGGGTTAACTCGCGGTTTGCTTTCATAGTCCTCTTTAAACATTGAAATGTGAAGCAGTCGGGTCTTTTATCTAATTATTTTACTGCCTGTAATGCCCACCCCTTGTATATTCCAAATACTCATGTAGCGTCTGCCTTAGGGTTCTTTCGACAGAAGTTACTCTCTAGTTTACTTTGGGTCCACTCTAATTAATCCGGAGTAAACTCCGAAAGTAAATCTGGGTTTAGTCTGGGTTACATTCTGTAAACTTGGGTTTGATTAGTACTGTACCCAAGTTTGGTATCTCCAACCTATTTATTAACTTAATGGGATGTTTTTTGTAGCAAGTGGATCTGGAGCAAGAAGCAGAGAAAGCTGGAGAGTATGTTTTAGATGGAGACGTTAATGTAAGTTAAAAATGAATGTCTCTCTTTAATATTCTGTCTCAAATATTTTAATATGAATATATATTTATATATATTATACAGTATTTGGTGGACACAAGTTAAGGTGTCTGCTTAAGAGGGGTAATAGGATTTCATAATCAGCTCACCGAGACAAAGTGGGGGTGGGGGGGGGGCTTATGCTATACCCACGGTATTGGCGTTGGCGTCTGGATCTTGTTAAGGTTTTTATGCAGGCCCTGTATCTAAGTTATTACTTGTCCTATCTTCACCAAACTTGCAAGGATGATGCATCTGGACCTAATTATGGACATGAAAGACTTGGATGCTGAATCTTGGCCATGAATTTCAGATGCTGGAGGAGGTTAAGGTTTTTGGATCCGGTTCAATTTTTTGGTGCAGGTGCCCTTTGATAGCCATTTCTAAGTTACTACTGGTCCTAACTTCACCAAACTTGCATGGATGCATCTTTGCTATCCAAGGTTTTCTGATCCGCACCACTTCTCACAACCATTGGCATATCGTGCTAACAAAAGTTCGTTTTTTTTTTCCAGGATTTTGATTGGGGTTTACTGAAACCGTTCGACCAATCAAAAACTACAAAGCATATCTGATTTAATCAACAATGTTTTCCTTATGTTTATTCACGAGTGTCTCTACTATGAATAGCTCAAAACCCTTATTTTTCTTGTCTTTCTGTTTGAGTCTTCATAATGCATGTATCGATTATTCAATGGTGCAAAAAAAAGTACACTATATTGTTTATCAACAGAGGTGTGCACTCGTAGATTGAGGATTTACCACTCACAGTCTTTTGATCACCTTTCGAATGAATTCAATCCATATGTAACATTTCACATTATTCCTTTTTATTGAATACACTGGGTAACTTGTCAATATCAATGTCTACAGAGGCTGCCATAACTGCATCAGGTACGTTATAGTACGGCATCTTTGATTTTAATAGTGACGAAAAAATCCTGACTTTTGATAGCACAATATGCCAAGGGTTTGTGAAAAGCGGTGCAGATCAGAAACCCTTGGCTAGGGAAGATGGCATGGATGGTGCGTCTTGTAATACTGATGCATTTGAGCCATAGGTTTTGGATGCTGAATGAGGTTAAAGTTATTTGAGCAGGTGCCCTCTGATGATTATATCTTAGTTATTACTTGTCCTAACTTCACCAAACTTACATGGATGGTGTGTTTTATGATATATGCACTTAGCAGGCTCGAATGCTGAATCTGAGTCATAAGTTTTAGATGCTGGATGCGGTTTAGTTTTTAGGAACAGGTCACATTTTTAGGATATAATAGAACTATTTCAAACTTGCATAGTTGATTTAACTATAATACAAATAAATTGCAGAGGTATCTTCTGATGAAGAGCCTGATCTCCATTATCAAGAATGCTAAAAAAAACCTTCTACCTCACACAATCTTTTTCGATAGATGTTATTATTGTGAAATGATATAGCATGATTCCAATGATATAACATGATTCCAATGATAAAGTATTGTAGGATATGAAACACCATTGTTTTATATGATACCAGCATTAAATAGAGAATAATACATATTCTTTTCCATATCACAGCAAGTATCGGCCCGAGACTCCAATATCAGCCCAGGGGCAGAAGGCCAGGAGGATGATATTGGTCGAGGGCTGATACAGGCTGTGATATGGAAAAGGGTATTTATTATTAAATTTATTACAAACATGTATTTAGTAATGAAAGTTTGACGCTTCGTGTTTCATATGATCTGGTGATCCGCACCTGGCAACTCGACATGATCCGCCCCTTTGGATCAAGTTACCGTTATAATAATATATATGTATCATTATATTTTACAGTATTGTATCATATGACATATATTGTATAGTATCATAGGATGCAATATTGTATTTTATATTATTGTGTTGAAAAACATTGTATCTTACAATACCTTATAAAATGAACATATGATTATCAAACTATTATTAACATATGATACATGATATTGTGTCAAATTAGTATACATGAATATCAAAGATCATTTACTATGATTTTCATATAATATGATAAAGGTGGTCTCACAAAGATGATACCTGGTATCGGTGAGCTTTGTTATCTTTGATTTGTTTGGTTTTTACTCTTATACTAATAAGTAATATGTTATTAATATTGTATCTCATATGTAGTCAGAACATGTAGAAAAGGCCAATAGATCTGTGATTAAATGACTGTTAGATTCACATGGTATGAATGCTAGGCATACTATATTACAAAACACATGCCAATGTGTCAGAGATGGATAATTCACATAATTCATATAATATATGCTCAGATATATTATACAAATATTGACTGGGGTGGAGGGCAACATTGATTATATTAGCCTCCGAGGGATTAAATATTGCCCGACGCGAAGCGGAGGGCAATATTGTCGTACCAAGGGGGCTAATATAATCAATGTTGCCCGAAAACACAGTCAACATTTGTTTTGTTATATGAAGAAACAAACCAAAATTAAAGAAAGTAATTGAAAACAGATCACTGTAAGTTTCTCAGCTCAACAAAGAATTCGCGAATTCAATTTTGTGCAAAGTTCATTTCCAAAATATCCTCAGCATCAAACTGTCACTGATGATATTCCACCGCCCGTAAGAAATAACATACAGATGTTCCACCTGATTTCACTTGCAGTAATTTGCAAATTCTTATATCCGTTATGATCGCAAACCGTCGCATTGCGCTTCCGTTGTTTACTTGCCTTTACTGACTGTCTATTATGACGTCACCTTGTTTTGGAGTCGCGAAGAGTTATTTACATCATCGTTTACGAATCAACAAATCAGAAGCGATTAATTGAAATAGAGAGAATATTCTCTAGATATTATTCCTAGCCGGTCAATATTATACAAATATTGACTGGGGTTGAGGGCAACATTGATTATATTAGCCCCCGAGGGACGAAATATTGCCCGACGCGAAGCGGAGGGCAATATTTTCGTCCCAAGGGGGCTTATATAATCAATGTTGCCCAAAAACACAGTCAACATTTGTTTTGTTTTATGAAGAAACAAACCAAAATTTAATAAAGTAACTGAAAACAGATTGCCGTAATTTTCTCACCTCAACAAAGAATTCGCGAATTCAATTTTGTGCAAAGTTCATTTCCAAAATATCCTCAGCATCAAACAATCACTGGTGATATTCCACCCACCGTAAGAATTAACATACAGATGTTCTACCTGATTTTACTTCACACTACTTTGCAAATCCTTACATCCGTTATGATCGCAAACCGTCACATTGCGCGTTCGAAAAGTTATTTACGTCATAGTTTACGAATCCTCAAATCAAAGGCGATTATTTGAAATAGAGGGAATGTTCTCTAGATATTATTCCTAGCCGGTCAATATCAAAAAAATATTGACCGGTCAATATTTTTCGGGCGAGCTAATATTACATTTATTGACTATTCGTCTATATAGAGTTAAATAGTGATAATATACTACTGAATATAACAATAAAAAATATTGAGTGGTCAATATTTTTCGGACGAGCTAATATTATTAACTCTCATGTGGTGTTTATTTTTTGTAGCAAGTGGATTTGAAGCAACGTTAAGAGAATGCTGGAGAGGTGTTAGATGGAGATGTTGAGGTAAGTTAAGAATGAATGTCCCTCTGGTTTGTATCAAAATATTTGAATATTAATTTCATATGTTCTTATACAGTATTTGGTGGACACAAGTTAAGGTGTCTGCTAAAGAGGGGTAATAGAATTTAATTATCTTATTCCTATGATAATGATATATAATTAATTCTGTATTTCATATGTAGTCAGAACATGTAGGAAAGGCCTATAGATCTGTGATGAAATGACTGTTAGATTCATGTTTGGTATAAATTCTAGGAGTTCTATATTTAAAAAAAACGCATGCCAACGTGTCTGCCAGAGATGGATAATTCATATAAATATATGCTCATATATATATATATTTAAATACACATGTTTGGCTTTTATTTTGTTGACTTTTTATCTTTAAAGCTGGACACCGCTCATAAATAGGCACCATCACACAGATACCTGGTTTATAAATCCTTCGATTTCGTTACACCAGATTGCACACCTGAAACTTCTTTTCATGGTCTTATGATTTTATGCATTTAATTCTTATTTTATGTGCAAATTCTGTTTGTTAATTATATTTTGACCAGTTTATTTGATGTTAGTATTCTCCTGACTTGAAAAAAGTGCATAAAACTTAATAATTTCATTGCGACCGAGTAACACGAGGCAAGTTGTATGTCAGCACAGGTGAGACCTCTACATCGAAATACTTTAAACTGCGAAGAGTTCCGCAGCTTTTATAGGGGTTGTAGGGATAACTGTGGTGAGAGAGAAATATGGCAGACATTGCCTATTTACAAGCGACGTTCAGCTTTAATTGCACTCTCTTAATCATCAACCGTCATCCGCGATTTCATCGATGTTTTATCACTGGCCAATATATTTTCTATATATAATTTATCTTAATCTTATGTTTTTAAATTTTGTTTCAAAAACATCTAAAACCTATGCACATTTTTCATTACAACAGTATACTTTTGATCATTATCTCAGTTTACTAATATGTAGTTCTCAAAGTAAGGTTGGTCCCATAACATCTCATCCCCACCCGTCCCTCTGAAAATGCATGAATTTCTACTAAAATAAGAAGCATTTTAAAACAAAAAAATCAGACATTTACCACATTGTTTGTTTAGGGGATCATCTCAAAGTTTGTTAATTTTTAACATAGGACCCTATGGGATTTTGCTTGAAATGTATCAATTTTGCACATTTTTTCAAACTTCTGCCTTAGGGATTTTTTTCATGTTCTACATATGAAGGTTATTGTTATAAGGCATCAAATAGTCAAATAAAAAAAACCTTTTTCCTCCTGGTTTGTTCTAGAGGTCTTATCAAAATTTTATTTGTATGCCCAATTTCACATCAGTTGTCAGATAATGGCTAATTTTTATTTGACAAAGGCGAAAATTGTGACATTTATATTGTTATATTAAAGAATTATTAAATTTTATAAAAGATCATCAACTTTGATTTTCATAAAATAATAAAGATAGTCTCATGTGGGTGATGCCTCATCCCGGTAAGCTTTGTAATTTATAATTACCTTTGCATATGTTGTAGAATAAAATATTACATATAGATATACTAGTATCCTTATATGACACAATGTGTTTGAAATTTCATAAAGTTATATTTCTATTTCCTTTTCAGGTAAAACATGTCTGGAGGGTTACTTGAGCAGATCTACATCCTTTTCTTGCACAGTTCTTCAGTTCAGAACAAAGATCATGCATGAAAAGAACAAAAGAAAAAAGAAGCATTCCAATCGATTAAAAAACTTTTTTTTTAGATTTTTTAAACCAAAACTTTAAATCAAATGCCTTCGTTTACTCCCTTTTAGCTAACCGGAGATGAAAGCTCATGTGAGCTTTTCAGATCACTTTTTTGTATGGCATCTGTCTGTCAACTTTCATATTTTCAACTTATTCCCTAGAACCACTTGGCTAATTTCAACCAAACTTGGCATGAAGAAACCTTGTGTAAATGGCATTCAAATATGTTCGAATGAAGGGCTAAGTCATATCTAAAAGGGGAATGATTTTTAAATCATATTTTTAACAAATCTTCTCAAAAAACATTTGGTTGGAAAAGCTGAAACTTGTGTCGAAGCATCCTCAGGTCATGTAGATTCAAGTTTGTTCAAATCATGTTCCCAGGGGGCAAGGTTGAGCCACATTTGTATAATATAAATGATATATAAAGACAAATCTTCCAAAAACTTTTTTTTCAAAAACCAATAGGCCAGACAAGCTGTAAATTGTGTTGAAGTTTGATTAAATCAGTATGCCGAAGGTTAGGGAGAGGCACCATTGGGAGGGGGGCAATTTTTACATAAGAATATATTGAGAAAAAATCTTTAAAAATCTTTTTCTTTATAATTTTTTTTTCTCAACAGCCATGCTGTGACTTGTGTGGAAGAATTATCAGATAGTGCAAATGTCATCATGTTCAAATCATGTTCTTGAAGGTATAATTAGGTCACAATTGGTGGGGGTGGTATATTAATCTAAGAAATAATTTTAATTATTCTCCATAACTCAAATTTTAAAATATATGGTATTGCTTATAACCAATCATCTTGACTTTTTGATTCTCAATTGTTGGACTGTGACCGTGGGCTACAAAATTAGTTCAAAGTTTGATGTTCTTGATCTTCATGAGAAATGAAATGCTCAAGATGTAGACAATTGATAATGAAATTATCCAGTTTTTAAAATAGCACAATGTATAGCATTAGAAAATGTGTTAAAGAAAATTGAAAATCTTTTTATACAGAATCTTTTCTCATACATTGTTTTGATATTTTGTAAATGACCCCTTAAAGCTGATTTCATCATGGATGTTGTTGCTCATGTGAGCGATGTGGCCCATGGACCTCTTGTTTGGAAAGTATCTTAGTCACTTTTTAAACCAAATTTAAATTCTGACAAACAGGAAGATGGCTACATGTTTGATGTTCAAATGCTTCTTCACAGAGATTTCACAAGCAAATTCTTCCCCTTCAAATCCCAATTCTATTTTTTGCACAACTGGTAGCAATTGATTAAGTTTACTTGATTATCATGTACAATGTAGAGATCTAGATGATGCATTATGATTTTTTACACTCACTGATTGTCTTTGTATTACATATTGATTTTTGAATTAATTTAACTATCTATACTACTATATTAAAATAATAGACTCGAATTTTTAGTCTTTAATACCGAGAAATCGGAAGAATACTGTCTTTTGTTTTATATATTTTAAACATCTTTGGTACTTGAAGATTACCAATTTGTTTTTATTTTTTCTCAATTAAGCTTCGCTAATTAATAATCAACGAAAATTCCTCAAAAAATCCCGGAAATCACCTGGATTTTTTGGATTTTACAATCTTGCACTTGCGCAATACATTCACACTAACGGGATCTTTAGTTTATATTTGTTTCCACAATATCACATCTGCCTGAATAAACTCAGAAATGATAATACAAATACTGGTAAATTTTCATTGGACTTCCGCTATATATTTTGTTCATATAAATTAATGATTTCTTATGAGAGAAAGTATAAAATAACAAATATACATTTCAACTAAGCACTTACTTTCATCTTCGTGATGACAACAAATATTTGATTACATGCAAAAATGTTACATTATATTTGTTAGGAGAGTGAAGATAGAATATGTTTTATCGTAAAAATGAATAATGTCCTACAGACCCAGTTTTACAAAGAATATACGATTACGTTGGTGAAAAGGTGTTGAGTTCTTCCATTCTATGGATTAAAATTTTTAGTTGAAAGGTATTTGCAGTCTCAAAAAGGTTTGTTGTGATGTATTTGACTGTTATTTTCAAGGCAACATCATTCATTAACTTTCTCCAAAATCGTTCCAGAACGATTCTGCAATGTTCTGCTACTTTACGGGTATAAGTAAGGGAGGGGCTTCTCCCGAGACACAGTTAGGTTATTCAAACTAAGGAAAGTGTAGTGAAATTAATAGCATTATTGTAGGCTTATAGCTTTGTTATGTAAATGTCAATAATAAGGTGTATCGATGTACCTATTTCTAAATGTTCCATATGCAATGTCAACCCGTGCACGCACGGGTCAAAGTCTAGTAGGAAACAAAAATTAGACACACTTCCTTGATTGTGTTTCTGAAATATTACATAGTTGTTCCAAGGCAAAGAAGTCAAAATCCAGGCACGTGGAGTGCATTGATTCAACTGGTTTTTTTTTTTATTGAAATAGAAAATAACCGATTAAGGAAAAACTAATGTGGTGTTAAGCATTTATAAATTATGAGAATGTTGTGCATGTACCTGGGTTCAATTTGTTCATGTACCAAAGATTAGAATTAATGTTAATGCAGTGGCGTCGAAAGCAAATTGAAAGTGAGGGGGGGGGGGGGGGAGGGGGTGCCTAGACTAATCCTCAGAAATCTTGACAAGCAAAAACAAAAAAACCTTATTCCCAAAATCATGAAAAAACCTATTGTTCCAAAAAAAAAATTTACCTACCGAAATTTTTTCTTCCAAATCATGAAATATCTGGGGGGGGGGGGTGCTGATTGAATAATTCTATCTTTTCAAAGTAAATTTAGGAACAATTGTGTTTCCTGCGAGAAAAAGTGGGGGGGGGGGGGGGGGGCTGAACCCTCTATGATGCTATGTGCCTCATGATTAGGTCTAACTTTGCAAAAAAAGTGGGGGTGGGTGGGGTTGAACAATAATGGAGGTAATAATAAATAAGATTTATTTTAGTTATTGAGCATGTTATCAACACGTGTATAATTATGATACATGTACATGTACTTTTATCATTGTTTCAGTTGTTTCACTTTGTTGATCTGTTCACAACATGAGTGCATATTAAATCAAAATACAATATCATGCAGAACAAATTAAAATGAAATATCATGTTGTTTTCATTTGTAATGCTAGTACATTTTTAATGTTCTCATCTTTTATATTTCTGAGAATCAGTGTTTTAAAATAAAAAATATTAAAACTTGGAAGCACCTTTCTTGTTATTCATATGATGTTTGTTATAACATGTACTAGTATACAATTGAAACAAAAGAGTTATTTCTTTTGAAAAAATAGTAATGGTGTTGTGATGTTTTCATTAAGTTTTAATAATTCAAATATTAATGTGTTAATTAAGATATGAATAAAATGTTTACCTATGACAATATAAAATATAACTTTTCAAACGTTTGGTGGCACAGCCGCACAACATACACTTAAAAATGTGTTAAGACATGAAAGTTGAATATGATATAAACAAATATGTTTAGAAAATCAAATACAACATTTCTTTAAAAAAATATTATTCAATTAAGGTAGGAAAAAGGTCACCTAAAATTAATATTTGTAGAATATGATTGCTTTTGCATTTTAATTGACACTTGAATGCATATTGAAATTACTATTTATTGTCTGCCTGATAGGCATTTCGAATATTAATATATGTCTACCTTACATTGTATTTATATAATGTCAGCTTAAAGTCTACTGCATGGTTTTGGAAAATAAGGCAGACCTCTTAAAATGTATATCTCTTTAGATGCAATATATCTTAAGAGCATGTCTACGAGAAAACCATGCAAATATGGAAAAAAGCTGCGGCAGCAAGTCTCAAGAATGAACAGAATTTTATCATAGATTTAAAGGATACCCATCTAGAGTCAGATATATGATGTTTGTTTTTGCACTGGATGTTTCTATTTATAGTAACGGCCAGTATTGCATTCTGGTTAATTAGCCTCTAAAATCTAGAAAAGTTAAGAGAAAAATTGTCAAATTCAGTAATTAATTACAAAATGTATAAACAATATTTGAAAAAAATAAGACTATATTCTTAAAGAGGAAGTTCAAACCTTTAATCGTTGCATATTTTTTTTCATATATCTATTTACACCATGAAGTCCCAAGGGTGTAAATGTTGGCAGGATGCCAAGAAATGATAATTATACATTTTTGTCAATTTTTAAGAAAGAATTTCTCAGAAAATGGCACATTATTATTACATTATTTTTTGAAATTTTGTGTTAATAAGAAACTGTTTGATGTATTGTTACAAATACATAAAATCCATCTTTGGACTCTCAAGGACTAAAAAGTAATAAATTAACAAAAACATCCCATTTTCAAATAAAATAAAAATTTTTTGGTTTTTGAAATTTAATTTTACAAGCGATTTTAATCCACTGAAGTCAATATTTGTAATTAAACTTGAAAAAAACACCCTATTTTGCTTTAAATTAAAAAAAATTAGTGGATATCATTGTTTCTCATAGAATTCCTATTCATTACAAATTGTCTCCCCTGTTGCGCTCTTCTGTAGAGAAGGTAAACTAGTCAGAATGTTGACAAAGCTATACAAGTTCAAGTTCAGGCTACATGTGTAAGTATTGAGAAATGCTGTGAGTGTTGTTAATATATGTTATGATATTGAATGATTTTAATTGCACAAAAATTGCCCCATCTTGTTAGTGTTATTCACTATATCACATACATATTGAAGTTTGATGGAGACTTGTATCTAGTCTATAAACTGCTATTTTCTGACCCGATATAATTAAGCAGCACATTTGGACGAATTTTAATCAAAATATACAAACTTGTGATAGACGTACAATTAAAATAGATGAAGGGGAAATTTTCCAAGATAATCTCATTCACAGATTATCATATTTTACTCGAAAAAATCCACAAAAACGAGAACTGATTTCTTACAAAGATTTAATTTATAATGGGGTATGACCTGAGCGTAGCCTGGTCACGCTAAGATTATTCTTTCTATGTTGAAATAATTCGGAATTCACAAGAAATGCCTCGTGCAATTTTTCATCGTTATCATCGGAGTCTGTTGCAATAGACATCACATTTCTATACGTGTACATTTCACTGGCCATCTAAAAATTACCCTTTAGATGTTAAGGTTAGACTTCATGGAATGAAGTGACGGGGAGGGGGCCAGGGTTTTTTAAGTTCTTGAGAATGTAACACAGTAAGTACATCTGAAATTAATAGAGAGGTCTACTCCCTACCTCTCTATTAGCAGTTGATCTCTTCTCTTGGAAAAAATTAAAGTTTGTACCTTTTCTTAAAATTAAAATATAGTTGTAAAGGAAAAAATGAGGTGTTAGGTTACCCTTTCCCCCGGGGATCTCAACCTGCGAAAACCACATATGAATATGAACATAAACTACCGGTATAAAAAAGTTACCCCAAATATTAAAATAGACATCATAACTTGTTTTTGTGGGATTGTTTTTTGGGATGTTATTTAATTATAACCCATCATAAGAAGACCTGCAGGCGTGTTCACGAAGCTATCTTAGGACTATGGTGCGTCCTAAGTACTTCTTAGGATGTCTTAGTCTTAAGTCTGTTTCTCGAAGCTCTCCTAAATTTAGGAACCGCCATAACTTTGTCCTAACTTTAGGACAACACCTACCTTGTCCTAAGACCATCATAAAGCTATAAAATAACGTTTTTGGGGATACTGGGATGTTGTGAAGCCTTTTCTTAAGACCGGTATAATAACAGTCTACCAATGAACATACTTTTGTGTTTTAATAGCTTGTTGAGATGGACAATGAATAATATCGAGATTTAAAAAAAGCTATATATGTCTGCCTAAGTATAGTTTTATAGCCATGTCCGCCTATTGTTGAAAGCATATATATATATATATATATATATATATATATATATATATATATATATATATATATATATATATATATATATATATAATGGTGTAAGTCGGAAGTTAAGAAGGAGATTATTTGATCAAATCTTATGGCTTTTATCATTGCTCGTTTAGCAGACGTCAGTGTAAAATAATTGAAAACACCAAACTATAATTCATGAAGGTTGAAGTGTATTTTTGCGTGCTACTGTACAATTTATGCAAATATCAAATGGCACCAACGTACCGATATAAGTCTGTAACAATTGCTTCGTCGATGCTGTATATACCTTTCAAACGTCGTACTCACAGGAATACTTTAAAGATAGTGAGCTGTTACGGTGGAATATGGCTTGGTACTGATATCATGAGTAAACATATGCATAGGATCTCTCATGATTTGCGATGATATATGATATTTATTTAACTCGTTGTGTGTCTTCTATCCCCGAGCCTTGGTGAGGGGTTAGAAAACACACAACGAGTTGGGTAAAAATCATATACCATCGCAAATCATAAGGTTTTTATTTTAATCACATGTTTTACTAAGTCATTTTTTATATCCTCAATTTTTTCTATAAAAATTATGATTGTTAGCCACACAACACATTTACTACAAGACGTCAATAACATTACGTACGGAAAAAAGTTCCTTAACGATAAACAATTATTTCAATTTTGAGCATATTTTTATCAAATCATGGAAAAAACTGCAATAAATGCTTCACATTTACAACTAAAATCTTTTCAACTGCATTCTTTTATTACTTTTTCATTCTACGTCCATCATCCGCCTAAAGCTACATAATGTTTGATTAGAACGTCACGTGGCGCAAGAACACACAGTAGAATATAAAAAAATTATCCCATGATTGATATCCACCGTATATTCACATTCGCAGTCCTTTGTGTTTGTATAATGTCAACAATCTATGTTTCCATCTATTTTCACTATCCATAACCTTTCAATTTAAATAGACAAGTCTCTCTCTCTCTCTCTCTCTCTCTCTCTCTCTCTCTCTCTCCACTGCTTTCTCCCGTTGTCTTCCTTTCTCTGTCATTCATAAAAATTTTAAACGTATGGATTTCTCAACTCTACATGTAAAATATAGATTTTATACATATTAATCTAAGAAACGCAAAAAAAAAACAAATCATATCAATTCTATGTAACTCTATGAATATATTTGAACATTTATATATATACGTCTTTATATAACTATCTCAAACAGGTGTAAATTGATTGTGTTTGCAAGTGAAATTAAAACAAATCATCAATCTCTTTGTGGTAACAACCGGACCGTTCATGACTGTATTGATCCTTCTATTACATATACTAACACCATTTGGCGCCAAATCTTCGTTGTGTTTGCAGTAACAATTGTAGTAAAATTTTACACCAACGCATGTTTGCTTTCAAATTTTATACGGTCAGGTTTTGAGCGCATTGTTAGTGAAGAAAACATTTCTTTTATATGTGATTTCATTTAATCTGAGAAGTTTGATTTCATCTCTGGATTGCACACTTGCATTCGCAAGGCCATCCTCTGCTAATAAATGCAAACCGATGGCTCTCTCTCTCTCTCTCTCTCTCTCTCTCTCTCTCTCTCTCTCTCTCTCTCATTACTTGAGAGCTAAATATTAACTATCAGTGATAACCTAAATGATACAGATGAATTTCTTTAAACTGTTTACATGTATATATATGATCAAATCAAACTGATAATAATTCCTCTTTGTATACCTCGTAAAAATATATAATGGATTTTAAAAAAAAATTAAATCAGGAACATGAATTCCAAACGGAAAGTAAGGGGGAGCCGCTTTCCGTTGACATCCTGGCAACTTAACTTTATGCTCAAATTTTGTTCCTCCACTGGCCATTTTAAATTTAAATCTTATCTTTTAAAAGGTTTCTTTTTCAACTTTTGATATTTGAAGTTATATCAATTAGATAAATTTTGGGAAAATGATTTTCGTTTTTCTTGATACAACTAAACATTCATAAAATGCATAAAATCATATGGATAATTTTCGGGAGGATATTAAAGATTCATTGAAGCAGTTTTTTTTACCCTGATTCTAAAACTTTCACATAAAGTGTTAAAATTGTTTTTTTTTTATATAAGCATTTAATTTTCTAATTTTCAGTTTTTGATACTTGTTTAAATAATTTGAAATTGAATTTTAGATGGAATGATAAAACCAATCATGTTTCCTAGATAGAAGTAAAGTTCAAGTATTGATTTAACTGATATATTTCAGTGTGCGTTGAGAAGATATATGTTGACCATATAATACATATAATTTTATGTAAAATCCTTCTGAATTCTGATAAGTGATACTATTTCCTTAAAAATCTGACATCTGAAAATGAAATGCAATGTAAAAGATATGATAATAATCAGACCATTTAGTTGAAATATACATGTAAAACATTTTACATATGATAATGCAAAAGTTTTAATATATTCCGTTCATTATATTTACTTTTCATTGTGAGCACAAATCAAGCATCTGTAATGACACTAAATTGATATAGATCTCCTGAAAAAAGGAATTTCAGTTTATGTTTAATCGAGTTTGATTTCAATGCCATAACATAGAATATAGGCTTTTAGGAGTGCTGATTTTACAAATGACGCTCACTGAAGATATTTGTACACTATCACTGTGTTAGTGTCACCATCTCCTACATGAAGATTGTTATCATCGTCCACACACACACAACAGGGATACTCTTTCCCTTTTTGAGATGTGACTACAAGAGACAAGAACTGACCGTCCTGATCAAGAAGATGGACCGATTTACTGTTGATATCGCAGAATAGGATGTGACCGAGGATATCAGTACAGATACCATAGGGACGAATCTTTGACTCTTGACCTGTATAGGAAAACCTGTGCTGTCCTATTTTATTCACCACTATCACTGCTTGTTTCTTAAAGTCTGATACACAGATATCACTGTTGATGTTTTCCGTGATGTAGTGTGGATATGCACTATACAGTTCTTGTCCTTTGTTGTCCCGTTCTATGTTCTGTATTTCTTTCCCTGTTTTGTTATACCTGGCGACTTTACTTTCCAAAAGCGTGCCCATTCCAACCAGTATGTCACCGTTAAGGTTGGATGTGTGTATGCTAAGTGATACCCATTCTTTCGTTGTAATGAATCCAGTGATTGTTTTTCCAAGTGTTATTCTATTGATGCTACAATTCGTTCTGTCTGCAAAGATCAGATTCCCGTCCAGGGTAACGGTGTGGTAGCCTTCATCTTTACCGCTGGTTTTTATCATCTGTAGCTGTTTCCCCTGTAGATCAGTTTGAACAAGGTTGCCACTTCCATCACTGGCCCAAAGTATGCCTGATTTACCACTTGATATATGATATACACTTTTAACACCTGGTACTATGTACTCTTTAACATTGGTGAGAGAGGAAGATAGAGAAAGTTTTTGATTTACTTCTAATTCATCTCCGTCCGCTTCTTTCAGTTTTCTTGTAGGTTTCAACTGTGTAGAAGTAATGTCCATTGGTTTTATTTTTCTAGATGCTGGTTTAGTGGTGGGAACAGTTACTGTACCCAGTAGTTTAGCGACATCATTCTGGCTGTATTGACCAGCAGTAAATACTGGATAAACTGGTTCTGTGGTCTGAGGTATGGGTTTGATATTTAGTAGTTCTGAGAGTGAAAACAGGATTGAATTGTTTTGGACTTGATCAAAGGACAGAGATCCCTGGAACTCTTTGACAAGGTTTTCAAGGTAACACTTGTAGTCATCATAGGTTTTGCCTTGACTTTTCAAATCTTGTGAGGTTGGGAGATAATATTGATTTACGTTGTAAATTTCGTCAAGGCAGAGAGTAAAGTTCTCTGAATAAATTATCTCTAGGTCGTCAAAGGTGTGCCCTCGGTGGTCTCTTATCGAACATTTGGAACATACTGCAACCTGACAGTTTTCGCAAATCATGTCAATATCTTTAGACGGATGATCTTTGCATTTCTCGACAGGAAGCTTTCGTTTACGTTGTCGGTAAGGGACTACTTCATGATTTTTAGTGGCCGGACTCTTCTGATGTTCATCTCTGCATTGTTCACACAACTGTAGGTGACAAGGATTGCAGTAAAACTGGCAGTTGTTCTCACAGTCTTCAGTGTCACACACTAAATAATGCTGGGCTATGACTGGTACGTCCTGTACAACACCTGGACCTACTGTTTTTGATAACGCCATCTGAAATTTGTTCATGTACTTTAATAACTTATAATCTTCACAATTGAATACATGTCAAAGTGAGAGTAAAGATCATTCTAGATTGAGGTAGATTTGTTTAAAAATTGAGTAAAAGAATACTGATCAATACATATTATGAATATAGAATTTATTGTAATATTATACTCACCTTGCTTTAGGAAGTGTTTTGCGTTGGACGGGATGTCGTTGATAAAGCGAGACTTTTCGAGATATGTTTTCTACTTCCTTGTCGCAGGTAAAAATAGCTTTAAATCATGAAGGTATGATTTTGCCGGGTAGCAGAAATTACAAGTCTAATTTGTATTATTACGTCATCGTGACTGTACCCAGCTTAGTGATCATAATAATGTCTCTTTCTTTTAACTATATTTTAGTGAACATTTTGACAATTTCATGTCAATATTAAGGCATTGCATATCTTTGAATTACAGTCAAAAGACACCGATATTGTCTTTCATTAAATCCAGCAATCAATGATTGATATTACGTTAATTTAATTTAATAAACCGATACCAGTATCGATCCTGTTGTTGATTGGGCAAGTTTTGAGATGTAAATTTTATTCGACTGAAATGTGCGCTCTCCACAGCTTTCAGAGAAATATAATATTTGTTTTATAAAGTCGAAGCCGTATACAGTTCAGTGTAGTCGAATCCGTTAAAGAAAAGACAAAAGTCAAATTCGAAACCAAAATGAAAATGCACCTGACGTATAGCTTTTCTACAAGTAAAATGATTTTATTTTAATCGCTTCCATGTGTTTTCACCAAGAACTGATTTTAAACCGATACTATTAAAAGAATATGTTAATAACACCCTTTTGTTATCAGATCCAATTCCAAAATATATTTTACAAAATATATTTCCAAATATTATGTTTTCAACTATAAAGCAGTGGCAATATTTCATTCAGTGTTACTGGATAAAAAGTTCATAATATTAAATAAAGATTTTGCTAAGGTATTTTAAGGACAAATAAACTATAAATTTTATACCACTGAACTAAATGACTCAATTTTGTTTTTGTTATTCATCAACACCGTTTTGGTAAGCTCTATTTATCCGTACATGTATGTATATGAATGTGATGGTTAGCTTGGTTGTGCTGTAAACGAAATCCATGTATCGCCATCATACAACACAGCTCCAAAACTATGTCAGATTGCATATTTTGGGCATATATCGCTGCCTTTTACAGATCGCATGCACATGTGCACATATTAAAATGTGTGAGCTCAAGTATTATTTTTTTAGATTGAGACTACAAGGAATGAGAACGTCAATATGGGCATATCCCTCTTACTATTCTTAGTATCGGTAGGACAACTAAGCAACGCTTTTAAGCAAAATAGTTTCTTTACTTGAAAAGTGTATACATGTATACATTTATTGGGACATTTTAAATTAGAATGCTTGACAATTGTCAGAAAAAAAGTATGCAATTTAAAAAGCAAGTATAAAATTGAAATATCATTTGAAGATTAGAAGTGAAATTGTGTTTTATATACATCCTTTCCAAAATTGTGAAATTCTCTCCTTTAACTTTCATTTTTAGGTTTTTTTTTTTTTTTTTAAATATAGACGCAATTTGCCGGAAAACGAATCTGATTTCACACCACGAAATTTTAACAGGAGAGTGACAATTTGATGAGTTGTCATTTAAGAGGTCCCTCGTTGCTGAACGAGAATTATTGCCGAAGCTATGAACTTTAACGTTAACATTACCGCCTATGGAAAATGCAATAGTGGACTACACCCATATGTCATTTTTGTTCAATAAAGAAGACATATTGAATTTTTATGTGATTGTTTTGTTATTTATTTTTCTTTAAGCTTACAACACGAGTTCCTTAAAAATGAACAGCTAAAAAAACCAACACGCGTAGTTTTGTGTATAACACCACCACCCCTGCGAATGTTATTGTCATTTAGATTTTAAATCACGTGGTTTTATTTGACCCTTTCAGTTTCGCAATAAAAATCGTGCCTCGTGTTTATAGTCTATTTTAGAGAATCTAGGTACTTGTAGTCAAATATAAATTCTAGAGGTTTATTGATTTTAAACTTGGTGGGTAAAATGTGTCCTAGAAATAAATGTGACAATACAAAAATAGTTTTTTTTTCTGCTGTTGCGACAATTAACATGCGTAGTAGACACCCCCCCCCCCCCAGAATTAATTTTCGCTCCGCTCCTGACCTAGTAATAACACTAATAGTGAAACAGACTGTACTATTT
This sequence comes from Magallana gigas, assembly GCF_963853765.1. Taxonomy (NCBI): domain Eukaryota; kingdom Metazoa; phylum Mollusca; class Bivalvia; order Ostreida; family Ostreidae; genus Magallana; species Magallana gigas. The sequence continues at coordinate 51,797,529 of NC_088853.1, read as the reverse complement.
TATGCAGAATGTTCCTTGAAAATGGCTCGATATACAAAGTTTTTATGCAAAACATTCACCAATTATTTGTTTTAAAACATGGTATTGCATACCACAAGTATCAAACATGGCTATGATTTTATTAAGCAACCCAAAGTTAATATTATCAACCACTCTAGACGTGGTTGAACACGAACGATAACTCTGTTTCGAGTATCATCGTTTAATTTTAAAAACCGCTAGATGGTGAAATAGGACATACTTCTTAAAAGATGTTGATGTTTTAACATAAGTAGAATATAATATGAAAATCGACCAGTACTTAGGCATTTTGAAAATATTATCCGAACACTTATACTTCCGCTCGAAATTTCACAGGAACTAAACAAATCTCGTTGAAGTATCGTGAACTTTCATTCGAGCACCTCTGGATTTATTACATACTTAGCAACGATAAAGAAAACATTCCGAACACATTCGCAGGGGTGACCACTGTATTTGCACTTTGAACTCACATCCCTATCAGCATATGGTTAAAATGAACCAGATGATAGGCAAAAACTTGTGTCACAGGAATACAATTGACTATTATTTAGTATTAAGTAAATCATTTATTTACTTATTCTTTTATCAATACATTTCATTATTACCTCATGCATAATTTACTTGTGTTTGACTAGTATTCGTATTCTCTCACGAGATTGTTAATTTCGGGTTGTTGTTTCCCATATACAGTAATAACTACATTAGGAAGAAGTCAAACAGGTTTGTGGGTATGGATGGTCAGAGCGCAATTGTGAGTGATAGCCGTTCATTTATAATGTTTTGCACCATGGTTTTATCATGATTTTAAAATATAACTCGCTTTCTATCAGAGTCTTGTTACATAATTTTATATCATGAATTTGAGGTGAATTTGATAAAAAAAAAAATTCCTTTATTGTTTATATCTTCAATTAAAATGTTTAACTACTTTAAAAATGTATGCATCAATTGTATGAATGTTTTCATTTCAGGTCTTCTTCTCATTCTCATACATTGTACATGTTATAAACGTTAGAAATATGAATCATTCTTTATTTTGTACCAGAAAAAACAACCCCCTTGTGACATTTGTATATCATTTCTCGTTGTTTTAGCATAAAAAGGTGAACTGTACTTGCTCAGTCGGTTTACTGTTCTTAAGGTCAAGATCTGCTAAATAAATGATGCCTACCTGTTTATAAGATTAACGATATAAATTATTTTATTGATGATTGATAACAATAGCTTTGTTTGATAGCATCATATGGCCTAAAACAAGCTCTTTACCTATGAAAATGATTTTTAATTGAACACAGGTTTCGGGATTACTTTTTATGAATTGATATAGAATGTCAAACTGTTTAATATTCTAAATAATTCCTAAAAAGCCGTAAGGTAAGCCGGAAAGATTTTGCAGATGACGTCATAATGGTCCTTGAACCAAAAAGACACCTTGGAATCATTTAGTAGATCTTGAACATAAGAGATATTTATATACTATACCTTCCGATGTATTCCATTAGAATGCTATATAAATGAATAAAACTTTCCCTATCAATAGATAGGAAAGTTATATATAAATTCATAATGTATAAGTACAATCTGGAAAGCTATTAATAGTAATTTTGATGAAAAAACTAAACTGTTTTTAATATGATTTCCCGAAAAGATTTACTGTTTTTAAGTCACTCTGAGTCATTTGCTAAAATAGTAACCACATACTATGAGTTATTATTCATTTACTGAGCCCATTTCGAAACCATGTTACTTGGCAATATATAGCTATTCTTGGTATATCATGGACATCTAAAGATTTATTTTGCTCCCAAAGTTACTTATAATGAAAAAAGGAACAGTGCAGTTTAAAATGCATCCTGTATTCTACTTCAATCAATACATAATTCAAAAGTTGGATACCAGTTAATAAACGTATGATGATTAATAAGTTTCGTTCTAAATCAAACAAGGTTATCTTTTTGAAAAACAATAAAGGTCCGTCTGAAAGATTGAAATATGTTCTTCTTTCAGTAAGCTATAGTGTACATGTAATGATATATAGCACTTGTAAAGTTAATCTATTTTGAGTCCTTGGTAACGAACTTACGGATAAAGCGAACTAATTTTGATTCCCGTAGAGGTGAAATAGTAACAATAATTAACACTTTCATAACAAATTTTTTAATGCTTAAACGATTTGCACCACCATATAACAAAAAAGTTTGAATGAATATATTTTCACATAAATTCTTCAATTCACAATTCGATTTTTAAAGGCATCAACAGAATTTGTTTTCATTCTAAGCCTCAATTAGCAAAAATTGTAGTCCAGTAAAAGAAAACATATATAAAGGAAATTCACTATAGTTATTATTACGAATTCGTAACGGATATAACAAAGTAAATCCATTGGTCCCTAGGAATTCACTATAACCTCCAGACACAGAGTAAAGTCCTTGGAATAAATTGTCTCTAGATAAGCAAACATATGCCCTCCATGGTCTTTGATTGCACTTTTTGAACATAATAGAACCTGACAGTCCTCGCAAATTATGTCTTTATCTTTAAATGGATGATCTTTGCATTATACCTCAGGAAGTTTTCGTTTACGCTGTCGGTAGGGGACTATTTCATTGTTTTTAGTTTCTAGACTCCTCTGGTGTTTATCTCTGCATTGTTCACATATTTGTAGATGACAGGGATTGCAGTAAAACTCGTTTTACAGTCTTCAACACCACACACTAGATAATGCTGTATTATAACTGGTATGCCTTCTACAATACCTTGACCCAGTGGCTTGGATAATGCCATCTGAAAATTGTTTATGTTCGTTCGTTTTAAGTATCCGATCCATATTAGGACCAAATTTTTCCAACCTTAAATATCCATCATGTATTTAATACTTTGATATTTAAATAAAAGCATATAAGAGTAGAAAAAGATCTACCGAGAGAAATTTTCAAAAATATTATTAACTAAGCAGTAATTAATTAATGAAGATTGCATCAAGGTCTATTGAGACAAGCACATTTTTTAAAATAAAAAAGTAATTACTAGAAATATCAAAAAATGCTTTGGTGGAAAGATGTATTTTATCATTAGGAATACAAACACTAATAAAAATAAATTTTATACCTTGTATATTTTTTTAGAATTAAAATTTTTATAGAATAAAAGCAAAGGGGGACAACTCTTCAAAAATGAAAAGGTCATTAATTAGCACACATTCCACTCTTACATATTAATACTTATATAGGAAAATTATGTCCAAGTATACTGAGTATTAAGCCCATACATATCTGTTATGCACCCAGATTCATTGATTCTGAGGCTATTATGGATCGGATACCTTACAATCTTACAACTGTATGCATGTCAAAGTGAAAGTTAAGAACAACATAGATCGGCAAACGACGTGGTGTTGTTTTAAAATTGAAATAAACAAATATTGTGTAATAAACAATAGAAATCTAAATTTTAATTTTTTTTTGACTTACCTTGCTTCGAGAAGTTTTGTAGGACGGTATTTTTGACGCTATACAGTTGATAATGCAAGGTTTTGTGAAATCTGATGTTAACGTTCTAGTTGTTGATAAAAGTAGACCTAACTGCCATTCAACGCTTTCAATCAATTACCTGCCTACTCTAGATAACGGTGGGTTTTTTTTAATTGTGTGTGTGTGGGGGGGGGGGGGGGGGGGGTCAGTTAACTGAAAGTTTTGACTTTTTAATGAATTATTAATGAAGCGTCATCGGGTTTAATCGATAATTGCAATCATTCTTCTCCGTAAATGTTCCGCTGTCAATCTATTTGTTCATTTTTTACATCTACCGTTCATGATGAATAGTGCATTTTGTTTCCTTCGGACTGAAAGGTGACACTTCATTAGTCTATACATGACATGTGACCGCCGAATATATATTTATGTCAGTTTGGCGAGTGTTAATTTTCGGCAATATGGCCAACACTTTGCCTACTCATCGTGACATTTCCTAATATTTATATAAAATTTGCGTACTGTCAGTTTTTTTAAGGGCTTTTCGACTTTCGGTCGAAAAGACCTATTGTTTTCATTCTGTTTTATTATTATTATTCCCGATAAAGTTTCGTCAGCGAATTTTTGAAAACGGAACCGAATAATAAAAATTTAATGTTAGATTCTCCTAGCAATTGTTTAGTTCTCCCGTATGTCCCTTTTGGACTTCCGGTCTATATACTCCCGGTTTACACATGCAAAAAACAAAATTTTAAAAAGACCTTTGTTTCTATTTTATTTTTTGATTATAAAACAAGAAATTTTGAATTTAGATACTTCATAGTATGATATACAAAATTGTAAGCGAAAACTTTTTTATATCTCTTGCTGTTTTCGAGATATTAGACTCATATTTACATCTATAAGCAAATATCTATTGAAGGATAGGCAAGTTTGTCTTAACTAATTAAAAATTTTCTGACTCATATAATAAATTACCCCTTAAGATATGCGTGTGTAATGCTATATTTAGTATGCATGTTTAATATACATGCTGTTTTAAAAGTGGGAATGTACTACGGTTCAATATAACTTACGTTGGGTGGTACATGTACTTGTAGGTATAATAGTACGATAGAAAAGACCATTGGCTATTAATTTTCCAAGCTCAAAGGCACACGAAAACAGAAATCAAGTTATTTTAACCATTGTATGCAGTTGAAAAGAAAAGAAAGAAAAGACACCTCGGCATTGTCTGAAGGACTATACATTTGTTCGGAATTATTCGGGTTAGAATAACATGACCGGTTACTGACCTTACTAATAGTCCCGCCCTAAAATCCGCAGCTATGAATTCTTTACAGCTCCAGAAACGAGGAGAGTGACTTCACGGCTAAAAATGGGGAGAAAATTACAGATCTGGCGCCCTAAATGGACGACCAAGATTTCAAAGCGTGTATTATACATGTGACATTCTTTTTGCTTAATATTCAAATAAATTTTGTCTGTCTTTTAACTTTAGCACGAACTGTTTAAATAGAGCAGAAGACAATTGCAAACTTGTTAAACGAAAAAGAAAATTAAAATAGATTCATTCTGTACAGTAGAGTAAATATACGTGCATCTGTAGAAAGTGTTTAAGAGTTTTTTGGTCCAGTTCAAATTAAACCAGAATTATTTTTTTTCAGAGAAAGAATCTTTTAATAAGTAAAAGAGGGAAAGAGAACAGAGACAGATATTTGATTATATATATATATATATATATATATATATATATATATATATATATATATATATATATATATATATATATATATATATTTATATAAAGTTGTAAGTCGGAAGTTAAGAAGGAGATTCTATGATCAAATCTTATGGCTTTTATCATTTTCGTTTAGTAGACGTCAGTGTAAAATATTTGAAAAAATCATGAAGGTTAAAGTGTATTTCTGCGTGCTACTGTACAGTTTATGCAAATATCAAATGACACCAACGTACAGATATAAGTCTATAACAATTGCTACATCGATGTTGTGTATATATATATATATATATATATATATATATATATATATATATATATATATATATATATATATATATATATATATATATATATATATATATATATATATATATATATACATATACCTTTCAAACGTCGTACTCACAGGAATACTTTAAAGATAATGAGCTGTAACGGTGGAATATGGCTCTGTACTGATATCATAAGTAAAACATATATAGAGTATCTCTCATGATTTGCGATGGTATACGAGGGTTGTTCGGAAATTATTGAGACAAGACGGATATTTCCATTTCTAAGTGACGAATTATGGTGAAAATTGGCATGAACATTGAAGAAACCTTAAAGAATGTAATATTTAAAAAATGTTTAGTATTTTGTTTACAACGGTAGATTAACAAATCGGTGGTTGGTACCCGGCGCAAGCATAAACTCGGAGAATAAGAAAACTAAAACATCGTCTATCTAAGTGTCCGCAAACTTACAGCTTATACTAAAAGAAATCAGATTATACATGTTCATTTTGCTATTTATTGTGACTAACTTTTGATCAAGTTTCACGGGTGTTTGAGTTGAAATACGGATATGGTACAGATATATTTACCAAGCAATAGGAATTTAAAAACGACAATATATAGAAATTTGACGTCAAGGCGGCGCAGCGAATATACATCAATTTGATGGAAATTTCGGAAAAAAGAGCTTTTAATACCACCCAACTGCTTTAACAAAAACTATACCATGGCAAGGGATAAATATGGTGTCCGGATAGGGCCATTTGCGTTAGCGCGACATCGTGTTCAGATAAACGAGACATCGCACTAACACACAACACGCCGTCGCGCTAACGCAACTTTGCACAACACGCCGTCGCGCTAACACACAACACGCCGTCGCGCTAACTCACAACACGCCGTCGCGCTAACGCAACTTTGCAAGTTTCACAGTCTAGTAGGAAGTCGTGTCCGGAAATATCAGACTGCGCATGCTGAAATATGTAGGCATGCAAGCAAGCATGGATGAAAAATAAATAGAATGTACTTTGAAATATATATATTATTTTCATTTATTATCAATGCATATGAATAAAAATATAGTTACTAGTGTGTCACTGTATAAGGATATTAATTATTATAAAATCTACCAATTGATACATTTACCTTAAATATTTAATAAAATTCATTAAATCAACAATAATATATTCATGACACATAGGCATCGGAACCATTAGGAACAAAGCAGAATAGAGGGTTCAGCCCCCCCCCCCCCCCCCACTTTTTTTCGCAGGAAACATAATTGTTCCGTAATGTACGTTTGAAAGATTTAGAAGTTGGAGTAAAAAAGCATAACCCCCCCCCCACCCCCACCCCACACGGATTAGGATTTTCATGTTGTTGGGAAAAAAGATGTATGGCCGGAAAGATTTTTGTTTTGGAAGTATAGGAATACCCCTCCCCCCCCACCCCCCCCCCCACCCCCACGGATTAGGATTTTCATGATTTTGGGAAATAGGTTTTCTTCTCTCAATATATAGAGGATCAGTCTAGCCCCCCCCCCCCCCCCCACTTTCAATTTGCTTCCGACGCCAGTGTGACAAGTTATATACCTGTAATTTTACATTTTAAAATGTCTTTGCTTTGGTAATATACAGAGCACCTAATATGAATTTGTGACATGTACATGTTATAAATATATCATTGCTGAATTAATTAATAATATCAAATATTTAAGGTAAATTTATCAATTGGTAATCTATATGCACTCTAGCATATCCTTATACAGTGACATACTAGTAACTTTATTTTTATTCATATGTATTGATAATAATTGAAAATAATATATGCATTTCAAAGTACATTCAAAGTACATTTTATTTATTTTTCATCCATGCTTGCATGCAGGCCTACAAATTTCAGCATGCACAGTCTAATATTTCCGGACACGACTTCCTACTAGACTGTGAAAATTGCAAAGTTGCGTTAGCGCGACGGCGTGTTGTGCAAAGTTGCGTTAGCGCGACGGCGTGTTGTGTAAAGTTGTGTTTGCGCGACGGCGTGTTGTGCAAAGTTGTGTTAGCGCGACGGCGTGTTGTGCAAAGTTGTGTTAGCGCGACAGCGTGTTTTGTGTAAGCGCGATAGTGTGTTGTGTGTTAGCGCGATGGCATGTTGTGCAAAGTTGTGTTAGCGCGACGGCGTGTTGTGTGTTAGCGCGACGGCGTGTTGTGCAAAGTTGCGTTAGCGCGACGGCGTGTTGTGTGTTAGCGCGACGGCGTGTTGTGCAAAGTTGCGTTAGCGCGACGGCGTGTTGTGTGTTAGCGCGATGTCTCGTTTATCTGAACGCGATGTTGCGTTAACGCAAATGGCCCTATCCGGACACCATAGATAAAGAACTTCAGTTTATCGTCTTTTTCACTAATTGTTTAGCTAGAATTCAGACAAAGTGACTAAATATCAAGTACTTTTTACACACTAACAGATATAAACAGTTCTAAAATATGTACACAGAATCACTGTAGGAGACATTTCACAGTAATTTGACTTTCAGTTAGAAATGACCCGATTTTTTTCCACAAAATCAAGAATGGAGGGACTATGCGAATGTTGACATCTTGAAATGTAAACAAAAGAGGATAAATGAAGAATTAATTCTAATTTTCCTTTGTTTGTTAGGTTTTTAAAACATAGGATCAATAAGAAGCGTCAAAATGACGTTGCGGTAAGTTTGCGGTTGCGCCGGGTCACTGGGCGATGGCAATTGGTCAGCTTACCAGGAATGATCCAATCATGCTATGGACAATAATTTTTTTACATTGATAAACACTACCCTGGTGTACGTTTTGGTGAAATTTCAAGGATTTGTCTTTTTCCCTAAGGAAATAAGAGTGAATGTCTCAATAATTTCCGAACAACCCTCGTATGATATTTATCCATCTCGTTGTGTGTTTTCTATCTCCGAGCCTTGGCGATAAAAATAAATAGCATATACCATCTCAAATCATAAGGTCTTTCTTTTTATCACATGTTTTACTACATCATATTTTACAACCTCAATTTTTTCTATAAGAATTATAATTGTTAGCCGCGTCAACAACGTTACGCACGGAAAAAGCTCTTAAAGATAAACAAACATTTTCGAGTTATCAAATCATGCATGGAAAAAAGCTACAATAAATGCTTCATATTTACAACTAATATTTTTTCAACTACATTGTTTTGTTACTTTTTCATTCTACGTCCATCATCCGCCTAAAGCTACATAATGTTTAATTATGACGTCACGTGGCGCAAAAACACACAGTGGAATATCAAAAAGTTATCCCATGAGTGGTATACACCGTATATTGAAATAAACATGGGATAAACACCAATATTCACATTTGCAGTCCTTTGTGTTTGAATAATGTCAACAATCTATGTTTCCATCTATCTTCACTATCCATAACCTTTCAATTTAAATAGACAAGTCTCTCTCTCTCTCTCTCTCTCTCTCTCCACTGTTTTCTCCCGTTGTCTTCCTTTCTCTGTCATTCATAAAATTTTTAAACGTATGGAATTCTCAATTCTACATGTACAATATAGATTTTATACATATTAATCTAAGAAACGCAAAAAAAAAACCCCGAATCATATTAATTCTATGTAACTCTATAGACATATTTGAACATTTATATAGATACACCTTTATATAAATAGGTGTATAAACAGGTGTATATTGATTGTGTTTGCAAGTGAAATTAAAACAGATCATCAATCTCTTTGTGGTAACATCCGGACAGTTCATGACTGTATTGATTCTTCTATTACATATACTAACACCATTTGGCGCCAAATCTTCGTTGTGTTTGCAGTAACAATTGAAGTAAAATTTTACACCAACGGATGTTTGCTTTCAAATTTTATATGGTCAGGTTTTGAGCGCAGTGTCAAAGAAGAAAAAAATTTCTTTTATATCTGATTTCATTTAATCTGAGAAGTTTGATTTCATCTCTGGATTGCACACTTGCATTTGCAAGGCCATCCTCTGCTAATAAATGCAAACCGAAGGCTCCCTCTCTCTCTCTCTCTCTCTCTCTCTCTCTCTCTCTCTCTCTCTCTCTCTCTCTCTCTCTCTCTCTCTCTCTCTTTTATCAGTATCAATTATCTTATATCAATTAAATTAACTTTGGGAAAATGCTTTTTGTTTTTCTTAAAACAATTAAACATCCATAAAATGCATAAAAATCTAATTTCCAGTTTTTGATACTTGTTTAAATAATTTGAAATTGAATTTTAGATGGAATGAAAAAACCCATCATATTTCCTAGATAGAAGAAAAGTTCAAGTATTGATTTAACTGATGCATTTCAGTATGCGTTGAAAAGATATATGTTAACCATATAATACAATATTCTTTTATGTAAAATCCTTCTGAATTCTGAAAAGTGATACTATTTCCTTAAAAATCTGACATCTGAAAATGAAATGCAATGTAAAAGATATCATAGTAATTATACCAATTATTTGAAATATACATGTAAAACATTTCACATATGATAATGCAAAAGTTTTAATATATTACGTTCATTATATTTACTTTTCATTGTGAGCACAAATGAATCATTTGTAATGACACTAAATTGATATAGATCTCTTGAAAAAAGGAATTTCAGTTTATGTTTAATCGAGTTTGATTTCAATGCCGTACCGATGAATATAGGCACGTAGGAATGCTGATCTTACAAATGATGCTCATTGAAGATATTTGTACACTTTAACTGTGTTAGTGTCACCATGTCCCACATGAAGATTGTTATCATCGTCCACACGCACACAAAAGGGATTCTTTATCCCTTTTTGAGATGTGACTAAAAGAGTCAAGAACTGACCGTCCTGATCAAGAACATGAACCGTTTGACTGTTGACATCACAGACAATGATGTGACCGAGAATATCAGTACAGATACCATAGGGACAAATCTCTGACTCTTGACCTGTATAGGAAAATCTGTGTTGTCCTACTTTATTCACTACTACCACAGCTTGTTTGCCAAAGTCTGATACACAGATATCACCATTGATGTTTTCTGTGATATAGTGTGGTACAATATACAGTCCCTGTCCTTTGTTGTCCTTCTCTATGCTCTGTATTTCGTTCCCTGTTTTGTTATACCTGGCGACTTTACGCATCGATAACGTTCTCATTCCAACCAGTATATCCCCGTTAAGGTTGGATGTGTGTATGCTAAGTGGTTCCCATTCTTTCGTTGTAATGAATAGAGTGATAGTTTTTCCATGCGTTATACTATTAACGCTACAATTGATTCTGTCTGCAAAGATCAGATACCCGTCCAGGGTAACGGTGTGGAAGCCTTCATTTTGACAGCTTGTTTTTCTCATCTGTAGCTGTTTCCCCTGTAGATCAGTTTGAACAAGGTTGCCACTTGCATCACTGGCCCAAAGTATGCCTGATTTACCTCCTGATATATGACATACACTATCAACACCTAGTACTATGTACTCTTTGACGATGGTGACAGAGGAAGACAGAGACCTTTTTTGATTAACTTCTAATTCATCTCCGTCCGCTTCTTTCAATTTTCTTGTAGGTTTCAACTGTGTAGAAGTAATGTACATTGGTTTTATTTTTCTATATGCTGGTTTAGCAGTGGGAACAGTTATTGTACCCAGTAGTTTAGCGACATCATTTTTGCTGTATTGACCAACAGTGAATACTGGATAAACAGGTTCTGTCGACTTATGTATGGGTTTAATATTAAGTACTTCTGAGAGAGAAAAAAGGATTGAATTGTTTTGAACTTTACTATAAGACAGGTAACCCTGGAACTCTTTGACAAGGTTTTCAAGGTAACACTTGTAGTCGTCATAGATTTTGCTTTGACTCTGAAGCTTTTCCAATAGGGTCTCCTCCATTTCTTTGGCTTGTTCTAAGTTGTCCGACATCGCTTTTTCCACTAGACGTTTAACTGACTCTGCTTCAGCTTTTATGGATGTTCTTATTTTATCCATAAACGCTTTCAGTATTAAGACATCTTCTTTAATATCGCTTTTTATATCTTGTGAGGTTGGGAGATAATATTGATTTATGTTGTAGATTTTATCAAGGCACAGAGTGAAGTTCTTGGAATAAATGGTCTCCAGGTCGTCAAAGGTGTGCCCTCGATGATCTTTTATTAGACATTTGGAACATACTGCAACCTGGCAGTTTTCGCAAATCATGTCAATATCTTTAGTGGGATGATCTTTACATTTCTCCACAGGTAGTTTTCGTATACTTTGGCGGTAAGGGACCACTTCATGGTTCTTATTCTCTGGAATGTTGTGATGTTTATCTCTGCATTGTTCACACAATGGTTTGTGACAAGAATTGCAGTAAAATTGGCAGTTCTTCTTACAGTCTTCAGTCCCACACACCAAATAATGCTGGGCTATGACTGGTATCTGTATGTCCTGTACATCACCTGGAAATACTTGTTTGGATAACGCCATCTGAACATTTTTGTGTACTTTTATATGCTAGATCAGTGACTTGAAATCAATTGAATGCATGTCAAAGTGAAAGTTAATAACATTCTAGATCGAGATGGAATTGTTTTAAAATTTAAAGTGGAATAAAACTGATCAACAGATATAGTAAATTTAGAATACTGTAGAAGTACTTTTGTCCGCGTGGTATTTATTTACGCTATGAACGCGGGCACAATTTTTCCGCGGAATTTTTTCCCAGTGTACTTAAAGTGCATTTTGGAATTGCATTACATGAATAAGGATACAAGTAATCGGAAGTCACTACATTATATAACACTTGCATATACGTGTACCCAATGTATATCGTTTTTATCTATGCAAACTGTCAAACAAATTTGTATTGAAAATTCACATAATAAATAATTTAATCTCCTAAAGATTTGAATTTTCTGTAAATTTACTTACATGAAATTTAAACTTCTCCAAGCTTGAGATAACGGCACGTGTCAGACGACAAATAGCCCCAAGCGGGTCTGTCTTTTAATGACCCAATTAACTACACGCTAAGACCCGTGTTCGTACTGCAATTTTAAGATCCTTTTGTGCTCTGATTTTTAATTGATTAAACTGATCAACTCATAATTTAAACGACATGAGAACCCATAAATTGACAGTTAATAAAGATTAAATGGTGTTTCAGACGATTTTAGCCAGCGTCGTAACATCTTGACGGCTAACTAATGACTACCGACCAGTGCACAACCGATAATTACTGTTCACTGTGAACAGTTCATACAATTTAAGTCCAAAGGTGGACAAATTCTAGGTAATGAACATCGCTCAGAACTATATTTAATAATAGTTATTCAAATGATTTTTTTTTCGTTCAAAGAATCCGCGTAAATTTTTACCCGCGGATTAAATTGGTATTGTGATTCCGCGGAATTATGACCCCGTGGAAAAAAATACGTCTACAGTACTAGTATATCGTCTATATTAACACTTACCTTGCTGTGGAAGTATTCAGTGGCTCGATTATGCTTTGGACGTTTTATCGTTGAAAACGCGAGACTTAACGAGATCTGTTTATTTTACTTCCTTCTTGCGGATAAAAATAGATTTAAATCATGAAGATATGATTGTGCCCGTTTGCAGAAACCAGACTTTAAAGTCCTATTACCAATACGTATTTGTTGTCACTGAACCTAGTCGTTGAAAAAATATTTTAATCCCAACCTCTGGCAATCATTAATATTTGTTAAAAAGATGCTATAGTCTGTCCCAAGTTATTGCTTCCATCAATTTTTGATGATTTTTAATAAAAATACACATACCTGTGAAAGAAATACAATTAAAATCTATGAAAGGAAATATATCCACGATATCTTCATTGAACAATTATCTCTTTTCACTCATAAAATTTCACAGGAACGAAAACAATTTTCTTACGGAGATTTGCAATGGGAAATGTTTACATCTTCTCTCTATTCGGAATACACTCGGAATACATCGCGCAATTTTTTAACATTATCATCCGGGCTTATTAATGGCTGATGCAATGCAAAATCTCCGTAGACTTTCAATTTTTGGATGTGTATTGAAACCTGAAGCGGTAGAGGTGGCGTTTCAAAACAGATAATCTGGACATTTTTCATATTAGTGGATGAACGTAGTTTGAGCACAAAGGTATTTACTATTATCGAAATATCAAGCAAAAAATGATGGAAGCAAAAACTCGGGACAGAGTATAGTTATGTTTCTCTCCGGATATGCTACGAAAAGTAATGATTATAAATTGAATGTTTATCTTAAGAGCTATATTTCTTTACAAATAAATGTTTTATCTGGATTATTGTTAAAGTCATTGTTGTTTATTATTCAGTGATGCATTTTTTGCCATTACAGATGAAAAGAAACTTCAATTTTTATGGAAAAAGAAAATTATTGTATCTCTCGTCTATAAGTCTATAAAGCAAAATTATGCCACTACAATGTGTTTTCATACAATATTGAGTTATAGCAACAACATTACAACTATACATTCATAACACGCTGTGTTTATAAATACAAAGTTCCAATTTAATTTGAGCTTTTCTGGCGTAATAGTTTTTGAAAAGAAAGTTTAAAAATTTTCTCTATATATTCCTATGTAAAACTTGATCCCCCTATTGTGGCCCCACCCTACACCAAGGGACCATGATTTGAACAAACTTTAAAAAAATAAATGGCTTTTAAAGACAACATACCTCCGGTATGCACAGTATATCGTGCACCCTAAAGGGATGTTACGAACATCGATTTCTCAATATTACTTCACAAGCACTAAACTCGATGAAAAATCGCTTAAGACGCAAAATATAGCTGCTCTATGTCACCAATAAACTTAATTGAGTACATTGACGGAACTTGAAATAATTTAAACATGCCAGAATACACTTTTAAACATTATCTAAAATGCATACATTTCTTTAGAGGATGCCACAGTACTGTATTGAGTTTTATTATAGGTCAAGTTATTTATAACCATCTACATAGATAAGTTATCAGAGTTTGAACCAGAAAACATATAATTTATATTCCGATGCTCGTATTGACAATCTGGTAAAACCATCCCTTTGCTTATATTATGTTTGAAATTAAACCAATGTTTGTTTTCCAGCTTTTATTTAACATACTATTTGTTTTCTTTTACAAAGTATTATGAATCAATACATTCAGTTATATATTCAATGTGTCATTCATTTGCAACATGAACTATGATAAAATTAAGTTATATTTTTGGTTGTTTTAGTTTTTGTGTATCGAAACCGTCTTATTGTGAAATTTACATAAGCACAACGGTCAAATCACAAACCAGATAACCATTTTGTCAATTGATTAACTTAAAAAACATATTACATATTATGATACAGAGAATTTATATCATGTGATTATGAATATTTTTTTCCAAAAAATTGCTCTTTTCACATTAATGGCCTGAAAAGTTACTGAAGTATGATTTTGTGCGCAACTTGCGACTGTCTATCTAAAAGATGCTTTATGTTTAATTACATGTTTGCTTGTTTAAGATTTAAAGACTTTTAATGATCACGTGTAAAATGCCTAGTTAAATAATATTACGACTTATTAATACATAAGGACTTATTACACACGGTTACGCAAAGTTGCGTTCATATTGCACACAATGGAAAAAACATTATTTATGCCCATGCATTGATCTTAGCAGTTACCAATAAAGCTTATTCCATTAATAGACTTAAAACTTTCGTTCCATCTATGAACTGCAGCTTGTTAATTTTTTACCTTAAAAAACAACTAAATGTTCATTGACGAAATAATGTCATTTATTAATGACGAATCAAAGACTTGTACAAATAAACCACATCACAAACAGGGAGATCCCTGACAAAGTCAATACTTAAACTTATTAAAATGACTTATGTAACAGGTACTGTGGGATCTCCCTTATTAGTTACAAAACCTGTACAAATATTGAGATCACCCGGTAAAATATAACCAATAGTAGTAAACAACAATGGCAGGGTGATCTCCCTTAATATAAACATGTAAAAAAATTAAGGTGGCATATACAAAGTTCTGCCATAAATCTAATAAAACCATGATGCACACAATGTAAACATTAGAATGGATTTCTGATATTGGCACAAGCTATTATGACTGTTTTAAATTATAAAATTATTTGGACGGTTAGATGGGGATGGTGGTGGGTTAAACTTTACAAAGCGATCAATATCTTAGATTACGAAAACACGTCCTTCTCACACTTGAGTTTAAAACAAAAGTTATATACACGTGATCGAAATACTCTCATTTCATTGGCTAATGACAAGGTACAAGCACAGGCATTTATAAATAGGTACATGATGGACAAATTAGCTAAAAATAACCAATAAAAACCGGAACTTAAATTAGAATTTCTAAAAATAGAATTAACGATACAATGATGACATAAAACATATTATTTGGCAATAATATTTCAATTTTCTATAAGTATACAAATATAAATTTAATATAATATCATATAAAATGAATATTAAATGAAAAATCATAGTTAATTTCAATCTGTATTAAACATAGTGTGGTCCCCTGAATTAACAGTAACGTAATGTGTGTTGATAATTCTCACAAATGGAGGTTATAAAAAAATTTCAAGTTCGCAGGTGTGTATTGTCATTTAGACTAATATTCATATATTATATTTATCAACTAGTTTGTGAAAAAGCTGCTTGTTTTTTATTTGAATATTTTTTTTAAGAAATGAGCTTTTGGTTGAAAATGTTATGACCTTTGCTTATATCTTATACAAGTTTTAGGAAAACATATCCACTCTTTTCAATAAACTATACATCTCCTTACGTTATATTCAAAAACGATATTGACTTGTTAAATGTATAAATTTGTGAAAAGCGAATTCATACTTCATAATGTTCTTTTACAGTTCTGCCTAGTCCAATATATATCATACTTTACATAAACATTTTTAGGAAAGTATGTGCGACCTTGAACCACATTTCACCTTCAATTCAAGTTCAATGGCATCTACAAAACTTTTAAGTTAAAAGTTTAGACAAACCAAAGTCATCTAAATTGCCTTTTATTCTAGTAACATTTTGCGATTACCGCCATCTCAAAAATATCTTGTTAGATCTAACGACATTTATTTGAGAAGTTTTATTTGGACTCTGAATTGTACGACTGCAAACTTGCATTTGTATAACCAGCTGTGCCCTTCATTGGGACCAAGACCATCGGTACCAGGATAAAGAACAAATTTATATATACCTTCGAACTTTTAGTAATGTTTATACGAAAAAATGACAGTAACAAACCGTCAACCATCTCAAAATTCCATAAAACGAAATACCAACCCAGGCAGAACAACACGGACCTTCAAAAATATAGAGGTAGGATCAGGAGGAGTGAGTATCCTCTGCTGACCGGTCACACCCGCAGTGTGCTCTTTGTCGAAATTGGGGAAAAACCACGGAAAAGTCCATCGACAATTAGGCGATTAATTATAGTCTAACAATTAGTACGAATACGTCATTCAGCATGCAACCCAGTGAAAGATTGTATTTGCTGACAAGGTCGTTGTATCGAACATAGAGCTTACGAAAAGATGACTTCAAACAAGACTGTTGATAGTCCTGTCAACTTGTTTGTCATTAGCTTGCCTCGCCTTAGAAACTGTTCATACGAAGAGCATGCCCTTGCGTATCGGATTAACTGAGAGACAAAAACAACATATGCAGGTGATGAAGGTATATTGCTACATTAAGCAGTGTATAGCTAATACAAGTTTTGATAGTTAATTGAATGATTTATTATCAAATAACAGTTGGAGCTTAATGCTTCAGAAACAAATGCGTATTTCTTAAATAAGTTAAATGTTCGTGCATCAACTGATACAATAAATTTAGGAATGCATGTTAAGGATTTATTGAAGATATATATTGACCCGTAAAAATTATTTTCCTATATTAAATCTTATTATTTTTTCTTAAGTGGGAAAAGCTTTCTTTAAAACTGGCTTTAAAAATGTAATGAAATAGTTATCAGTATAATCCTAACCATATCAATAAGTTTCAAATATCAAACATTACACGTGTGTATATGCAACAATTTATTTGTAAAATGTCAGACGTGGTTTTTTTTTATTGTATACATAAATCAGATAATAATATCTAAAAGGACAATTCGTAGATATATATCTCTTAGAATTTTTTTCAAGCCATTATGTAAAACATAAGAATGTAACAATACAGATCTAAAAAAAAATTCCACCAATAAATGCTTATTGAAGATACCTGAATACTGTAATTGTGTTGGTGTTATTTTGTCCTACGTAAAGATTGTTTTCATTGTCCACACATACACTACGAGGACACTGTATCCCTTGTTGTAATGAAATTATCATAGACAAGAAATGACCATCCTGATCCAGAAGATGAACCGTGTCACTGTCAATATCACAGACCAAGATGTGACCGAGGATATCAGTACAGATACCATATGGGCAAAACTCTGACTTTTGACTTGTGTAGGAGAACCTGTGTTGACCTTTTTTATCTACCACTACTAACGTATGTTTCTTAAAGTCTGACACACAGATATCGCCGTTGACGTTTTCTGTAATGTGATGAGGACATGTACTATAGAGTTGGTGTCCTTTGTTGTCTCTCTGTATGTTCTGTATTTCTTTTCCTTGTATGTTGTACCTGGTGACTTTACCTTCTCCATCCTTCCTCATTCCCACCAGTAAGTCCCCGCTGATGTTAGAGGAGTGTATGCTGATTGGAATCCATCCCCCTATTTTAATAAATTCTGAAATGGTACGATCATACGTTATTCTGTTAATTACGTTATGTTTTTTGTCCGTAAATATGAGATATCCATTCTTGTTAACAGTGTGGTAACCATCGCTTTCACCATTGGTTTTTATTACATGTAGCTGTTTCTCCTTTCGATCGGTTTGGACAAGGTTACCTTTTCCATTATCGACCCAGAGTCTGCCTGATTTACCTAGTGATATATGATATACACTATCAACACCTGGTACAGTGTACGTTGTGACCTTGGTGACAGAGGATGACAATGACAATGTTTGTTTGACCGCAAATTTTTCTTCGTCCCGTTTCTCTGTGGGTTTCAAATGTGTAGAGGCAGTCTCAAAGCGTTTTATTTTTCTGTTCTCTGGTTTGATGAAGGGAATGGTTATTTTTCCCATTAATTTTGTGACATCATCTTTGCTGTGTCGAGCAGCAGTAAATACTGGATAAACTGAACCCGTGGTCTCAGGCATGGGCTTGATATTCAGGTGTTCTGAAAGTGAGAACAGAATTGGATTGTATTGAATTTTTTCACAAGACAGGTATCCCTGGAACGTTTTTACAAGGTTCTCAAGGTAACCAATGTATTCGTCATAGGTTTTGTCTTCATTCTCAAGCTTTTCTAATAGGGTCGCCTCCATTTTGTTGACTTGTTCTAATTTGTCCGACATTGCTTTTTCCACTAGTCGTTTATTTGACTCTGTTTCAGCTTTTATGGATACTCTTATTTTTTCCATAACCGTTTTCATTTTCAATGCATCTTTTTTAATATCTCCTTTCATACCGTGTGAGGTTGGGAGATAATATTGATTAATTTTATATATTTCCTCCAGGCACAGAGTAAAGTTCTTGGAATAAATTGTCTCTAGATCACCAAATATATGCCCTCGATGGTCTTTGATTGCACATTTTGAACATAATAGAACCTGACAGTCCTCGCAAATTATGTCTATATCTTTAGATGGATGATCTTTGCATTTTTCCTCAGGAAGTTTTCGATTACGCTGTCGGTAAGGGACTATTTCATGGTTTTTAGTTTCCAGACTCCTCTGGTGTTTATCTCTGCATTGTTCACAAATTTGAAGATGACAGGGATTGCAGTAAAACTCACAATTGGTTTTACAGTCTTCAACACCACACACTAAATAATGCTGGATTATTACTGGTAAGTCTTCTACAACACCTTGACCCAGTGTCTTGGATAATGCCATCTGAAAATTGTTTATGTTCTTTTATTAGTTTAATCTTTGACTTCAAATCTTACAACTGAATGCATGTCAAAGTAAAAGTTAAGAAGAACATAGATCGGCAAACGACATGGTATTGTTTTAAAATTGAAATAAACAGATATTGTGTAATAAACAATAGAAATCTAAATTTTAAATTGTTTTTGACTTACCTTGCTTCGAGAAGTTTTGTAGGACGGTATTTTTGACGGTATACATTTGATAATGCAAGGTTTTGTGAAATCTGATGTCTACGTTCTAGTTGTTGATAAAAGTAGACTTAAATGGATCTGCCATTCAACGCTTTTAATTAATGCCATTCATTTACTTTTTAAATTTATATGCTACGAAATATCTTATATCAAAGAAAAAGTAGAGATAAATCTTGATCGGCAAATGACGTGGTACTGTTCTCATAATTAAAAATACGGATAATGTTTATTATTTAACAATAAAGTTAAATTAAGAATGTATCTTATGACTCACCTTTCTTTATGAAGTTTTGCAATGTTTTTGGTTTATATTGGACGTTATACAGTTTATAAATTGAGACTTTACTAGATCTGTGGTTTTACTGCCAAGTGATAGATAAAAAATTTAAATCCTGGAGCATGATTGTGCCCGGTGCCGGAACATTTAAGCCATATGTTATCAATTGATCGGGTTTAAATATTTGCTCTATTTTAGTGGAACACTTGTTAAAGTTTGATGCTGTCAAAATTAAAATATTCTTTGGTTTATTTTGGTTTTTTAAACACTGATTTTTGAAGCTATGTTATTAAAGAAAACGCTGAACTACCATGAAGATACCATAATTATTTTTAATACCTTAAGATAGAGTCGAGAGGTTTAATTACGGAAGAAAGCATGCGTAGTTCTATTTTACAAGTCAAACCAGATGGCAATTATCCCCATCCCCCTTCCCCGTTAAGTCATACAATACTGAATTTTACCAAAAACATTTCTTCATAACTGAGTTTAATTACGATCGCCGGAGATAATCGATGACCACTCACTGTTATGCTTTGTTGTTAAGCACTGGATAACTAGAATGTTTGAAGTTAGTTAACACTGAAAAAGAATCGTCTAACGTTAGACAAAATTTTCACTGCGAAAGAGGAAAAAGAAATACAATAGCCCAAAATTGAATGACTTATTCATAATTTAACTTGGATCGTTTCGGCATAACACTGCATGGGGTATTCGGAAAAGGGGGTGCTACATTTGTAAGATACAATGCATGTTATTTCAAATTGCGACTAAGCAGATTTTTTTAAAACCCAGGAGTTAGTCGGCAAAGATAAACTTGAGACAAAGAAAAAAAATCGATATGTGAAAGAAGCGGATTAAAGTCTATTTATCAAAGTCATTTTATCTATTCATTATACTTATTCAGACAATGAGATAGGTAAAGTTAGCTTCCAGTAACTGGCTACGAGATGAAATCAAAGTTGGCTACTAGTAACTGGCTACTAGTAACTGGCTACGAGATGAAAGAAACTTGGCTACTAGTCACTAATTACTGTCCAAGTGAGAAAACATACCTAAAATTTCTATTTGTGTTCTTAATATGTACATTGCACTATATCATATCATCATTTAATCATATTCCTCTCATACTCCCATCGGTAATTGGTGCATTTCGTTTAAAATATCTCTATTTTAGACAATGTTGCCAATTTGACCCAAGTAGCGGTACTTATAGATTGAGAATATCAACAAGTGATATTAGTTGTAAAAAAAGCTATCGTGTCATCCACTTGATATTACATCAAAATTACTCAGATAAATCTCTTAATCTCGTCAGCTACCAGTGCATTTCGTTACAACTATCTCTATTTTAAAGACATTTTTCATGCAACTCAAGTAGCCGTAGATAAAGATTGATGACATATTATATATGTTTATAATACTGGGATATCAATTAATGTTGTAAGTCGGAAGTTAAGAAGGATATTCCTTGATCAAATCTTATGGCTTTAATCATTGCTCGTTTAGTAGACGTCAGTGTAGAATAATTGAAAACACGAACCTATGATTCATGAAGATTAAAGTGTATTTCTGCGTGCTATTGTATAGTTTACGCAAATATCAAATGGCACCAATGTACAGATATAACTCTGTAACAATTGCTACATCGATCTTGTATATACATATACCTTTCAAATGTCGTACTCACATGAATACTTTAAAGATAATGACCTGTAACGGTAGAATATGGCTCTGTACTGATATCATAAGTAAAACATATATATAGGATCTCTCGTGATTTGCGATGGTATATGATATTTATCCAACTCGTTGTGTGTTTTCTATCCCCAAGCCTTGGTGAGGGTATAGAAAACACACAACGAGTTTGATAAAAATCATATACCATCGCAGATCATGAGGTTTTTCTTTTTATCACATGTTTTACTACATCAGTTTTTACAACCTCAATTTTTTCTATATAAATCATAATTGTTAGCCGCACAACATATTTACTACAAGACGTCAACAACGTTACGCGCGGAAAAAAGTTCCTTAAAGATAAACAAACATTTCATTTTCGAGCATATTTTTATCATATCATGGAAAAAACTGCAATGAATGCTTCACATTTACAACTAAAATCTTTTCAACTGCATTGTTTTGTTACTTTTTCATTCTACGTCAATCATCCGCCTGAAGCTACAAAATGTGTAATTATGACGTCACGTGACGCAAGAATACACAGTGGAATATCAAAAATTTATCCCACGAGTTGATATCCACCGTATATTGAGATAAACATCTGATAAAAACCAATGTTCACATTTGCAGTTCTTTGTGTTTGAATCAAGTCAACAATCTAAGTGTCCATCTATCTTCACTATCCATTACCTTTCAAATTAAATAGACAAGCTCTCTCTCTCTCTCTCTCTCTCTCTCTCTCTCTCTCTCTCTCTCTCTCTCTCTCTCTCTCTCTTAACTCTTTTCTCCCGTTGTCCTCCTTTCTCTTTCACTCATAAAAATTTTAAACGTATGGATTTCTTACCTCTACATGAACAATATAGATTTTATACATATTAATCTAAGAAAAGCAAAAAAAAAAAAAACCAATCATATCAATTCTATGTAACTCTATAGATATATTTGAACTTTTATATATATACGCCTTTATATAAATTCATCTCATACGTGTGGTGTATATTACCCGTGTGATAAACCTTTGCTATATCACACGGGTGATGCTATATCAAATAATTCCGGTCGTAACTTATTTTGACACAGCCCCCCGCTTCAACGCTTCAGTGACCTATTTTCGAAGATTTGCTAGTACTTTCAACATAACTATATCTACTACAAAAATTAATATAAGATTGATTTTGTCAAAGATTTAAATTACAAATATTTAGAAAAACATATAACTGCGTAGCAGAGGCGTCGGAACCGGGGGGCTATTGTGAGGGGGGGGGGAGGGTTAGCCCCCCCCCCACCTTTTTTGCAAAGTTATTCATAACCGTAACCACAAGACCCTTTTTTCTTGTTTGTCAAGATTTTTGATAAATTTAGCCCACTTCCAACTTTCAATTTGCTTTATGAAGTTTATAAAACTACAAATTACGTTAACTATTAAGGAGTTCATCCTGACGACGCGATGAAAACAGAGCGCTCTGGATCTGTTTATATACAAGAACTTACCGAAATAATGTTTCATGAGACTTTTATTCCACCACCAGTAAGCATCCTTTTCACTATTTTCAATTTTGAATCATAAGGCTAGCATAGTGTTTGTTTTATTAAACATCATGCATCAACAACTGTTCCTTGTTCGAGTCATTTCAAACTAACGAGCATTCGAAACTTTCTGTATGGCAAAAAACTTGATTATTCAAGTCTTCTAATCGGAATTTCCATTTAATCAAGTGAATAAGCTCTAAGAAAAATTATTTAGAGCTAAAAAATTATTTTAAGGTTTATTTCAGTGAAACTTTACATTAAAACAGTAAGGTTTATCTCAGGAATGACGTACTAGGCTAATGTATTGCGCAAGGTCACAATAGCCGCATAACACATTGAAAAAAAAAACCAATTTGGGTCACACAAGGGACTGTCTCAAAAGCTTCATAATAAAAATCTAATTGTATGAGATAAATAGAACATCTATAATTGTGTGATTTTATATTTGCTTTATCCAACTCGTTGAAATGGTTATATTCGCTCGGCAAGCCTCGCGAATATATACACCATTTCAACTCGTTGGATAAAGCAAATATAAAATCACACAATATAGATATCCTCTATATCTCAAACAGGTGTAAATTGATTGTGTTTGCAAGTGAAATTAAAACAAATCATCAATCTCTTTGTGGTAACATCCGGACAGTTCATGACTGTATTGATCCTTCTATTACATATACTAACACCATTTGGCGCCAAATCTTCGTTGTGTTTGCAGTAACAATTGAAGTAAAATTTTACACAACGCACGTTTGCTTTCACATTTTATACGGTCAGGTGTTGAGCGTATTGTTAATGAAGAACAACATTTCTTTTATACCTGATTTCATTTAATCTGAAAAGTTTGATTTCATCTCTGGATTGCACACTTGCATTCGCAAGGCCATCCTCTGCTACTAAATGCAAATCGAAGGCTCTCTCTCTCTCTCTCTCTCTCTCTCTCTCGTTTTTTTAAAACTGTTTACATGTATATAGATGATCATATCAAACTGATGATAAGTTCTCTTTTTATGCCTCGTAAAAATATCTAATGTAATTAAAAAAAAAATTAAAATCAGGAACATGAATTCCAAACGGTAAGTAAGGGGGGAACCGCTTTCCATTGACATCCTGACAACTAAACTTTATACTCAAATTTAGAGCATTTAATTTTCTAATTTTCAGTTTTTGATACTTGTTTAAATAATTTGAAATTGAATTTTAGATGGAATGATAAAATCCATCTTGTTTCCTAGATAGAAGAAAAGTTCAAGTATTGATTTAACTTATACATTTCAGTATGTGTTGAAAAGATATATGTTGACCATATAATGTAATCTTCTTTTATGTAAAATCCTTCTGGATTCTGATAAGTGATGCTATTTCCTTAAAAATCTGACCTCTGAAAATGAAATGCAATGTAAAAGATTGTTCTGGATTAAGAATGCATACTTGTCTCCATACTTTATTAGTAAAAAGCTACAAAAAACAAATGAATTGTTGTTACAATACAAATACATTTACAAACATAATAACTATGACAATAATGCGACTCCATACATTTCCGTATACAAATGTATTATTGACTAGAACTGCTTTCCATAGATTTAAGTTTCATCAGCAACCACGTGTTTTGCAAAACCTTCCAAAATTACAACATTAACATTTACTTATACATCGTAAATCTGCCAAGAACTTATACTGTATGATAAAATACAGACTTATATTGTATGCTTATACAATGAAACAATTGCATGCTATGCAAAATATGAATCTGCGCACTATGCAGAAAGTAGGTCATGTCGGCCGATAGACATTGGAGAGAAATACTCAACTATCATGAAAATGCAAGCTTATGCATACTAGAATTTCACTCAAAACTCTGGAAAGATACATATACAATGCGATAAACATACACTTACACTATGGCACTGCACACTTCACACAAAACGACATAATGCTCTGTAGCAAAACAGCTCGGCTCCAGCCGACATGTGAAACTCAAAATGTTTACTCAGTAAGTCGTACATAGAATGTTTTTTGAACATCACACTCCCCGCCTAATATCCCAAGGATATTACAATTATACAAAATTACAAATCATATACACAAAAATCTAAACAGTATGTGAGCAAACTAAAGCACACTAATAAACTGAACAAGTTAGTCAATCAGTAGCACCAATTCCGTTATTGGTCTAATGTAGGTTGTGTCCTTGCCGTCTTTGATCACCCGAACTTCAACTGTTCTCACTTTCTGATCGTTGCCACTTTCGAAAGTCTTCACAATCAAACCCATCGGCCACTGTCCACGGTGCAACTCCTTGTCTCGTAATAGGACCACGTCACCTTCCTTCACGTCAGGACGTTCCTCACACCATTTCCTTCTTGCTTGGAGATTCTGTAAGTATCCATCCTTCCAACGCTTCCAAAAGGTATCGGAAAGGTGTTGTACATGTTTCCACTGAGCTTTGTAGATTTCCTTTATGTCGCCACAAATCTGTGGAGGAATGTCTGTGAAACCTTTCTGGGTAAGTAGCATTGACGGACTGATGACATAAGGACTGTCAGGATCACATGACAGTGAACAAATAGGACGGGAGTTCACGATTGCACACACTTCACACATGAATGTGCACAAGACTTCATGGGACAACTGTTTCGCATTTGGGTTCAACAACATGGCGTCTAGTATCTTGCGAGAGATCCCAATCATCCTCTCCCATGATCCTCCTCTGTGTGATGCATGGGGTGGATTAAAGGTCCATGTTATCCTGTTGTTGCGAAGGTAATCTCTAATAGGTCGTTTCTCTGTATAAACGGCATCCGCTTGAATCGCGTCCAGGGCGCCTAAGAAGTTGGTCCCTCGGTCCGAACGCATCTCCTTCACTGGGCCACGTAGAGACACAAAACGTCGCAGTGCATTTATGAATGATGAAGAGCTCATCTCTTCTATGACTTCTATGTGAATGGCCCTTGAAGTCAAACATGTAAAAAGTACCGCCCATCTTTTGTTGTGAGATAATCCTCCCCTGGTCTTGCGCGCGGCTACAGTCCACGGGCCAAACACGTCGACACCTACTGCTGAGAAAGGAGGACCAGGCGTCAGTCTGTCTGCAGGTAAGTCACTCATGCGCTGGTGTTCCAGTTTTCCTCGGAGTTTCCTGCAGGTAACGCACTTGTGTATAACTGAGTTCACAAGTGTCTTACAGCCAGTGATCCAGAACCCACCGGACCTCACTGCACCTTCTGAGATAAGTCTTCCTTGGTGATAAACTTTGCTGTGGAAATGGGACACAAGAATTCTTGCAACATGAGATTTTCCAGGGATGATTATTGGGTTCTTCTCATCAACAGGAAGGTTAGATTGGTTGAGACGTCCGCCAACACGTACCGTGCCCCGTTTGTCCATAAATGGGTTCAAAGTCACAATGCAGCTTGAAGGGGGTACAGGTTTACCGTCTTTCAAAGATCTGATCTCTTCCTTATAAAAGAAAGCTTGTACTTCCTGCAGGATGAAATGCTCAGCTTCTTGCATGACCTCAACATCGAATGCTTCTGAAACTGCAGCTCCTCTTTTCAATCGGCAAATCTTCTTCAGATTATAAACAGCACGCACCAAACTTTTCCAAGTTGAAAAGTTTTCAAATCTTGCCACAAATGGTGTGTTTATTTCCGTTTTCTTTACTTTTACTTCTGGACGTACATTATTGTCTTCTTCAGGAGAGACCAAAGGAAAGGTAAGAACTTCTTCTTTACTATGAGGAGATCTGAGTAAAAGTGGTCCTCTAAGCCAGTCACTCTCTGCTAGCTCTTCTACCGATGTCAAACATCTAGTCCCTATGTCTGCTGGATTCTGCGCCGTTGGTACAAATTTCCACTGTAAAGGCTTAGAGCGTCTGTGGATGACAGCCACTCGGTTCGAGACATAGTTATAAAATCTGCGAGTTTGGTTGTTCAGGTAACCTAGTACTACCTTACTATCTGTGTAGTACGTCGCTGCATCTGGGTCGATATCCAAGTGTTTGAACACTGTCTGAGCCAACTCTGTGCCCAAGACTGCTGCACAAAGTTCAAGACGCGGTTTAGTTGTAGTCTGAAGTGGGGCTATCTTAGATTTCCCAATGACGAATCCAACGTGGACATCACCAGAGTTGCTGATTGTACGCAGGTACACCACTGCTGAGATCGCTTTCTCAGAAGCGTCCGAGAATATATGTATTTCCCTCATGTGAGTACGGCTTAAGGAAAGCTGCGTAAACATTCTTGGAATGTGCAAGTCTTCTAGAGAGCTGAGGGAGTCCTTCCATCTTGTCCACTCTTCCTCTCGGTCACTAGGTAAAGGATCATCCCAACTACTGTTGCACTCACCCACTTCTCTATACAGAATTCTGCCATGTATCACTATGGGTGCAATAAAACCCAAAGGGTCGAACAAGCTGTTGACAACAGAAAGAAGTCCTCTCTTTGTGAAGGGTTTCTCCAGAATGCGTGTGCTGTATGTGAAGCTGTCCGAGTTAATGTCCCATGACAGGCCTAGACTGTGCTGGACAGGCAAATCATCAGATCCAATGTCCAGTGACAGTAAGTTCTTTTCCAAGTCCTCAGATGGAAAAGCTTCCATGACTTCCACATCGTTTGACACAATCTTATGGAGTCTGATTCTTGCATTGTTCAACGCAACCTGAGTCTTCTTTAGCAATCTAATGGCTGCTGCACTAGAGGGCAAGGAGATAAGACCATCATCCACATAAAAGTTCTTCATCACGTAATTCCTTACATCACTATCTTCGTTCTCTACTGTTTTCCGTAGACCATAAGTGGCCACTGCCGGTGAAGGTGTGTTCCCAAACACGTGAACCTTCATTCGGTACTCAATAAGTTCTTCATCGGAGTCGTTATTCTTGTACCAGAAGAACCTCAAAAAGTCTCTGTCCTCTTCACTAACAAGGAATGAGTAAAACATCTGCTGGATGTCCGCCATGATGGCTACTTTGTCCATACGGAAACGTAACAGTATACCAAGCAAGTCATTCGTTAGATTAGGTCCTGACAGTAAGACACTATTGAGAGAGAGACCTTCATAACTCACTGATGAGTCGAAAACTCCACGTATTTTGTCTGGTTTTCGTGGATGATACACTCCAAAAAGAGGTAAAAACCAGCACTCTTTTCCTGGAGGAACAGGTGGTGCAATCTCTAAAGCGTCGCTTTCTGTGATTGATTTCATAAACGTGATCATGTGCTCCCTCTTTATAGGGTTCCGCTTCAAATCCCTGTCTAGCATCAGCGCACGCTTTAACGCTTGACTTCTGTTGTTCCCTAACTGCGGTCTACGAAGCTTAAAAGGGAGTGGAGCTTTCCATCTCCCGTCTTCATCTTTCACAAACTCATTGTCCATAATCCTGAGGAATTGGCGATCTTCGACAGAGATCCCAACTTCGTCATCATCCCTGTTCTGCTCGAAAATGTGGAACCCAACATCGTCTCGACAGGATGCGATGTCCTCCTTTAGATGGAAACTGTTAGGACAGGGTTGAAAAATCGACTGACGTTCACAGGTAACTATGTTAGTCTTGAGCACATTGATAGTCGATGGTTTATGCGACTTGTTGATACATACATCTCCAATGACGACCCAACCTAGTTTCAGCTGCAACGCAAAGGGTGAGTTCTTAGGTCCAAGTCTCTGAGACAGCACATAATGGGCCTCCAGTAGGTCACGTCCTATGAGTAGTAGAATTTCCGCTTGTGGATTCATAGGAGCTAAAGGTAGGTCTTGAAGATGTGGGTGATGTTTCACTACATCAAGGGTCGGTATTTCATGTTTCTCATTGGGAATTTCATTACATTCTGTAATGGTAGGCAGTTCCATCACAACAGAACCATCAGTCGTTGCTACCATCAGACCTGATATCCTACGACCACTCGTCTGTATGCGGCCCGCACATGAGGTAAGTGTAAAGAAATGTGTCTGTGAGTGAGGCACATTCATAAAGTCAAACAGTTCTGATCTTGCGAGTGTTGTGTTGCTCTGGTCATCAATCAGAGCATAGATGCGTAAACGTTGTGAAGGGGTTCCTTTCGGATATACGTCCACAAGTACAGCCTTTGCACACGAACGTCCAGTAAACTGTTCACCACACACCGCCGTGCACTTAGAGAGGATGTTTGCTCCCTCCCCGCCATTCTGTCTCTGGCTTTCAGGTGGATGAAGAGCTGTAGGGTGCTGTGAACTTTCACATTCCTCGCATCTTATATCTGCGCGGCAGGTCTTGAACGTATGCGTGTCTGATCCGCAACATCTGTAACACAAGTTATGTTCTCTGAGGAATAATTTCCGGTCACGAACGGATTTCTTCCTGAAAGCCCTGCACTCATTCAAGGTATGCTCAGCATCGTGGATAGGGCATCTCTTCCCTGTGGTCTTAAAGTCTCTTCCTGAGTCTTTAAAATCAGTCTTCTTGACATTCACTGATTTTGCAGGTTTGAAGTTCTGCTGGTTGTATCTTGGTGTCTCTTTGACAAAAGCCTGAGTCACTTGTAAGCCAGGGTCATTCATCATGGTTGACATTTCCTTCACAAATTCACAGAATATAGTAAATGGAGGGTAAGTAACTCCATGAGTCTGTTTGTACTTCGAGGCTTTAGAAGTCCACTTATTCTGCAAACCAGATGTTAACTTCTGAACAATGGGAAGCACTCCTACTGATGAGTCAAAATAACTGAATTGTTGATTGTATTTTGGATTTTCCTTTAACGCCAGTGTTTCGCTCAAAATATCTGAAAGTTCATACAACCGTCTTGGTTCGTTCGCACTGAGTCGGTGGAAATTCGCAAGCTTGGTCTTAATTGCTGTTTCGATCAGTTCAGGTGAGCCGTATCTTTCCTCCAGTCTAGTCCATAAGGTCTCACAGCCTTGTGTAGGATTTCCTATTGATGCTGCTCGGATGCTTTTAGCGTGTTCCTTGGAGCTAGGGCCCAACCATCTGATGAGGAGATCCAGTTCTTCTGAGGGCGAAACTGATGCCTCCTGAATAACTGACTTAAAACTGGTCTTCCAGGGTACAAAGTTCTCAGGTTTATCGTCAAAATTGACCAGCTTATTGATCATGAGTTCTTTCTTAAGTAGAAAGCTTGAAATATCAAACACAGTGTTCTTGGATGATTCCAATCCCTTGGGAACAGGTGTAGATATTCTCGTAACTGGGTTGACTGACTCGCTGTTAAGTTTCTCTGTTGCTTTGTGGGATTCCTCGTTCAACATTTCTGTCAGAGGTTCCTTTAAGGTTGTCTCTACTGGCTGTAGACTAATCCCTTCGACAAAGTTTCTTGCCCGTTCAATCGGATCCTCGACTTCTACGACAGGTTCGGCCACTGATTCGGAGGAAACAGAAATGTAGTCCGGTTCCATGCTCTCAAGAGCACGTAGCTTCGCTTCTGCCACAGCAGCATCTCTTTCGGCGTCAAGGACTTCCAGGTCCACTTGAATAGATGCCTGCTCTTTACGTAGTTTGGCTTCCTTCCGTGCGTACTGCAGTTTAGCCTTGGTCTCCTCCGCTTCAAGACGCTGCTGCGCCAAGGAGATGGAAGAGGCAGCAGATCGATGAGACCCAGCGCTTCTCCTTGATCGAATAGACTTTCTGTCTTCATGTTCCGCAGGCTTTGGGGAATCCCGAGGCTCGGCCTTTACCTGTATAGGCTTCGGAGTCTTCACTTGGACAGGATTGGGGCTCCTCATTGTCACAGGCTTGGGACTCATCACAAAGGACGACATTTCTGAGTCTAGCCCGCGCACAAACTCACTAACTTTGTCCATGAGTAAGTCTGTCACTACGTTCTGTGATGCTTTCTCTCTCTCACTCTCCTTTGTATTAGAGCGTTCCAGAAAGGCCAACAATTCTTCCTGAACTCCGCAGTACTCTTTAGCGAGGTTGATCAGTCTATCTCGTTGCAGATGGTAAGATTCCTTAGAGTCTGTAGCCATTTCTTTCATCTCTGCTTCTAACTTCCTACGCACAGTTCTCAGTTTTGTCCAAAATTTTGAAACAGACTGTTCGAAGAGAGCTCTTCCTGTCTCTGTCAAAACGATCTTCCTTCTGGGATGACCACTTGTGTCCTCTTCTGTTGGATTCATGGTTGCCATGTGTGCTTGTAGAGCCAGTCTTTTTACTGTTCTGGATTAAGAATGCATACTTGTCTCCATACTTTATTAGTAAAAAGCTACAAAAAACAAATGAATTGTTGTTACAATACAAATACATTTACAAACATAATAACTATGACAATAATGCGACTCCATACATTTCCGTATACAAATGTATTATTGACTAGAACTGCTTTCCATAGATTTAAGTTTCATCAGCAACCACGTGTTTTGCAAAACCTTCCAAAATTACAACATTAACATTTACTTATACATCGTAAATCTGCCAAGAACTTATACTGTATGATAAAATACAGACTTATATTGTATGCTTATACAATGAAACAATTGCATGCTATGCAAAATATGAATCTGCGCACTATGCAGAAAGTAGGTCATGTCGGCCGATAGACATTGGAGAGAAATACTCAACTATCATGAAAATGCAAGCTTATGCATACTAGAATTTCACTCAAAACTCTGGAAAGATACATATACAATGCGATAAACATACACTTACACTATGGCACTGCACACTTCACACAAAACGACATAATGCTCTGTAGCAAAACAGCTCGGCTCCAGCCGACATGTGAAACTCAAAATGTTTACTCAGTAAGTCGTACATAGAATGTTTTTTGAACATCACAAAGATATAATAATAATCAGACCATTTAGTTGAAAAACATTGTAAAACATTTAGCATATGATAATGCAAAAGTTTTAATATATTACGTTCATTATTTTTATTTTTCATTGTGAGCACAAATGAATCATTTGTAATGACACTCAATTGATATAGATCTCTTGAAAAAAGGAATTTCAGTTTATGTTTAATCGAGTTTGATTTCAGTGCCATACCGATGAATATAGGCTAGTAGGAATGCTGATCTTATAAATGATGATCATTGAAGATATTTGTACACTATCACTGTGTTAGCGTCACCATCTCCTACATGAAGATTGTTATCACCGTCCACACAAACACCACGAGGAGTCTTTATCCCTTTTTGAGATGTGACTAGAAGAGACAAAAACTGACAGTCCTGATCCAGAAGATGAACCGTATTACTGTTGATATCACAGAATAGGATGTGACCGAGGATATCAGTACAGATACCATAGGGACGGAACTTTGAACCCTGACCTGTGTAGGAAAACCTGTGTTGTCCTATTTTATTCACTGATGTGACCGAGGATATCAGTACAGATACCATAGGGACGAATCTTTGACTCTTGACCTGTATATGAGAATCTGTGTCGTCCTATTTTATTCACTACTATCACAGCTTGTTTGTTACAGTCTGATACACAGATATCACCGTTGATGTTTTCCGTGATGTAGTGTGGATATGCACTATACAGTCATTGTCCTTTGTTGTCCCGTTCTAAGCGCTGTATTTCTTTCCCTGTTTTGTTATACCTGGCGACTTTACCCTTCAAAAACGTGCTTATTCTAACCAATATGTCCCCGTTAAGGTTGGATGTGTGAATGCTAAGTGGTTCCCACTCTGTCGTAATGAATCGAGTGATTGTTCTTCCATGTGTTATTCTATTGACGATCCATTTCTTTCTGTCTGCAAAGATCAGATTCCCGTCCAGGGTAACTGACGAACAGTTCCATTTGAAAGTGGAAAGGAAATAAAATGCTCATCAAAGTTATGTACTATAATGATGTACGGTTGTTTAATACATTACCCTGACCAATTTATCTTCCAACACTCCGTGAAAAAAACGTCACATTCAATATTTAAGGTTCTCTTATCCTCGTTGCCGAATAAAGAAAAGTTGTTATTTATTCAAGTAAGAGTTATCTTTCCTACCAAGAGGAAATATTTGCACTGTATACTGATAAGTACATTGAAGGAAGAATTACGACTGTATATTCATACATTTATTCAGATTCACATTTATATGAGTAACAATCTATTTTAGTGGATAGGCAAGTTCGTTTCTGAATATATCACTTCCTGAACTTATAACATTAATTACTCCTTAAGATATGCATGTGATAATGCTATATTTAGTATGCATGTTTACTATGCACGTTGTTTAAAAGTGGGAATGTACTAGTGTACATTATATCTTTGGGTGTCACATGTACTTGTATGTATAATAGTACGATAGACGATACCATTGGTTATACTTTTACAAGCAAAAAAAAAACAACACACCAACAATTCTGAAATCAAGTTTTTTTTAACCATTGTATGCAATTGAATAGAGAAAGAAAAGACACCTCGGCATTGCATGAAGGAGTATACACATGTTCGGAATTATTCGGGTTAGAATAACATGACCGGTACCTGACCTTACTAATAGTCCCGCCCCCAAATCCGCATCTTTTGAATTCTTTACAGCTCCAAAAACGAGGAGAGTGACTTCACGGTTAAAAATGGGGAGAAAATTACAGATCTGGCGCTCTAAATGGACGACCAAGATTTCAAAGCGTGTATTATACATGTGACATTCTTTTTGCTTTAAATTCAAATCAATTGTGTCTGTCTTTTAACTATAGCACGAACTGTTTGAATAGAGCAGAAGGCAATTGCAAATCTTGTAAATGAAAAAGGAAATCAAAATAGATTCTGCACAGTAGAGTAAATATACGTGCATCTGTAGAAAGTGTTTAAGAGTTTTTCGGTCCAGTTCAAATTAAACCGGAATGATTTTATTTTTCAGAAAAAGTCTCATTTAATAAGTAAAAGAGGGAAAGAGAACAGAGACATATATTTTGTCAGACAATTTAGGCATCAACATAATTGTTGACCTTATATTTAACAGAAGTGGCTTTTTCGTGCAATTGTTTATTGATTACTTGAATATATATATATATATATATATATATATATATATATATATATATAGAGAGAGAGAGAGAGAGAGAGAGAGAGAGAGAGAGAGAGAGAGAGAGAGAGAGAGAGAGAGAGAGAGAGAGAGAGAGAGAGAGAGAGAGAGAGAGGAGGGGATCTCATGATTTGCGATGGTATATGATATTTATCCAACTCGTTGTGTATCTTCTATCCCCGAGCCTTGGTGAGGGGATAGAAAACACACAACGAGTTGGATAAAAATCATATACCATCGCAAATCATAAGGTTTTTCTTTTTATCACATGTTTTACTACGTCATTTTTTACAACCTCAATTTTTTCTTTAAAATTTATAATTGTTAGCCGCACAACATGTTTACTACATGACGTCAACAACGTTACGCACGGAAAAAGTTCCTTAAAGATAAACATTTCATGTACGAGCATATTTTTATCAAATCATGAATAAAACCCTGCAGTAAATGCTTCACATTTACTAATGTACACTTTCCAACTGAGTTGTTTTGTTACTTTTTCAATCTACGTCAATCATCCGCCTAAAGAACACACAGTGGAATATCAAAAATTTACCGTATATTGAGATAGATTTGTGATAAAAACCAATATTCATTTTTGCAGTCCTCTGTGTTTGAATAATATCAACTCTCTCTCTCTTTCAACTCTCTTCTCCCGTTGTCTTCCTTTCTCTTTCATTCATAAAATTTTTAAACGTATGGATTTCTTAAATCTACATATACATTATAAATTTTATACATATTAATCTAAGAAACAAAAAAAAAAACGAATCATATCAATTCTATGTAACTCTATAGATATATTTGAACTTTTATATATATACGCCTTTATATAAATATCTCAAACAGGTGTAAATTGATTGTGTTTGCAAGTGAAATTAATGGACCGTTCATGACCGTATTGATCATTCTATTACATATACTAACACCACTTGGCGCCAAATCTTCGTTGTGTTTGCATAAAAAATTGAAGTAATATTTTACACCAACGCATGTTTTCTTTCAAATTTTATACAGTCAGTCAGGTTTAGGGCGCATTGTTAATAAAGAACAAAATTTCTTTTATATCTGAATTTATTTAATCTGAGAAGGTTGAGTTCATCTCTGGATTGCACACTTGCATTCGCAAGGCCATCCTCGGCTAATAAATGCAAACCGAAGGTTCTCTCTCTCTTTCTCTCTCTCTCTCTCTCTCTATCTCTTTCTCTCTCTCTCTCTCTCTCTCTTACAATACTTGCAAGCTAAATATTAACTATCAGTGATAACCTATCATTTACTGGAATACAAATGAAAATTTGTTTTATAACTGATTACATGTATATAGATGAACAAATCAAACTGATAATGATTCCTCTTTGTATACCTCGTAAAAATATCTAATGTTTTTTTTTTTAATTTAAATCAGGAACATCAATTCCAAACGGAAATTTAGGGGGGATGGTGCTTTCCGTTGACATCCTGGCAACTTTACTTTATACTCAAATTGTGTTCCTCCTCTGGCCATTTTTAAATTTAAATTTTATCTTTTAAAGGTTTCTTCTTCAACTTTTAATATTTGAAGTTTATATCAATTATATAAATTTTGGGAAAATGCTTTTCGTTTTTCTTAAAACAATTAAACATTAATAAAATG
Organism: Magallana gigas; assembly: GCF_963853765.1. Taxonomy (NCBI): domain Eukaryota; kingdom Metazoa; phylum Mollusca; class Bivalvia; order Ostreida; family Ostreidae; genus Magallana; species Magallana gigas. Next base: position 51,761,681 of record NC_088853.1, on the reverse strand, counting down.
CATACAATCCTACGGATAATTTTTGGGAGGATATTAAAGATTCATTGAAGCATTTTTTTTTACACTCATTCTAAAACTTTCACATTAAGTGTTTAAAATTGTTTTTTTTTATATAAGCATTTAATTGTCTAATTTTCAGTTTTTGATACTTGTTTAAACAATTTGAAATTGAATTATAGATGGAATGATAAAACCCATCACGTTTCCTAGATAGAAGAAAAGTTCAAGTATTGATTTAACTGATGCATATCAGTATGCGTTGAAAAGATATATCTTAACCATATAATACAATATTCTTTTATGTAAAGTCCTTCTGAATGCTGATAAGTGATACTATTTCCTTAAAAATCTGACATTTGAAAATGAAAATTAATGTAAAAGATATAGTAATAATGATACCAATTAGTTGAAATATACATGTAAAACATTTTAATGATAATGCAAAAGTTTTAATATATTTCGTTCATTATATTTACTTTTCATTGTGAGCACAAATGAATCATCTGTAATGACACTAGATTGATATATATCTCTTGAAAAAAAGAATTTCAGTTTATGTTTAATCGAGTCTGATTTCAATGCCATACCGATGAATATAGGCTAGTAGGAATGCTGATCTTACAAATGATGCTCACTAAAGATATTTGTACACTGTCACTGTGTTAGTGTCACCATATCCTACATGAAGATTGTTATCATCGTCCACACACACACAAAAGGGATGCTTTTTCCCTTTTTGGGATGTGACTACAAGAGTCAAGAACTGACCGTCCTGATCAAGAAGTTGAACTGTATTACTGTTGATATCACAGAATAGGATGTGACCGAGAATATCAGTACAGATGCCAACGGGACGAATCTTTGACTCTTGACCTGTATATGAGAACCTGTGTTGTCCTATTTTATTCACTACTACCACAGCTTGTTTGTTAAAGTCTGATACACAGATATCACCGTTGATGTTTTCCGTGATGTAGTGTGGATATGCACTATACAGTTGTTGTCCTTTGTTGTCCCGTTCTATGCTCTGTGTTGTGTTCCCTGTTTTGTTATACCTGGCGACTTTACCCTGGGAAAACGTGCTCATTCCAACCATTATGTCCCCGTTAAGGTTGGATGTGTGGATGCTAAGTGGTACCCACTCTTTCGTTGTAATGAATCGAGTGATTGTTTTTCCATGTGTTATTCTATTGACGCTACACTTAATTCTGTCTGCAAAGATCAGATTCCCGTCCAGGGTAACGGTGTGGTAGCCTTGAATTCCACCGTTTGTTTTTATCATCTGTAGCTGTTTCCCCTGTAGATCAGTTTGAACAAGGTTGTCACTTGCATCACTGGCCCAAAATATGCCTGATTTACCTCCTGATATATGACATACTCTACCAACACCTGGTACTAAGTACTCTTTGACGTTGGTGACAGAGGAAGACAGAGAAAGTTTTTGTTTTACTTCTAATTCATCTCCGTCCGCTTCTTTCAGTTTTCTTGTAGGTTTCAACTGTGTAGAAGTAATGTCCATTGGTTTTATTTTTCTAGATGCTGGTTTAGTGGTGGGAACAGTTACTGTACCCAGTAGTTTAGCGACATCATTCTTGCTGTATCGACCAGCAGTAAATACTGGATAAACAGGTTCTGTCGACTTAGGTATGGGTTTAATATTAAGTACTTCTGAAAGAGAAAAAAGGATTGAATTGTTTTGAACTTTATCATAAGACAAGTAGCCCTGGAACTCTTTTACAAGGTTTTCAAGGTAACCATTGTATTCGTCATAGGCTTTGTCTTGACTCTGAAGCTTTTCCAATAGGATCTCCTCCATTATTTTGGCTTGTTTTAAATTGTCCGACATCGCTTTTTCCACTAGACGTTTAACTGACTCTGCTTCAGCTTTTATGGATGTTCTTATTTTATCCATAAACGCTTTCAGTTTTAAGACATCTTCTTTTATATCTCTTTTTATATATTGTGAGGTTGGGAGATAATATTGATTTATGTTGTAGATTTTATCAAGGCACAAAGTGAAGTTCTTGGAATAAATGGTCTCAAGGTCGTCAAAGGTGTGCCCTCGATGATCTCTTATTAGACATTTGGAACATACTGCAACCTGACAGTTTTCGCAAATCATGTCAATATCTTTAGTGGGATGATCTTTACATTTCTCCACGGGGGGTTTTCGTATACGTTGGCGGTAAGGGACCACTTCATGGTTCTTATTTTCTGGAATGTTGTGATGTTCATCTCTGCATTGTTCACACAATGGTAGGTGACAAGAATTGCAGTAAAATTGGCAGTTCTTCTTACAGTCTTCAGTGCCACACACCAAATAATGCTGGGCTATGACTGGTACCTGTATGTCCTGTACATCACATGGAAATACTTGTTTGGATAACGCCATCTGAAAATTGTGTACTTTTATATGATAGATCAGTGACTTGAAATCAATTGAATGCATGTCAAAGTGAAAGTAAATAACATTCTAGATCGAGGTGGAATTGTTTTAAAATTTAAAGTGAAATAAAACTGATCAACAGATATACTGTAGTAAATTTAGAATTTATCGTCTATATTAACACTTACCTTGCTGTGGAAGTGTTTAGTGGCTCGATTATGCTTCGGACGTTTTATCGTTGAAAACGCGAGACTTAACGAGATATGTTTATTTTACTTCCTTCTTGCGGATAAAAATAGATTTAAATCACGAAGATATGATTGTGCCCGGTTGCAGAAACCAGACTTTAAAGTCCTATTATCATTACGTATTTGTTGTCACTGAACCTAGTCATCGAAAAAATATTTTAATCCAAACCAATCACTAATATTACCTCCATTTGTTAAATAGATGCTAGTTATGTTTCTCTCCGGATATGCTACGAGAAGTAAAGATTATGAATTGAATTTTTATCTTAAGAGTTATCGTTCTTTGCCATTACAGATGAAAAGAGACTTCAATTTTTATGGAAAAAGTAAATTATTGTATCTCTCGTCTATAAGTCTATAAAGCAAACCTATGCCACTACAATGTGTTTTCATACAATATTGAGTTATAGCAACAACATTACAACTATACATTCATAACACGCTGTGTTTGTAAATACAAAATTAAGAAATAAATGGCTTTTAAAGACAACATACCTCCGGTATGCACAGTATATCTCGCACCCTAAAGGGGTGTTACGAACATCGAATTCTCAATATTACTTCACAAGCACTAAACTCGATGACAAATCGCTTAAGACGCAAAATATAGCTGCTCTATGTCATCAATAAACTTAAATTAGTACATTGACGGAAATATTTTAAACATGCTAGAATACACTTTTATGCAATATCTAAAATGCATACATTTCTTTAGAGGATGCCACAGTAATGAATTGAGTTTTATTATAGGTCAAGTTATTTATAACCATCTACATAGATAAGTTATCAGACTTCGAACCATAAAACATATAATTTATATTCCGATGCTCGAATTGAAAATCTGGTAAAACCGTCCCTTTGCTTATATTATGTTTGAAATTAAACCAATGTTTGTTTTCCAGCATTTATTTAACATACTTCTTGTTCTCCTTTACAAAGTATTATGAATCAATTCATTCAGTTATATATTTAATGTGTCATTCATTTGCAACATGAACTAGGATAAAATTAAGTTATATTTTTGGTTGTTTTAGTTATTGTGTATCGAAACCGTTTTATTGTACATGTGAAACTTACATAAGCACAACGGTCAATCCACAAACCAGACAAACACTCTGTAAATTAATTAACTTAATAAACATATTACATTTTATTATGCAGTGCATTTATATTATGTGATTATTTTTTCTTCTTTGCTGAAATGTTACTTAAGTATAATTGTGTGCTCTACTTGTGGCTGTCTCTTTAAAAGATGTTTTGTGTTTAACTACGTATTTGCTTGTTTAAGATTTAAAAGAGTTTTAATGATCATGTATAACATGCTTAGTTAAATAATATTACGTCTTATTAAAAAAATAAGGGCTTATTACACACGAGTAGTCAAATCCTCGGTTCATATTGCACACAGTGGAAAAGAGCAGTATGCTTGTATAAGATTATAAATATAAGTTTGATATGATAAAGAATGTTTATTGAATAAAAAATCATAGGGAAAAACAGTATGTATTAAACTTGGTTTGGCCCCTGAAATGATAGTCACGTGATGTTTGTTGGTAACTCACAAATGGAGGTGTAACCAAATTTCAAAATCACAGATGTATAATGTAATTTAAACTAAAACTAATAAATTATACATACAAATTATGCATATATTATTCTTGAAAGTGCTTATGCTTAATATAGATTTTGTTTTTTATTTGAATAATTTTTGAAGAAATGTGCTTTTGGTTGAAATTATGACCTTTGCTTAATATTAAACGTATTCATTATTTCATTTTATATAAATTTTAGGTAAGCAATTATTCATTTTAATAAACAACAGTACCGATCAGACCCAAGTTTACTCCGGGTTTACTAAAGTGGACCCAGATTAAACCCAAAGTAAACGGAGAGGGGGCACAGAGAGTAAACCCAGTCAAAATTATACCCCTGAAAGCAGACGTTGTGTATTCGGATTTGATTGAATGGATAGTCTGCTTCACACTTCAGTGCGTACAGTTGACCTCTAAAGCAATTTCTAAGTAAACCCAAAGTAAAATTTGAAAAAACCTTGAGTGGATCCAGATTTTTTATAAAGTAAACCCAGAGTAAACCCGAATAAAGCCAAAAAGTGAATCCGGGGTTTAGTTGGGGATAACTCTGGTGTTAGATTGGGTCTGATCGGTACTGGATACATCTCTTTATGTTATACTCAAAAAACAATATTGACTTGTTAAGTTCATAAATTTGTGAAAGTTGTGAAAAAAAGATTCAGAGTTCATAATATACTTTAACTGTTCTGGTTAGTCCAATGTATCTCATAGTTTACATAAACATTTTTAGTAAAGTATGTGCATCGACCTTGAACCACATTTTAGTTGAATTCAAGTTCAATGGCAACTACAAAATTTTTAGTTATATGTTTTGGACAAGCCACAGTCCTCTAAAAGGCTTTTTATTGTAGTGTTAAGTGCCTCTTCGAGATTCTCACCATCTCAAATTGTCTTGTTAAATATAACGATACTAAATTGAGAAGTTTTATTTGAACTCTGAATTGTACAACTGCAAACTTGCATTTGCGTAACCAGCTGTGCATCTTAATGGAACAAAGATAACAGGTACCAGGATAGAAAAACAAAACTACTTATACCTTTGGACTTTTTGAAATGTGTATATGAAGAAGTTTATAGCTTTTTACGAGTTTGATTGAATGATTTATTATCAGGTAACAGTTGTTGCTTAATGCTGTTAAACCATATCAATACGTATCAACGTAACTGTGTTGGTGTTACTTTGTCCAACATACAGATTGTTTTCATTGTCCACACACACACTACGGGGACGCTGTATCCCTTGTTGTAATGAAATTATCATAGACAAGAAATTACCATCTGATCCAAAAGATGAACTGATACTTTCAGTATCACAGACCAGAATGTGACCAAGGATATCAGTACAGATACCATAGGGGTGAAACACAAACTTCTGGCCTGTGTAGGAGAATCTGTGTTGTCCTGATTTATGAACCACCACTACAGCTTGTTTGCTATAGTCTGAAACACATATATCGCCGTTAATGTTTTCTGTGATGTAGTGTGGAATTCTACTATACAGCTCTTGTCCTTTGCTGTCCCTCTGTATGTTCCTTATTTCTTTTCCTGGCTTGCTGTATATGGTGATTTTACCCTCTTCATCCTTACTTGTCCCCACCAGTATATCTCCATTGATGTGGGAGGAGTGTATGCTGAGTGGTTTCCAGTCTCCTGTTAAGATGAATTCAGTCGTTGTATGGCCAAGCCTTGTTCTGTTAATAACATTAACATTTTTATTTTTTGTCCGTATAAATTAGATCTCCATCCATTGTGACAGCATGGTAACCATCACTTTCACAACTGGTTTTTATCATCGGTAGCTGTTTCCCCTGTAGATCAGTTTGAACAAGGTTGCCACCTGCATCACTTGCCCAAAGTATGCCTGATTTACCTCTTGATATATGATATACACCATTAACACCTGGTACTATGTACTCTGTGACATTGGTGACAGAGGAAGACAGAGAAAGATTTTGTTTCTCTCTGTTTTGTTCTTTTCTAGTAGGATTTAAATGTGTAGAAGTAATTTCCATTGGTTTTATTTTTCTAGATGCTGGTTTAGTGGTGGGAACAGTTACTGTACCCAATAGCTCAGCGACATCATCCTTGCTGTATCGACCAGCAGTAAATACTGGATAAACTGATTCTGTGTTCGCAGGTATGGATTTGATATTTAATAGTTCTGAAAGTGAAAAAATGATTGGATTGTTTTGGACTCTATCGAAGGACAGATAGCTCTGGAACTCTTTGACAAGGTTTTCAAGGTAACACTTGTAGTCATCATAGGTTTTGCCTTGACTCTGAAGCTTTTCCAATAGGGTTTCCTCCAATCTGTTGGCTTGGTCTAAAGTGTCTGTCATCACTTTTTCAACTAGACGTTTAAGCGATTCTGCTTCAGCTATTATGGATGCTCTTATTTTATCCATAAACGCTCTCAATTCCAAGATATCTTCTTTAATATCTCTTTTCAAATCTTGTGAGGTTGGGAGATAATATTGATTTACGTTGTAAATTTCGTCAAGGCAGAGAGTAAAGTTCTCTGAATAAATTGTCTCCAGGTCGTCAAAGGTGTGCCCTCGGTGGTCTCTTATCGAACATTTGGAACATACTGCAACCTGACAGTTTTCGCAAATCATGTCAATATCCTTAGACGGATGATGTTTGCATTTCTCTTCAGGAAGTTTACGTTTACGCTGTCTGTAAGGGACCACTTCATGGCTTTCAGTTTCTGGACTCTTCTGATGTTCATCTCCGCATTGTTTACACATCGGTTGGTGACAAGGATTGCAGTAAAACTCGCAGTTGTTCTCACAATCTTCAGTACCACACACTAAATAATGCCGGGCTATGTCTGGTATATCATGTACAACACCTGTATCTACTTGTTTCGATAACGCCATCTGAAAATGGTCATTCATTTACTTTTTAAATTTTACATACTACTAAATATCTTATATCAAAGAAAAAGTAGAGATAAATCTTTATCGGCAAATGACGTGGTACTGATCTCATAATTAAAAATATGGATAATGTTTATTATCTAACAATAATATTAAATTAAGAATGTATCTTATGACTCACCTTTCTTTTTGTAGTTTTGCAGTGTTTTTAGTTTATATTGGACGTTATACAGTTTATAAATTGAGACTTTACGAGATCTGTGGCTTTACTGCCAAGTGATTGATAAAAAATTTAAATCCTGGAGCATGATTGTGTCCGGTGCCGGAACATTTAAGCCATATGATATGAATTGATCGGGTTTAAATATTTGCTCTATTTTAGTGGAACACTTGTTTAAGTTTGATGATGTCAAAATTAAAATATTCTTTGGTTTATTTTGTTTTTTTAAAACACTGATTTTGAAGCTATGTTATTAAAGAAAACGCTAAACTACCATGAAGATACCATAATTATTTTTAATACCCTAACATAGAGTCGAGAGGTTTTATTACGGAAGAAAGCATACGTAGTTCTATTTTACAAGTCAAACCAGATGGCAATTATCCCCATCCCCCTTCCCCGTTAAGTCATACAATACTGAATTTTACCCAAAACATTTCTTCATAACTGATTTTAAGTACAATCGCCAAAGATAATCGATGACAGCTCACTGTTATGCTTTGTAGTTAAGCACTAGATAACTAGGATGTTTCAAGTTAGTTTAAAATACTGAAAAAGAATCATCAAACGTTAAAGTTGTCACTGCGGAAGCGGAAAAAGAAATACAATAGCCCAAAATTGAATATTTAACACGGATCATTTCGACATAATACTGCATGGGGTATTCGGAAAAGGGGGTGGGGGTTATTAGCCATACTATATTTGTATGGTACAATGCATGTTATATCATTTGTCGACTAAGCAGATTTATTTTAGAACCCAGGAGTTAGTCGACAAAGATAAGCTTGAGACAAAGAAAAAATAATCGATATGTGAAAGAAGCGGATTAAAGTCTATTTATCAAAGTCATTTTATCTAGTACTTTTTACACACTAACGGTGGATGCAAAGTAATGTTTTGTATGTGAGATTAGTAAATCACAATTTATAAGTGTGTACATACGCACTGTTAGTCACAGTTTCAGATCTACGTCGGATTGTACGTTTTGGGTTTCTGTCGTTTGTTACTGTATAATTAAATGTCAGCGGGTTTACTATGACTGCAAGTATTCATGATTTTTATTCAGACAATGAGATAGGTAAAGTAAGCTGCCAGTAACTGGCTACTAGTAACTGGCTACGGGAAGAAGAAAAAAGCTAGCTAATAGTAACTGGCTACGGGAAGAAGAAAAAAGCTAGCTCCTAGTAACTGGGTACGGGATGAAATGAAAGTTGGTTACTAGTAACTGTCTACGAGAAGTAAGAAAAGCTAGCTACTAGTAACTGGTTACGAGATGAAAGAAACTTGGCTACTAGTCACTAGTTACTGTCCAAGTGAAAAAACATACCTAAGATATCTATTTGTGTTCTTAATATGCACATTGCACCATATCATCATTTAATCATATTCCTCTTATACTCTCATCGGTAATTGGTGCATTTCGTTTAAAATATCTCTATTTTAGACAATGTTGTCAATTTGACCAAAGTAGCTGTACTTATATTTTGAGAATATCAACAAGTGATATTAGTTGTAAAAAAATCTATCATGTCATCCGCTTGATATTACATCAAAATTACTCAGATAAATCTCTAAATCTCGTCAGCTACCAGTGCATTTCGTTTCAACTACATGTATATTTTAAAGACATTTTTCATGCAACTTAAGTAGCCGTGCATAAAGATTGATGACATATTATATATATTTATAATACTGGGATATTAATTAATGTTGAAAGTAGGAAGTTAAGAAGGAGATTCCTTGATCAAATCTTATGGCTTTTATCATTGCTCGTTTAGTAGACGTCAGTGTAGAATAATTGAAAACACCAAACTATGATTCATGAAGGTTAAAGTGTATTTTTGCGTGTTACTGTATAGATTACGCAAATATCAAATGGCACCAACGCACAAATTTAAGTCTGTAACAATTGCTACATCGATGTTGATATACATATACCTTAGAAATGTCGTACTCACAGGTATATTTTAAAGATAATGAGCTGTAACGGTGGAATATGGCTCGGTACTGATATCATAAGTAAAACATATATATAGGATCTCTCATGATTTGCGATGGTATATGATATTTATCCAACTCGTTGTGTGTTTTCTACCCCCGAGCCTTAGTGAGGGGATAGAAAACACACAACGAGTTGGATAAAAATCATATACCATCGCAAATCATAAGGTTTTTCTTTTTATCACATGTTTTACTATGTCAGTTTTTACAACCTCAATTTTTTCTATAAAATTTATAATTGTTAGCCGCACAACATATTTACTACATGATGTCAACAACGTTACACACGGAGAAAAGTTTCTGTAAGATAAACAAACATTTCATTTTCGATCATATTGTTATCAAATCATGGAAAAAACTGCAATAAATGCTTCACATTTACAACTAAAATCTGTTCAACTGCATTGTTTTGTTACTTTTTCATTCTACGTCAATCATCCGCGTAAAGCTACGCAATGTTTCACTATGACGTCACGTGGCGCAAAAACACACAGTGGAATATTAGAAATGTATCTAATGAGTGATATATCCACCGTATATTGAGATAAACATGTGATAAAAACTAATATCCATATTTGCAGTCCTTTGTGTTTGAATTATGTCAACAATCTATGTTTCCATGTATCTTCACTATCCATAACCTTTCAAATTAAATAGACAAGTTTCTCTCTCTCTCTCTCTCTCTCAGCTCTTTTCTCCCGCTGTCTTCCTTTCTCTTTCATTCATAAAACGTATGGATTTCTCTACTCTACATGTACAATATAGATTTTATACTTATTAATCTAAGAAACACAAAAAAAAAAATCATATCAATTCTATGTAACTCTATAGATATATTTGAACTTTTATATATATATTTGTGTGTGCAAGTGAAATTAAAACAAACCATCAATCTCTTTGTGGTCACTTACATTGACCGGTCATGGCCGTATTGATCCTTCTATTACCTATACTAACACCACTTGGCGCCTGTAATCTTGTTGTGTTTGCAGTAACAATTGATGTAATATTTTACACCAACGCATGTTTGCTTTCAAATTTTATACCGTCAGGTTTTGAGCACATTGTTAGTGAAGAACAGAATTCCTTTTATATCTGATTTCGTTTAACGATACTTTAATCTGAGAAGCTTGATTTTATCTCTGGATTACATACTTGCAATCGCATGGCCATCCTCTGCTAATGCAAAGCGAAGGTGCTCTCTCTCTCTCTCTGTCTGTTTTCTCTCTGTCTGTCTGTCTCTCTCTCTCACTGTCTGTCTGTCTGTCTGTCTGTCTGTCTGTCTGTCTGTCTGTCTCTCTCTCTCTCTCTCTCTCTCTCTCTCTCTCTCTCTCTCTCTCTCTCTCTCTCTCTCTCTCTCTCTCTCTCTAATTACTTGAAAGCTAAATATTAACTATCAATGATATCCTAATAGTCACTGGAATACAAATGAAAACTTGATTTTTAAAACTGAATATATAGATCATCAAATCAAACTGGTAATAATTCCTCTATGTATACCTCGTAAAAATACTTCGTGGAATTTTTTTTGATTTAAACCAGGAACATCGATTCTTAACGGAAAGTTAGAGAAAAAACACGCCGAAATCTGATAAATGATGATATTTCCTTAAAAATTTGACATCTGAAAATAAATGCAATGTAAAAGATATCAGTATAATACTTATCATGAAACATTATTCACATGATAATGCAAAACTTTAATCATATTACGTTCATATACATTCATTACATTTACTCGTCATTGTGTGCACAATTCAATCATCTTGAATGACATCAAATTGATATAGATCTCTTGAGAAAGCAAATTAAGTTTATTATTTATTGAGTTTAATTTCAATGGCACACCAATGAACATAGGCACGTTGAAAAGCTGATTTTACAAATGCTCATTGAAGATATTTGTACACTATCACTGTGTTAGTGCCACCATGTCCTACATGAAGATTGTTATCATCGTCCACACACACACAAAGCGGATTCTCAATACCTTTTTGGGACGTATCTAGAAGAGATAACAATTGACCGTCCTGATCCAGAAGATGAACTGTTTTTCTGCTTGTTTCACAGACAATGATGTGACCAAGGATATCAGTACAGATACCAGAGGGAAGAATATCTGACTCTTGACCTGTATAGGAAAACCTGTGTTGTCCTGATTTATTCACCACTATCACAGCTTGATTGCAATAGTCTGATACACAGATATCACCGTTGATGCTTTCCGTGATGTAGTGTGGATATCCACTATACAGTTCCTGTCCTTTGTTGTCCCTCTCTATGCTCTGTATTTCGTTTCCTGTTTTGTTGTACCTGGCGACCATACCATTCAAATACTTGCACGTGGTCATTCCAACCAGTATATCCCCATTAATATGAGATGTATGTATGCTGAGTGGTACCCACCTTCTCGTTGTAATGAATTCAGCAATTGTTTTTTCATGCGTTATTCTGTTGATGATACATTTCTTTCTGTCTGTAAAGATCAGATCCCCGTCCTGTGTGACTGTGTGGTAGCCGTCATCTTCACCGCTTGTTTTTCTCATTTGTAGCTGTTTCCCCTGTAGATCAGTTTGAACAAGGTTGCCACTTGCATCACTGGCCCAAAGTATGCCTGATTTACCTCCTGATATATGATATACACCATTAACACCTGGGATTATGTACTCTTTGACGTTGGTGACAGAGGAAGACAGAGAAAGTTTTTGATTTTCTTCTAATTCATCTCCGTCCGCTTCTTTCAGTTTTCTTGTAGGTTTCAACTCTGTAGAAGTACTGTACATTGGTTTTATTTTTCTATATGCTGGTTTAGTGGTGGGAACAGTTACTGTACCCAGTAGTTTAGCGACATTATTCTTGCTGTATTGACCAGCAGTAAATACTGGATAAACAGGTTCTGTCGACTTAGGTATGGGTTTAATATTAAGTACTCCTGAAAGAGAAAAAATGATTGATTTGTTTTGAACTTTATCATAAAACAGGTAGCCCTGGAACTCTTTTACAAGGTTTTCAAGGTAACCATTGTATTCGTCATAGGCTTTGTCTTGACTCTGAAGCTTTTCCAATAGGGTCACCTCCATTTTGTTGGCTTGTTCTAAATTGTCCGACATCGCTTTTTCCACTAGACGTTGAACTGACTCTGCTTCAGCTTTTATGGATGTTCTTATTTTATCCATAAACGCTTTCAGTTTTAAGACATCTTCTTTTATATCTTTTTTTATATCTTGTGAGGTTGGGAGAGAATATTGATTTATGTTGTAGATTTTATCAAGGCACATAGTGAAGTTCTTGGAATAAATGGTCTCCAGGTCGTCAAAGGTGTGCCCTCGGTGGTTTTTTATAGCACATTTAGAACATACTGCAACCTGACAGTTTTCGCAAATCATGTCAATATCTTTAGACGGATGATCTTTGCATTTCTCCACAGGAAGTTTTCGTATACGTTGGCGGTAAGGGACCACTTCATGGTTCTTATTTTCTGGAATGTTGTGATGTTCATCTCTGCATTGTTCACACAATAGTTGGTGACAATAATTGCAGTAAAATTGGCAGTTCTTCTTACAGTCTTCAGTGCCACACACCAAATAATGCTGGGCTATGACTGGTACCTGTATGTCCTGTGCATCACCTGGAAATACTTGTTTGGATAACGCCATCTGAAAATTGTTTGTGTACTTTTATATGCTAGATCAGTGACTTGAAATCAATTGATTGCATGTCAAAGTGAAAGTAAATAACATTCTAGATCGAGGTAAAATTGTTTTAAAATTTAAAGTGAAATAAAACTGATCAATAGATATAGTAAATTTAGAATTTATCGTCTATATTAACACTTACCTTGCTGTCAACGTGTTCAGTGGCTCGAGTATGTTTCGGATGTGTTATCGTTGAAAACGCGAGACTTAACGAGATCTGTTTATTTTATTTCCTTCTTGCGGATAAAAATAGATTTAAATCATGAAGATATGATTGTGCCCGTTTGCAGAAACCAGACTTTAAAGTCCTATTATCATTACGTATTTGTTGTCACTGAACCTAGTCGTTGAAAAAATATTTAAATCCCAACCTCTGGCAATCACTAATATTTGTTAAAAAGATGCTATAGTCTGTCCAAGGTTATTGCTTCCATCAATTTTTGATGATTTTAAATAAAAATACACATACCTGTGAAAGACTACAATTGAACTCGATGATAGGGAATATATCCAAGATATCTTCATTGAACAATTATCCCTTTTCACTCATAAAATTTCACAGGAACAAAAACAATTTTCTTACGGAGATTTGCAATGGGAAATGTTTACATCTTTTCTCCATTCGGAATACACTCGGAATACATCGCACAATTTTTTAACAATAACATCCGGGCTTATTAATTGCTGATGCAATGCAAAATATCCGTAGACTTTCAATTTTTGGATGTGTATTGAAACCTGAAGCGGTAGAGGTGGCGTTTCAAAACAGATAATCTGGACATTTTTCATATTAGTGGATGAACGTAGTTTGAGCACAAAGGTATTTACTATTATTGAAATATCAAGCAAAAAGTGGTGGAAGCAAAAACTCGGGACAGAGTATAGTTATGTTTCTCTCCGGATATGCTACGAAAAGTAATGATTATAAATTGAATTTTAATCTTAAGAGCTATATTTCTTTACAAATAAAGGTTTTATCTGGATTGTTGTTAAAGTCATTGTTGTTTATTATTCAGTGATGTATTTTTGCCATTACAGATGAAAAGAGACTTCATTTTGTATGGAAAAAGTAAATTATTGTATCTCTCGTCTATAAGTCTATAGAGCAAAACTATGCCACTACAATGTGTTTTCATACAATATTGAGTTATAGCAACATCATTACAACTATACATTCATAACACGCTGTATTTATAAATACAAGATTAAAAAAATAAATGGCTTTTAAAGACAACATACCTCCGGTATGCACAGTATATCGCGCACCCTACAGGGATGTTACGAACATCGATATTTAATATTTCTTCACAATCACTAAACTCGATGACAAATCGCTTAAGACGCAAAATATAGCTGCTCTATGTCATCAATAAACTTAATTGAGTACATTGACGGAACTTGAAATAATTTAAATATGCTAGAATACACTTTTAAACATTATCTAAAATGCACAAATTTCTTTAGAGGATGCCACAGTACTGTATTGAGTTTTATTATAGGACAAGTTATTTATAACCATCTACATAAATAAATAATCAGAGTTTGAACCAGAAAACAAATAATTTACATTCTGATGATCGAATTTAAAATCTGGTAAAACCGTCCCTTTGCTTATATTATGTTTGAAATTAAACAAATGTTTGTTTTCCAGCGTTTATTTAACTTACTTCTTGTTTTCCTTTACAAAGTATTATGAATCAATACATTCAGTTATATATTTAATGTGTCATTCATTTGCAACATGAACTGTGATAAAATTAAGTTATATTTTTGGTTGTTTTAGTTATATTTTGTATCGAAACCGTTTTATTGTACATGTGAAACTTACATAAGCACAACGGTCAAGCCACAAACCAGATACACACTCTGTAAATTGATTAACTTAATAAACATATTACATATTATTACGCAGTGCATCTATCTTATGTGATTATTTTTTCTTCTTCCCTGAAATGTTACTTAAGTATAATTGTGTGCTCTACTTGTGGCTGTCTCTTTAAAAGATGTTTTGTGTTTAAGTACGTATTTGCTTGTTTAAGATTTAAAAGAATTTTAATGATAATGTATAACATGCTTACTTAAATAATATTACGTCTTATTAAAACATAAGGGCTTATTAAACACGAGTAGTCAAATCCTCGGTTCATATTGCATACAGTGGAAAAGAGCAGTATGCTTTCTATAAGATTATAAATATAAGTTTAATATAATAAAGAATGTTTATTGAATAAAATATTATAGAGAAAAACAATAGGTATTAAACTTAGTTTGGCCCCCTGAATTGATAGACACGCGATGTTTGTTGATAACTCACAAATGGAGGTGTAAACAAATTTCAAAATCGCAGATGTATAATGTAGTTTAGACTAAAATTAATAAATTATACATATAAATTATACATATATTATTCTTGAAAGTGCTTATGCTTAATATAGATTTTGTTTTTTATTTGAATAATTTTTAAAGAAATGTGATTTTGTTTGAAATTATGACCTTTGCTCAATATTAAACGTATTCATTATTTCATTTTATATAAAGGACCATGTGCGGTTTTATGCATTTTTTGCCCCCAAAATCAAAGTTTTAGAAAGAGCTTTAAAAATAAGGTGTAAGATAGTTAAAATCATATTGGAAATAAAGGTGTAAAAGGTTATCACTACAATGACGTCATAATGTAGAAATGACGTCATGAAGATTGCATTATTTTGATAAATTGATGTTTTGTAGCAAAATATGGGTGTTTTCCGATGGTTTTTCGACTGGGAAACATCGAGCGCAGGCTTGCGCAAGTACCATTATAATGTGTATAACTATCTGATGAAAAACATATGTTAAAATCGCACTTGATCAGACCTGCGCTCTATACTTCCGAATGCAAACTATAGAGCAAAAATGAGAAAATTTTCATTTATTTGCAAATTTGCGGGAATTAGGTCATTTAGGTGACGTCATAGATAAACAGCGAATGAGCAATGATGACCAAAATCAAGATTTAAGTTATAGGCATCCTTTATACAATGATTTGTGAAGATTTTATTATTCTACGATACTATTTAAAAATTGGTTGAAATCGGGGGCAGATATTTGACCATACCGCACATAGTTCTCTTAGGAAAGCAATTATTCATTTTAATAAACAACAGTACCGATCAGACCCAAGGTTTACTTTCTGTGTTTACTCCGGGTTTACTAGAGTGGACCCAGAGTAAACCCAAAGTAAAGAGAAAGTGGGCACAGAGAGTAAACCAAGTCAGAATTATACCCCTGAAAGCAGACGTTGTGTATTCGGATTTGATTGAATGGATAGTCTGCTTCACACTTCAGTGCGTACAGTTGACCTCTAAAGCAATTTCTTAGTAAACCCAATGTAAACCTTGAGTAAACCCGGATAGGATCCAGATTTTTTTTATAAAGTAAACCCAGAGTAAACCTGACGTAAAGCCAACAAGTGAATCCGGGGTCTAGTTGGGGATAACTCTGGTGTTAGATTGGGTCTGATCGGTATTGGATACATCTCTTTATGTTATATTCAAAACACAATTTAGACTTGTTAAGTTTATAAATTTGTGAAAAATAGATTTATACTTCATAATGTACTCTAACTGTTCTGGTTTGTCCAATATATCTCATACTCTAGATAAACATTTTTAGTAAAGTACATGTATGTGCATCGACCTTGAACCACATTTTAGTTCAATTCAAGTTCAATGGCAACAACAAAGTTTTTAGTTATAGGTTTAGGACAAACCAAAGTCCTCTAAAAGGCTTTTTATTCTAGTGTGTAGTGCCTCTTTGAGATTCTAACCATCTCAAAATTGTCTCGTTAAATCTAACGATACTAATTTGAGAAGTTTTATTTGGACTCTGAATTGTACGACTGCAAACTTGCAATTGTGTAACCAGCTGTGCATTTCATTGGAACCAAGATAACCGGTACCAGGACAGAAAAACAAAACTACTTATACCTTCGGACTTTTTGAAATGTGTATATGGAGCAGTTTACAGCTTTTACGAGTTTTTATAGTTGATTGAATGATTATTATCAAGTTACAGTTGGTGCTTACTGCTGCAAAACCATATCAATACGTATCAAATATCAAACATTACACATGTGTATATGCTACAATTTATCTATATAATGTCAGACGTGTATTTTTCATTGTATACATAAATCAGTTAATATCTAAAAGGCCAATACATCGAAAAAGATCTCGAAGAATTTTTTTTCAATGCTATTATGTAGAACATAAGAATGATACAATACAGATCTAAAAAAAATTTCCCTATAAATGCTTATTGAAGATACTTGAATACTGTAACTGTGTTGGTGTTATTTTGTCCTATGTAAAGATTGTTTTCATTGTCCACACATACACTACGGGGACGATGTATCCCTTGTTGTAACGAAATAATCAGAGACAAGAAATGACCATCCTGATCCAGAAGATGAACCATGTTACTTTCAGTATCACAAACCAGAATGTGACAAAGGATATCAGTACAGATACCGAAGGGATGAAACACAAACTCCTGGCCTGTGTAGGAGAATTTGTGTTGTCCTGATTTATTAACCACCACTACAGCTTGTTTGCTATAGTCTGAAACACATATATCGCCATTGATGTTATCTGTGATGTAATGTGGAATTCTACTATAAAGCTCTTGTCCATTGCTGTCCCTCTGTATGTTCCTTTTTTCTTTTCCTGCCTTGTTGTATATGGTGATTTTACCCTCTTCATTCCTACTTGTCCCCACCAGTATATCTCCATTGATGTGGGAGAAGTGTAAGCTGAGTGGTTTCCAGTCTCCTGTTTTAATGAATTCAGTGGTTGTATGGCCAAGCGTTATTCTGTTAATAACATTAACATTTTTTTTGTCCGTATAGATCAGATCTCCATCCATTGTGACAGCATGGTAACCATCATTTTCACAACTGGTTTTTATCATCTGAAGCTGTTTCCCCTGTAGATCAGTTTGAACAAGGTTGCCACTTGCATCACTGGCCCAAAGTATGCCTGATTTACCTCTTGATATATGATATACATTATTAACAATGACACAATGTACTCTGTGACATTGGTGACAGAGGAAAACAGAGAAAGGTTTTGTTTCTCTCTGTTTTGTTCTTTTCTAGTAGGTTTTAACTGTGTAGAAGTAATTTCCATTGGTTTCATTTTTCTAGATGCTGGTTTAGTGGTGGGAACAGTTACTGTACCCAATAGTTCAGCGACATCATCCTTGCTGTATTGACCAGCAGTAAATACTGGATAAACTGATTCTGTGTTTGGGTTTGATATTTAATAGTTCTGAAAGTGAAAAAATGATTGGATTGTTTTGGACTCTATCAAAGGACAGATAGCTCTGGAACTCTTTGACAAGGTTTTCAAGGTAGCACTTGTAGTCATCATAGGTTTTGCGTTGACTCTGAAGCTTTTCCAATAGGGTTTTCTCCAATTTGTTGGCTTGGTCTAAAGTGTCTGTCATCACTTTTTCAACTAGACGTTTTAGCGATTCTGCTTCAGCTATTATGTATGCTCTTATTTTATCCATAAACGCTCTCAATTTCAAGATATATTCTTTAATATCTCTTTTAAAATCTTGTGAGGTTGGGAGATAATATTGATTTACGTTGTAAATTTCGTCAAGGCAGAGAGTAAAGTTCTCTGAGTAAATTGTCTCAAGATCGGCAAAGGTGTGCCCTCGGTGGTCTCTTATCGAACATTTTGAACATACTGCAACCTGACAGTTTTCGCAAATCATGTCGATATCCTTAGACGGATGATGTTTGCATTTCTCTCTAGGAAGTATACGTTTACGCTGTCTGTAAGGGACCACTTCATGGCTTTCAGTTTCTGGACTCTTCTGATGTTCATCTCCGCATTGTTTACACATCGGTTGGTGACAAGGATTGCAGTAAAACTGGCAGTTGTTTTTACAATCTTCAGTACCACACACTAAATAATGCTGGGCTATGTCTGGTATATCCTGTACAACACCTGTACCTACTTGTTTGGATAACGCCATCTGAAAATGGTCATTTATTTACTTTTTAAATTTTACATACTACTAAATATCTTATATCAAAGAAAAAGTAGAAATAAATCTTCATCAGCAAGTGACGTGGTACTGTTCTCATAATAACAAATATGAATAATGTTTATTTTTTAACAATAATGTTAAATTAAGAATGTATCTTATGACTCACCTTTCTTTTTGAAGTTTTGCAATGTTTCTAGTTTATATTGGACGTTATACAGTTTATAAATTGAGACTGTACGAGATCTGTGGCTTTACTGCCAAGTGATAGATTAAAAATTTAAATTCTGGAGCATGATTGTGCCCGGTGCCGGAACATTTAAGCCATATGATATCAATTGATCAGGTTTAAATATTTGCTCTATTTTAGTGGAACACTTGTTTAAGTTTGATGATGTCAAAATTAAAATATTCTTTGGTTTATTTTGTTTTTATTAAACACTGATTTTTAAGCTATGTTATTAAAGAAAACGTTAAACTACCCTGTAGATACCATACTTATTTTTTAATACCCTTACATAGAGCCTAGAGGTTTAATTATGGAAGAAAGCAAACGTAGTTCTATTTTACAAGTCAAACCAGATGGAAATTATCCCCATCCCCCTTCCCCGTTAAGCCATATTTTACTGAATATTTACCAAAAAAATTGTCTTCATAACTGAGTTTAATTACGATCGCCGAAGATAATCGATGACGACTCACTTTTATGCTCTGTTGTTAAACTTTGGATAACTAGGATGTTTCAAGTTAGAAAACACTGAAAAGAATCATCAAACGTTAGACAAAGTTGTCACTGCAGAAGAGGAAAAAGAAATACAATAGCCCAAAATTGAATGACTAATTCAAAATTTAACTTGGATCGTTTCGGCATAACACTGCATGGGGTATTCTGAAAAGGGGGTGCTAATTTTGTAATATACAATGCATGTTATTTCAAATTGCGACTAATCAGATTTTTTTAAAACCCAGGAGTTAGTCGACAAAGATAAACTTGAGACAAAGAAAAAATAATCGATATGTGAAAGAAGCGGATTAAAGTCTATTTATCAAAATCATTTTATCTAGTACATTTTACACACTAACGGTGGATGCAAAGTAATGTTTTGTATGTTAGATTTGTAATTGAAAAATCACAATTAACGAGTTTGTACATACGCACTGTTAGTCACAGCTCAAGATCTACGTCGGATTGTACGTTTTGGGTTTCTGTCGTTTATTACTGTATAATTATTTGTCAGCCGGTTTACTGAGACTGCATGACTGCAAGTATTCATGATTTTTATTCAGACAATGAGGTCATGGTATAAGAAAACCATTGAGATAGGTAAAGTTAGCTACCAGTAACTGGACACTAGTAACTGTCTACGAGATGTAAAAAAAAAAGCTAGCTACTAGTAACTGGCTACAAGATGAAATGAAAGTTGGCTACTAGTAATTGGCTACGAGAAGTTAGAAAAGCTATCTACTAGTAACTGGTTACGAGATGAAAGAAACTTGGCTACTAGTCACTAGTTACTGTCCAAGTAAGAAAACATACATAAGATTTCTATTTGTGTTCTTAATATGTACATTGCACTATATCATCATTTACTCATATTCCTCTCATACTCTCATCGGTAATTGGTGCATTTCGTTTAAAATATCTCTATTTTAGACAATGTTGTCAATTTGACCCAAGTAGTTGTACTTATAGATTGAGAATATCAACAAGTGATATTAGTTGTAAAAAAAATCTATCATGTCATCCGCTTGATATTACATCAAAATTACTCAGATAAATCTCTTAATCTCGTCAGCTACCAGTGCATTTCGTTTCAACTATCTCTATTTTAAAGACATTTTTCATGCAACTCAAGTAGCCGTACAGAAAGATTGATGACATATTATATGTATTTATAATACTGGGATATCAATTAATGTTGTAAGTCGGAAGTTAAGAAGGAGATTCCTTGATCAAATCTTATGCCTTTAATCCTTGCTCGTTTAGTAGACGCCAGTGTAGAATAATTGAAAGCACGAACCTATGATTTATGAAGATTAAAGTGTATTTCTGCGTGCTATTGTATAGTTTACGCAAATATCAAATAGCACCAACGTACAGATATAACTTTGTAACA
This sequence comes from Magallana gigas, assembly GCF_963853765.1. Classification (NCBI taxonomy): domain Eukaryota; kingdom Metazoa; phylum Mollusca; class Bivalvia; order Ostreida; family Ostreidae; genus Magallana; species Magallana gigas. The sequence goes on along the minus strand of NC_088853.1, from coordinate 51,740,507 downwards.
ATTGCTACATCGATCTTATATATAAATATACCTTTCAAATGCCGTACTCACAGGAATACTTTAAAGATAATGAGCTGTAACGGTGGAATATGACTCTACTGATATCATAAATAAAACATATATTTAGGATCTCTCATGATTTGCGATGGTATATGATATTTATCCAACTCGTTGTGTGTTTTCTATCCCCGGGCCTTGGTGAGGGTATAGAAAACACACAGCGAGTTTGATAAAAATCATATACCATCGCAAATCATAAGGTTTTTCTTTTCATCACATGTTTTACTACATCATTTTTTACAACCTCAATTTTTTCTATAAAATTTATAACTGTTAGCCGCACAACATATTTACTACAAGACGTCAACAACATTACGAACGGAAAAAAGTTCCTTAAAGATAAACATCTTATTTTCGAGTATATTTTTTATCAAATCATGAAAAAAAAACTGCAATAAATGCTTCACATTTACAACTAAAATCTTTTCAATTGCATTGCTTTGTTACTTTTTCATTATACGTCCATCATCCGCCTAAAGCTACATAATGTTTAATTATGACTTCACGTGGCGCAAGAACACACAGTGGAATATCAAACATGTATCCCATGATTGATATCCACCGTTTAATGAGATAAACATGTAATAAAAAACAATATTCATATTTGCAGTCCTTTGTGTTTGAATGTCAACAATCTATGTTTCCATCTCTCTTCACTGTCCACAACCTTTCAAATTAAATAGACAAGTTTCTCTCTCACTCCCTCCCTCTTGCTCTTTCAACTCTTTTCTCCCGTTGTCTTCCTTTCTCGTTCATTCATAACATTTTTAAACGTATGGATATTTTAACTCTACATGTACAATATAGATTGTATACATATTAATCTAAGAAACGCAAAAAAAAAACCCCGAACCAAATCAATTCTAAGTAACTTCATAGATATATTTGAACTTTTATATATATACGCCTTTATATAAATATCTCAAACAGGTGTAAATTGTTGCATTTGCAAGTGAATTTAAAACAAATTATCAATCTCTTTGTGGTCACTTGTTCGGACCGTTCATGGCCGTATTGATCCTTCTGTCACCTATACTAACACCATTTGGCGCCAAATCTTCGTTGTGTTTGCAGTAACAATTGAAGTAATATTAAACACCAACGCATGTTTGCTTTCAAAGTTTATACGGTCAGGTTTTGAGCATATTGTAAGTGAAAAACAGAATTCCTATTATATCTGATTTCGTTTAACGGAACTTTAATCTGAGGAGCTTGATTTTATCTCTGGATTACACACTTGCAATCACATGGCCATCCTCTGCTAATGCAAAAAGGTGCTCACTCTCTCTCTCTCTCTCTCTCTCTCTCTCTCTCTCTCTCTCTCTCTCTCTCTCTCTCTTTCTCTCTTACATTATTTGAAAGCTAAATATTAACTATCACTGATATCCTAAAATTTACTGGAATAAAAATCAAAACTTGATTTTTTAAACTGAATATATAGATAATCAAATCAAACTGGAAATAATTCCTCTTTGTATACCTCGTAAAAATATTTCGTTGAATTTTTTGGGGTTTTTTGGTTTAAATCAGGGACATCAATTCTTAACGGAATATAGGAGAAAAAACCCGCCAAATTCTGATAAGTGATGATATTTCCTAAAAATGTAAAATATATCAGTATAATACTAATCATAAAACATTCTACATAATTATAATAATGCAAAACTTTAATCATATTACGTTTAATACATTTACATTTCATTGTGTGCAATCATCAAGCATCATAAATGACACTTAAATGATAAAGATCTCTTGAAAAAGCAAACTCAGTTTATTATTTTATCGAGTTTGATTTCAGTGCCATACCAATGAATATAGGCACGTTGAAATGCTGATTTTACAAATGCTCATTGAAGATATTTGTACACTATCACTGTGCTAGTGCCACTATATCCTGTATGAAGATTGTTATCATCGTCCACACACACACAAAGGGGAATCTGTATCCCTTTTTGGGATAAGAGAAGAAGAGACAAGAACTGACCATCCTGATCCAGAAGATGAACCGTTTTACTGCTCGTTTCACAGACAATGATGTGACCGAGGATATCAGTACAGATCCCATAGGGACGAATACTATAGGGATGAATCTTTGACTCTTGACCTGTATAGGAAAATCTGTGTTGTCCTGATTTATTCACCACTATCACGGCTTGTTTGAGACAGTCTGATACACAGATATCACCGTTGATGTTTTCCGTGATGTAGTGTGGATATTCACTATACAGTTCTTGTCCTTTGTTGTCCCGTTCTAAGCTCTGTATTTCTTTCCCTGTTTTGTTATACCTGGCGACTTTACCCTTCAAAAACGCTCTTATTCCAACCAATATGTCCCCGTTAAGGTTGGATGTGTGAATGCTAAGTGGTTCCCACTCTGTCGTAATGAATCGAGTGATTGTTCTTCCATGTGTTATTCTATTGACGATCCATTTCTTTCTGTCTGCAACACAGGGCAAAAAACCATCTTTAAGCAAGTCCTTAAAGGTGGCTTAAAGGCGACTTAAAGGAGCTTAAAGGCTATACAACCTTTAAACCGCCTTTAAGTCACCTTTAAGCAAGTGCTTATAGGTCCTTAATGTCCAAACTTCTTTAAGCTACCTTTAAGCTACCTTTAAGCTACCTTTAAGCCACATTTAAGCCACCTTTAAGCATCTTTAAGTGGCATTTACGCTCTCTTTACACTGCCTTTACACTGTCTTTAAGTGGCCTTTAAGTCAATATTGATCAAGCTGAACAATAAAAACATATATTAAATTCAAAATTTTTGTAGGGATGAGCGCAGTCTCTGTACCTTAATATGTGCATAAAACTAATTAAAGTATGTTTGTTTCCTATTATAAATTAATCGGTGAAAAAATCTCTCTCTCTCTCTCTCTCTCTCTCTCTCTCTCTCTCTCTCTCTCTCTCTCTCTCTCTCTCTCTCTCTCTCTCTCTCTCTCTCTCTCTCTCTCTCAGTTTATCCGGTTTTTAAACAAAATAAAGATAATGAACCAAAAATGCATGATTTAATTTGATAATCGGTTTAAGGTTTGTATTTTTTTTTTCAATTTTCATTATTTCTAACTCTAGATCTGCTAGATACATGTTAAAGATGAAAAGACTCTCAACTGCCTTTGTTATATCGGGCAGGGTATTACTGCTTTGCTTGTCTAGACATAGTTTTGTTCGTGTGTGTATATCTAATTAGAGTCTATTGTTTGTCAAACTTAAGAAAACCCCTGGAACTAACACAGAATATACAAGATATACACAACAGTTGTGTCGTGTGCCCAGGTGCATGTTTGTATATATCTAATTAAAGTCTATTGTTTGTCCAACTTAAGAAAACCCCTGGAACTAACACAGAATATACAAGATATACACAACAGGTGTGTCGTGTGCCCAGGTGCACGTCAGGGTTTCTAAAGGCGTTGAATCTTAGTATGTACGAGTATACGATAAGTCTAGTGAATAAAAGTTAATTTACATTTGTAATTCATTTTCAAAGTATTATTTCCTAGCTCTGGGTTTCAAAAATGTTACGTCTACAAATTAACGATACATGTATGTAAGAGTAAAATCTTGAGGCTAATTAATTAATGTACCGGTGATCATAAATAGGGGTTGATTATTTAAATATATGTATAAGGGTAAATATGTCAAATATACCCGGCCTGGCACATCATACAATTGTATGTACAAGTCATTTGCAATTGCGACATGCAGTAAATATGTCACCGGTAATTGGTAATTTTGTTTGTTATAGAATTGATAGTTTAAAAATCATGTACATACAATTACATGTAAATATTTAAACATATTGGAACGGCGCTGCGATCATGAAAACCGGGAAGTTGCGGGAAATTGAACAGGTACCCTAATAGTATCAATGCATTTAATAAAAGAAATGATTTCATTTTCTTTCTTGCATTTTTATAGCTATAAATTAGATGAACGTATATCTACTCGGTTTAAATTTATTAACCAAGAAAGCCTACTATAGTGAACCTAACGGTTTCCATTAAGGTATAATATATTTTTGTTCACTGAAGACACAGTTCCGTATTTCATTCTAAATACATGCGTGCCTGTAATTTATAAATTAGATATAATTGATTGTTACAAACTGAATGGTTTGTCAAAATCTTTTCAAATAAACACATTCAATACAGTGATTCAATATCCACTGATATATAGGATATAAAAACACTCATATAAATGTAAGTTGCCGTAGCGCAGAGGAAGTGTGGTGATGCTAATAAACTAAGGGTCCCAGGTTCAATTCTCGCCGTGGCCGTTTTTTTTTTTGTGTTTTTTTTTTTATTTTTCTTTCTAGAACAAAAACCGTTTTAATACCTTTTCTTTCATAAAGTTAATACATTTTGTTGGAAATTAAGCACAATATTGAATTAAATTTTTTTAATGGCTTAAAGGTGGCTTAAAGGTAGCTTAAAGGTGGCTTAAAGAAGTTTGGACATTAAGGACCTATAAGTTGTCCTTAAAGGTGGCTTAAAGGTGGCTTAAAGATAGTCTTTAAGCTGCCTTTAAGCCATCTTTACGCATTCTTTAAGCCACCTTTAAGCAACACATATAGCTTAAAGGTGGCTTAAAGATCGTCTTTAAGCTACCTTTAAACACCTTTAAGCTATCTTTAAGGAGGACTTAAAGATGGTCATTCATCCTGTGCAAAGATCAGATTCCCGTCCAGGGTAACTGACGAACAGTTCCATTTGAAAGTGGAAAGGAAATAAAATGCTCATCAAAGTTATGTACTATAATGATGTACGGTTGTTTAATACATTACCCTGACCAATTTATCTTCCAACACTCCGTGATAATGACGTCACATTCAATATTTAAGGTACTGTTATCCTCGTTGCCGAATAAAGAAAAAGTTGTTATTTATTCAAGTAAGAGTTATCTTTCCTACCAAGAGGAAATATTTACACTGTATACTGATAAGTACATTGAAGGAAGAATTACGACTGTATATATATTCATACATTTATTCAGATTCACATTTATTTGAGTAACAATCTATATTAGTGGATAGGCAAGTTCGTTTCTGAATAAAACACTTCCTGAACTTATAAACATAAATTACTCCTTAAGATATGCATGTGATAATGCTATATTTAGTATGCATGTTTACTATGCATGTTGTTTTAAAAGTGGGAATGTACTAGTGTACATTATATCTTAGATATGGATGTCACATGTACTTGTATGTATAATAGTACGATAGACGATACCATTGGTTATATTTTTACAAGCCAAAAAAAACACAACAAAAATTCTGAAATCAAGTTATTTTAACCATTGTATGCAATTGAAAAGAGAAAGAAAAGACATCCCGGCATTGTATGGAGGACTATACACCTGTTCGGAATTATTCGGGTTAGAATAACATGACCGGTACCTGACCTTACTAATAGTCCCGCCCACAAATCCGCATCTTTTGAATTCTTTACAGCTCCAGAAACGAGGAGAGTGACTTCACGGCCAAAATTGGGGAGAAAATTACAGATCTGGCGCTCTAAATGGACGACCAAGATTTCAAAGCGTGTATTATACATGTGACATTCTTTTTGCTTTAAATTCAAATCAATTATGTCTGTCTTTTAACTTTAGCACGAACTGTTTGAATAGAGCAGAAGGCAATTGCAAACTTATTAAACGAAAAAGAAAATTAAAATAGATTCTGTACAGTAGAGTAAATATACGTGCATCTGTAGAAAGTGTTTAAGAGTTTTTTGGTCCAGTTCAAATTAAACCGGAATTATTTTTTTTTCTTCAGAAAAAGTCTCATTTAAAAAGTAAAAGATGGAAAGAGAACAGAGAAGATTTTGTGTGTGTATATATATATATATATATATATATATATATATATATATATATATATATATATATATATATATATATATATATATATATATATATATATATATAATGGTGTAAGAAGAAGTTAAGAATGAGATTCTTTGATCAAATCTTATGGCTTTTATCATTGCTCGTTGAGTAGACGTCAGTGTAAAATAATTGAAAACACCAAACTATAATTCATGAAGGTTAAAGTGTATTTTTGCGTGCTACTGTACAGTTTATGCAAATATCAAATGGCACCAACGTACAGATATACGTCTATAACAATTGCTACATCGATGTTGTATATACATATATATATACCTTTCAAATGTCGTACTCACAGGAATACTTTAAAGATAATGAGCTGTAACGGTGGAATATGGCTCGGTACTGATATCATAAGTAAAACATATATTTAGGATATCTCATAATTTGCGATGGTATATGATATTTATCCAACTCGTTGTGTGTTTTCTATCCCCGAGCCTTGGTGAGGGTATAGAAAACACACAACGAGTTGGATAAAAATCATATACCATCGCAAATCATAAGGTTTTTCTTTTTATCACATGTTTTACTACGTCATTTTTTACAACCTCAATTTTTTCTATAAAAATTATAATTGATAGCCGCATAACATATTTACTACATGACGTCAACAACGTTACGCACGGGAAAAAGTTCCTGTAAGATAAACAAACATTTCATTTTCGATCATAGTTTTATCAAATCATGCATGGAAAAAAGCTGCAATAAATGCTTCATATTTACAACTAATATTTTTTCAACTACATTGTTTTGTTACTTTTTCATTCTACGTCCATCATCCACCTAAAGCTACATAATGTTTAATTATGACGTCACGTGGCGCAAAAACACACAGTGGAATATCAAAAAATTATCAAATGAGTGATATCTACCGTATATTGAGATAAACAAGTGATAAAAACCAATATTCACATTTGCGGTCCTTTGTGTTTGAATAATGTCAACAATATATGTTTCCATCTATCTTCACTATCCATAACCTTTCAAATTAAATAGACAAGTCTCTCTCTCTCTCTCTCTCTCTCTCAACTCTTTTCTCCCGTTGTCTTCCTTTCTCCGTCATTCATACAATTTTTAAACGTATGGATTTCTCAACTCTGCATGTACAATATAGATTTTATACATATTAATCTAAGTAACGCAAATTTAAAAACGAATCATATCAATTCTATGTAACTCTATAGACATATTTGAACATTTATACATATACGCCTTTATATAAATATCTCAAACAGGTGAAAATTGATTGTGTTTGCAAGTGAAAACAAAACAAATCATCAATCTCTTTGTGGTAACATCCGGACAGTTCATGACTGTATTGATCCTTCTATTACATATACTAACACCATTTGGCGCCAAATCTTCGTTGTGTTTGCAGTAACAATTGATGTAATATTTTACGCCAACGCAGGTTTGCTTTCAAATTTTATATGGTCAGGATTTAAACACATTGTAAGTGAAGAACAGAATTCCTTTCATATCTGATTTCGTTTCACGACACTTTAATCCGATTTTATCTCTGGATTACACACTTGCAATCGCATGGCCATCCTCTGCTAATGCAAACGGAAGGTGTTCTCTCTCTCTCTCTCTCTCTCTCTCTCTCTCTCTCTCTCTCTCTCTCTCTCTCTCTCTCTCTCTCTCTCTCTCTCTCTCTCTCTCTCTCTCTCTCTCTTACATTACTTGAAAGCTAAATATTAACTATCACTGATATCCTAACATTCACTGGAATACAAATGAAAAGTTGATTTTTAAAACTGAATGTATAGATCATCAAATCAAACTGGTAATAATTCCTCTTTGTATACTTCGTAAAAATACTTCGTGGAATTTTTTTTTGATTTAAATCAGGAACATCGATTCTTAACGGAAAGTTAGAGAAAGAACACGCCGAAATCTGATAAGTGATGATATTTCCTTAAAAATCTGACATCTGAAAATAAATGCAATGTAAAAGATATCAATATAATGTAAATCATAAAACATTATACATATGATAATGCAAAATTTAATCATATTACGTTCATATACATTCGTTACATTTACTTTTCATTGTGTGCACATTCAATCATCTTGAATGACATCAAATTGATATAGATCTCTTGAGAAAGCAAACTCAGTTTATTATTTATTGAGTTTAATTTCAATGGCACACCAATGAACATAGGCACGTTGAAATGCTGATTTTACAAATGCTCATTGAAGATATTTGTACACTATCACTGTGTTAGTGCCACCATGTCCTACATGAAGATTGTTATCATCGTCCACACACACACAAAGGGGATTCTCTATACCTTTTTGGGATGAGACAAGAAGAGACAAAAATTGACCGTCCTGATCCAGAAGATGAACCGTTTTACTGCTTCTTTCACAGACAATGATGTGACCGAGGATATCAGTACAAATACCAAAGGGACAAATCCTTGACTCTTGACCTGTATAGGAAAACCTGTGTTGTCCTGATCTATTCACCACTATCACAGCTTTTTTGCTATAGTCTGATACACAGATATCACCATTGATGTTTTCTGTGATATAGTGTGGTACAATATACAGTCCCGGTCCTTTGCTGTCCCTCTCTATGCTCTGTACTTCGTTCCCTGTTTTGTTATACCTGGCGACTTTACACATCAATAACGTGCTCATTCCAACCAATATGTCCCCGTTCAGGTTGGATGTGTGTATGCTAAGTGGTAACCACTCTTTCGTTGTTAGGAATCGAGTGATTGTTTTTCCATGTGTTATTCTATTAACGCTACAATTAGTGCTGTCTGCAAAGATCAGATTCCCGTCCAGGGTAACGGTGTGGTAGCCTTTAATTTCACCACTTGTTTTTATTATCTGTAGCTTTTCCCCCTGTAGATCAGTTTGAACAAGGTGGCCACTTGCATCACTGGCCCAAAGTATGCCTGATTTACCTCCTGATATATGACATACACTTTTAACACCTGGGACTATGTACTCTTTGACGTTGGTGACAGAGGAAGACAGAGAAAGCTTTTGTTTTACGTCTAATTCATCTCCGTCCGCTTCTTTCAGTTTTCTTGTAGGTTTCAACTGTGTAGAAGTAATGTCCATTGGTTCTATTTTTCTAGATGCTGGTTTAGTGGTGGGAACAGTTACTGTACCCAGTAGTTTAGCGACATCATTCTTGCTGTATTGACCAGCAGTAAATACTGGATAAACAGGTTCTGTCGACTTGGGTATGGGTTTAATATTAAGTACTTCTGAGAGAGAAAAAAGGATTGAATTGTTTTGAACTTTATCATAAGACAGGTAGCCCTGGAACTCTTTTACAAGGTTTTCAAGGTAACCATTGTATTCGTCATATGCTTTGTCTTGACTCTGAAGCTTTTCCAATAGGGTCTCCTCCATTTCGTTGGCTTGTTCTAAATTGCCCGACATCGCTTTTTCCACTAGACGTTTAACTGACTCTGCTTCAGCTTTAATGGATGTTCTTATTTTATCCATAAACGCTTTCAGTTTTAAGACATCTTCTTTTATTTCTCTTTTTATATCTTGTGAGGTTGGGAGATAATATTGATTTGCGTTGTAAATTTCGTCGAGGCAGAGAGTAAAGTTCTTTGAATAAATTGTCTCCAGGTCGTCAAAAGTGTGCCCTCGGTGGTCTTTTATCGAACATTTGGAACATACTGCAACTTGGCAGTTTTCGCAAATCATGTCAATATCTTTAGTGGGATGATCTTTGCATTTCTCCACAGGAAGTTTTCGTATACGTTGTCGGTAAGGGACTACTTTATGGTTTTTAGTGGCCGGACTCTTCTTATGTTCATTGCTGCATTGTTCACACAACTGTTTGTGACAAGGATTGCAGTAAAACTGGCAGTTGTTCTCACAGTCTTCAGTGTCACACACTAAATAATGCTGGGCTATGACTGGTACGTCCTGTACAACACCTGGACCTACTGTGTTTGATAACGCCATCTAAAATTTGTTCATGTACTTTAATTAGCCCCATCGTTGACTTGTAATCTTCACAATTGAATACATGTCAAAGTGAAAGTAAAGATCATTCCAGATTTAGGTAAAATTGTTTACAAATTAGAGTAAAGGAACACTGATCAATATATATAATATGAAAATAGAATTGTTTGTGTATTATGACTCACCTTGCTTTAGGAAGTGTTGCAGTAATACGAACTGACTTTGTACGTGATGTCGTCGATAAAGCGAGACTTCACGAGATCTCTTTTAAACGTCCTAGTTGCAGATAAAAATAGCTTTAAGGTATGATTTGGCCAGGTAGCATGGATTTAAAGTCGTATTTGTATTATTAGGTCGCCGTGACTGTACCAAGCTGAATGATCAGTATGATGTCAGTATCTTTCTTTTAACTATTTTAGTGGAAATTTTGACAATGTTATGCCAATGTTAGGACACTGCTTATCTTTGAATTACATACAGTCAAAAGACACCGTGTTGTCTTTTATTAAGGTCCAGCAATCAATGATTGATATTACGTTAATTTAATTTAATAAACCGATACCAGTATTCGATCCTGAAGATGATTGGGCAAGTTTTGAGATATAATTTTTTTTCGATTGAAATTTTCGCACTTCACAGCTATCAATAAAAAGATATTAGAATTTTTGTTTAATAAAGTCCGTGCCGTATACAGTTTAGTGTTGTCGAATCCGTTTTAAGATGGTTGACAGTTTTTGTATCGTCATTTTTTCATTACTCTCAAGACTTGATTTTCTACATGTAACACAAAACCTTAGAATATGTTACAAACTTATCAAATCTTTTATAATAAAAAGTATATCGGAAATTCCTAAAATTGCCTGTATCTGTCATTTTTGTTTAAAAACCTTCCACACGAACATAAGCACATCCCCCCCCCCCAAAAAAAATACGGTAATTACGAATTTGGAATCACAAATTAATGGATATAGCGAGCTAATTTTGAATCCCGTAAAGGTGATTAATAACGAAATTTAATATTTTTATAATGATTATAACAAATTTATTTAAAGCTTAAAAGATTTGCACTACTATTAAACAAAATAGTTTGAATAAATGTATTTTCACATTAATTCTTTAATTCCCAATTTGATTTTTAAAGGCATCGAAAGAATTTACTTTCATTCTAAGCCTCAATTAGCAAAAATTGTAGTCTAGTGGAAAAAAACCCATCTAAATAGGGAATTCGCTACACTCGTAGTTATTATTACGAATTCGTTATACGGATATAACAAATCACGAATATAACAAAGTAAATCCATTGGTCCCTAGGACTTCACTATAACTGAGTTTAACTGAAATGAATTACTCTAGGAACTATTTAGTAATGCGGTTCCTGTTATGCATTAGTAAAAAAACTTTTACAAAATTTGTGATGCACTGATTATGCTTAAAAAGTTTTAATTTATGCATTTTATTTTTATGAGAGAGAGAGAGAGAAAAGGAGAGAGATATTGAAAGGTGTCTCAATAAATTTATCTTGGCACGTGGTCAGAGCACGGATGCTGTTATGTAATGGTTACACACACGTGTAAATACATGGGTTATTTTTCTTCAAATTGTGTTTAATTTTTTTATTTTTAATGTACCTGTCTGAATCATACAATTTTGTTTTTGATTTCAGGCAGTCTACATATCGTAATTGTTTTCACTCGGACTGAAATGTCACACTTTCATTGGTTTAAACATGGTACGTAATTGCCTCATATATCTCTATGCTTGCTCCGTGAGGATTTATATTAGGCAATATGACCGTCATTGGCCGTCAATTAGCCTACTCGTCTTGACATTTCATATTATAAAACACAGAAACCGTGTTCCGTTCTTAAAAATTTAGAGTTGTTGCCCTTTGGAGTTATTTTTAAATTAGATTAGTTGCCCTTTGAATTGACGTCACATATTGTTGTGTATGTTGCGTTCGTGTATAATGGCATCCATATTTGTACTAAGGAAAAACAGGAAAAGTGATTAAAATTGAACAGTAGCTAAACGTTACAGGTAAACAAAGGAGCGGCTAAAGTTTTTAAAGAATATCTGAAAGTAAAAGGAGAAAATGAGAACTTTCTAGACTTTGACAACGTGAAATTAGACGAGATGCTAGGCCATTTCTAAATGGATCTACGCAGAGAAGCTGGATCACATTACAAAGTAAATTCTCTGGAGACAATTTGCCATGGCATAAATAGATATTTGAAGTTGCCCCCCTTCAATACAAAAGTGGATATAGTGAAGGATTCCTCGATCGATTACCGACACCAACACTTGTTTTACGGCTGTTTTAGCCGAAGCCAAAGGAATGGGGAAGGGACATGTGTTCACCACCCTATTATCTCAGACACCGACTTGAAATCATTGTATACATGTATGCATTTGTCTATTAATACTCCACAAGGTCTCTTCAATAAAGATCAGTTTGACATCCGAATGTTTTTCTGCAGGCGGGGGAATGAAAACATGCAGTACATGACCAAATATATGTTTCGAGTTGAAACTGACGAGGACACTGCTCGAAAAGTCGTGAAAAAAGTCGTTGGTGAACTAACTAAAAACCATCGTTTGGACAAAGAAACTTCTTTTGGAATTATGCCAGAAAATGAAGGTTTGTTTTGCTTTTAAGTGTGTCTATATTTTAAAAGAATTGAGTCATAGAGAAAATCTTATCATACTTATAAATTCTTAATTAAAATCTATCAATATTTATACATGTATGTATTTGTTATCTTTTTTGGTGGGATCAATCTACTGTCAAGTTTTGTCTTTCGAGATGTACTTATCAAAGCTCATCCAGAATGTGACAGATAATTTTGATTGACATATTGATTGACAAAATATATATTAATTTTTTCGACTAAACATTTACATGTTTCTTGATTGGAGTTAGAAATGTTCCCTTTGACAGGCTATGGCAGCGACCAACAGAGGGTTTTCTCGAATCTGATGCAGTGTGGTTCTGTAATGTCCCTGTTGGTGAAAAGAAATTGAGAAGTTTTCTCAGCTCGTTGACCAAGGCTACTAACTTGTCAAAAGTATATACAAACCATTCCGTAAGAGCAACTGGAGCATCCATTCTGTCCAAGTGTATATATGGACCCTAACAAGTAATGTCTGTCACTGGACACAAGTCCGTACAGTGCCTGAGTGTCTATGACTGGTACGTCCAGAACAGTACCTGGACTTACTGGCTTGAACAATGCATATAATAATATATAATAAGGACAAACATTGCAATAATTCTCAAATTGACATGTACCTGCCTATAGTGAATGATATAGATATATATAAAGCACAGGGAAATTCACTTTTGTTGGAGCTCCACCTCCGCCCCGACCGAGGCTTGAACTCACGACATCTGGAACCCATTCTCCTAGCTCACTGTGAGCAGAGGTCAAAGTTTTATTTGGACTCTGAATTGTACGACTGCAAACTTGCATTTGCATAAACAGCTGTGAATCTCACTGGAAACAAGATAACCGGTACCAGGATAGAAAAACAAAACAACTTTTACCTTCGGACTTTATGAAATGAGTATTATGACGCAGTTTAGAGCTTTTACGAGTTTTGATACTTGATTGAATGATTTATTATTAAGTAACAGTTGGTGCTAAATGCTGCAAAAACCATTTTGTCTTTCTTAAATAAGTTGAATGTTCGTGCATCAACTGATAAAAAATGCAGGAATGAAAGAGTTATTAAAGATATATATTGACACAAATATATAATTTTCGTATATGAAATCTTATTAATTTCTTTAAAAAGAGGGAAAACTTCCTTTAAAGCTGGCTTTAAAATGTAAAAGAATAGTTATAAGTATAATCCTAACCATATCAATAAGTTTCAAATATCAAACATCACACATGTGTATATGCAACAATTCATCTATATAATGTCAGACATGTATTTTTCATTTTATACATAAATCAGTTAATATCTAAAAGGCCAATACATTGATAAAGATATCTTAGAATTGTTTTTCAATGCCATAATGTAGAACATAAGAATGTACCAATACAGATCAAAAAATTTTCTTTCAATAAATGCTTATTGAAGATAGTTGAATACTCTAACTGTGCTGGTGTTATTTTGTCCAACGTAAAGATTGTTTTCATTGTCCACACATACACTACGGGGACGATGTATTCCTTGTTGTAATGAAATTATCATAGACAAGAAATGACCATACTGATCCAGAAGATGAACCGTGTTACTGCCAGCATCACAGACCAGGATGTGACCGAGGATATCAGTACAGATACCAAAGGGATGAACCACAAACTCCTGACCTGTGTAGGAGAATCTGTGTTGTCCTGATTTATTAACCACCACCACAGCTTTTTTGCTATGCTATGTCTGATACACATATATCGCCGTTGATATGTTCTGTGATGTAGTGTGGAATTCTATCATACAGTTATTGTCCTTTGCTGTCCCTCTGTATGTCCTTTTTTCTTTTCCTGCCTTGTTGTATATGGTGATTTTACCCTCTTCATCCTTACTTGTCCCCACCAGTATATCTCCATTGATGTGGGAGAAGTGTATGCTGAGTGGTTTCCAGTCTCTTGTTTTGATGAATGCAGTGGTTGTATGACCAAGCGTTATTCTGTTAATAACATAAACATTTTTATTTTTGTCCGTATAAATCAGATCTCCATCCATTGTGACAGCATGGTAACCATAATTTTCACAACTGGTTTTTATCATCTGTAGCTGTTTCCCCTGTAGATCAGTTTGCACAAGGTTGCCACTTGCATCACTGGCCCAAAGTATGCCTGATTTACCTCTTGATATATAATATACACCATTAACACCTGGGACTAAGTACTCTGTGACATTGGTGACAGAGGAAGACAGAGAAAGTTATTGTTTCTCTCTGTTTTGTTCTTTTCTAGTATGTTTTAACTGTGTAGAAGTAATGTCTATTGGTTTTATTTTTCTAGATGCTGGTTTAGTGGTGGGAACAGTTACTGTACCCAATAGTTCAGCGACATCATCCTTGCTGTTTCGACCAGCAGTAAATACTGGATAAACTGATTCTGTGTTCTCAGGTATGGGTTTGATATTTAATAGTTCTGAAAGTGAAAAATGATTGGATTGTTTTCGACTCTATCAAAGGACAGATGGCTCTGGAACTCTTTGACAAGATTTTCAAGGTAACACTTGTAGTCATCATAGGCTTTGCCTTGACTCTAAAGCTTTTCCAATAGGGTTTCCTCCAATTTGTTGGCTTGGTCTAAAGTGTCTGTCATCACTATTTCAACTAGACGTTTAAGCGATTCTGCTTCAGCTATTATGGATGCTCTTATTTCATCCATAAACGCTCTCAATTTCAAGATATCTTCTTTAATATCTCTTTTCAAATCTTGTGAGGTTGGGAGATAATATTGATTTACATTGTAGATTTCGTCAAGGCAGAGAGTAAAGTTCTCTGAATAAATTGTCTCTAGGTCGTCAAAGGTGTGCCCTCGGTGGTCTCTTATCGAACATTTGGAACATACTGCAACATAACAGTTTTCGCAAATCATGTCAATATCCTTAGACGGATGATGTTTGCATTTCTCTTCAGGAAGTTTACGTTTACGCTGTCTGTAAGGGACCACTTCATGGCTTTCAGTTTCTGGACTCTTCTGATGTTCATCTCCGCATTGTTTACACATCGGTTGGTGACAAGGATTGCAGTTAAACTGGCAGTTGTTCTCACAATCTTCAGTACCACACACTAAATAATGCTGGGCTATGTCTGGTATATCCTGTACAACACCTGTACCTACTTGTTTGGATAACGCCATCTGAAAATGGTCATTTATTTACTTTTTAAATTTTACATACTACTTAATATCTTATATCAAAGAAAAAGTAGAGATAAATCTTCATCGGCAAGTGACGTGGTACAGTTTTCATAATTTAAAATGATGTTTATTATTTAACAATAATGTTAAATTAAGAATGTATCTTATGACTCACCTTTCTTTGTGAAGTTTTGCAATGTTTCTAGTTTATATTGGACGTTATACAGTTTATACATTGAGACTTTACGAGATCTGTGGCTTTACTGCCAAGTGATTGATAAAAAATTTAAATCCTGGAGCATGATTGTGCCCGAGCCGGAACATTTAAGCCATATGATATCAATTGATCGGGTTCAAATATTTGCTCTATTTTAGTGGAACACTTGTTGAAGTTTGATGATGTCAATGTTAAAACATTCTTTGGTTTATTTTGTTTTATTAAACACTGATTTTTTAAGCTATGATATCAAAGAAAACGCTAAACTACCCAGTAGATACCATAATAATTTTTTAATACTCTAACATAGTCGAAAGGTTTAATTATGGAAGAAAGCAAACGTAGTTCTATTTTACAAGTCAAACCAGATGGCAATTATCCCCATCCCCCTTCCCCGTTAAGTCATACAATACTGAATTTTTACCCAAAAAATGTCTTCATAATCGATGACGACTCACTTTTATGCTCTGTTGTTAAGCACTGGATAACTAGGATGGTTCAAGTTAGAAAACACTGAAAAGAATCATCAAACGTTAGACAAAGTTTTCACTGCGGAAGAGGAAAAAGAAATACAATAGCCCAAAACTGAATGACTAATTCATAATTTAATCGTTTCGGCATAACATTGCATGGGGTATTCGGAAAAGGGAGTGCTACATTTGTAAGATACAATGCATGTTATTTCAAATTGCGACTAAGGAGATTTTTTTTAAAACCCAGGAGTTAGTCGGCAAAGATAAACTTGAGACAAAGAAAAAATAATCTATATGTATCTGGTCCTTTTTACACACTAACAGTGGATGCACAGTAATGTTTTGTATGCGAGATTAGTAATTGAGAAATCACAATTAATGAGTTTGTACATACGCACTGTTAGGCACAGCTCCAGATCTACGTCGGATTGTACGTTTTTGGTTTCTGTCGTATGTTACTGTATAATTAATTGTCAGCGGGTTTACTATGACTACAAGTATTCATGATTTTTATTCAGACAATGAGATAGGTAAAGTTATCTTCCAGTAACTGGCTACTAGTAACTGGCTACGGGATGAAATGAAAGTTGGTTACTAGTAACTGGCTACTAGTAACTGGCTACGAGAAGTAAGAAAACCTAGCTACTAGTAACTGGTTACGAGATGAAAGAAACTTGGCTACTAGTCACTAGTTACTGTCCAAAGGAGAAAACATACCTAAGATTTCTATTCTTAATATGTACATTGCACTATATCATATCATCATTTAATCATATTCCTCTCTTACTCTCATCGGTAATTGGTGCATTTCGTTTAAAATATCTCTATTTTAGAAAATATTGTCAATTTGACCCAAGTAGCTGTACTTATAGATTGCGAATATCAACAAGTTATATTAGTTGTAAAAAATATACCATGTCATCCGCTTTATATTAAATCAAAATTACTCAGATAAATGTCTTAATCTCGTCAGCTACCAGTCCATTTCGTTTCAACTATCTCTATTTTAAAGACATTTTTCATGCAACTCAAGTAGCCGTACATAAAGATTGATGACATATTATATTTATATAATAATGGTATATCAATTAATGTTGTAAGTCGGATGTTAAGAAGGAGATTCCTTGATCAAATCTTATTGCTTTTATCATTGGTCGTTTAGTAGACGTCAGTGTAGAATAATTGAAAACACAAACCTATGATTCATGAAGATTAAGGTGTATTTCTGCGTGCTATTGTATAGTTTACGCAAATATCAAATGACACCAACGTACAGATATGACAATTGCCACATCGTTGTTGTATATACATATACCTTTCAAATGCGTTACTCACATGAATACTTTAAAGATAATGAGCTGTAACGGTGGAATATGGCTCGGTACTGATATCATATGTAAAAAATATATATATAGGATATCTCATAATTTGCGATGGTATATGATATTTATCCAACTCGTTGTGTGTTTTCTATCCCCGAGCTTTGGTAAGGGTATAGAAAACACACAACGAGTTGGATAAAAATCATATACCATCGCAAATCATAAGGTTTTTCTTTTTGTCACACGTTTTACTACGTCATTTTTTACAACCTCAATTTTTTCCATAAAAATTATAACTGTTAGCGGCACAACATATTTTACTACAAGACGTCAACAACGTTACGCACGGAAAAAAGTTCCTTAAAGATAAACACACATTTCATTTTCGAGCATATTTTTATCAAATCATGGAAAAAAAACTGCCGTAAATGCTTCACATTTATAACTAAAATCTTTTCAACTGCATTGTTTTATTACTTTTTCATTCTACGTCCATCATCCGCCTAAAGCTACATAATGTTTAATTAGAACGTCACGTGGCGCAAGAACACACAGTGGAATGTCACAAAATTATCCTATGACTGATATCCACCGTATATTGAGATAAACATGTGATAAAAACAAATATTCATATTTGCAGTCCTTTGTGTTTGAATAATGTCAACAATCTATGTGTCCATTTATCACCTTTCAAATTAAATAGACAAGCTCTCTCTCTCTCTCTCTCTCTCTCTCTCTCTCTCTCTCTCTCTCTCTCTCTCTCTCTCTCTCTCTCTCTTCTAACTCTTTTCTCCCTTTGTCCTCCTTTCTCTTTCATTCATAAAATTTTTAAGCGTATGGATTTCTTACCTCTACATGTACAATATAGATTCTATACATATTAATCTAAGAAAAGCGAAAAAACGAATGATATCAATTCTATGTAACTCTATAGATATATTTGAACTTTTATATATATACGCCTTTATATACATATCTCAAACAGGTGAAAATTGATTGCATTTGCAGGTGAAATTAAAATAAATTATCAATCTCTTTGTGGTCACTTATCTGGACATTTCATGACTGTATTGATCCTTCTATTACATATACTAACACCATTTGGCGCCAAATCTTCGTTGTGCTTGCAGTAACAATTGAAGTAATATTTTACACCAACGCATGTTTGCTTTCAAATTTTATACGGTCAGGTTTTGAGCGCATTGTTAATAAAGAAAAAAAATTCTTTTATATCCGATTCCATTTAATCTGAGAAGCATTCGCATGGCCATCCTCTGCTAATAAATGCAAACCGAAAGCGCATTGTTAATGAAGAACAAAATGTCTTTTATATGTGATTTCATTTAATCTGAGAGGCATTTGCAAGGCCATCCTCTGCTGATAAATGAAGGCTCTCTCTCTCTCTCTCTCTCTCTCTCTCTCTCTCTCTCTCTCTCTCTCTCTCTCTCTCTCTTACATTACTTGAACGCTAAATATTAACTATCAGTGATAACATAACATTTACTGGAATACAAACGAAAATTTGTTTTTTTTTTACTTTTTTTTTTTTAGAACTGATTACATGTATATAGATGATCAAAGCAAACTGATACTGATTCCTCTTTGTATACCTCGTAAAAATATCTAATGGCATTTTAGAAAAAAAATTAAATCAGGAACATCAATTCCAAACGGAAATTAAGGGGGGGGGGGGGGGGTCCGTTGATATCCTGGCAATTTAACTTTATACTCAAATTTTGTTCCTCCTCTGGCCATTTTTAAATTTAAATCTTATCTTTTAAAAGGTTTCTTCTTCAATTTTTGATATTTGAGGTTTATATCAATTAAATAAATTTTAGGAAAATGATTTTCGTTTTTCTTGATACAATCAAACCATTATAAAATACATAAAATCATATGGATAATTTTCGGGAGGATGTTAAATATTCATTGAAACATTTTTTTTTACCCTGATTCTGAAACTTTGACATCAAGTGTTATTTTTTTTTTATATAAGCAGTTAATTTTCTAATTTTCAGTTTTTGATACTTGTTTAAATAATTTGAAATTGAATTTTAGATGGAATGATAAAACCCATCTTGCTTCCTAGATAGAAGAAAAGTTCAACTATTGATTTAACTGATGCATTTCAGTATGCGTTGAAAAGATATATGTTGACCATATAATACAATATTCTTTTATGGAAAATCCTTTTGAATTCTGATAAGTGATACTATTTCCTTAAAAATCTGACATCTGAAAATGAAATGCAATGTAAAAGATATAATACCGTATATCGGGTTTTTTCCGCGTGTATCCAATTTTCGCTTTGTTCGCGACGATTTCCGAATCGCGGAAAATAAATCAGCGTAAATTTGATACAAAGTTTCCTTTTTGTAATAGAGTTCTCTCTTTCCTGATGAAGTGTACAGGTAAATAAAAGTACGGTGAACTGTGTTCAGTTAGTTTACTTAGAGGTACAAATTGCGGGATCGGAGGACAAGCGCCAAAAAATAGATTTGTATGCCTCGTTGTTTATCTAATAATCCATTGACAAGCTAATTAAAACGTTCGCATTCCTTGCATAAACCGATGTCTAATTATACCTGAGCTACTAGTATATGTAACGGTACATGATCTATTTATTTATGACTGTTTGCGTCTCCGAAAATAATTGTCGGTAATTATTTCACATTAAGGAAAACGTGTAAATGGATTCATTGTCCGAATTTTTCATTACAATGAGCGACAATTTAGATACTTTTCGCCACTTTCCTCACAGGTTAAGACAATCGTAAATTATATTTACAATGTGACTTTGAAATAAGGAAAATTAGATTCGCGTAAATTTCATATACCCTTCTAGGCTCTGATTCGCGGAAAAAACATGACGCGGAAAAAACCTGATATACGGTATTAATCATACCAATTAGTTGACATATACATGTAAAAGATGTTACATATGATAATGCAAAAGTTTTAATATATTTCGTTCATTATATTTACTTTTCATTGTGAGCACAAATGAATCATCTGTAATGACACTATATTGATATAGATCTCTTGAAAAAAGGAATTTCAGTTTATGTTTAATCGAGTTTGATTTCAATGCCATACCGATGAATATAGGCTTTTAGGAGTGCTGATTTTACAAATGACGCTCATTGAAGATATTTGTACACGTTCACTGTGTTAGTGCCACTATATCCTACATGAAGATTGTTATCATCGTCCACACACACACAAAGGGGATTCCCTTTCCCTTTTTGGGATGTGACTAGAAGAGACAAAAACTGACCGTCCTGATCCAGAAGATGAACCGTTTGACTGCTCGTTTCACAGACCAGGATGTGACCGAGGATATCAGTACAGATCCCATAGGGAAGAATCTTTGACTCTTGACCTGTATAGGAAAACCTGTGTTGTCCTGATTTATTCACCACTATCACAGCTTGTTTGCCATAGTCTGATACACAGATATCACCGTTGATGTTTTCCGTGATGTAGTGTGGATATCCACTATACAGTCTTTGTCCTTTGTTGTCCCGTTCTAAGTTCTGTATTTCTTTCCCTGTTTTGTTATACATGGCGACTTTACTCCGGAAAAACCCGCTCATTGCAACCATTATGTCCCCGTTAAGGTTGGATGTGTGTATGCTAAGTGGTATCCATTCTTTCGTTGTAATGAATCGAGTGATAGTTTTTCCATGTGTTATACTATTAACGCTACAATTCGTTCTGTCTGCAAAGATCAGATTCCCATCCAGGGTAACGGTGTGGTAGCCTTCATTTTCACCGCTTGTTTTTATCATATGTAGCTGTTTCCCCTGTTGATCAGTTTGAACAAGGTTGCCACTTGCATCACTGGCCCAAAGTATGCCTGATTTACCTCCTGATATATGAAATACACTCTTAACACCTGGTACTATGTACTCTTTGACGTTGGTTACCGAAGAAGACAGAGAAAGTTTTTGATTTACTTCTAATTCATCTCCGTCCGCTTCTTTCAGTTTTCTTGTAGGTTTCAACTGTGTAGAAGTAATGTTCATTTGTTTTATTTTTCTAGATGTTGGTTTATTGGTGGGGACAGTTACTGTACCCAGTAGATAAGCGACATCATTCTTGCTGTATTGACCAGCAGTGAATACTGGATAAACAGGTTCTGTCGACTTAGGTATAGGTTTAATATTAAGTACTTCTGGGAGAGTAAAAAGGATTGAATTGTTTTGAACTTTATCATGACAGGTAGCCCTCGAACTCTTTTACAAGGTTTTCAAGGTAACCATTGTATTCGTCATAGGCTTTGTCTTGACTCTGAAGCTTTTCCAATAGGGTCTCCTCCATTTTGTTGGCTTGTTCTAAATTGTCCGACATCGCTTTTTCCACTAGACGTTTGAATGACTCTGCTTCAGCTTTTATGGATATTCTTATTTCATCCATAAACGCTTTAAGTTTTAAGACATCTTCTTTAATATCTCTTTTTATATCTTGTGAGGTTGGGAGATAATATTGATTTATGTTGTAGATTTTATCAAGGCACAGAGTGAAGTTCTTGGAATAAATGGTCTCCAGGTCGTCAAAGGTGTGCCCTCGATGATATTTTATTAGACATTTGGAACATACTGCAACCTGACAGTTTTCGCAAATCATGTCAATATCTTTAGTGGGATGATCTTTGCATTTCTCCACAGGCAGTTTTCGTATACGTTGGCGGTAAGGGACCACTTCATGGTTATTATTTTCTGGAATGATGTGATGTTCATCTCTGCATTGTTCACACAATGGTTGGTGACAAGAATTGCAGTAAAATTGGCAGTTCTTCTTACAGTCTTCAGTGCCACACACCAAATAATGCTGGGCTATGACTGGTACCTGTATGTCCTGTACATCACCTGGAAATACTTGTTTGGATAACGCCATCTGAAAATTGTTTGTGTAGTTTTATATGCTAGATCAGTGACTTGAAATCAATTGAATGCAAGTCAAAGTGAAAGTAAATAACATTCTAGATCGAGGTGAATTGTTTCCAAATTTAAAGTGAAATAAAACTGATCAAATGATATAGTAAATTTAGAAATTATCGTCTATATTAACACTTACCTTGCTGTGGAAGTGTTCAGTGGCTCGAATATGCTTCGGACGTTTTATCGTTGTAAACGCGAGACTTAACGAGATCTGTTTATTTTACTTTCTTCTTGCGGATAAAAATAGATTTAAATCACGAAGGTATGATTGTGCCCGGAAGCAGAGACCAGACTTTAAAGTCCTATTATCACTACGTATTTGTTGTCACTGAACCTAGTCGTTGAAAAAATATTTTAATCCCTACCTCTGGCAGTCACTAATATTACCTCCATTTGTTAAATACATGCTAGTTATGTTTCTCTCCGGATATGCTACGAAAAGTAAAGATTATGAATTGAATTTTTATCTTAAGAGTTATCATTCTTTATAAATAGATGTGTTGTTAAAGTCATTGTTGTTTATTATTCAGTGATGCATTTTTTGCCATTACAGATGAAAAGAGACTTCAATTTTTATGGAAAAAGGTAAATTAATGTATATCTCGTCTATAAGTCTATAAAGCAAACCTATGCCACTTCAATGTGTTTTATACAATATTGAGTTATAGCAACAACATTACAACTATACATTCATAACACGCTGTGTTTATGAGTAAAAATTCCAATTGGATTTGAGCTTTCCTGGCGTAATAGTTTTTGAGAAGAAAGTTAAAAGATTTTCTCTATATATCCCTATGTAAAACTTGATCCCCCTATTGTGGCCCCACCCTACCCCCAGGGACCATGATTTGAACAAACTTTAAAAGAAGAAATGGCTTTTAAAGACAAAATACCTCCGGTATGCACAGTATATCGCGCACCCTAAAGGGATGTTACGAACATCGATTTCTCAATATTACTTCACAAGCACTAAACTCGATGGCAAATTGCTTATGACGCAAAATATAGCTGCTCTATGTCATCAATAAATTTAATCCAATACATTGACGGAACTTGAAATAATTTAAACATGCTAGAATACACTTTTAAACATTATCTTAAATGCACACATTTCTTTAGAGGATGCCACAGTACTGTATTGAGTTTTATTATAGGTCAAATTATTTATAACCATCTACAAAGATACGTTATCAGAGTTTGAACCATAAAACATATAATTTATATTCCGATGCTCGTATTGACAATCTGGTAAAACCGTCCCTTTGCTTATATTATGTTTAAAATTAAACATTTAACGAATGTTTGTTGTCCAGCATATATTTAATACACTTCTTGTTTTCCTTTACAAAGTATTATGAATCAATACATTCAGTTATATATTTAATGTGTCATTCATTTGCAACATGAACTATGATAGAATTAAGTTATATTTAAGGTTGTGTTAGTTGTTGTGTACCGAAACCGTTTTATTGTACATGTGAAACTTACATAAGCACAATGGTCAAGCCACAAACCAGATACACACTCTGTAAATTGATTAACTTAATAAACATATTACATATTAATTTGCAGTGCATCTATATTATGTGATTATTTTTTCTTCTTCCCTGAAATGTTACTTAAGTATAATTGTGTGCTCTACTTGTGGCTGTCTCTTTAAAAGATGTTTTGTCTTTAAGTACGTATTTGCTTGTTTAAGATTTAAAAGAATTTTAATCATAATGTGTAACATGCCTAGTTATATTATATTACGTCTTATTAAAACAGAAGGGCTCCGTTCATATTGCACACAGTGGAAAAGAGCAATACACTTTCTATAAGATTATAAATATAAGTTTGATATAATAAAGAATGTTTATTGAATAAAAAAAATAGTGAAAAACAATATGTTTTAAACTTAGTTTGGCCCCCTGAATTGATAGTCACGCGATGTTTGTTGATAACTCACAAATTTAGGTGTAAACAAATTTCAAAATCGCAGATGTATAATGTAATTTAGACTAAAATTGATAAATTATACATATAAATTATACATATATTATTCTTAAAAGTGCTTACGCTTAATATAGATTTTGTTTTTTATTTGAATAATTTTTGAAGAAAGCAATTATTCATTTTAATAAACAACAGTATCGATCAGACCCAATGTTTACTTTCTGTATTTACTCCGGGTTTACTAGAGTGGACCCAGAGTAAACCCAAAGTACACGGAGAGTGGGCACAGAGAGTAAACCCAGTCAGAATTATACCCCTGAAAGCAGACGTTGTGTATTCGGATTTGATTGAATGGATAGTCTGCTTCACACTTCAGTGCGTACAGTTGACCTCTAAAGCAATTTCTTAGTAAACCCAAAGAAAACCTTGAGTAAACCCCGAGTGGATCCAGAATTTTTATAAAGTAAACCCAGAGTAAACCCGAAGTAAAGCCAACACGTGAATCCGGAGTTTAGTTGTGGGTAACTCTGGTGTTAGATTGGGTCTGATCGGTACTGGATACATCTCTTTATGTTCTATTCAAAAAACAATTTTGACATGTTAAGTTTATAAATTTGTGAAACTTGTGAAAAATAGATTCAGACTTCATAATGTACTTTAACTGTTCTGGTTTGTCCAATATATCTCATACTTTACATAAACATTTTTAGTAAAATATGTGCATCGACCTTGAACCTCATTTTAGTTCAATTCAAGTTCAATGGCAACTACAAAGTTTTTTAGTTATAGGTTTAAGACAAACCAAAGTCATCTACAAGGCTTTTTATTCTAGTGTTTAGTGCCTCTTCCAAATTCTCACCATCTCAAAATTGTCTCGTTAAATCTAACGACACTAATTTGAGAAGTTTTATTTGGACTCTGAATTGTACGACTGCAAACTTGCATTTGCGTAACCAGCTGTGAATCTCACTGGAAACAAGATAACCGGTACCAGGATTAAAAAACAAAACTACTTATACCTTCGGACTTTCTGAAATGTGTATATGAAGCAGTTTATAGCTTTTACGAGTTTTTATATTTGATTCAATGATTTATTATCAGGTAGCAGTTTGTGCTTAATGCTGCAAAACCATATCAATACGTATCAAATATCAAACATTACACATGTGTATATGCTACAATTTATCTATATAATGTCAGACGTGTATTTTTCATTGTATACATAAATCAGTTAATATTTAAAAGGCCAATACATCGATAAAGATCTCTTAAATTTTTTCAATGCTATTATGTAGAACATAAGAATGTTAGAATACAGAAATAAAGATTTAAATTTTTTTTCACTATAAATGCTTATTGAAGATACTTGAATACTGTAACTGTGTTAGTGTTACTTTGTCCAACATAAAGATTGTGTTCATTGTCCACACACACACTACTGGGACGCTGTATCCCTTGTTGTAACGAAATTATCATAGATAAGAAAAAACCATCCTGATCCAAAAGATGAACCGTCTTACTTTCAGTATCACAAACCAGAATGTGACCAAGGATATCAGTACAGATACCGAAGGGATGAAACACAAACTTCTGGCCTGTGTAGGAGAATCTGTGTCGTCCTGATTTAATAACCACCACTACAGCTTGTTTGCTATAGTCTGATACACATATATCGCCATTGATGTTATCTGTGATGTAGTGTGGAATTCTGCTATAAAGCTCTTGTCCTTTGCTGTCCCTCTGTATGTTTCTTTTTTCTGTTCCTGTCTTGTTGTATATGATGATTTTACCCTCTTCATCCTTACTTGTCCCCACCAGTATATCTCCATTGATGTGGGAGAAGTGTATGCTGAGTGGCTTCCAGTCTCCTGTTTTGATGAATTCAGTGGTTGTATGGCCAAGCGTTATTCTGTTAATAACATTTTTATTTTTGTCCGTATAAATCAAATCTCCATCCATTGTGACAGCATGGTAACCATCATTTTCACAATTGGTTTGTATCATCTGTAGCTGTTTCCCCTGTAGATCAGTTTGAACAAGGTTGCCACTTGCATCACTGGCCCAAAGTATGCCTGATTTACCTCTTGATATATGATATACACTATCAACACCTGGTACTATGTACTCTTTAACGTTGGTGACAGAGGAAGACAGAGAAATTTTTTGTTTCTCTCTGTTTTGTTCTTTTCTAGTAGGTTTTAACTGTGTAGAAGTAATTTCCATTGGTTTTATTTTTCTAGATGCTGGTTTAGTGGTGGGAACAGTTACTTTACCCAATAGTTCAGCGACATCATTCTTGCTGTATCGACCAGCAGTATATACTGGATAAACTGATTCTGTGTTTTCAGGTATGGGTTTGATATTTAATAGTTCTGAAAGTGAAAAAATGATTGGATTGTTTTGGACTCTTTCAAAGGACAGATAGCTCTGGAACTCTTTGACAAGGTTTTCAAGGTAACACTTGTAGTCATCATAGGTTTTGCCTTGACTCTGAAGCTTTTCCAATAGGGTTTCCTCCAATTTGTTGGCTTGGTCTAAAGTGTCTGTCATCACTTTTTCAACCAGACGTTTAAGCGATTCTGCTTCAGCTATTAAGGATGCTCTTATTTTATCCATAAACGCTCTCAATTTCAAGATATCTTCTTTAATATCTCTGTTCAAATCTTGTGAGGTTGGGAGATAATATTGATTTACGTTGTAAATTTCGTCAAGGCAAAGAGTAAAGTTCTCTGAATAAATTGTCTCTAGGGCGTCAAAGGTGTGCCCTCGGTGGTCTCTTATCGAACATTTGGAACATACTGCAACCTGACAGTTTTTGCAAATCATGTCAATATCCTTAGAGGGATGATGTTTGCATTTCTCTTCAGGAAGTTAACGTTTACGCTGTCTGTAAGGGACCACTTCATGGCTTTCAGTTTCCGGACTTTTCTGATGTTCATCTCCGCTTTGTTTACACATCGGTTGGTGACAAGGATTGCAGTAAAACTGGCAGTTGTTCTCACAATCTTCAGTACCACACACTAAATAATGCTGGGCTATGTCTGGTATATCCTGTACAACACCTGTACCTACTTGTTTGGATAACGCCATCTGAAATGGTCATTTATTTACTTTTTTAAATTTTACATACTACTTAATATCTTATATCAAAGAAAAAGTAGAAATAAATCTTCATCGGCAAGTGTTGTGGTACTGTTCTCAGAATTAAAAATATGAATAATGTTTATTATTTAACAATAATGTTAAATTAAGAATGTATCTTATGACTCACCTTTCCTTTTGAAGTTTTGCAATGTTTCTAGTTTATATTGTACGTTATACAGTTTATAAATTGAGACTTTACGAGATCTGTGGCTTTACTGCCAAGTGATTGATAAAAAATTTAAATCCTGGAGCAAGATTGTGCCCGGTGCCGGAACATTAAAGCCATATGATATCAAATGATCGGGTTTAAATATTTAGTGGAACATTTGTTTAAGTTTGATGATGTCAATATTAAAACATTCTTTGGTTTATTTTGTTTTTATTAAACACTGATTTTTTAAGCTATGATATCAAAGAAAACGCTAAACTACCCTGTAGATACCATAATAATTTTTTAATACTCTAACATAGTCGAAAGGTTTAATTATGGAAAAAGCAAACGTAGTTCTATTTTACAAGTCAAACCAGATGGCAATTATCTCCATCCCCCTTCCCCGTTAAGCCATACATTACTGAATGTTTACCAAAAAAATGTCTTCATAACTGAGTTTAATTACAATCGCCGAAGATAATCGATGACGACTCACTTTTATGCTCTGTTGTTTAGCACTGGATAACTAGGATGTTCAAGTTAGTTAACACTGAAAAAGAATCGTCTAACGTTAGACAAAGTTGTCACTGCGGAAGAGGAAAAAGAAATACAATAGCCCAAAATTGAATGACTTATTCATAATTTAACTTGGATCGTTTCGGCAAAACACTGCATGGGGTATTCGGAAAAGGGGGTGCTACATTTGTAAGATACAATGCATGTTATTTCAAAATGCGACTAAGCAGATTTTTTTAAACCCCAGGAGTTAGTCGGCAAAGATTAACTTGAGACAAAGAAAAAATAATCGATATGTGAAAGAAGCGGATTAAAGTCTTTTTATCAAAGTCATTTTATCTACTCCTTTTTACACACTAATGGTGGATGCAAAGTAATGTTTTGTATCTGAGATTAGTAATTGAGAAATCACAATTAATGAGTTTGTACATACGCACTGTAAGTCACAGTTTCAGATCTACGTCGGTTTGTACGTTTTGGGTTTCTGTCGTTTGTTACTGTATAATTAAACGTCAGCGGGTTTACTATGACTGCAAGTATTCATGATTTTTATTCAGACAATGAGATAGGTAAAGTTAGCTTCCAGTAACTGGCTGGGAATAAGACAAAAGCTAGCTACTAGTAACTGGCTACGAGATGAAAAAAACTTGGCTACTAGTCACTTGTTACTGTCCAAGTGAGAAAACATACCTAAGATTTCTATTTGTGTTCTTAATATGTACATTGCACTATATCATCATTTACTCATATTCCGCTCATACTCTCATATCATGTCATCCGCTTGATATTACATCCAAATTACTCAGATAAATCTCTTAATCTCGTCAGCTACCAGTGCATTTCGTTACAACTATCTCTATTTTAAAGACATTTTTCATGCAACTCAAGTAGCCGTAGATAAAGATTGATGACATATTATATATATTTATAATACTGGGATATCAATTAATGTTGTAAGTCGGAAGTTAAGAAGGATATTCCTTGATCAAATCTTATGGCCTTAATCATTGGTCGTTTAGTAGACGTCAGTGTAGAATAATTGAAAACACGAACCTATGATTCATGAAGATTAAAGTGTATTTCTGCGTGCTATTGTATAGTTTACGCAAATATCAAATGGCACCAATGTACAGATATAACTCTGTAACAATTGCTACATCGATCTTGTATATACATATACCTTTCAAATGTCGTACTCACATGAATACTTTAAAGATAATGACCTGTAACGGTAGAATATGGCTCTGTACTGATGTCATAAGTAAAACATATATATAGGATCTCTCGTGATTTGCGATGGTATATGATATTTATCCAACTCGTTGTGTGTTTTCTATCCCCAAGCCTTGGTGAGGGTATAGATAACACACAACGAGTTTGATAAAAATCATATACCATCGCAGATCATGAGGTTTTTCTTTTTATCACATGTTTTACTACATCAGTTTTTACAACCTCAATTTTTTCTATAAAAATCATAATTGTTAGCCGCACAACATACTTACTACAAGACGTCAACAACGTTACGCGCGGAAAAAAGGTCCTTAAAGATAAACAAACATTTCATTTTCGAGCATATTTTTATCATATCATGGAAAAAACTGCAATGAATTTACAACTAAAATCTTTTCAACTGCATTGTTTTGTTACTTTTTCATTCTACGTCAATCATCCACCTAAAGCTACATAATGTGTAATTATGACGTCACGTGACGCAAGAATACACAGTGGAATATCAAAAATTTATCCCACGAGTTGATATCCACCGTATATTGAGATAAACATCTGATAAAAACCAATGTTCATATTTGCAGTTCTTTGTGTTTGAATCAAGTCAACAATCTAAGTGTCCATCTATCTTCACTATCCATTACCTTTCAAATTAAATAGACAAGCTCTCTCTCTCTCTCTCTCTCTCTCTCTCTCTCTCTCTCTCTCTCTCTCTCTCTCTCTCAACTCTTTTCTCCCGTTGTCCTCCTTTCTCTTTCACTCATAAAATTTTTAAACGTATGGATTTCTTACCTCTACATGTACAATATAGATTTTATACATATTAATCTAAGGAAAAAAACCCAAAAAAAACCCCGAATCATATCAATTCTATGTAACTCTATAGATATATTTGAACTTTTATATATATACGCCTTTATAAAAATTTATCTCATACGTGTGGTGTATATTACCCGTGTGATAAACCGTTGCTATATCACACGGGTGATGCTATATCAAATACTTCCAGTCGGAACTACTTTTGACACAGCCCCCCGCTTCAACGCTTCAGTGACCTATTTTCGAAGATTTGCTAGTACTTTCAACATAACTATATCTACTACAAAAATTAATATAAAATTGATTTTGTCAAAGATTTAAATTACAAATATGTAGAAAAACATATAACTGCGTAGCACAGGCGTCGGAACCGGGGGGCTATTGTGAGAAGGGGGAGGGTTAGCCCCCCCCCCCCCACCTTTTTTGCAAAGTTATTCATAACCGTAACCACAAGACCCTTTTTTCTTGTTTGTCAAGATTTTTGATAAATTTAGCCCACTTCCAACTTTCAATTTGCTTTGTGAAGTTTATAAAACTACAAATTACGTTAACTATCACGGAGTTCATCCTGACGACGCGATGAAAACAGAGCGCTATGGATGTGTTTATATACAAGAACTTACCGAAATAATGTTTCATGAGACTTTTATTCCACCACCAGTAAGCATCCTTTTCACTATGTTCAATTTTGAATCATAAGGCTAGCATAGTGTTTGTTTTATTAAACATCATGCATCAACAACTGTTCCTTGTTCGAGTCATTTCAAACTAACGAGCATTCGCAACTTTCTGTATGGCAACAAACTTGATTATTCAAGTCTTCTAATCGGAATTTCCATTTAATCAAGTGAATAAGCTCTAAGAAAAATTATCTAGAGCTAAAAAATTATTTTAAGGTTTATTTCAGTGAAACTTTACATTAAAATAGTTAGGTTTATCTCAGGAATGACGTACTAGGCTAATGTATTGCGCAAGGTCAAAATAGCCGCATAACACATTGAAGAAAAAAACCAATTTGGGTCACACAAGGGACTGTCTCAAAAGCTTCATAATAAAAATCTAATTGTATGAGATAAATAGAACATCTATAATTGTGTGATTTTATATTTGCTTTATCCAACTCGTTGAAATGGTTATATTCGCTCGGCAAGCCTCGCGATTATATACACCATTTCAACTCGTTGGATAAAGCAAATATAAAATCACACAATTTAGATATCCTCTATATCTAAAACAGGTGTAAATTGATTGTGTTTGCAAGTGAAATTAAAACAAATCATCAATCTCTTTGTGGTAACATCCGGACAGTTCATGACTGTATTGATCCTTCTATTACATATACTAACACCATTTGGCGCCAAATCTTCGTTGTGTTTGCAGTAACAATTGAAGTAAAATCTTACACAACGCACGTTTGCTTTCACATTTTATACGGTCAGGTGTTGAGCGTATTGTTAATGAAGAACAACATTTCTTTTATACCTGATTTTATTTAATCTGAAAAGTTTGATTTCATCTCTGGATTACACACTTGCATTCGCAAGGCCATCCTCTGCTACTAAATGCAAATCGAAGGCTCTCTCTCTCTCTCTCTCTCTCTCTCTCTCTCTCTCTCTCTCTCTCTCTCTCTCTCTCTTACTTGAAAGCTAAATATTAACTATCAGTTATAACCTAACATTTACTGGAATACAAATGAAAATTTGTTTTTTAAAACTGTTTACATGTATATAGATGATCATATCAAACTGATGATAATTTCTCTTTTTATGCCTCGTAAAAATATCTAATGTAATAAAAAAAACCAAAAAATCAGGAACATGAATTCCAAACGGTAAGTAAGGGGGGAACCGCTTTCCGTTGACATCCTGACAACTAAACTTTATACTCAAATTTAAAGCATTTAATTTTCTAATTTTCAGTTTTTGATACTTGTTTAAATAATTTGAAATTGAATTTTAGATGGAATGATAAAATCCATCTTGTTTCCTAGATAGAAGAAAAGTTCAAGTATTGATTTAACTTATACATTTCAGTATGCATTGAAAAGATATATGTTGACCATATGATATAATCTTCTTTTATGTAAAATCCTTCTGGATTCTGATAAGTGATGCTATTTCCTTAAAAATCTGACCTCTGAAATTGAAATGCAATGTAAAAGATATAATAATAATCAGACCATTTAGTTGAAAAACATTGTAAAACATTTAACATATGATAATGCAAAAGTTTTAATATATTACGTTCATTATTTTTATTTTTCATTGTGAGCACAAATGAATCATTTGTAATGACACTCAATTGATATAGATCTCTTGAAAAAAAGAATTTCAGTTTATGTTTAATCGAGTTTGATTTCAGTGCCATACCGATGAATATAGGCTAGTAGGAATGCTGATCTTATAAATGATGATCATTGAAGATATTTGTACACTATCACTGTGTTAGTGTCACCATCTCCTACATGAAGATTGTAATCACCGTCCACACAAACACCACGAGGAGTCTTTATCCCTTTTTGAGATGTGACTAGAAGAGACAAAAACTGACCGTCCTGATCAAGAAGATGAACCGTTTTACTGTTGATATCACAGACCAGGATGTGACCGAGGATATCAGTACAGATACCATAGGGACGAATCTTTGACTCTTGACCTGTATATGAGAACCTGTGCTGTCCTATTTTATTCACCACTATCACTGCTTGTTTGTTAAAGTCTGATACACAGATATCACCGTTGATGTTTTCCGTGATGTAGTGTGGATATTCACTATACAGTTCTTGTCCTTTGTTGTCCCGTTCTATGTTATGTATTTCTTTCCCTCTTTTGTTATACCTGGCGACTTTACCCTTCAAACGCGTGCCCATTCCAACCAATATGTCACCGTTAAGGTTGGATGTGTGTATGCTAAGTGGTACGCATTCTTTCGTTGTAATGAATCGAGTGATAGTTTTTCCATGTATTATACTATTAACGCTACAATTCGTTTTGTCTGCAAAGATCAGATTCCCGTCCAGGGAAACGGTGTGGTAGCCGTCGTCTCGACCGCTGGTTTTTATCATCTGTAGCTGTTTCCCCTGTAGATCAGTTTGAACAAGGTTGCCACCATTATCACTGGCCCAGAGTATGCCCGATTTACCTACTGATATATGAAATACACAATCAACACCTGCCACTTTGTACTTCCTGACGTTTGTGACAGTGGAAGACAGAGAAAGTGTTTGTTTTAAAACCATTTTCCATCCGTCCCGTTCCTTAAGTCTTCTTGTAAGTTTCAAATGTGTAGAAGTAGTTTCCATCGGTTGTATTTTTCTAAATTCTGGTTTAGTTTTGGGAGCAGTTACCGTACCCAATAGTTTAGCGACATCATCTTTGCTGTATTGACCAGCAGTAAATACCGGATAAACTGGTTCTGTGGTCTGAGGTATGGGTTTGATATTTAGTAGTTCTGAGAGTGAAAACAGGATTGAATTGTTTTGGACTTTATCAAAGGACAGAGATCCCTGGAACTCTTTGACAAGGTTTTCAAGGTAACACTTGTAGTCATCATAGGTTTTGCCTTGACTTTGAAGCTTTTCCAATAAGGTTTCCTCCAATTTGTTGGCTTGTTCTAAATTGTCTGTCATCACTTTTTCAACTAGACGTTTAAGCGATTCTACTTCAGCTATTATGAATGTTTTTATTTTATCCATAAACGCTCTCAATTTCAAGATAACTTCTTTAATATCTCTTTTCAAATCTTGTGAGGTTGGGAGATAATATTGATTTACGTTGTAAATTTCGTCAAGGCAGAGAGTGAAGTTCTCTGAATAAATTATCTCTAGGTCGTCAAAGGTGTGCCCTCGGTGGACTCTTATCGAACATTTGGAACATACTGCAACCTGACAGTTTTCGCAAATCATGTCAATATCTTTAGACGGATGATCTTTGCATTTCTCGACAGGAAGCTTTCGTTTACGTTGTCGGTAAGGGACTACTTCATGATTTTTAGTGGCCGGACTCTTCTGATGTTCATCGCTGCATTGTTCACACAACTGTAGGTGACAAGGATTGCAGTAAAACTGGCAGTTGTTCTCACAGTCTTCAGTGTCACACACTAAATAATGCTGGGCTATGACTGGTACGTCCTGTACAACACCTGGACCTACTGTTTTTGATAACGCCATCTGAAATTTGTTCATGTACTTTAATAACTTATAATCTTCACAATTGAATACATGTCAAAGTGAAAGTAAAGATCATTCTAGATTGAGGTAGATTTGTTTAAAAATTGAGTAAAGGAATACTGATCAATACATATTATGAATATAGAATTTATTGTAATATTATGACTCACCTTGCTTTAGGAAGTGTTTTGCGTTGGACGAGATGTCGTTGATAAAGCGAGACTTTTCGAGATATGTTTTCTACTTCCTTGTCGCAGATAAAAATAGCTTTAAATCATGAAGGTATGATTTTGCCGGGTAGCAGAAATTTAAAGTCTAATTTGTATTATTACATGTACGTCATCGTGACTGTACCCAGCTTAGTGATTATAATAATGTCTCTTTCTTTTAACTATATTTTAGTGAAAATTTTGACAATTTCATGTCAATATTAAGGCATTGCATATCTTTGAATTACAGTCAAAAGACACCGATATTGTCTTTCATTAAATCCAGCAATCAATGATTGATATTACGTTAATTTAATTTAATAAACCGATACCAGTATCGATCCTGTTGTTGATTGGGCAAGTTTTGAGATGTAAATTTTATTCGACTGAAATTTTCGCTCTCCACAGCTTTCAGAGAAATATAATTTTTGTTTTATAAAGTCGGTGCCGTATACAGTTCAGTGTAGTCGAATCTGTTAAAGAAAAGACAAAAGTCAAATTCGAAACCAAAATGAAAATGCACCTGACGTATAGCTTTTCTACAAGTAAAATGATTTTATTTTAATCGCTTCCATGTGTTTTCACCAAGAACTGATTTTAAACCGATACTATTAAAAGAATATGTTAATAACACCCTTTTGTTATCAGATCCAATTCCAAAATATATTTTACAAAATATATTTCCAAATATTATGTTTTCAACTATAAAGCAGTGGCAATATTTCATTTAGAGTTACTGGATAAAAAGTTCATAATATTAAATAAAGATTTTGCTAAGGTATTTTAAGGACAAATAAACTATAAATTTTATACCACTGAACTAAATGACTCAATTTTGTTTTTGTTATTCATCAACACCGTTTTGGTAAGCTCTATTTATCCGTACATGTATGTATATGAATGTGATGGTTTGCTTGGTTGTGCTGTAAACGAAATCCATGTATCGCCATCATACAACACAGCTCCAAAACTATGTCAGATTGCATATTTTGGGCATATATCGCTGCCTTTTACAGATCGCATGCACATGTGCACATATTAAAATGTGTGAGCTCAAGTATTATTTTTTTAGATTGAGACTACAAGGAATGAGAACGTCAATATGGGCATATCCCTCTTACTATTCTTAGTATCGGTAGGACAACAAAGCAACGCTTTTAAGCAAACTAGTTTCTTTACTTGAAAAGTGTATACATGTATACATTTATTGGGACATTTAAAATTAGAATGCTTGACAATTGTCAGAAAAAAAGTATGCAATTCAAAAAGCAAGTGTCAAAATTGAAATATCATTTGAAGATTAGAAGTGAAATTGTGTTTTATATACATCCTTTCCAAAATTGTCAAATTCTCTACTTTAACTTTCATTTTTAGGTTGTTTTTTTTTTAAATATAGACGCAATTTGCCGGAAAACGAATCTGATTTCACACCACGAAATTTTAACAGGAGAGTGACAATTTGATGAGTTTTCATTCAAGAGGTCCCTCGTTGCTGAACGAGAATTATTGCCGAAGCTATGAACTTTAACGTTAACATTACCGCCTATGGAAAATGCAATAGTGGACTACACCCATATGTCATTTTTGTTCAATAAAGAAGATATATTGAATTTTTATGTGATGGTTTTGTTATTTATTTTTCTTTAAGCTTACAGCACGAGTTCCTTAAAAATGAACAGCTAAAAAAACCAACACGCGTAGTTTTGTGTATAACACCACCACCCCTGCGAATGTTATTGTCATTTAAATTTTAAATCACGTGGTTTTAATTGACCCTTTCAGTTTCGCAGTAAAAATCGTGCCTCGTGTTTATAGTTTATTTTAGAGAATCTAGGTACTTGTAGTCAAATATAAATTCTAGAGGTTTATTGATTTTAAACTTGGTGGGTAAAATGTGTCCTAGAAATAAATGTGACAATACAAAAATAGTTTTTTTTCTGCTGTTGCGACAATTAACATGCGTAGTAGACACCCCCCCCCCCCCGAATTAATTTTCGCTCCGCTTCTGACCTAGTAATAACACTAATAGTGAAACAGACTGTACTATTTTATGCAGAATGTTCCTTGAAAATGGCTCGATATACAAAGTTTTTATGCAAAACATTCACCCATTATTTGTTTTAAAGCATGGTATTGCATACCACAAGTATCAAACATGGCTATGATTTTATTAAGCAACCCAAAGTTAATATTATCAACCGGTCTAGACGTGGTTGAACACGAACGATAACTCTGTTTCGAGTATCATCGTTTAATTTTAAAAACCGCTAGATGGTGAAATAGGACATACATCTTAAAAGATGTTGATGTTTTAATATAAATCAAAGTAGAATATGATATGAAAATCGACCAGTACTTAGGCATTTTGAGAATATTATCCGAACACTTATACTTCCGCTCGAAATTTCAGAGGAACTAAACAAATCTCGGTGAAGTATCGTGAACTTTCATTCGAGCACCTCTGGATTTATTACATACTTAGCAACGATAAAGAAAACATTCCGAACACATTCGCAGGGGTGACCACTGTATTTGCACTTTGAACTCACATCCCTATCAGCATATGGTTACAATGAACCAGATGATAGGCAAACACTTGTGTCACAGGAATACAATTGACTATTATTTAGTATTAAGTAAATCATTTATTTACTTATTCATTTATCAATACATTTCATTATTACCTTATGCATGATTTACTTGTGTTTGACTAGTATTCGTATTCTCTCACGAGATTGTTAATTTCGGGTTGTTGTTTCCCATATACAGTAATAACTACATCAGGAAGAAGTCAAACAGGTTTGTGGGTATGGATGGTCAGAGCGCAATTGTGAGAGATAGCCGTTCATTTATAATGTTTTGCACCATGGTTTTATCATGATTTTAAAATATAACTCGCTTTCTATCAGAGTCGTGTTACATAATTTTATATCATCAACGGCTTCTGACAATTACGATTAGATACAATTAAAGGTGAATTTGATAAAAAAAAAAATCCTTTATTTTTTATATCTTCAATTAAAATGTTTAACTACTCTAAAAATGTATGCATCAATTGTATGAATGTTTTCATTTCAGGTCTTCTTCTCATTCTCATACATTGTACATGTTATAAACGTTAGAAATATGAATCATTCTTTATTTTGTACCAGAAAAAACAACCCCCTTGTGACATTTGTATATCATTTCTCGTTGTTCTAGCATAAAAAAGGTGAACTGTACTTATTCAGTCGGTTTACTGTTCTTAAGGTCAAGATCAACTAAATAAATGATGGCTACCTGTTTATAAGATTAAGGATATAAATTATTTTATTGATAACAATAGCTTTGTTTGATAACATCATATGGCCTAAAACAAGCTCTTTACCTATAAAATGATTTTTAATTGAACACAGGTTTCGGGATTACTTTTTATGAATTGATATAGAATGTCAAACTGTTTAATATTCTAAATAATTCCTAAAAAGCCGTAAGGTAAGCCGGAAAGATTTTGCATATGACGTCATAATGGTCCTTGAACCAAAAAGACACCTTGGAATCATTTAGTAGATCTTGAACATAAGAGATATTTATATACTATACCTTCCGATGTATTCCTTTAGAATGCTATATAAATGAATAAAACTTTCCCTATCAATAAATAGGAAAGTTATATATACATTCATAATGTATATGTACAATCTGGAAAGCTATTAATAGTAATTTCGATGAAAAAACTTAACTGTTTTTAATATGATTTCCCGAAAAGATTTACTGTTTTAAAGTCACTCTTTGAGTCATTTGCTAAAATAGTAACCACATACTATGAGTTACTATTCATTTACTGAAACCATGTTACTTGGCAATATATAGCTATTCTCCGTATATCATGGACATCTAAAGATTTATTTTGCTCCCAAAGTTACCTATAATGAAGAAAGGAACAGTGCAGTTTTAAATGCATCATGTATTCTACTTGAATCAATACATAATTCAAAATTGGGATATCAGTTAATAAACTTATGATGATTAATAAGTTTCGTTCTAAATCAAACAAGGTTATCTTTTTGAAAAACAATAAAGGTCCGTTTGAGAAATTGAAATATGTTCTTCTTTCAGTAAGCTATAGTGTACATGTAATAATATAAAGCACTTGTAAAGTTAATCTATTTTGAGTCCCCGGTAACGAATTAACGGATATAGCGAACTAATTTTGATTCCCGTAGAGGTGAAATGATAACAATAATTAACACTTTGATAACAATTTTTTAATGCTTAAACGATTTGCACCACCATATAACAAAAAAGTTTGAATGAATATATGCTCACATAAATTCTTCAATTCACAATTCGATTTTTAAAGGCATCAAAAGAATTTGTTTTCATTCTAAGCCTCAATTAGCAAAAATTGTAGTCCAGTAAAAGAAAACACGGGAATCACTATAGTTATTATTAAGAATTCGTAACGGATATAACAAAGTAAATCCATTGGTCCCTAGGAATTCACTATATGCAAATAAAAATTTTTACTACGTCATATTTTACAACCTCAATTTTTTCTATAAAAATTATATATGTTAGCCGCACAACATATTTACTACATGACGTCAACAACGTTACGCACGGAAAAAGTTACTTAAAGATAAACAAACATTTGATTTTCGAGTTATCAAATCATGCATGGAAAAAAGCTGCAATAAATGCTTCATATTTACAACTAATATTTTTTTCAACTACATTGTTTTGTTACTTTTTCATTCTACGTCCATCATCCGTATGGATTTCTCAACTCTACATGTATAATATAGATTAAATACATATTAATCTAAGAAACGCAAAAAAACCGGATCATATCAATTCTTTGTAACTCTATAGACATATTGAAACATTTATATATATACGCCTTTATATAAATATCTCAAACAGATGTAAATTGATTGAGTTTGCTAGTGAAATTAAAACAAATCATCAATCTCTTTGTGATAACATCCGGACAGTTCATGACTGTATTGATCCTTCTATTACATATACTAACACCATTTGGCGCCAAATCTTCGTTGTGTTTGCAGTAACAATTGAAGTAAAATTTTACACCAACGCATGTTTGCTTTCAAATTTTACACGGTCATGTTTTGAGCGCATTGTTAATGAAGAACAAAATTTCTTTATATCTGATTTTATTTAATCTGAGACGTTTGATTTCATCTCTAGTCTTGCATTCGCAAGGCCATCCTCTGCTTATCAATGCATCCCTCTCTCTCTCTCTCTCTCTCTCTCTCTCTCTCTCTCTCTCTCTCTCTCTCTCTCTCTCTCTCTCTCTCTCTCTCTCTCTCTCTTAGAATTCTTGAAAGCTAAATATTGACTATCAGTGATAACCGAACATTTACTGGAATACAAATGAAAATTTGTTTTTTAAAACTGTTTACATGTATATATATGATCATATCAAACTGATAATAATTCCTCCTTTTATGCCGCGTAAAAATATCTAATGGAATTTTTAAAAAAATCTAAATCAGGAACATGAATTCCAATCGGTAAGTACATGTAAGGGGGGAACCGCTTTCCGTTGACATCCTGACAACTTAACTTTACACTCAAATTTTGTTCCTACTCTGGCCATTTTTAAATTTAAAGCTTATCCTTTAAAAGATTTTTTTTTAACTTTTGATATTTGAAGTTTATATCAATTGAATAAATTTTGGGAAAATGCTTTTCGTTTTTCTTAAAACAATTAAACATTCATAAAATGCATAAAATCATATGGATAATTTTCGGGTGGATGTTGAATATTCATTGAAGCAGTTTTTTTTACCCTGATTCTAAAACTTTTACATTAAGTGTTTAAAATTGTTTTTTTTTATATAAGCAGTTAATTCTCTAATTTTCAGTTTTTGATACTTGTTTAAATAATTTGAAATTGAATTTTAGATGGAATGATAAAATCCATCTTGTTTCCTAGATAGAAGAAAAGTTTAAGTATTGATTTAACTGATGCATTTCAGTATGCGTTGAAAAGATATATGTTGACCATATAATACAATATTCTTTTATGTAAAATCCTTTTGAATTCTAATAAGTGATACTATTTCCTTTAAAATCTGACATCTAAAAATGAAATGCAATGTAAAAGATATAACAATAACCAGACCAATTAGTTGAAATATTCCATGTAAAACATTTCACATATGATACTGCAAAAGCTTTAATATATTTCGTTCATTATATTTACTTTTCATTGTGAGCACAAATGAATCATCTGTAATGACACTAGATTGATATATATCTCTTGAAAAAAGGAATTTCAGTTTATGTTTAATCGAGTCTGATTTCAATGCCATACCGATGAATATAGGCTTTTAGGAGTGCTGAGTTTACAAATGACGCTCATTGAAGATATTTGTACACTATCACCGTGTTAGTGTCACTATCTCCTACATGAAGATTGTTATCATCGTCCACACACACACTTAAGGAATACCCATTCCCTTTTTGGGAGGTGACTACAAGAGTCAAGAACTGACCATCATGATCAAGAAGATGAACCGTATTACTGTTAAAATCACAGAATAGGATGTGACCGAGGATATCAGTACAGATCCCATAGGGACAAATCTTTGACTCTTGACCTGTATAGGAAAACCTGTGTTGTCCTGATTTATTTACCACTATCACAGCATGTTTGTCACAGTCTGATACACAGATATCACCGTTGACGTTTTCCGTGATGTAGTGTGGATATCCACTATACAGTTGTTGTCCTTTGTTGTCCCGTTCTATGCTCTGTGTTGTGGTCCCCGTTTTGTTATACCTGGCGACTTTACCCTGGATATAAGCTCTCATTCCAACCATTATGTCCCCGTTAAGGTTGGATGTGTGTATGCTAAGTGGTACCCACTCTTTCGTTGTAATGAATCGAGTGATTGTTTTTCCATGTGTTATTTTATTGACGATACATTTCTTTCTGTCTGCAAAGATCAGATTCCCGTCCAAGTTAACGGTGTGGTAGCCTTCATCTTTACCGCTGGTTTTTATCATCTGTAGCTGTTTCCCCTCTAGATCAGTTTGAACAAGGTTGCCACTTGCATCACTGGCCCAAAGTATGCCTGATTTACTTCTTGATATATGATATACACTATCAACACCTGGTACTATGTACTCTTTGACGTTGGTGACAGAGGAAGACAGAAAAAGTTTTAGATTTACTTCTAATTCACCTCCGTCCGCTTCTTTCAGTTTTCTTGTAGGTTTCAACTGGGTAGAAGTAATGTCCATTGGTTTTATTTTTCTAGATGCTCGTTTAGTAATGGGAACAGTTACTGTACCCAGTAGTTTAGCGACATCATTCTTGCTGTATTGACCAGCAGTAAATACTGGATAAACAGGTTTTGCCGACTCAGGTATGGGTTTGATATTAAGTACTTCTGAGAGAGAAAAAAAGATTGAATTGTTTTGAACTTTATCATAAGACAGGTAGCCCTGGAACTCTTTTACAAGGTTTTCAAGGTAACCATTGTATTCGTCATAGGCTTTGTCTTGACTCCGAAGCTGTTCCAATAGGGTCTCCTCCATTGCGTTGGCTTGTTCTAAATTGTCCGACATCGCTTTTTCCACTAGACGTTTAACTGACTCTGCTTCAGCTTTTATGGATGTTCTTATTTTATCCATAAACGCTTTCAGTTTTAAGACATCTTCTTTTATATCTCTTTTTATATCTTGTGAGGTTGGGAGATAATATTGATTTATGTTGTAGATTTTATCAAGGCACAGAGTGAAGTTCTTGGAATAAATGGTCTCCAGGTCGTCAAAGGTGTGCCCTCGATGATCTTTTATTAGACATTTGGAACATACTGGAACCTGGCAGTTTTCGCAAATCATGTCAATATCTTTAGTGGGATGATCTTTGCATTTCTCCACAGGAAGTTTTCGTATACGTTGGCGGTAAGGGACCACTTCATGGTTCTTATTTTCTGGAATGTTGTGATGTTCATCTCTGCATTGTTTACACAATGGTTGGTGACAAGAATTGCAGTAAAATTGGCAGTTCTTCTTACAGTCTTCAGTGCCACACACCAAATAATGCTGAGCTATGACTGGTACCTGTATGTCATGTACATCACCTGGAAATACTTGTTTGGATAACGCCATCTGAAAATTGTTTGTGTACTTTTATATGCTAGATCAGTGACTTGAAATCAATTGAATGCATGTCAAAGTGAAAGTAAATAACATTCTAGATCGAGGTGGAATTGTTTTATAATTTAAAGCGAAATAAATCTTCAATAGATATAGTAAAT
Source organism: Magallana gigas (assembly GCF_963853765.1). Classification (NCBI taxonomy): domain Eukaryota; kingdom Metazoa; phylum Mollusca; class Bivalvia; order Ostreida; family Ostreidae; genus Magallana; species Magallana gigas. The sequence continues at coordinate 51,697,382 of NC_088853.1, read as the reverse complement.
TTAGAATTTATCATCTATGTTAACACTTACCTTGCTGTAGAAGTGTTCAGTGGCTCGAGTATGCTTCGGACGTTTTATCGTTGAAAACGGGAGACTTAACGAGATCTGTTTATTTTACTTTCTTCTTGCGGATAAAAATAGATTTAAATCATGAAGGTATGATTGTGCCCGGAAACAGAAACCAGACTTTAAAGTCCTATTATCATTACGTATTTGTTGTCACTGAACCTAGTCGTTTAAAAAATATTTTAATCCCAACATGTGGCAATCTTTAATATTAACTCCATTTGTTAAATACATGCTAGTTATGTTTCTCTCCGGATATGCTACGAAAAGTAAAGATTATGAATTGAATTTTTATCTTAAGAGTTATCGTTCTTTGTAAATAGATGTGTTGTTAAAGTCATTGTCGTTTATTATTCAGTGATGCATTTTTGCCATTACAGATGAAAAGAGACTTCAATTTTTATGGAAAAAGTAAATTATTGTATCTCTCGTCTATAAGTCTAGAAAGCAAAACTTTGCCACTACAATGTGTTTTCATATACTATTGACTTATAGCAACAACATTAAAACTATACATTTATAACACGCTGTGTTTATAAATACAAAATTAAAAAAATAAATGACTTTTAAAGACAACATACCTCCGGTATGCACAGTATATCGCACACCCTAAGGGGTGTTACGAACATCGATTTCTCAATATTACTCCACAAGCACTAAACTCGATGACAAAACGCTTAAGACGCAAAATATAGCTGCTCTATGTCATCAATAAACTTAATCTAATACATTGACGGAACTTGAAATAATTTAAACATGCTAGAATACACTTTTAAACATTATCTTAAATGCAAACATTTCTTTAGAGGATGTCACAGTACAGTATTGAGTTTTATTATAGGTCAAGTTATTTTTAACCATCTACATAGATAAGTTATCAGAGTTTGAACCATAAAACATATCATTTATATTCCGATGCTCGTATTGACAATCTGGTAAAACCGTTTCTTTGCTTATATTATGTTTGAAATTAAACGAATGTTTGTTGTCCAGCATATATTTAATACACTACTTGTTTTCTTTTACAAAGTATTATAAATCAATACGTACAGTTATATAAATAATGTGCCACTAATTTGCAACATGAACTACGGTAAAATTAAGTTATATATTTGGTTTTACTAGTAACTGTGTATCGAAACCGTCTTATTGTGAAATGTACATAAGCACAACGGTCAAATTACTAACCAGATAACCATTTTGTCAATTGATTAACTTAAAAAGCATATTACATATTATTATGCAGAGCATTTATATCATGTGATTATGATTACTTTTTTTTCTTCATGAAATTGCTCTTTTCCCATAAGTGACCTGAGAAGTTACTGAAGTATGATTGTGTGCTCTACTTGTGACTGTCTATTTAAAGGATGCTTTATGTTTAAGACTTTTAATAATCACGTATAAAATGCCTAGTTAAATAATATTACAACTTATTAATACATTAGGACTTATTACACACGGTTAGGCAAAGTTGTGTTCATATTGCACACAATGGAAAAAACCCATTATATTTTCTATAAGTACACACATATAAATTTAATATCATATAATATTAAAAGAAAAATGAATGAAAAATCATAGTTAATTTCAATCTGTATTAAACATAGTGTGGTACCCTGAATTAACAGTCACGTAATGTGTGTTGATAATTCTCACAAATGGAGGTTAAAAAAAAATCAAATTTGCAAGTGTGTAATGTAATTTAGGCTAATATTCATATATTATATTTATCAAATAGATTGTGAAAAAGGTGCTTCTTGATATAAATTTCGTTGTTTTTTATTTGAATTTTTTTTTTGAGAAATGAGCTTTTGGTTGAAAATGTTATGACCTTTGCTTAATATTTATCGAAGTTTTAGGAAAGCATCCACTATCTTCCGCTTGATATTACATCAAAATTACTCAGATAAATCTCTTAATCTCGCCAGCTACCAGTGAATTTCGTTTCAACTATCTCCATTTTAAAGACATTTTTCATGTAACTCAAGTAGCCGTACATAAAGATTGATGACATATTATATATATTTATAATACTCGGATATCAATTAGTGTTGTAAGTCGGAAGTTAAGAAGGAGATTCCTTGATCAAAACTTATGTCTTTTGTCATTGCTCGTTTAGTAGACGTCAGTGTAGAATAATTGAAAACACGAACCTATGATTCATGAAGATTAAAGTGTATTTCTGCGTGCTATTGTATAGTTTACACAAATATTAAATGGCACCAACGTACAGATATAACTCTGTAACAATTGCGACATCGATCTTGTATATACATATACCTTTCAAATGTCGTACTCACAGGAATACTTTATAGATAATGAGCTGTAACGGTGGAATATGGCTCGGTACTGATATCATAAGTAAAACATATAAATAGTATCTCTCATGATTTGCGATGGTATATGATATTTATCCACCTCGTTGTGTGTTTTCTATCCCCGAGCCTTGGTGAGGGTATAGAAAACACAAAACGAGTTTGATCAAAATCATATACCATCGCAAATCATAAGTTTTTTTCTATTTATCAAATGTTTAACTACGTCATCTTTTACAACCTATTCTATAAAAAGTATAATTGCTAGCCGCACAACACATTTACTACAAGACGTCAACAACGTTACGCACGGACAAAAGTTCCTTAAAGATAAACAAACATTTCATTTTCGATCATTATTTTATCACATTATGGAAAAAACTGCAATGGATGCTTTACATTAACAACTAAAATCTTTCCAACTACATTGTTTTGTTACCTATTCATTCTACGTCAATCAACCGCCTAAAGCTACGTAATGTTTCACTATGACGTCACGTGGCGCAAAAACACACAGTGGAATATTAGAAATGTATCCCATGAGTGATATATCCACCGTATATTGAGATAAACATGTGATAAAAACCAATGTTCATATTTGCAGTTCTTTGTGTTTGAATAATGTCAACAATCTATGTTTCCATCTACCTTCACTATCCATAACCTTTCAAATTAAATAGACAAGTTCATGACTGTATTGATCCTTCTATTACATACTAAAATCCTTTGTCGCCTGTTTCTTTATTGTGTTTGCAGTAACAATTGACGTAATATTTTACACCAACGCATGTTTGCTTTCAAATTTTATACGGTCAGGTTTTGAGCGCATTGTTAATGAAGAACACAATTTCTTTCATACCTGATTTCATTTAATCTGAGAAGCATTCGCATGGCCATCCTCTGCTAATAAATGCAAACCGAAAGCTCTCTCTCTCTCTCCCTCTCTCTCTCTCTCATTACTTGAAAGCTAAATATTAACTATCAGTGATAACCTATCATTTACTGGAATACAAATGAAAATTTGTTTTATAACTGATTACATGTATATAGATGATCAATTCAAACTGTTAATGATTCCTCTTTGTATTCCTCGTAAAAATATCTAATGGAATTTTTTTTTCAATTTAAATCAGGAACAACAATTCCAAACGGAAATTAAGGGGGAAGGGTGCTTTCAGTTGACATCCTGGCAACTTAACTTTATACTCAAATTTTGTTCCTCCTCTGGCCATTTTTAAACCGAAATCTTATCCTTTAAAAGGTTTCTTTTTCAACTTTTGATATTTAAAGTTTATATCAATTAAATAAATTTTGAGAAATGCTTTTCGTTTTTCTTAAAACAATTAAACATAAAATGCATAAAATCCTATGGATAATTTTCGGGAGGATGTTAAAGAATTATTGAAGCTGTTTTTTTCATCGTGATTCTAAAACTTTCACATTAAGTGTTAAAAATTGTTTTTTAATACAAGCAGTTAATTTTCTAATTTTCAGTTTTTGATACTTGTTTAGATAATTTGAAATTGAATTTTAGATGGAATGATAAAACCTATCTTGTTTCCTAGATAGAAAAAAAAGTTCAAGTATTGATTTAACGAGGCCGGGTCTAATTTGTTCTGCCCTAGATTTTTGGATGAAACTTTTTACATGGATTTCTACCGATATGATTATTATTTTAAGATTAAAAAAAAAAGACATTTACCACACCGTTTGTTTAGGGGGTCATCTCAAAGTTTGTTAATCTTTAACATAGGACCCTATGGGATTTTGCTTGAAATGTATCAATTTTGCAAATTTTTTACATTTTTTCAAAACTTCTGCCCTAGGGATTTCTTTTTCTGTTCTACATATTAAAGTTATTGCTAAAGGGCATCAAATGGTCAAATAAAAAAAACCTTTTACCTCCTGGTTTGTTCCAGGGGTCTTATCAAAGTTGATTTTTGTATGCCCAATTTCCCAGATTCGTCAGATAATGGCTATTTTTTATATGACAAAGGCGAAAAAGGTGGTCTATATAGTATTATTTAAACATTCAGACATATTTAAGTAATACAAAATATATAACTTAACATATTAAGGGTCATTAATATAAACTACATGGTTACTGTCTCGAAATGTATGAATTAAGCTATATTTAGGCGGGTTAAGAAAACGTGACAGAGGGCTAGGCTTGCTGAACCCTCTTCACGTTTTCGACCATTAGCTTATACTTCGAGACATTTATGTTTATTCCACAATATAACATTATTTTTACGCATCAAACGAGATATTTTCAACAATTTTCGCTGAATATCTACAGTTGAAACTATCACGCCATGGCGTCAACTAAGCAAAAAGATGACGTCACAATACAAATAAAACGCTGCGCGAAAGCGTGCGTACTCGTTCTGTACTCGGCCTCGTTAACTTATGCATTTCAGCGTTGAAAAGATATATGTTGACCATATAATACAATATTCTATTATGTAAAATTCTTCTGAATTCTGATAGGTGATACTATTTCCTTAAAAATCTGACATCTGAACATGAAATGCAATGTAAAAGATATAAAAATAATCAGACCAGTTAGTTGAAATATATATGTAAAACATTTAACATATGATAATGCAACAGTTTTAATATATTACGTTCATTACATTTACTCTTTATTGTGAGCACAAATGAATCATCTGTAATGACACTAAATTGATAAAGATCTCTTGAAAAAAGGAATTTCAGTTTATGTTTAATCGAGTTTGATTTCAATGTTATACCTATGAATCTATGATTTTAGGAATGCTAATTTTACAAATGACGCTCATTGAAGATATTTGTACACTTTCACTGTGTTAGTGCCACTATATCCTACATAAAGATTGTTATCACCGTCCACACACACACAAAGGGGATTCTCTATTCTTTTTTGAGATGTGACTAGAAGAGTCAAGAACTGACCATCCTGGTCAAGAAGATGAACCGTGTTACTGTTGAAATCACAGACCAGGATGTGACCGAGGATATCAGTACAGATACCATAGGGACGAATCTTTGACTCTTGACCTGTATAGGAAAACCTGTGTTCTCCTGATTTATTCACCACTATCACAGCTTGTTTGCTATAGTCTGATACACAGATATCACCGTTGATGTTTTCCGTGATGTAGTGTGGAAATTTTTTATACAGTTGTTGTTCTTTGTTGTCCCTCTCTATGCTCTGTATTTTGTTCCCTGTTTTGTTGTACCTGGTGACTTTACCCATCAATAACCTGTTCATTCCAACCAGTATATCCCCGTTAAGGTTGGATGTGTGTATACTAAGTGGTACCCATTTTTCCGTTGTAATGAATCGATTGATAGTTTTTCCATGTGTTATACTATTAACGCTACAATTCGTTCTGTCTGCAAAGATCAGATTCCCGTCCAAGTTAACGGTGTGGTAGCCTTCATTTGTACCGCTGGTTTCTATCATCTGTAGCTGTTTCCCATGTAGATCAGTTTGAACAAGGTTGCCACTTGCATCACTGGCCCAAAGTATGCCTGATTGACCTCCTGATATATGATATACACTCTTAACACCTGGTACTTTGTACTCTTTGACGTTGGTGACAGAGGAAGACAGAGAAAGTTTTTGGTTTACTTCTAATTCATCTCCGTCCGCTTCTTTCAGTTTTCTTGTAGGTTTCAACTGTGTAGAAGTAATGTCTATTGGTTTTATTTTTCTAGATGCTGGTTTAGTGGTGGGAACAGTTACCGTACCCAGTAGTTTAGCGACATCATTCTTGCTGTATTGACCAGCAGTAAATACTGGATAAACAGGTTCTGTCGACATAGGTATGGGTTTAATATTAAGTACTTCTGAGAGAGATAAAAGGATTGGATTGTTTTGAACTTTATCATAAGACAGGTAGTCCTGGAACTCTTTGACAAGAATTTCAAGGAAACCATTGTATTCGTCATAGGCTTTGTCTTGACTCTGAAGCTTTTCCAATAGGGTCTCCTCCATTTCGTTGGCTTGTTCTAAATTGTCCGACATCGCTTTTTCCACTAGACGTTTAACTGACTCTGCTTCAGCTTTTATGGATGTTCTTATTTTATCCATAAACGCTTTCAGTTTTAAGACATCTTCTTTAATATCTCTTTTTATATCTTGTGAGGTTGGGAGATAATATTGATTTATGTTGTAGATTTTATCAAGGCACATAGTGAAGTTCTTGGAATAAATGGTCTCCAGGTCGTCAAAGGTGTGCCCTCGATGATCTTTTATTAGACACTTGGAACATACTGCAACCTGACAGTTTTCGCAAATCATGTCAATATCTTTAGTGGGATGATCTTTGCATTTCTCGACAGGAAGTTTTCGTATACGTTGGCGGTAAGGTACCACTTCATGGTTCTTATTTTCTGGAATGATGTGATGTTCATCTCTGCATTGTTCACACAATGGTTGGTGACACGAATTGCAGTAAAATTGGCAGTTCTTCTTACAGTCTTCAGTGCCACACACCAAATAATGCTGGGCTATGACTGGTACCTGTATGTCCTGTACATCACCTGGAAATACTTGTTTGGATAACGCCATCTGAAAATTGTTTGTGTACTTTTATATGCTAGATCAGTGTTTTGAAATCAATTGAATGCATGTCAAAATGAAAGTAAATAACATTCTAGATCGAGGTAGAATTGTTTTAAATTTAAAGTGAAATAAAACTGATCAACAGATATAGTAAATTTAGAATTTATCGTCAATATTAACACTTACCTTGCTGTGGAAGTATTCAGTGGCTCGAGTATGCTTTGGACGTTTTATCGTTGAAAACGCGAGACTTAACGAGATCTGTTTATTTAACCTTCTTCTTGCGGATAAAAATAGATTTAAATCATGAAGGCATGATTGTGCCCGGAAGTAGAAACCAGACTTTAAAGTCCTATTATCATTACTTATTTGTTGTCACTGAACCTAGTCGTTGAAAAAATATTTTAATCCCAACCTCTGGCAATCATTAATATTACCTCCATTTGTTAAATAGATGCTAGTTATGTTTCTCTCCGGATATGCTACGAAAAGTAAAGATTACGAATTGAATTTTTATTTTAAGAGTTATCGTTCTTTGTAAATAGATGTGTTGTTAAAGTCATTGTTGTTTATTATTCAGTGATGCATTTTTTGTCATTAAAGAAAAAAGAAGACTTCAATTTTTATGGAAAAAGTAAATTATTGTATCTCTCGTCTATAAGTCTACAAAGCAAAACTATGCCACTACAATGTGTTTTCATACAATATTGAGTTATAGCAACAACATTACAACTATACATTCATAACACGCTGTGTTTATAAATACAAAGTTCCAATTTAATTTGACCTTTTCTGGCGTAAAAGTTGTTGAGAAGAAAGTTTAAAGATTTTCTCTATATATTCCTATGTAAAACTTGATCCCCCTATTGTGGCCTCACCCTACCCCCAAGGACCATGATTTGAACAAACTTTAAAAAAATAAATGGCTTTTAAAGACAACATACCTCCGGTATGCACAGTATATACACTAAAAGGATGTTACGAACATCGATTTCTCAATTTTACTTCACAAGCACTAAACTCGATGACAAATCGCTTATGACGCAAAATAGGGCTGCTCTATGTCATCAATAAACTTAATCTAGTACTTTGACGGAACTTCAAATAATTTAAACATGCTAGAATACACTTTTAAACATTATCTAAAATGCACACATTTCTTTAGAGGATGCTGCAGTACTGTATTGAGTTTTATTATAGGTCAAGTTAATTATAACCATCGACATAGATAAGTTATCAGAGTTTGAATCAGAAAACATATAATTTATATTCCGATGCTCGTATTGAAAATCTGGTAAAACTGTCCCTTTGCTTATATTATGTTTATTAATATATTATGTAATTTAACACATGTTTGTTGTGTAGCATATATTTAATACACTACTTGTTTTCTTTTACAAAGTATTATACATGTTAATCAAAACATGCAGTTTTATAATCAACGTGCCACTCATTTGCAACATGAACTACGGTAAAATTAAGTTATATATTTGGTTCTATTAGTAACTGTGTATCGAAACCGTCTTATTGTGAAATTTACATAAGCACAACGGTCAAATCACTAACCAGATAACCATTTTGTCAATTGATTAACTTAAAAAACATATTACATATTATTATGCAGAGAATTTATATCATGTGATTGTGAATATTTTTTTTCCAAAATTTGCTCGTTTCACATTAGTGGCCTGAAAAGTTACTGAAGTATGATTGTGTGCTCCACTATTTAAAGGATGCTTTATGTTTAAGTACATGTTTGCTTGTTTAAGATTTAAAAGACTTTTAATGATCACGTATAAAATGCCTAGTTAATAATATTACGACTTATTAATACATTAGGACTTATTACACACGGTTATGCAAAGTTGCGTTCATATTGCACACAATGGGAAAAAACATTATATTTTCTATAAGTATACAAATATAAATTTAATATTATATAATATAAAATGAATATTGAATGAAAAATCATAGTTAATTTCAATCTGTATTAAACATAGTGTGGTCCCGTGAATTAACAGTCACGTAATGTGTGTTGATAATTCTCACAAATGGAGGTTATAAAAAAATTCAAGTTCGCAGGTGTATAATGTAATTTAGACTAATATTCATATATTATATTTATCAACTAGTTTGTGAAAAAGCTGCTTCTTTATATAAATTTCGTTGTTTTTTATTTGAATATTTTTTTAAGAAATGAGCATTTGGTTGAAAATGTTATGACCTTTTTCATATATTTTTTTCAGAAGTTTTAGGAAAACATCCACTCTTTTTAATAAATTATACATCTCCTTACGTTATATTAAAAAACGATATTGACTTGTTAAATGTATAAATTTGTGAAAAGCGGATTCAGACTTCATAATATTCTTTTACAGTTCTGCTTAGTCCAATATACATCAAACCTTACATAAACATTTCACATTTCAGCTTCAATTCAAGTTCACTGGCATCTACAAAACTGTTAAGTTTAAAGTTTAGGACAAACCAAAGTCATCTAAAATGCCTTTTATTCTAGTGACACTTTGAGATTCTCGCCATCTCAAACATATCTCGTTAAATCTAACGACACTTATTTGAGAAGTTTTATTTGGACTCTGAATTGTACGACTACAAACTTGCAATTGCATAACCAGCTGTGCATCTCATTGGGACCAAGACCACAGGTACCAGGGAAAAGAACAAGTTTATTTCTACCTTCGAATTTTTAGTAATGTTTATATGAAAAAATGACAGTAACAAACCGTCAACCATCTCAAAATTCCATAAAACGAAATAAAAACCCAAAGCAGAACAACACGGACCTTAAAAAAATATAGAGGTAGGATCAGGAGGAGTGAGCATCCTCTGCTGACCGGTCACACCCGCAGTGTGCTCTTTGTCGTAATCGGGAAAACCCCCCGGAAAAGTCTATCGACATTTAAGCGATTAATTATAGTCTAACAATTAATACGAAAAAACGTCATTCAGCATGCGACCCAGTGAAAGATTGCATTTGTGGACAAGGTCGTTGTATCGAACATAGAGCTTACGAAAAGATGACTTCAAAGAAGACTGTTGATAGTCCTGTCAACTTGTTTGTCAGTAGCTTGCCTCGCCTTAGAAACTGTTCATACGAAGAGCATGCCCTTGCGTATCGGATTAACTGAGAGACAAAAAATACATATGCAGGTGACGAAGGTATATTGCTACATGAAACAGTGTATAGCATTTACAAGTTTTGACAGTTAATTGAATGATTTATTATCAAATAACAGTTGGTGCTTAATGCTTCAAAAACCAATGCGTATTTCTTAAATAAGTTAAATGTTCGTGCATCAACTGATAAAATAAATTTAGGAATGCATGTTAAGGATTTATTGAAGTTATATATTGACCCATAAAAATTATTTTCCTATATTAAATCTTATTATTTTTTCTTAAGTGGGAAAAGCTTTCTTTAAAACTGGCTTTAAAAATGTAATGAAATAGTTATCAGTTTCAAATATCAAACATTACACGTGTGTATATGCAACAATTTATTTGTAAAATGTCAGACGTTTTTTTTTTAATTGTATACATAAATCAGATAATAATATCTAAAATGACAATACGTAGATATATATCTCTTAGAATTTTTTTCAAGCCATTATGTAAAACATAAGAATGTTAGAATACAGATCTTAAAAAAAAATTCCACCAATAGATGCTTATTGAAGATACTTGAATACTGTAACTGTGTTGGTGTTATTTTGTCCTACGTAAAGATTGTTTTCATTGTCCACACATACACTACGGGGATGCTGTATCCCTTGATGTAATGAAATTATCATAAACAAGAAATGACCATCCTGATCCAGAAGATGAACCGTGTCACTGTCAATATCACACACCAAGATGTGACCGAGGATATCGGTACAGATACCATATGGGCAAAACTCTGACTTTAGACTTGTGTAGGAGAACCTGTATTGACCTTTTTTATCTACCACTACTAAAGTATGTTTCTTAAAGTCTGACACACAGATATCCCCGTTGACGTTTTCTGTAATGTGATGAGGACATGTACTATAGAGTTGGTGTCCTTTCTTGTCTCTCTGTATGTTCTGTATTTCTTTTCCTTGTATGTTGTACCTGGTGACTTTACCTTCTCCATCCTTCCTCATTCCCACCAGTAAGTCCCCGCTGATGTTAGAGGAGTGTATGCTGATTGGAATCCATCCCCCTGTTTTAATAAATTCTGAAATGGTACGATCAAACGTTATTCTGTTAATTACGTTATGCTTTTTGTCCGTAAATATGAGATATCCATTCTTATTAACTGTGTGGTAACCGTCGCTTTCACCATTGGTTTTTATTACATGTAGCTGTTTCTCCTTTTGATCGGTTTGGACAAGGTTACCTTTTCCATTATCGACCCAGAGTCTGCCTGATTTACCTAGTGATATATGATATACACTATCAACACCTGGTACAGTGTACTTTGTGACCTTGGTGACAGAGGATGACAATTACAATGTTTGTTTGACCGCAGATTTTTCTTCGTCCCGGTTCTCTGTAGGTTTCAAATGTGTAGAGGCAGTCTCAAAGGGTTTTATTTTTCTGTTCTCTGGTTTAATGAAGGGAATGGTTATTTTTCCCATTAATTTTGCGACATCATCTTTGCTTTGTTGAGCAGCAGTAAATACTGGATAAATTGGTCCCGTGGTCACAGGCATGGGCTTGATATTCAGGTGTTCTGAAAGTGAGAACAGAATTGGATTGTTTTGAACTTTTTCACAAGACAGGTATCCCTGGAACGTTTTTACAAGGTTCTCAAGATAACAAATGTATTCGTCATAGGTTTTGTCTTCATTCTCAAACTTTTTTAATAGGGTCGCCTCCATTTTGCTGGCTTTTTCTAATTTGTCCGACATTGCTTTTTCCACTAGGCGTTTAATTGACTCTGTTTCAGCTTTTATGGATGCTCTTATTTTTTCCATAACCGTTTTCATTTTCAATGCTTTTTTAATATGTCCTTTCATACCTTGTGATGTTGGGAGATAATATTGATTAATTTTATATATTTCCTCCAGGCACAGAGTAAAGTTCTTGGAATAAATGGTCTCTAGATCACCAAATATCTGCCGTCGGTGGTCTTTGATTGCACATTTTGAACATAATAGAACCTGACAGTCCTCGCAAATTATGTCTATATCTTTAGATGGATGATCTTTGCATTTTTCCTCAGGAAGTTTTCGATTACGCTGTCGGTAAGGGACTATTTCATGGTTTTTAGTTTCCAGACTCCTCTGGTGTTTATCTCTGCATTGGTCACATATTTGTAGATGACAGGGATTGCAGTAAAACTCGCAATTGGTTTTACAGTCTTCAACACCACACACTAAATAATGCTGGATTATAACTGGTATGTCTTCTACTACACCTTGACCTAGTGGCTTGGATAATGCCATCTGAAAAATTTTTATGTTCGTTTATTAGTTTCATCATTGACTCTAAATCTTACAACTGAATGGATGTCAAAGTGAAAGTTAAGAATAACATAGATTGGCAAACGACGTGGTGTTGTTTTAAAATTGAAATAAACAAATATTATGTATTATGTAATAAACAATAGAAATCTAAATTTTAAATTGTTTTTTACTTACCTTGCTTCGAGAAGTTTTGTAGGACGGTATTTTTGACGCTATACACTTGATTATGCAAGGTTTGGTGAAATCTGATGTTTGCGTTCTAGTTGTTGATAAAAGTAAACTTAAATGGATCTGCCATTCAACGCTTTCAATCAATTACCTGCCTACTCTAGATAACAGTGTTTTTATTGTGTGTGTGTGCGTGAGGGGTTCAGTTAACTGAAAGTTTTGACTTTTTAATAAATTATTAATGAAGCGTCATCGGGTTTAATCGATAATTGCGATCATTCTTCTCCGTAAATGTTCCGCTGTCAATCTATTTGTTCATTTTTTACATCTACCGTTTATGATGAATAGTGCATTTTGTTTCCTTCGGACTGAAAGGTGACACTTCATTAGTCTATACATGACATGTGACCGCCGAATATATATTTAAATCAGTTCGGCGATAATTAATTTTCGGCAATATGGCCAACACTTTGCCTACTCATCGTGACATTTCCTAATACTTATATAAAATTTGCGTACTGTCAGTTTTTTAGGGCTTTCGGTCGAAAAGACCTAATGTTTTCGTTCTGTTTTATTTTTATTATTCTTCTCGACAAAGTTTTGTCAGCGATTTTTTGAAAACGGAACCGAATAATAATAATTTAGTGTTAGATTCTCCTAGCAATTGTTTAGTTCTCCCGTATGTCCCTTTTGGACTTCCGGTCTATATACTTTCGGTTTACACATGCAAAAAACAAAATATTAAAATGACCTTTGGATCTATTTTATTTTTTTATTATAAAAACAAGAAATTTTGGATTTAGATACTTCATAGTATGATATACAAAATTGTAAGCGAAAACTTTTTTCTATCTCTTGCTGTTTTCGAGATATTAGACTCATATTTACATCTATAAGCAAATATCTATTGAAGGATAGGTAAGTATGTCTTAACTAATTAAAAACTTTCTGACTTATATAATTAATTACCCCTTAAGATATGCGTGTGTAATGCTATATTTAGTATGCATGTTTAATATACATGTTGTTTTAAAAGTGGGAATGTACTACGGCTCAATATAACTTACGTTGGGTGTTACATGTACTTGTAGGTATAATAGTACGATAGGCAAGACCATTAGCTATTAATTTTCCTAGCTCAAAGGCACACAAAATACAGAAATCAAGTTATTTTAACCATTGTATGCAGTTGAAAAGAAAAAGAAAAGAAAGAAAAGACACCCCGGCATTACATGAAGGACTATACACCTGTTCGGAATTATTCGGGTTAGAATAACATGACCGGTTCCTGACCTTACTAATAGTCCCGCCCCAAAATCGCAGCTTTGAATTCTTTACAGCTCTAGAAACGAGGAGAGTGACTTCACGGCTAAAAATGGGGAGAAAATTACAGATCTAGCGCTCTAAATGGACGACCAAGATTTCAAAGCTTGTATTATACATGTGACATTCTTTTTGCTTTAAATTCAAATCAATTTTGTCTGTCTTTTAACTTTGGCACGAACTGTTTGAATAGAACAGAAGGTAATTGCAAACTTGTTAAACGAAAAAGAAAATTAAAATAGATTCTGTACAGTAGAGTAAAATAATATACGTGCATCTGTAGAAAGTGTATTAAGAGTTTTTGGCCAAGTTCAAATTAAGCCGGAATTATATGGATTTTAAAAAAAGATCTCATTTATTATTTTGTAAAAGAGGGAAAAAGAGTAGACGCGGATATTTGGTCAGACAATTTAAGCAATAGGAAATGTTTTCACCATATTTGTGGTTACAGTTCATTTTTAAGGGAGATAACTTTATATTAATATGTGATCTGATATTTAACATAAGTGGCTTGATTTTCGGATAGTAATTACTCTATGTACATGCAATTATGGGATTACTTTAAGGGGACTTGGACACGATTTGATTTAAAATTTTCAATTTTTTCCCATTTTTAATGTTTATACTGATAAATATGGACGTTTATAATGCTATGTCAAATTTGAAAGTCAAATTATCAAAGTATAAGCAAGATACAGAGTTCATAATTCTTTGTTTAGTAAACAAAGCTCAAAATTGTCATTTTATACATATTTGTTCTATTGGTGTAAGTTTCAATCAAATGTATCTTTCTTTTGTTGAAAATAGTACTCATGAAGATATTAAATTAGTTTAAAATGTTTTTTACATGTCATTTTGTCTAAGAAATGGTAATTTTTTACATTACATTATTTGTTAACGACCATAAGACTCGAGATTTGTTTACATAACAACCAACTCTTAACTCTGTATCTCGCTTGTAACTTGACTTTAACATTCAATATTTTGGTTAATCATTTATCTTAAATCGTGTCCAAGTCCTTTTAAATACAAGCATATCAAACATTATTTCATACCGAAAATCAACAACGATACATCTTGATCCCGTCTTATGGCCACATGTCATCACTCTTTTAGTTGAATCGAGTGCAGAATAAGACACAGGAGCCCAGACTATCATTCATGAAGGTAAAAAGGTATTTCTGCGACCTACATCATAGTCTATACCAATGAATATCGGCACCAAAGTACACCATTAAGTCTGTAATAATTACAGCGTTTATACCGTGTATAGATATACCATTTAAACCTTCTATTCGTAGGATTCTTAACAGAAGATGTGCTGTAAAAGAGAAAAATTAGGGTTTAGTAACGGTATCATAAGTAAAACCCATTAGATCAATATATAAATATTTGCAGTCCTTCAAGTATATAGAAGCCCGACAATCCATCTTTGTATATTTTCAATGCATTCTTTCATAGTTTTTCATATCAAATAGATAAGTGTGTCTTTCTTTCTCTTTCCCCTCTCTTTCCCTCCCAGTCATTTTTTCCTTTCTCTCTCTTATTTATAAAAATTGTAAGCGTAAACTATGAATATTTAACTCTCAGCTTGCATAAGAATGTACAAGTGACAGCTAATTGAAGAAAAGTTAATCAAATCAAATTAATTTTATATATACCTTTTTAGGCATACATTTCTTTAAAATATACATGACTTTTGTATATTCTCTAGTATACCCTGCTAGTATATAAAACATCTTTACAACCTTTATACACTCGTATCTCAAACAGGTGTTAATTGATTGTGTTTGCAAGTGAAAATGAAACCAGTCATCAATCTCTTTGTGGTCACTTATCCGGACAAGTCATGGCTGTATTGATCCTTTGCTTAACTTTACCAACACTATTGGCCGTCTGTAACCTCGGTGTGTTTGCTGTAACAATTAACATGATTAAGAGGGCTAGATGATTGTAAACATTTTGGGACTATATTTATATTAATCGCTTCAATGAGTAGATCTCTGAATATAGATATACAAAGTAGGAAATATTTCATTTAACTCTAAATATTTGAATATTTTCCCTCGTAAATGTTAGTCTACACATGTATCATATTTTCAAAAAAGTTATGACCGATCACAATTCACCCAATCTTAACTGATGCCTATTAGTTTGCAATTTTAATTTTTTAGATTTTTTTTTAAGGTCAACACTCCTTTTTTAATCATTTGATTTTATTTGACGGTATTTCTTCCCCCAAAATATTAAATACATTGTATTGTATTTCTGTTTGACTGTTTTACTCGGTCTTCCGTTGTAACCAACTTGCAATTGCATTTGACCATCCTCTGCTACTTCAAACTGAAGCTGAATTGCATTCCATTGGAGAATACTAGTATTTTTCTTTCTCTATTCTCTTGCTCTCTCTGAATTTTAAGAACATGTAAACGGTTTACTAGGTACATGTAAATATTTATCAATTTCCAATCAATTATAGACATTAAATTTTATTTTAAAGGTACTTAATGTTGGAACAACCATCTATAGAATTAAGAATGGGAATGAAAGTTAATCGAAAAAAAGGCAACTATTGCCTAAAATCAGTTCCAACAACTTGTGATTCTATATTATGAAGATATCAACTTCACGCACGTAGCATCGTATTTTTTTTAAAGAAGACAGATTTATCCGAAATTTACAACATTCAAAATGGACATGCCTTCAGCTGATGCAGAATTATACTGTGCTGAACTAAAATAGAAGACGAAATGAAAGTTGTAATCTGAAACGGCTGAATTGAAAACAAAGGAAAGAAACAAGCGTTTGTTTGATATAATCTTCACAGTACAGCAACATTCGCCATTATGATAGCTGATTATTGAGAGTTCGAATATACACATGTCAGAGCATAAACTTGATGCAGGGGGAGATGGCTGTTAACGAAAGTAGTTAATATGTCGACAAAGAATAGTATGTATGTGCAACGTTTGCAAAGACAGTCAGTTTGGTACTTTAATGGTATATTTGCCGCTTGGAACACGCTGAAGGATGGAATACAATAGCTGTACGACGCTCTGTTGTAATGACAATCATGTAAAAAAAACAGTCAGATAACGTCGGTCAATCTACAGCTTATTATCGTGAAAAAATATAAACATCAGTGTTACCGTGAAAGTATAAACATGTATAGCATATAAATAGTGCCTGTTTTGGATGGAATCAGTTGAAATTAGTTCTACCGCGAAAACCATTGTCAACGTTAACCGACGCGAAGCGTTTTTTTTTTTATTATACTGAATGTCTTAATTCTATAGATTATTTTTTTTTATTTATTATTATTATTTTAAACGCGTAACTAGCTTCTTTAAGAATAACATGGATTATACGAGGAATCGTACGCGCATAATTTACGCGCATGTAACACTTCGTTGTAGTACCCGTTGCCAAGTGTGTTGCTAACTCTGGGGTAATAGAACAGATTATAAACTGCGTCTTAACCAATAAGATTTCAGTATTTTACATCAAAAAATAATTATGCAATTTTATTCCAGAACAGCAAACAAAATCGGGAATGTTTATCGTAATGTTTATGCATTTAGTTCAAGGTTTTATTTCTAGATTTATATAGCTACATATACGTAAGTTTTGAATACAAAAAAAACCCCATAGCTTAACATTTTGTTCACTGTTTATTTTAGAAATTCTCTTTCTTTTAATAGTACTTGATACAGAACAGAAGCGAAAATCAAATACGGCTAAATGTTTTTGATGCAGGTATCAATTACTTTTTTTTAACAATCAGAAGGACCGTTACTTCATTAAAGGGATACATATTTAATGATTTTATTTACATGTCAAATTGAAATGTTCCCTGTACAAATATTTATTTAAATATTTCATTGTACAACACACATTCAAATATTGTATCTTACGGGTCTAAATTGTTACATTCAATGTTCAATAATTTCAATCAGAATCACTGGGTCCTATGAACGTTCATTTTACAGAGTACTGATTACTCCAAATATCTGTACACTGACGCTGTGTTCATATCGCATTGTCCAACATGAAGATTGTTCTCATCATCCACACACACACACTAAGGGGATCAAATAGCCCATGTTCTTCCGTGACTAGTAAAGACAAGAATTGACCGTTCTGATCGAAGAGATGAACTGCCTTGTTGTAGCTATCACACACCAAAATGTGACCGAGGATATCGGTACAAATACCATAGGGATCAAATCCCATCGACTCTTGGCCTGTGTAGGAGAACCTGTATTGTCCTGATTTGTTAACGACTACTACAGCTGACAGATTATTGTCTGATACGCAGATATCACCGTTGATGTTTTCCGTGATGTAGTGTGGATAACTATACAGTTTTTGACCCTGGTCGTTCCACTGAATGTTCTGTATTTCTTCCCCTATTTTGTTGTACATGGTGACTTTAGCCTCACCATCCATAACCATCCCCACCACTATGTCCCCAGTGATGCAGGAAGAGTGTATACTGAGTGGTTCCCAGTTTCCTGTTTGAATGAATTCAGTGATAGTGTTATCCATTGTTATCTTATTTATCACATTGTCATCTTGTTCTGCAATAATCAAACTGCCATCTTGTGTGACTATGTGGAACCCTCCACCTCCACTCTCATCTTCACCACTGGTTTGTATTTCATGTAGCTTGTTGCCAATAAGATCTATTTGGACAAGAGAACCGAACTCATCACTAAGCCAGAGTTTGCCCGGTTTATCTAGTGATATATGATAGGCATTGTACACACCTGACACGAAGTACTCCCTTACAAATGTGACAGATGAAGAAAGCGACGGTGTTTGTTTCACAACAGAATTTTCTATCTTCTGTTTCATTTGATTTCCAGCAGGTTTTTAACTCTGTAAATTTAGTTTCCGTGGTTTTTATTTTTCTAGTTTCTGGTTTAGTGTTGGGATCTCTTAATCTACCAAGTAGATTTGTTACATCATTCTTGTTGTATTTACCAGCAATATATTCTGGATAGACCGGTTTTGTGGTCTCTGGAACAGGCTTGATTTCCATGCGGTCTAAAGGACAAAGTATGACAGGGTTGTATTCGACTCCGTTTGAGGACATAATGCAATTAAACGATTGAACACGGTACCCAAGAGAGATGTTGTATTCTTCGTATGTTTTATTTTGGTTCTGAAGCTCTTCAAGTATAGACTCTTCCATTTTATTGACATGCTTGATCTTTTCTGATATCACTTCATCCACAAGATGTTTAAGAGATTTTGCTTCTGTCTTCATTGATATTCTTATTTCATCCATGAATGTTTTCATTTTTTGGACATCTTCTGCGATATCTTTCTGCATATTTTGTGAGGTTGGGAGAAAATCTTGATGAATCTTATAGACTCTATCAAGGAAAAATTGGAACTTCTCTGAATAAATAGTCTCTAGGTCGTCAAAAATATGCCCTCGATGATTCTGAATTGCACATTTGGAACATATTGCAACCTGGCAGTTATTACAAATCATATCAATATCTTTAGTAGGATGATCCTTGCATTTTTCTATCGGAAGTTTTCGTTTTTGTTGATTGAAACGAACTACAATATGTTTTGTGGTGTCAGGTCTCATCTGATGTTCATCTCTGCATTGTTCACACATTGGTTTATAACATTGATTGCAGTAGAACTGGCAGTTGTTCTCACAATCGTCAGTGGTGCATACCAAATAGTGCGGCGATAAGACAGGTACGTTCTGTATAACACTTGGTACTACAGGCTTGGAGAACGCCATCTGAAATTTTTTTTACATACGAATGCCTGTCAAAATGAAAGTAAAAAACCATGTAGATCGGCAAACGACGTACGCGTAGTAGCAAGTTTTGAAAAAGACCCGAATATTGTATCAAATGTTTATCATATATATACATATCAAATTTTATCAAATATCAAATCTATCAAATGTTTTATATGAGTATAGAATAAGTGTACTATTTTATGACTTACCCTGTGATGAGAAGTGCTGTAGTAACACGGGAATGTATTGGGAGTTATATCGTCGATAAAACGAGACTTAACGAGATTTCTGTTTTTAACGTCTAGTTGAAGACAAAAATAGATTTAAATCAAGTAGGGTTGATAAAATGCCCAATAGCAGATAATGAAACTTATGTAACCTATATGTAATATATGCTGTCAGTCCTTTTTAGGCTTTATTTTCATGCACCTTTTGACTTTTTATGACTATGTCATGGTAATGATCTAACATTGTTATCTTTTGGATTGTTGTTTAAATGACACTGGTTTAGTTTGGCTAGAATGAAATTTGCTTTACAACATATTAAATCATTGATGTGAAGTCAAATAGTGGACTCAACAATGGTACTCGTTCCTCTCCGTATACATTATATTTATACATACAAGCAGTAAATGTTGTCAACATTTAACTTTACATCTGTCGTTTATGAGATAGATAGATAGATATATAGATAGATAGAATATATATATATATATATATATATATATATATATATATATATATATATATATATATATATATATATATATATATATATATATATATATATATATATATACAAAGAATAAGTCCAATGCTCAAACAACTTTAGATAAAAGTTGTTTGAGCATTGGACTTATTTTATGTGTTTATTCACCCCCGGTACCAAGAAAAAGGATTTATTGAATATATATATATATATATATATATATATATATATATATATATATATATATATATATATATATATATATATATATATATATATATATATATATATATATATATACACTAAGCAAAATTGCTAACGCACCACTTACTATTTCTTTGATATTTTTAGATCTGAACGCAACAAAGAATGATCAGTTTATTATTTTAACAGTTTATAATAATACAGAAAATGAAACATCATTTGTTACAAACTTATTGACCATTTGCTTTGAGTACTGTTTATGAAACATTGGTACCCCCCATTATGTGATTCACATATCAATATCAGATGTGGGCTTCATTTTCTCTGATAAATGGGATGTGTATGTCTTGTCGCCTAGTTTTAACGCGACGCTTTGAAATTCTTGCGCGGTCCCTCAAACTTCCGCTTTGGACTTTCTGGTACAACCTTGCAATTGAAATTTGGTTGCCTTTTAAACACTGTGGCTACCTAAAACGACATTGTTTTTATTTGATAAGCATGCTGCGTCATGTTTAAGCCAATATCACCGGTAATCGTTAAGTTTTAAACATTTATTCTAACATCACTTAAGGAAAATCCTGCAGTGACCATACCAACTGCCCTGCCATGCTCTTCTGTGGCCAAACGCGCCGTACTCCGTCAGGTTTTTTGTAAGGTTTTAGTAATGCATGCATCAATAATAAGATCACAAAAAAGAAAGTAAAGATCTATCTTTCCAAAAGAAGTGTGAGCTCGAGTTGAGCATTTCTAAAGAACAGTCTCGCTTCGGTTAACAGTGCATCAATTTATCCGTTTGGGCATTTAAATGTCTTACTTATAATAAAGATGACCTATGTAAACATTAAATACATCTTTAAAAATTTTTAAAATGTAAATATTATTTTACTTTAAATGGTGCTTTAGCAATTTTGTCTAGTGTGTATATATATATATATATATATATATATATATATATATATATATATATATATATATATATATATATATATATATATATATATATATATATATATATATATATATATATATATACATAAACCAAGTATTATTCCCTCTATTTCTTACGGAAACATATAGTTAATTCATAGCTCTATAGAAACAGCCAGATTGAAATCTACACGCCCCGTTTATTGATTGGTCGAAATCTACAGCGGCTGAAACTGACAAGAAAGTGACAGGACCAAACGTGACACGCCCAGTTTATCGATTGGTCGAGATCTACAGCTACCTAGGAAAAATCACGAACTGCACGAAAAAATCATAACGTCTGACTCAAAGTCTCACAGGAGACTATTTGGCTGTTTCTTTTAGATAACGTACTTACGTACATTAACAGTAATTTGGTGAATTTTACTTACCTTTTATTATCAATTTATCAATTGGCTAAAAGAAAGATGTTAATATAAACAATAAAATGCTTTCTTTGATGATTCATTTGGGTAATGAAGGTAGCGACATTGCAGAAAAACTACATAACTCGCAATACATAACCCGCGTAAGCGGGTTATTTAAATTTTTTCTGCAATGCTTACCCGAATGAATCACGAAAGAAAGCATATTATTGATTAAATATATATATATATATATATCTGGCGTAGTCATAGCTGTCCTTTATTCAGGCTTGCCAATTGTGCTTGAAGGTTTTCTGACCCTCAGCCTCAAAGTATAGTTTTTATGAAAATGTTATTTATCCTTCAGAACTTATAAATCGCCCTCGTTAAATAGTTGCTGTCTCGGGGTATATTATATACCTGCTATCGTCTTCATAGCAGGTAAATAGGTATTTAATCGTAAAAAAAATATCTTTACTTGAATTAGATACGAGTGTTGTCCAAACAATTCGTGGACAATTGCGTTTTTGTCATTTTAAATGGGTTAATATGTACATATTTTATATCTAAATCTTTGTCATGATATTTCAAACTAAAGTGGTTTTGAATGTTTTCCACGGAGATAAACAAAAGTTTTTATGTATCAAAAAGTCGTGGAAAGTAGGCACGGGTCCAAACTTTGAGTAACTGAGTTTTTAGATATGAATGTTTATAGTTTTTTTGAAAAGGTTAAAAACTTATAATGTAGTCTGTGTGATGTACGTCATTTTCGTACGTCATTTGAAGCTATTTTCAAACTAGCAGAAGATTTTTAAAAGATATTACGGCAGGATCATGTCTTTTAAAATCGTCTGAAAAAGCGACGTCAGCTGACCACACGGAACAGCGCGCCATCATTAAATTGCGTCGACTGACATGAGGTAACACACCGATAGAAACAAAGCAAACTATGGGGGAAACATGAAAAACATCGAAATAGTTCGAGTTTACTTATCCATAAGTGACACAAGCGATATATTGATGGAGTATGTGTTTGTACTCTCTTACCTAACGGTGAATGCGGCATATTACTCTCAGGTAAACCCAGGACTACGACGTTATGTAAACGTCGTTATAACTCAACATTAGACTGGGCCGTGTGGCCTGTTTTGGCAATGCATATATAATGATAACTCCGATACAAAAATGTACATTGCTCTAATTTTTATAAATATACATTATTATACTCTGTATAAAAATACTATAATACTTTCCTGATAGTGGCGCCGTTGTTTTGAATAAAATTACATGTGTCCACGAACTTTTTGGACAACCCTCGTATGTGATATATATAATTGAAATATATCAGGTTCGGATGACTTTACAAAAAGAATTGAAAAAGCTTCGAAAAAATTGTAACTGAGAAAATCGAATCCATGAAAGAAATGGCAATGTTCCAGGATTGATTGATAGTTTTTAATTTTGGTTTAGATTTTGCTACACCATTTAACCCATTATTATGTACACGTATAATATTTTACCTTTATTGAAGAGGTTTGCGATCAATTATCGATCAATTACAAAAGTTAATCATAGCTCCATTTCTATAGTCGAATTGTTGTGTTTGGTTACATATCACTTGTTATTCTACAATTTATATTTTCATGTCAGGAAATTCATGCCGAGTATAAATGTTTTTTTTATTAGATAAAAAGAGATCAAGATTAGTGACCATGATAACGAAAGGTATCAGTCGTGTTGAGTAAAGAAGAATTATATCAAGTTTTTGAATCACGTTTTGTTGTTCAGTATTTTATTTTACTACCCCCTGGAGGTCTTTTAAAGTATACAGCTAATAAAGAAAATAATGTACTTTAATACTCTTAATCAACCTATATCTCACGTTGAACAAATTGGTAAAAAACAAGTGTAAAATGGTTTCCTTTCCTAGTGACACTAACACTAATGCACAATATTTTCTGTAGTCACTTATTCAGGCCAATCATGACTGTATTGATCCTTGTATTATGGTTTTCGGCTAGGGCCATTTTAAGGAAGGAGTCTTTTTATTATCAAACATACTTCTTATAATAAGAAATGCATGAAATTTTGACACAGTCAAACGGATCATATTACTTAATGATTCTATCAGTTTGATTAAAATTGACCTTTTTGTTTTCGGATAAAGGCCAGGTCAAGGTCACTACCTTTTTCCTCAACGCAAAGAGTGATACAAATAAGTGTAGCTCTTTATAGTTCTGTAGACATTTGTTTAAGATTTGAAGATTCAAATCTTCAATGAAATCATAGACCATGAGAGTGTCTATCAGCTTATACTACTAATTTGGAATAAATATTTATACTAAAATTGATATTGCTTAGCCCGCATTTCCTCTAATTTTCTTAAACTTTGAAGAAATTTTGATTATTTTTTTATGCTTCCAATAATAAAATATTTCTAATTTTTATGTATTATGAAGACTTTATATAAAGATATAAATTGACAGAAAAGCTAATATATTGACCGTTTCATAAGAGAGAAAAACTGATTTTAGTGATTTTTTCACAAAAATCAATGTATAGAATGGGCGCTTTAAAAAGCTTATAAAAATGTTATTTGATAGGCAAATCATATTTTAAAAACATGTTCTGAAACCCAAGTATCATATTAATAGTTCACATTAGTAAAAAAAATCCAACAATATTGTTTTTAAAATGCTAAAACAGACTCATTATATATATATAATCTGCAGCAATTCTGAATTGCGCAACATGTGCTATTTTCCTACGCCAAAAATATAGTCCTTGTTCCATTCTAAACATTGATTACATTTTTCTATGCCAAGTTATATGATAGTAAAAAAGAAAGAAAAATATACTATTTTAGTTTCCTTTCATCTTGATTTAATGAACAATTAATCAAATTAACGTTTGACAAGTCGAAAACCAGAAAAGACTCCTTCCTTAAAGTCAGATAGCGCCACCAAAAAAAGTTCCATATCAAAACTCATTGTTTCGCTAACACAACTTTACTCAACACGCCACCGCGCTGTCACACTACACACCTGCATGAATTTTGAATTTATCTGATCAGTTTATGTTATA
Organism: Magallana gigas; assembly: GCF_963853765.1. NCBI lineage: Eukaryota > Metazoa > Mollusca > Bivalvia > Ostreida > Ostreidae > Magallana > Magallana gigas. The sequence goes on along the minus strand of NC_088853.1, from coordinate 51,672,404 downwards.
ATGTTTTAATTGATGACACTATTAAACATGCAAATTTGTAATTGAAACAACAACATCTGATACTCCAAGCCCGACGATGAACTGAAGTTCCATTGAAAATCACTCTCTCTCTCTCTCTCTCTCTCTCTCTCTCTCTCTCTCCAATTACAAAATTCAAGTAAAATATTAGCTTTTCTTTTAGTTATTTTACTTTAATACAATAACATGCGATGAACAAAAAATTAATCTGTAGATACGCAAATCAAAATGATAAGAATACTTAGTTGTATAGTTGGTTAGATAAGAAAATTACTATATAACCAGGAAAATCGATAAAAGAACGGAAAATAAGTAGAGTAACACAATTGAGACCGTGAAAAACCCATACCTATTCCATGATTATATTTAATCATAACATCGAATAGTTGGACTTCCAGGTTGACTTGTCTTCCTTGAGAAAACACTTTTTTCACGAAGCTTACATGTAATTCAAATGCAATCAAACAATGATAGCCATTAAAAAAACCCCGGTGCATATCTTTTGTAAAGAACTTTCACTACTGCCTCTAAAAAGTACTGAAAGTGCCATTTTTTGCTGATAATTTCTGATATTTACTGATATTGTACTGTTATTACTGAGAATTGCTTATATTTACTGATAATTTTACTGTTGTTACTGATTATTGCTGTTGGTTCTGATATTTACTGATATTTTCTGATGCTTTTGCTTTGAGTTCTGACAATTACTGATATTTACTGAAAATTGCTGAGAATTACTGAGAATATTCTTTAACAGGCAGTGAATTTTTTAGAGATTAATTTTAATTACTGTAAGATGCAAATTGTGCAGATATTATTTAAAATTAACGAAAAAAATACATGCACCGAGGATATTTTGAAAAGCAAAATGAAAGATCTAACTAAAGGTTTATCAACAGTAGCTTCTATTTTACAACCACAAAAAATTGGATTTTATTATTCTTATGATCTGCTTATTTATCTTAATGTATATTTTTTCTGTTTGTTCTTGTTCCAACTTTTATTTTAGCTGATTAACACAACTCGGCACATCAATAAAATGCTTGTAGAAATTATAGCATTGCTATTTATCTCATCCATTCGATACTACAGTGTTACTTTGTATATCTAGAACAATAAATACTAAAAAATCTTTTTTATAAAGATTTTAACCACTTTATGTAATTGATAGATACATCTCAATTCTCAATTTGTTTCACGGTGTATTTCCCGGCTGGAAGACATATACACAGGTGACAAGTTTTCACACCTTGTCGTGGTCGCCCTGTCGTGTGTATAGTCTGAGTGTTGTCTGTTAGTTCTGAGGTTTTTTTTTTATCCCAGACATACAATATAATTTGATAAGAGAGAGAGAGAGAGAGAGAGAGAGAGAGAGAGAGAGAGAGAGAGAGAGAGAGGGTGGGGTGATGGGGTAATGCCTTTCTGATGGACGCTTCAAAATACTGTTAAGTAGAAAAATTATGAGAGAGAGAGAAATAGAGAGAGAGAAAATTATAAGCATGATAAGCCGTCACACTTCTCCACTATATTGAGTTCTTTGTAGTCTAAGAAAAGTGTACACTCGAAATCTATGTTTTGAAATGGCGGTTGTGATGCTGAAATGGAACTTTATTGTGCTTATGCCATTCGAAAACTCAAATTTTAGGACTAGGATTATATATATATATATATATATATATATATATATATATATATATATATATATATATATATATATATATATATATATATATATATATATATGAGAGAGAGAGAGAGAGAGAGAGAGAGAGAGAGAGAGATCGGGGTGGGGTGGGGTGACAGAGGATATATTACATATGTATGAAAAGAGAAAGAGTGAAAGGTCGGATTAATATTCTCCGTTACTTATTTTGATTTCAACAAATCAGCAAATGGTAGGAGAGAGAGAGAGAGAGAGAGAGAGAGAGAGAGAGAGAGAGAGAGAGAGAGTAATAAATATTACTAATCTACCAAACTTTATATGAATTAAACGCAACAACTATGTAAATCATTCTAATACGTTGTTCATATTGTTGTCAATAAGATACTTTTTACTTTAATTATCATAGATACCTCTATACGGATATTACCTAATTAAATGTCATTCACAAGGTGTCAGACTGACAATTTACATAGTTGAATTGCGACATTCAAACCTCTCGACCTGCTGAAAGTATGTATACTATGCACAAATACTGCCTCGCTAATCTTTCTGTGAAGTAAAACCTCAAAGACATTTTGAAGTCCTGATCTGGTATCTTCTCTATTTTAAAAAAAATAATGTTAACAAATATTGGGGGTATTTATTGATGAAAACAAAATTGTCCACCGCATTTAGAAATTAAAATTCTTATGGTGTCTGCCTTTAGTGACCGGCTTTTTTATATTAAGTTTAAAATGGGATATGTATGATTCCGAAGTTCAAAAGAAGCTAAATATCAAATAAATACAAAGAAAATATAATTATATATTTATATCTACCAAGTATTATTCCCTCTATTTCTTATGGAAACTTATAGTTAATCCATAGCTCTATAGAAACAGCCAGATTGAAATCTACACGCCCCGTTTATTTATTTGGTAGACATCTACAGCGGCTGAAACTGACAAGAAAGTGACAGGACCAAACTTGACACGCCCAGTTTATCGATTAGTCGAGGCCTACAACTACCTAGGAAAAATCACGAACTGCACGAAATAATCATGACAACGTCAGACTCAAAGTCTCACAGGAGACTATTTGGCTGTTTCTTTTAGTTAACGTACTTATGTACATTAACAATAATTTAGTTAATTTTACTGACTTTTCATCATCAATTTATCAATTGGCTAAAAGATAGATGTTGATATAAGCAATAAAATGAAACAAAAAAAGGCACTTTAAGTACTTTTTATAGCCAGTTATGTTTCACACAGTTATGGTCACTGAAGATAACTAAACACTTAAACACTGAAACTATGTTGGTGTCCCGTTGTCCCAAATGAAGATTATTTTTATCATCAGCACACACACTTAGTGGAGGAAATATCCCGTTCTTGTCTGTGAGTAGCAGCTTCAAAAGGTGACCGTCTTGATCCAAAAAATGAATCTTTTCACTATAATTGTCACACACAATGATGTGACCGAGGATATCAGTACATATACCCCAGGGATCTAAGCCAGACTCCTGTCCTGTGTACGAGAATCTGTATTGACCTGACTTATTAACTACTACTACAGCTTCTTTGTCAACATCTGATACACATATATCACCATTGATGTTTTCTGTGATGTAGTGGGGATGTCCACTATATATTTCTTGTCCTTTGCTGTCCCTCTGTATGTTTTGTATTTCTTTCCCTGTCTTGTTATACCGAGTGACTTTACCTCCCTCATCGGAGCTCATCCCTACCAGTACGTCACCGCTGATTTTGGAGGAGTGTATGCAGAGTGGTTTCCAGTTTCCCGTTTTAACAAATTCTGTGATTTTATGATCAAGCGTTATTCGGTTAATTGCATTTTTCATTTTGTCTGTATAGATTAAATCCCCATCTTTGGTAATTGAGTGGTAACCATCATCTTTATCACTGGTTTTTATCACCTGTAACTGACTGCCGTGTATAAGATCTGTTTGTATAAGGTCACCATTTCTATTACTAAACCAGAGTGTGCCTGATTTTCCAAGTGATATATGATATACACTTGGGTATACGCTTTCAACAACCGGTAGTGCATATTCCCCAACTTTGGTAACAGCAAAAGACGTAGAAAGTCTTTGTTTCACTTCAATTTTCTCTGGGTTTTGTTTTTTCTGTTTGCCTGTAGGTTTCAAATGAGTAGAGACAGTCTCCATTGGTTTAATTGTCCTGATTTTTTGTTTAGAGAGAGGAACCAGTAGGTTACCCATTAAATTTTTGACACGGTCCTTGCTTATTTTACTGGCACAAAGTACCGGATACACTGGAACTTTAGTTTCAGGTATAGGATTGATTTTCAGATGTTCTGAAAGTAAAAAAACGATTGGATTATTTTGGACTTTATCAAAGGACATGTAGCCATTGTATTCCTTGACGAGGTTCTTAAGATAATCATTGTATTCTTCGTAAATTTTGTCCTGGCTTATAAGTTTTTCCATTAATGATTTCTCTATTTTATTGACTTCCTCAATGTTGTCTGTCATAACTTCATCCACCAGACGTTTCAAAAAGCTTGCTTCATCTCTAATGGATGTTCGTATTTTATCCATGAATGCTTTCATTTCCTTGGCATCTTGTTTTACATCTTCCTGCAAATCTTGTGATGTTGGGAGAAAATATTGGTGAATGTTATAAATTGTTTCAAGACAAAGGATAAAATTCTCCGAATAAACAGTTTCTAGGTCGCCAAACATATGCCCTCGATGGTCTTTTAATCCACATTTGTAACATATTGGAACTTTACAGCTTTCGCAAATCATGTCTATATCTTTAGAGGGATGATTTTTGCATTTCTCTACCGGAGGTTTTCGTTTACGTTGTCTGTAGGAGACCACTTCGTGAGTTTTGGTTTCAAGATTCTCCTGATGTTTACCCTTGCATTGCTCGCACATTGATTGGTGACAGTCATTGCAGTAGAACTGGTAGTTGTTCTCACAGTCTTCAGTGCCACACATCAAATAATGCTGGGCTATGACAGGTACGTCCCGTACAGTACCTGGATCGACTGGCTTGGATAATGACATCTGAAAATATAATTAATGTACTTTTATAAACACGTAAATCTCCGACCAATTTAAACGGCAAATGAGCAAATGATGTGATAGATCAAACTCGAATAAACTAATAACATTGTTGATATCTAATAGGAATACAAAATTAAAATTTTAACTTATAATTTACCGTGCATTGGCAAGTTTTGTCGCCGTTCGAGTAACACCGTTGCTAAAGCCAGACTTGACGAGATCAGTTTTTACTTCCTAGTGATGTATAAAAATAGATTTAAATCCTGAGGGCATGTTTAGCCCGGTAACATAGAATTTGTCAATATTGAAGTTCAGAAGAAGTCAGTATTTGTTTATTTTCTTCATCTAAGTGAAGCATTTAGCTACATCGAACAATATCATGTCAATATTCTTACATTGTTTTTTTTAGGATCGACAGTTATTAAACACTAGTGTACTTTTGTCTCAAATGAAATACATCAATATTGGTCATTGATATTTTTTCATTTTGTATCGTTGATAATAATCGCTACTACCTTGATATCTTCGAAGTAGTGAAAATAGTCAATAGAGTTTATTTGTTCTTTTTTTATTTTCATATTATATTATAATAAAATAATACACCAGGCGTATTGATGACATTTTGAATAAAATAAAATGATTTTTACTAGTAATACTTCAGATGATTGAAGATAATATATTGCCACATCACAATTGTGTTTTCAATTATTCAACACTGTTTAATTAAAATATTTCAATATCTTATATTTAATATTTTGATGAGTGTTACTCTATGGGGTATGTACCTTTTAGCCGAGGTATTTTTCTGAGATCTAACTGAGGTTTAAACGCACAAAAGAAACATAGTCTTTTATGATTGATGAAGAAAAAACTGAATTTTATGATGATAGATTTGTTGTTTAGTTTTTGTTTTAACAACAAGAATTCCTTTAAAATTTAAAGCCAACAATCAACACACGTAGTTTTACATCTAACACCACCATATTTGCACTCTTAAGTTACAATATCGGTAATTAGTGTACGACAGTTGTAAATCATTCACATGTTAGCCCATGCTATGCAAAAATATTCATATTGTTTCTAGATGTTCTAATGTAAGAAAAGGTTAAATATGTACTTAGTCACTTGGTACCTTAGACTGTAACTAGGAAATTATTCTCTAATCTACCTGTCGATGTATCTACCTTTAAGATGTTAAATATTTGAATCAAACTTTCCCTACTAGTAAATAGATATACTTGAATAAAGGACAATATTTGATAGGGTCAAATATCTGCCCCAGATTTTAACAAATTTTAAATAATATCGTAAAAAATATCTTCAAAAATCATGACACAGAGGATGCCTATTACATTAATCGTAAAAAAAGAGTCATTGTCCATTAGCTGTTTAGTTATAATGTCACCTAGATAAACTAATTCCCGCAGTTTTGGCAATAAAGAAATGACAACATGTTATTTTTTTATATTATGCATTTAGAAGGATATTTAGAGCGCAGGTCTGCTCAAGTTATTTTTTTATAGATATGTTTTTTCTTCATAAAGTTATACATATTATACTAAGAAATGGTACCTGAGCAAGCATGCGTTCGATGTTTCCCCGTCGAAAAACATACATATATTGCTCCAGAACATTAATTTACCAAATAAGACAATGTTCATGCCGTCATTTTTTCTACATCATAACGTAAATGTGTTGATAACTTTTCAATATTATTTCAACTTTCCGCCTTATATTTGAGACTTTTCATTTTGGGGGTGAAAAATGCATAATACCGCATATATTCGCTTATAATATTTAAGTACAGACTGGATGGCTGGTAATCTCCATGAGCAAAAATGTTGTATTTAAAAATACACGTAAATCATGCTTGCAAGGTTTGATGTTTAAACGTCACTCTTTGCTTTAACATGAAACACATAGTCTAATTAGTATACATTAGCAAGGCCAAGTTTACTTGCCAGCTTAAAAGTATTCTATTTTGTGTTTTCTCATGCCACAGAACTCACTGCAACTATGTGTTTACTGAGTCAAACTATTGATTCAAAAACCAATGTTTAGAAAAAATATCTTTTTTTTTGCAAACGAATACAATAATAGAAAATTTCTATGTCAAGCTATTTTCATAATACAAAGGTGACCTATGCATTCTCTGATCCCCTGAAATTACAGAATAACAGTTAAAGTCAAACTAATATATAGCACATTAATTAACAGAAAAAGATGGCACCAAAATAATAGTAATAATAATAATAAAGCACCAAAAAACCCCCACAAAAAACCACCTAAAAACAAAAAACAAAAACAAAAACAAAACAAACAAATATCAAACACGTATTGTTGTTTAATGTGTGTGGGACAGCTTCATCAAAATCATCTTGACAAGCAACTAAAAATGGGTGAATTCTCATGATTCATGATAGAAATAACCTAACTGTAACCTCAATTCAAATAGAATTCCTTATTTGCAGCTTCATTATTACATGCTCCTACAATAGGGGGGGGGGGGGCAAATCAATGATATTTCTATTGATTATGTAAAGTTACGAAAAGTGTCTGCTGCAAAAAAAAACGTGGGGAGGGGGAAGCAGACCCCTCATCCAATCTCCCGATGCTACGTGCCTGTGATGTAAACACACGGTGTGCTCTGGGGTATTCGTATGATAACAACTGACTCGTCCACTAATCGATGCGCAAAAACTATGGATGAGACATTATAGCGGGAAGTCCTGCTTTACCATTCACGCAACGGCTGCGATCTTGATCCAACTGTTTGAACAAACTCATCAATTAGCAGAGGATCCATGGGGGAGGGGGTCAGATGATTTAATTGACATTTGTTTTGTAACAGCTACATGCATGTATAATATATTTTGGATCGGATGTATTGGAAGAAATCAAACGAATTAAGAAACATACTTGATTAGTAATTGATATACGTAGTAATGTACATTGAGGAAAACGCGCGATTTATGCTCCCTTTTTAAGATTAATGAAATCGCCCAACCGAACAAAAATCGGGTCACACTCCGCCTTGGCGATATAGTTCCTCCAGCAAACATTCTAGATATATAAATATACATTGTATATTTGTTTTGATCCAAACTGATGTCTCTCTTGTAATAATGATAATCCAACACCTATTATTACATATATTGTAACGTAATAGACAATATGTTACAACTTGTTGCGATGACCCCCTCCCCCTTTTCTACCGGTCAAATATGGGTAATTTAATTTTAAATCAGGATTACACACGTGCACGGCATGGTGAACATCCTTTTACTTGAGAACTCTTGCTCGCTTTTGTTATTACATCCTATTTAACATTTTTATCTATTTTGAATGTAAATGTTGACACATTAAACATGCATCAGTTAATCTTTTCTGTGAAATATCATAATATTGCTTGCTCCCATTGTCCGCACTGTTTCGGAGAATGCAACTTTAAACCTTAGATATGCCTGACGTCTTGACATCAAGCAGTTATGATGTTCATTAAGCCCTCTACCTAAATTGAAATTCATGACCCCTGTGTCAGGGGTTCAGGCTATAGGGTGCGGCCAACATTGCCATATAGTAAAAATGTATTAACTCTTAAAACATCTTCTTTACTCCAACACTTGTGGGCCAAAAAACTGACTTAATAATTATGTTTACCAGGAAGTCCTCTACTAAACTTTTAATTTTCATGTCCCCTGAAGTATGGGTTTTGACTCTAGGGCAGGGCCAAAATAGATGTATAGGTGTTCATGCATATACTGTTTAAAAATGATCATTTTTACTACCACACACCTGAAAGAAAAACTGAATTCATGATTTTGTAGACCAGATCTTTATACGATTTTTGCCGAAATTATAGGTTTCATAGTTCTTTTTGAAAGATTTCAGGCAGGGAGGTGGTCCCATTACAAATCTTTAATTGTTCAACTCCAGAATAAAACCTAATTAAATGCATATCTGAGACTCCTCGACAAGTTTGTGTATGGGTTATATGCTACTCAGGTGACCGTTAAGACATATTGGCCTCTTGTTTTTATTTGAATCTGTTTTTTTTACAACGATAGGTAAGCAAGATCTAAAGATACTGTCTCTTGCTGGTATGGATGTTTTTACGCGATGTGGTCCTTAAAGTGGGAGGATAACGCAAAATGTGCAATTTGTTTTTTCAAAACGTGCATGATATTTTTGGAGTATATGTAAACATGGTGGTAAAGACGATGCTACTCCCGTTAGTGTATATACGTCCTTGTCAACTCATTTGTTTAGATACATTTAATTTCAAAACATGTCATTGGAGTAAGAAATACAAATTATATTTTTCTACCCTATAAATAAACCTTCCTCCTGTATTTTCAGCATACATTGTCACCAGTGAACACGGTCTTTGCAAATAACGATGTGCGTCTATTTTGCAGTACTGCTCACACAATTATACTATTTCTACAGATATTCCGGAAGAGCAAACGCAACACTTTTTGCTTGGCATGATTTTATTGGCACCTGTCTCGAGTAACACAGAATAAATGTTTCTTGTCCTCAAACAAAGCTAGCTTACATAAAGGTATATTTAAAGGTTGATTGCTTTCAACAATGTTCTCGATTTGAAGAGCAAATGTGTATTAAAGAAAGAAAATCGAAGTAAAATACAAAATGTACAATTCTGTATAAAATATAAAAAAGTTTTTATACACACCGATCATTAGAAAAAATATCATGGCAATAGGTGGACTCGAACCATGACACAAAAAACCCATTAGACATGCGGTAAGTGACAGTTGTGAAACCAAGTGAGCTATTCAATCTTACAACTATAACATATTAACCACTATAATACAAATTAGTTTTAACAATTTTGTAGTTATGTTTTGCAAATCTCTAGTTCATGGCAGGGGTGCTCCTACAAATCTTACCGGATTTTTTTCCTTTGACCAAATCCTATAGAAATAACCTAAATTTTACTTTAGCGGCAGGTATGCCCTGATGGATTTCTAGCCTAAAGCTCATGCTGAAATAGACCTTTTGCTTCAAAAATATTATGTTTCAACCAACTTATTGAAAATTAAGAAAATAGAAATATGTACAGTAGAAAATATCAAATGAACTTTGATTTTTAAAAGTGATTTTTTCCCGGGAAATCGATTTCCACAATAAGCCAATTCTTATATACAAGTGATCGGTATTTTACCTTTTTTAATGTTTACAATGTTTCAGGAATGCCTCTAATAGTTAACCAAAATTTGAGTGTCAGTCGTCGTGTTATAAGCGAGATACAAAGCTCACAATTTTTTAATTAATTAAACAAACTTACGTCATGCTTTTGCTTACGTTTTGAATGTTGCAATGAAAATTCCAGTTTTTGACCTAAAATGAATGTGATAAACGCTAAGAACTATGGATTTGAACAGAGATATAACAGCTCGAAAAAGAACTGTTATCAATAAATTGAACCAGTGGGAACAAAAACAAACAGGTACGATCGTTGTTTACATGACAAAACATTGTTAACTCTTTATATTGCTCATAACTCTACGATTGACACTTAAACTGTAGTTAATCATCAGAAATGCATTTTTTAAGCCTTATAGATAATAAAAATAGAAGAAACCTAATTAACCATAAATAACGTATTTTAGTAAGTTTTTCTTTTTCTTTCTGCTTTAAAATACTTGATTGAACAATTGAGAAACAAATCTGTTGATAAATTGATAAAAAAACAAAACAGAAAACCAAATCGTTGTTTCTTTGAAAAGCTGTATGTTAACCCTAAAACAATATTATTTTATATACATTGATTATAAATCTATTTAAAGTGTTTATATTTCTTTAAAAATCGTAAAACAAAATGAAATGTAATAGATACACTGTATACGCATAATTTGAATCGTACCGATTAGTTAAAATTCTCTCTCTCTCTCTCTCTCTCTCTCTCTCTCTCTCTCTCTCTCTCTCTCTCTTACATTACTTGAAAGCTAAATATTAACTATCAGTGATAACCTCTCATTTACTGGAATACAAATGAAAATTTGTTTTTTTAAACTGTTTACATGTATATAGATGATCAAATCAAACTGATAATAATTCCTCTTTGTTTACCTCGTAAAAATATCTAATGGAATTTTAAAAAAAAATTAAATCAGGAACATGAATTCCAAACGGAAAATAAGGGGGGAACCGCTTTCCGTTGACATCCTGGCAACTTATCTTTATGCTCAAATTTTGTTCCTCCTCTGGCCATTTTTAAATTTAAATTTTATCTTTCAAAAGGTTTCTTTTTCAACTTTTGATATTTGAAGTTTATATCAATTAAATAAATTTTGGGAGAATGCTTTTCGTTTTTCCTAAAACAATTAAACATTAATAAAATGCATAAAATCCTATGGATAATTTTCGGGAGGATGTTAAAGAATTATTGACACTGTTTTTTTTTTATCCTGATTCTAAAACTTTCACATTAAGGGTTAAAAATTGGGTTGTTTTTATATAAGCAGTTAATTGTCTAATTTTCAGTTTTTGATGCTTGTTTAAATAATTTGAAATTGAATTTTAGATGGAATGATAAAACCCATCTTGTTTCCTAGATAGAAGAAAAGTTCAAGTATTGATTTAACTGATGCATTTCAGTATGCGTTGAAAAGATATATGTTGACCAAATAATACAATATTCTTTTATGTAAATCCTTCTGAATTCTGATAGGTGATACTATTTCCTTAAAAATCTAACATCTGAATATGAAATGCAATGTAAAAGATATAAAAATAATCAGACCAATTAGTTGAAATATACATGTAAAACATTTTACATATGATAATGCAACAGTTTTAATATATTACGTTCATTACATTTACTCTTCATTGTGAGCACTAATGAATCATCTGTAATGACACTAAATTGATATAGATCTCTTGAAAAAAGGAATTTCAGTTTATGTTTAATCGAGTTTGATTTCAATGCCATATTGATGAATATAGGCTAGTAGGAATGCTGATCTTACAATTGACGCTCATTGAAGATATTTGTACACTATCACTGTGTTAGTGTCACCACCTCCTACATGAAGATTGTTATCATCGTCCACACAAACACCACAGGGATTCTCTATCCCTTTTTGAGATGTGACTAGAAGAGTCAAGAATTGACCGTCCTGATCAAGAAATTGAACCGTGTTACTGTTGATATCACAGACAATGATGTGACCGAGGATATCAGTACAGATACCATAGGGATGAATCTTTGACTCTTGACCTGTATAAGAAAACCTGTGTTGTCCTGATTTATTCACTACTATCACAGCTTGTTTGCTAAAGTCTGATACACAGATATCACCATTGATGTTTTCTGTGATAAAGTGTGGTACTCTATACAGTCCCTGTTTTCTGTTTATGCACTGTATTTCGTTTCCTGCTTTGTTGTACCTGGCGACTTTACCATAATCATTCCAAAACGTGGTCATTCCAACCAGTATATCCCCGTTAATATGGGATGTATGTATGCAGAGTGGTAGCCACTCTCTTTCTATAATGAATTCAGCAATTGTTTTTTCTTGCGTTATTCTGCTGATGATACGTTTAATTTGGTCTGTAAAGATCAGATCCCCGTCCTGTGTGACTGTGTGGTAGCCTTCATCTTTACCGCTTGTTTTTCTCATCTGTAGCTGTTTCCCATGTAGATCAGTTTGAACAAGGTTGCCACTTGCATCACTGGCCCAAAGTATGCCTGATTTACCTCTTGATATATGATATACATTATTAACACCTGGTACTATGTACTCTGTGACATTGGTGACAGAGGAAGACAGAGAAAGTTTTTGATTTACTTCTAATTCATCTCTGTCCGATTCTTTCAGTTTTCTTGTAGGTTTCAACTGTGTAGAAGTAATGTCCATTGGTTTTATTTTTCTAGATGCTGGTTTAGTGGTGGGAACAGTTACTGTACCCAGTAGTTTAGCGACATCATTTTTGCTGTATTGACCAGCAGTAAATACTGGATAAACAGGTTCTGTCGACTTAGGTATGGGTTTAATATTAAGTACTTCTGAGAGAGATAAAAGGATTGGATTGTTTTGAACTTTATCATAAGACAGGTAGTCCTGGAACTCTTTGACAAGAATTTCAAGGAAACCATTGTATTCGTCATAGGCTTTGTCTTGACTCTGAAGCTTTTCCAATAGGGTCTCCTCCATTTCGTTGGCTTGTTCTAAATTGTCCGACATCGCTTTTTCCACTAGACGTTTAACTGACTCTGCTTCAGCTTTTATGGATGTTCTTATTTTATCCATAAACGCTTTCAGTTTTAAGACATCTTCTTTAATATCTCTTTTTATATCTTGTGAGGTTGGGAGATAATATTGATTTATGTTGTAGATTTTATCAAGGCACATAGTGAAGTTCTTGGAATAAATGCTCTCCAGGTCGTCAAAGGTGTGCCCTCGATGATCTTTTATTAGACACTTGGAACATACTGCAACCTGACAGTTTTCGCAAATCATGTCAATATCTTTAGTGGGATGATCTTTGCATTTCTCCACAGGAAGTTTTCGTATACGTTAGCGGTAAGGTACCACTTCATGGTTCTTATTTTCTGGAATGATGTGATGTTCATCTCTGCATTGTTCACACAATGGTTGGTGACACGAATTGCAGTAAAATTGGCAGTTCTTCTTACAGTCTTCAATGCCACACACCAAATAATGCTGGGCTAAGACTGGTACCTGTATGTCCTGTACATCACCTGGAAATACTTGTTTGGATAACGCCATCTGAAAATTGTTTGTGTACTTTTATATGCTAGATCAGTGTTTTGAAATCAATTGAATGCATGTCAAAATGAAAGTAAATAACATTCTAGATCGAGGTAGAATTGTTTTAAAATTTAAAGTGAAATAAAACTGATCAACAGATATAGTAAATTTAAAATTTATCGTCAATATTAACACTTACCTTGCTGTGGAAGTATTCAGTGGCTCGAGTATGCTTTGGACGTTTTATCGTTGAAAACGCGAGACTTAACGAGATATGTTTATTTAACCTTCTTCTTGCGGATAAAAATAGATTTAAATCATGAAGGCATGATTGTGCCCGGAAGTAGAAACCAGACTTTAAAGTCCTATTATCATTACTTATTTGTTGTCACTGAACCTAGTCGTTGAAAAAATATTTTAATCCCAACCTCTGGCAATCATTAATATTACCTCCATTTGTTAAATAGATGCTAGTTATGTTTCTCTCCGGATATGCTACGAAAAGTAAAGATTACGAATTGAATTTTTATTTTAAGAGTTATCGTTCTTTGTAAATAGATGTGTTGTTTAAGTCATTGTTGTTTATTATTCAGTGATGCATTTTTTCTCATTAAAGAAAAAAGAAGACTTCAATTTTTATGGAAAAAGTAAATTATTGTATCTCTCGTCTATAAGTCTACAAAGCAAAACTATGCCACTACAATGTGTTTTCATACAATATTGAGTTATAGCAACAACATTACAACTATACATTCATAACACGCTGTGTTTATAAATACAAAGTTCCAATTTAATTTGACCTTTTCTGGCGTAAAAGTTGTTGAGAAGAAAGTTTAAAGATTTTCTCTATATATTCCTATGTAAAACTTGATCCCCCTATTGTGGCCTCACCCTACCCCCAAGGACCATGATTTGAACAAACTTTAAAAAAATAAATGGCTTTTAAAGACAACATACCTCCGGTATGCACAGTATACACACTAAAAGGATGTTACGAACATCGATTTCTCAATTTTACTTCACAAGCACTAAACTCGATGACAAATCGCTTATGACGCAAAATAGGGCTGCTCTATGTCATCAATAAACTTAATCTAGTACATTGACGGAACTTCAAATAATTTAAACATGCTAGAATACACTTTTAAACATTATCTAAAATGCACACATTTCTTTAGAGGATGCCACAGTACTGTATTGAGTTTTATTATAGGTCAAGTTATTTATAACCATCTACATAGATAAGTTATCAGAGTTTGAACCAGAAAACATATAATTTATATTCCGATGCTCGTATTGAAAATCTGGTAAAACTGTCCCTTTGCTTATATTATGTTTATTAATATATTATGTAATTTAACACATGTTTGTTGTGTAGCATATATTTAATACACTACTTGTTTTCTTTTACAAAGTATTATACATGTTAATCAAAACATGCAGTTTTATAATCAACGTGCATTGTATTTGCAACATGAACTAGGTAAAATTAAGTTATATATTTGGTTCTATTAGTAACTGTGTATCGAAACCGTCTTATTGTGAAATTTACATAAGCACAACGGTCAAATCACTAACCAGATAACCATTTTGTCAATTGATTAACTTAAAAAACAAATTACATATTATTATGCAGAGAATTTATATCATGTGATTATGAATATTTTTTTCCAAAATTTGCTCTTTTCACATTAGTGTCCTGAAAAGTTACTGAAGTATGATTGTGTGCTCCACTATTTAAAGGATGCTTTATGTTTAAGTACGTGTTTGCTTGTTTAGGATTTAAAAGACTTTTAATGCTCACGTATAAAATGCCTAGTTAAATAATATTACGACTTATTAATACATTAGGACTTATTACACACGGTTAGGCAAAGTTGTGTTCATATTGCACACAATGGAAAAAAAACCCATTATATTTCTATAAGTATACACATATAAATTTTATATCATATAATATGAAAAGAATAATGCATGAAAAATCATAGTTCATTTCAATCTGTATTAAACATAGTGTGGTCCACTGAATTATCAGTCACGTAATGTGTGTTGATAATTCTCACATATGGAGGTTATAAAATAAAATTCAAATTCGCAGGTGTGTAATGTAATTTAGACTAATACTCATATATTATATTTATCAACTAAATTGTGAAAATGCTGCTTCTTGATATAAATTTCGTTGTATTTTGTTTTTTGTTTGAATAGTTTTTTTAAGAAATGAGCTTTTGGTTGAAAATGTTATGACCTTTGCTCATAACTTATAGACGTTTTAGGAAAACACCCACTCCTTTTAATAAATTATACATCTCCTTACATTATATTCAAAAACGATAATGACTTGTTAAATGTATACATTTGTAAAAAGGGGACTCATACTTCATAATGTTCTTTTACAGTTCTGCTTAGTCCAATATATACCTTACATAAACATTTTTAGGAAAGTATGTGCAACCTTGAACCACATTTCAGCTTCAATTCAAGTTCAATGGCATCTACAAAACTTTTAAGTTAAAAGTTTAGGACAAACCAAAGTCATCTAAAATGCCTTTTATTCTAGTGACACTCGCCATCTCAAAAATGTCTTGTTAAATCTATCGACACTTATTTGAGAAGTTTTATTTGGACTCTGAATTGTACGACTGCAAACTTGCAATTGCATACCCAGCTATGCATCTCATTGGGACCAAGACCACCGGTACCGGGATAAAGAACACATTTATTTATACCACCGAACTTTTAGTAATGTGTATATGAAAAAATGACAGTAACAGACCGTCAACCATCTCAAAATTCCATAACACGAAAAACAAACCCAAAGCAGAACAACACGGACCTTCAAAAATATAGAGATAGGATCAAGAGGAGTGAGCATCCTCTGCTGACCAATCACATCAGCAGTGTGTTCTTTGTCGTAATCGGGTTAAAAACCCGGGAAAAGTCCGTCGACAATTAGGTGATTAATTATAGTCTAACAATTATTACGAAAAAGTCATTCTTCATGCGACCCAGTGAAATATTGTATCTGCTGACAAGGTCGTTATATCGAACATAGAGCTTACGAAAAGATGACTTCAAACAAGACTGTTGATAGTCCTGTCAACTTGTTTGTCAGTAGCTTGCCTCGCCTTAGAAACTGTTCATACGAAGAGCATGCCATTGCGTATCGAATTAACTGAGAGACAAAAACAACATATGCAGGTGATGAAGTATATTGCTACATGAAGCAGTGTATAGCTATTACAATTTTTGATAGTTAATTGAATGATTTATTATCAAATAACAGTTGGTGCTTAATGCTTCAAAACCAATGCGTTTTTCTTAAATAAGTTCGATGTTCGTGCATCAACTGATACAATAAATTTAGGAATGCATGTTAAGGATTTATTAAAGATATATATTGACCCCGTAGATATTATTTTCCTATTTTAAATCTTATTTTTTTTAAGTGGGAAAAGCTTTCTTTAAAACTGGCTTTAAAAATGTAATGGAATAGTTATCAGTATCAATAAGTTTCAAATATCAAACATTGCACATTTGTATATGCAACAATTTACTTATAAAATGGCAGACGTGTTTATTATTGTATACATAAATCAGATAATAATATCTAAAAGGACAATACGTAGATATAGATCTCTTAGAATTTATTTCAATGCCATTATGTGAAACATAAGAATGTCAGATCTAAAAAATGTTCACTTATAAATTCTTATTGAATATACTTGAATACTGTAACTGTGTTGGTGTTATTTTGTCCTACGTAAAGATTGTTTTCATTGTCCACACATACACTACGGGGATGCTGTATCCCTTGTTGTAATGAAATTATCATAGACAAGAAATGACCATCCTGATCCAGAAGATGAACAGTGTCACTGTCAATATCACACACCAGGATGTGACCAAGGATATCAGTACAGATACCATATGGGCAAAACTCTGACTTTAGACTTGTGTAGGAGAACCTGTGTTGACCTTTTTTATCTACCACTACTAAAGTATGTTTCTTAAAGTCTGACACACAGATATCCCCGTTGACGTTCTCTGTAATGTGATGAGGACATGTACTATAGAGTTGGTGTCCTTTGTTGTCTCTCTGTTATTCTGTATTTCTTTTCCTTGTATGTTGTACCTGGTGACTTTACCTTCTCCATCCTTCCTCATTCCCATCAGTAAGTCCCCGCTGATGTAAGAGGAGTGTATGCTGGTTGGAATCCATCCCCCTGTTTTAATAAATTCTGAAATGGTACGATCAAACGTTATTCTGTTAATTACGTTATGCTTTTTGTCCGTAAATATGAGATATCCATTCTTATTAACTGTGTGTTAACCGTCGCTTTCACCATTGGTTTTTATTACATGTAGCTGTTTCTCCTTTTGATCGGTTTGGACAAGGCTACCTTTTCCATTATCGACCCAGAGTCTGCCTGATTTACCTAGTGATATATGATATACACTATCAACACCTGGTACAGTGTACTTTGTGACCTTGGTGACAGAGGATGACAATGACAATGTTTGTTTGACCGCAAATTTTTCTTCGTCCCGTTTCTCTGTGGGTTTCAAATTTGTAGAGGCATTCTCAAAGGGTTTTATTTTTCTGTTCTCTGGAATAGTAAAGGGAATGGTTATTTTTCCCAGAACTTTTGCGACATCATCTTTGCTGTGTTGAGCAGCAGTAAATACTGGATAAACTGGTCCCGTAGTCTCAGGCATGGGCTTGATATTCAGGTGTTCTGAGAGTGAGAAAAGAATTGGATTGTTTTGAACTTTTTCACAAGACAGGTATCCCTGGGACGTTTTTACAAGGTTCTCAAGATAACCAATGTATTCGTCATAGGTTTTGTCTTCATTCTCAAACTTTTCTAATAGGGTCGCCTCCATTTCGTTGGCTTTTTCTAATTTGTCCGACATTGCTTTTTCCACTAGGCGTTTAATTGACTCTGTTTCAGCTTTTATGGATGCTCTTATTTTTTCCATAACCGTTTTCATTTTCAATGCATCTTTTTTAATATGTCCTTTCATACCTTGTGATGCTGGGAGATAATATTGATTAATTTTATATATTTCCTCCAGGCACAGAGTAAAGTTCTTGGAATAAATGGTCTCTAGATCACCAAATATATGCCCTCGGTGGTCTTTGATTGCACATTTTGAACATAATAGAACCTGACAGTCCTCGCAAATTATGTCTATATCTTTAGATGGATGATCTTTGCATTTTTCCTGAGGAAGTTTTCGATTACGCTGTCGGTAAGGGACTATTTCATGGTTTTTAGTTACAAGACTCCTCTGGTGTTTATCTCTGCATTGGTCACATATTTGTAGATGACAGGGATTGCAGTAAAACTCGCAATTGGTTTTACAGTCTTCAACACCACACACTAAATAATGCTGGATTATAACTGGTATGTCTTCTACTACACCTTGACCTAGTGGCTTGGATAATGCCATCTGAAAATTTTTTATGTTCGTTTATTAGTTTCATCCTTGACTCTAAATCTTACAACTGAATGCATGTCAACGTGAAAGTTAAGAATAACATAGATTGGAAAACGACGTGGTGTTGTTTTAAAATTGAAATAAACAAATATTATGTATTATGTAATAAACATAAGAAATCTAAATTTTAAATTGTTTTTTACTTACCTTGCTTCGAGAAGTTTTGTAGGACGGTATGTTTGACGCTATACAGTTGATAATGCAAGGTTTGGTGAAATCTGATGTTTGCGTTCTAGTTGTTGATAAAAGTAGACTTAAATGGATCTGCCATTCAACGCTTTCAATCGATTACCTGCATACCCTAGATAACAGTGTTTTTTATTGTGTGTGTGTGTGCGTGAGGGGTTCAGTTAACTGAAAGTTTTGACTTTTTAATAAATTATTAATGAAGCGTCATCGGGTTTAATCGATAATTGCAATCATTCTTCTCCGTAAATGTTCCGCTGTCAATCTATTTGTTCATTTTTTACATCTACCGTTTATGATGAATAGTGCATTTTGTTTCCTTCGGACTGAAAGGTGACACTTCATTAGTCAATACATGACATGTGGCCGCCGAATATATATTTAAATCAGTTCGGCGAGAATTAATTTTCGGCAATATGGCCTACACTTTGCCTACTCATCGTGACATTTCCTAATATTTATTCAAAATTTGCGTGCTGTCAGTTTCTTTAATTTTTGGAGTAGTTGCCCTTTATTTTTTTTTTTAGTGTACTTGCAAATTGAATTGACCTTACTATGTTGTGTTTGGAGCTGAATAAAATGACAGCGTCGAGATTTAATCGAACTCTGTAGAGATCTACTGTGTTAAATCATTTTTTTTTAAATTTGTAATTCGTTTTCGAGTCACTAAATAACAAACTTCTCTTTATTTTGCAATATTCTGCAATGAAAGAGTACACATTATTCATGAATTATATTTGCATTGACTTTTAAAAATTGTCCCTACTACGAACAGCTGAGTATGCAAGTGCAGCACACAGAATTAATGTTCAAACCAGAATTATGAATAGTTTACTCTTTTTTAGGAATTATTACACGAATTGATCAATCCAACCGATCTTCAGCTATAAAATATCTTGTTCGCAGTCAAAACAATATATTCTAACAGTGTTTATTATCTATTTAAGATATATCACTATAGCCAGGTACTCTACACACAATCGCTCTTGAAAATATAGTTCTATGAATGAGTGCAAATACAACATTACAACAAATGTTTAGAATATTGATCTACATGTGAAATTAATACATCGAACAAAACAAAACTAACGTAAAATGATTTAAAAACAAAACAACTTTTACCAGGAATGTTGATAAGACTGAAGTGTTCATATTCTTACGTTACCGCCTCCTTAATATTTTTCACAAAATATGTTTATGTCATTCATCGATTGACATTTGTTTTTACACCAAAGAACATTGCTTATATCATTAAAAATATACATTACTTTTATGAATATTTTGACATGTTGTAAACTTTTAATTTACCGGGTGGCAGTTAATATAAAATTTACATGTCCATTAATTATGCCACAAACTCCTGTGAGAGAGAATATTAGTTACCCAGGTTCAATCAAGGGTGTACGGGGATTCCCCCGGGTTGTGTTTCATAAACCCTGAGACCGAAGGGTATATGGAAACAAGTTGTGAATCATAATGAGGACAATGCCATGGAAGAGGACGAAAACCATGAGGCAGCTGAAGAGGAACCCATTGATGCCAGTGATGATGAAGAAGAAACCAGTCATGCAGACAAAGATGATGATTAAGACTTTGATTCAGAGGATGATATTAGTGATGACATTTCTGAAAATAAAGTAATATTTAAAAACTTGAAAGAAATTGAAATGGAATATGAATATGATTAAATAAAAAATAAACTGTTTTCTTGTCCTTTAGTTTTTTTTAAATTAAGTGTGGACGACTTAATTTTGATGTGGGCTCCTTGAATTACATAGCTTGGTAGCCCACATGGCTAGCAAACATTTCAAGTTAGTTTAAAACCCTGACGACCCGTACACCCTTGATTGGTCCTGGATAACGAATTTATTTCTTATGTAAACCAACTGAATTTGTTTCCATGTACAACCAAGGGTGTATTACACTTTCAAATTATGTCTTTACGCATTTAATGCATTGTAACGTCACATTTAATGCATTGTGACGTAGCCTTATTTACCCCGGCTCAAGTCGGGTATAGGGAAATTTACATCCCGCTCATTAGCTAATAAAATCTTGCGTTACAAGCTATAAAGGCAAATAATGTTTATTATTCATTGTTTATGATGCGTTTTTCTTTTCTTTTGATAACAGAATGGTTCTGCAACAGCTGCAAAGATTTCTGATCGCACTCGTGTAGACGTCGGCTATTTGTTGCGGATGCAGTTGTAAAGTCGCGATAAATTAAAGTTCAGCAAGCTTTGCATACATTTTGTAAATCAAACATCGTTTTAAAAAAATAAA
Source organism: Magallana gigas (assembly GCF_963853765.1). Classification (NCBI taxonomy): domain Eukaryota; kingdom Metazoa; phylum Mollusca; class Bivalvia; order Ostreida; family Ostreidae; genus Magallana; species Magallana gigas. Next base: position 51,650,971 of record NC_088853.1, on the reverse strand, counting down.
GCTATTTAACATGTTATTAAGTATTCTTCGTGACAAAGTAACAAGTACAGTTCATCAGACTTCAGCTGAGCAGAGTGAAAATTCAGGTATAATTTCAAAGGTCATTATTTTACGGGGCTTATTTTTTTTCTTTACACCGCCGCACATATCAAAGATTGCAGTTTACCAGCACACAAACGATTCATTGCAAATTTTGTGTGTAGTGTCCGAGTGTTTATATAAACTCTCCCTCCCAGAATTCCTGCGACAACGCTTGGCGAAGAGGAAATCTATTAAGCGTAAATGTGGTCGGGAAAATCCTTGTGGAAGGTTTATATTCGGAAAATTTACAATGTGAATTTAATTAATTTTGAATTTTACAAAAGTGACCCCCTTCTAGATCAGCACATAAAACAACTGTCAAATTACGCTGTAAATAAATATCCACTTTCACACATGCTGAAAAAAGAAAGCATTCTATTGCTTAATAAAACTAAGTGATTGCATATTTAAAAAAACATCAATGAGAATAAGGTTGAATTGGATACTGTACTGTAATGTAATTATGTAGATTATAACATTTGTTTTAAACATAATAGAACAGAGCAGAGAGTGAGATAAACTACCGATGACTCTCGATGGCTAAAGAAAATCCGCGTATTTCTTGATTAGTACGTGTACTTTATAAATTTCTGTCATTATAGGGTTAATCGAAAAATTGTTTAACGTGAATATACGCTTATTATGAACATCGTTTATCATTTCCCACCGTATACCAGTCGTATTGTATCGTGTATATATACTGCTCTACCGTGCGTGGATTCTTCCCTATCGTTTATTTTTTTTTTTATTGAAAAATCAATAACGTTCTGGATACTGTATTACAATTGGAGTTTTCTGTGATATGTGGTATACGATTATTTAAGTTGTGTCCTTTGTTGTCACAAAAAAGGTTTTTAAATCTGCTGGCTTGTGATTTAATAAGTAAACGTTATTTATTAACCGAGCATTGTAAGAAACATCAATTGTTATTCGTTCAGGAGGAAAATAAACATGTTATTTACATGTAACATGACTAATTACAACTATTGTGTGAATATTGTACTGTCATATCTATAATAAGTCCCGCATCATAAAAATCTTTTAAAAAGCGTTTGTATTTAATGACAATCGTCTTTGAATAATCTACAGTCATTGGACAAAAGTATTTGATCATCGGTGACGTCAAAATGGCGGCGATTTGTTTACATTAACTACTCAATAAAAACTACTCTCCTGATTTTAAAATTCCGTGTCTTACCTTAATATTTTGTGAGATTGCCCTTCATTTCAATAACTTCTAGAAGACGGGTTGGAATTGTGGCATAAAGCTGACGAACATAATCTACCGATATGTTTTGCCTGAATCGTGTCACTTCTGCGATCAGCTGATCTTTAGACTCGATGGTGTTTATTGTAGACTGCAGGTGTCTTTTAAGTTTCAACCAAATATTCTCAATGATATTGATAGCGGGAGACTGAGCTGGCCATTTTGTAGTGTTTATATTATTGTTTTTCCATATATGCACTGAGTAATCGGGATCTATGAATATTGTCATCTTGAAACACATAATTTCCATGAGGAAAATGTCGAACAATAACGGGTCACAAATTGTTTTCTAATATATCAATTTATTTTTCGGAGTTTATATTACTGTTTACACAATATACAAATTAATTGCTCATGTGTTTTAAAGTCGTATTTTTTAGATGGTGAAAACTCTGATTTGGGCATGTACAACGATTGAAATATGTGTCATATGTGTGAGAAAAAGCAAAATTCCACCTAGATTTGCATATACAATTATAATTTAATGAAAGTGATGTTGGGGGAACTATTCAGACGTAAACAGTCAAAGAAATCACTTTTTCTTGGGATTTTATCGCATTTTCATTGTGTGTATTAAGCTACCCAAGTCAACCTGTAACTAACCAACAACGCCATAGCCAGTTAGTTCCGTGGTTTTTCAAATTGTCCCTACGAATTCGATGCACATTACTTTTTGGTAAAAGCGATTGTTATTTATTGTTTACATTTACCGGCCAAAGTTGTCGACTTTGCATTGTAGTTAATGTTTTAAATCTACAATTGACGTTGCTATTCTAACAATAATTTGATATTAGATTTTGATCAATGGGTTAGTTTTATTTCCTCAATGGTTAGGTATCTATCTGATTTTACTCAATACAGTTTTTTGAATTAATTGTCTGTAAAATTCAACTGTACGAGTAAGATATTTTTTTTTTCACCTTGAACCAAAATACTTGGGAGTAAAATTAATAAGTCAGTATTAATACACACGCGCATGTGTGATAAGATAAAAACACACAAAGCCTGTGTATTAGACTACCGCAGATCACTCACGCTTTGTGAAGAAGGTTAATGTAAGTGGTGGTATTTGATTTAAAATGTTTGCAGTAAATTTAATTTTATTTAAAACAATATAACCCATTCATGACATCGACGAGAGCACAAAGAATATCCTTTTCAATAACAGCCATTCCAAAATATCAACCCTTTTTTATGTATGTTGCTAAATCAGATTAATTTAAACACTTTAAGATTTTTTTTTTGATCTCGAGCATCACTTTTCGAACACCTTAGGAGTACAAACCCGCCATTGGTCTACGTAAGACGATGCTTCAGAATAGAAATAATATTGCTTTCAGTAATTTTCAGTACGATGTCTTAATTTACGCTCTATCATTTAAATCAATTATGATGAATAAACATCTACATGTAATCAAAAGTATAAATGACGTTGAAAAGCTAAAGATTCCGCCATAGGCAATTTTTAATTGAGTTTTATTGATTGTAACGTAATAATAAGAATTCGATGTTCGTAACAAGCACTTGTTTTAGGTGCGCGATATTCCTGAGTAAAGCAAATTAGGTCCCTGGTACTATATTTTCAGCATTCAACCAAATAATCAACGGTGTCTAACATTAGTTTTTTATGTGATTTATCTTAAGCACATGAACGTGTGTAAATACATACAAAATAATTCATAATTTGCATTTTTCTCTTTCACAGTTGAAATTCGTTAAAACACATTTTCTGCTATCTCCAGAAGTATTTGTTTCTCATCTTTATTACAGCTGGTACAACATTTTATAGATACATGTATATATTGCAATCATTAAAAAATATAAGCATGTAGAAGATAAATTTCATTAAGTATACTTTCTTTCTTTTGAGAAATCGTTTGTTTGAAAGATTTTGATGGTGATTATCATTCTCGTGCTTAACACCGATTCAAGTTAAAGCATCACATAGAATTATATATGTCAGCCTTTGAAACAGTGATATCACGGTTTTCTGATCGTTGAAAAATTAAAAGTGTAGTGATCACTGCAGATATTTGTAAACTGTCACCATGTTAGTGCCATTTTGTCCCACGTGAAGATTGTTCTCATTATCCACACATGCACTACGGGGATCAGTGATGTTATGTTCTGATGTGAGTAGCATAGACAAGAACTGGCCGTTCTTAATCAGAAGATGAGCCGCGTTAACATTAATATCGCAGACCAGGATATGACCAAGGATATCGGTACAGATACCAAAAGGACGAAGCACTGACCCATGACCTGTAAAGTAGAACCTGTGTTGGCCAGATTTATTCACAACTACAACAGCGTTCTTGTCTAAGGCAGAGACACAGATATCGCCATTAATATTTTCTGTAATATAGTGTGGATTTCTACTGTACAGCCCCAGTCCTTTGATGTCCCCTTGAATGTTTTGTATTTCTATCCATGTCTTGTTGTACCTGGTGACTTTCCCCTCCCAATCCTTGCTCATTCCCACCAGTATGTCCTTGTTGATGTGAGAGGAGTGTATACTTATTGGTTTCCAATCTCCCGTTTTAATGAATTCAGTAATTATATAATCTTGCGTTATTCTACTGATGACATTTTTTTTTGTCTGTATAGATCAATTCCGCATCTAGTGTGACTGTGTGGTAGCCTTCAACTTCACCATTGGTTTTTATCTTTAATAGCATACTGCCCTTAAGATATGTTTGGATGAGGTAACCCGTCTTATTACTGACCCAGTCTGCCTGATTGATCTGATGATAGATGAAAATTACTGTTATCACCTGGTACTGTGTACTTCCATACCTCAGTAACACAAAACGATAGAGAAAGTGTGTGTTTCTTTCCCTTCCGTTTTGTCTGCTTCCCTGTAGGTTTCAACACTGTAGAGGAAGTCTCCATGGGTGTTGTCTTTCTGTTCTCTGGTTTAGTGTTAGGAACAGTTATATTACCCAATAATTTTGGACGTCGTCCTGGCTGTATTGACTACCAGTAAATACAGGAAAAACTAGTTTTGTGGTCTCAGGCATGGATTTCATTTTTAGGTTTTCTGAAAATGAGAAAATGATAGGATTGTTTTGGACACTAACAAAGGAAAGGTAGCACTGAAACTTTTTGGCAATATTTTCAAGGTAATCATTGTATTCGTTATAGGTTTTGTCTTGACTCTGAAGCTTTTCCAAGAGGGTCTTTTCTATTCTGTTGGCTTGTTCTAAATTGTCCGACATCGCTTTTTTAACTAGAAGTTTAAGCGATTCTGCTTCAGCTTTTATGGATGCTCTTATTTTATCCATATACGTTTTCATTTTCAAGACATCTTCTTTAATATCTCTCTTCATCTCTTCTGAGATTGAGAGATGATATTGATTTATGTTGTAGATTTCATCAAGGCACATGATGAAATTATTTGAGTAAATTGTCTCAAGATCGGCAAACATATGTCCTCTATGGTTTTGTATTGCGCATTTGGAACATAATGGAACTTGACAGTTCTCGCAAATCATGCCTATATCCTTAGAAGGATGATGTTTGCATTTCTCTTCAGGAAGTTTACGTTTACGCTCTCTGTAAGGGACCACTTCATGGCTTTCAGTTTCTGGACTCTTCTGATGTTCATCTCTGCATTGTTTACACATCGGTTGGTGACAAGGATTGCAGTAAAACTCGCAGTTATTCTTACAATCTTCAGTACTACACACTAAATTATGCTGGGCTATGTCTGGAATATCCTGTACAACACCTGTACCTACTTGTTTGGATAACGCCATCTGAAAAATGGTCATTTATTTACTTTTTAAATTTTACGTACTACTTAATATCTTATATCAAAGAAAAAGTAGAAATAAATCTTCATCGGCAAATGACGTGGTACTGTTCTCACAATTAAAAATATGAATAATGTTTATTATTTAACAATAATGTTAAATTAAGAATGTATCTTATGACTCACCTTTCTTTTTGAAGTTTTGCAATGTTTCTAGTTTATATTGGACGTTATACAGTTTATAAATCAAGACTTTACGAGATCTGTGGTTCTACTGCCAAGTGATAGATTAAAAATTTAAATCCTGGAGCATGATTGTGCCCGGTGCCGGAAAATTTAAGCCATATGATATCAATTGATCAGGTTTAAATATTTGCTCTATTTTAGTGGAACACTTGTTTAAGTTTGATGATGTCAAAATCAAAATATCCTTTGGTTTGTTTTGTTTTTATTAAACACTGATTTTTTAAGCTATGTTATTAAAGAAAACGCTAAACTACCCTGTAGATACCATACTTATTTTTTAATACCCTAATATAGAGCCTAGAGGTTTAATTATGGAAGAAAGCAAACGTAGTTCTATTTTACAATTCAAACCAGATGGCAATTATCCCCATCCCCCTTCCCCGTTAAGCCATACATTACTGAAAAATGTCTTCATAACTGAGTTTAATTACGATCGCCGAAGATAATCGATGACGACTCACTTTTATGCTCTGTTGCTAAGCACTGGATATCTAGGATGTTTCAAGTTAGAAAACACTGAACAGAATCGTCTGACGTTAGACAAAGTTGTCACTGCAGAAGAGGAAAAAGAAATACAATAGCCCAAAATTGAATGACTAATTCATAATTTTACTTGGATCGTTTCGGCATAACACTGCATGGGGTATTCGGAAAAGGGGGTGCTACATTTGTAAGATACAATGCATGTTTTTTTTCAAATTGCGACTAAGCAGATTTTTTTTAAAACCCAGAAGTTAGTCGACAAAGATAAACTTGAGACAAATAAAAAATAATTGATATGATTGATATGTGAAATAAAGCGGATTAAAGTCTATTTATCAAAGTCATTTTATCTAGTACATGTTACACACTAACGGTGGATGCAAAGTAATGTTTTGTATGTTAGATTTGTAATTGAGAAATCGCAACGAGTTTGTACATACGCACTGTTATTCACAGCTCCATATCTACGTCGGATTGTACGTTTTGGGTTTCTGTCGTTTGTTACTGTATAATTAATTGTCAGCTGGTTTACTGTGCTTGCAAGTATTCATGATTTTTATTCAGACAATGAGATAGTGGAATGAGAAAACCATTCATATATGTCAACTTGTGCAAGGCTTATTTTGAAAACGTTTACCTATCAAAAGGGTAATCTTTTTAAGGTACATTAAAATCCAAATCTTTACTTTACACCGATACTTACTTCAAGTAAAAAAGAAACATTTCATGTAAAACTGTATTAGAATACAAATTTAAATGTATTGTTAGTTTTGCTTGAATCCAAAGTTAGATATAACTTCATTAACGACATTTTAAAATCGGAGAGATGTTATTTAGTCTCTGGATTGGAAACTTGCAAATCCAAATGGAAATTGGATAACCTTTGCTGTTGCAAACCCAAAACTTTTCTATTCATCAAATGCGTCTCTCTCTCTGTCTCTCTCTCTCTCTCTCTCTCTCTCTCTGTGTCTCTGTCTCTCTCTCTATCTCTCTCTCTCTCTCTTTAACCATGAACCAAGGAGGTAAACAAACAAAATATTATCTCTCTCTCTCTCTCTTTCTCTCTCTCTCTCTCTTAAACCATAAACCAAGAAGGTAAACAAACAAAATATAAATTAGATGTTTAACAAAAGCGTTTTAATTCACCAAGGTAACAACGGTATTTTGACGTCATATTAACGTTAGCAAGGTCTCTGGTGTTGACCTCACAATTTCGGCATACTTTCTAAGCATTACACATATCAAGTAAATAAAAACAATTTATTTTAACACAAACATTCAAAATGGTGCACAGATGTTACAATAAACTGTTCAATGTTTTATTTAGGTTTATATGTTCTTCTTTTTCTAGTCTTTCAGTAGTATTAGACTCGCACATTTTATAAAAGGGGAAAACAGTAAACGATTTCTTTCCACATACGTTCATATGTTCACTGAGGTTTTTTTTTACGATATTCCAGTGAATTAATATGCTGTTTTTGTATCCGAATTCGTTCCCGTAATGTATTTCCTGTTTCTCCAATATAAAGTTCTACACAACCAGAACATGTGGTTACATGAATTAAATTTCTGGTATGGCATGACATGTCATTGTTGATAGTAAACTCTTTCCTACTAAAGTTTTTGTCCTGTTTTGATATACGGGCAGGTACCTCACCGTGGATCTTGGCAATTGGTTACTTTGTAATCTAACACAAGCATATTCTTTTTTTTCATGTTTGATTTCAATGCCAGAACTTGGAACATAGGTTTTTTAATATCCAGATCTTACAAAAAGTACTTTTATATGTAATGCTCACTGAAGATATTTGTACACTGTCATTGTGTTGGTGTTATTTTGTTCGACGTGAAGATTGTTCTCATTGTCCACACTCACACCACGTGGTTTCTTTATCCCTTGTTGTGAAGAGAGAAGTAAATACAAGAACTACCCGTCCTGATCCAGAAGATGAACTGTGTTACAGTTATTATCACAAATCAAGATGTGACCGAGGATATCAGTACAGATCCCATAAGGAATAAGCACTGACTTCTGCCCTTTGTAAGAGAATCTTTTTTGTCCTGATTTATCAACCACCACTACAGCGTGTTTGTCATAGTCTAATACACATATATCACCGTTAGTATTTTCTGTTATGTAGTGTGGATATCTACTATAAAGCCGTTGTCCTTTGTTGTCCCTCTGTGTCTTTTGAATTCCGTTTCCTCTTTTGTTGTACCTGATGACTTTACCCTCTTCATCTTTGCTCATGCCCGTCAGTATGTCATCGCTGATATGGGAGGAGTGTATGCTAAGTGGTTCCCAATCTGTTTGTGGTCACTTATCTGGACCGTTCATGACCGTATTGATCCTTCTATTACCTATACTAACACCATTTGGCACCAAATCTTCGTTGTGTTTGCAGTAACAATTGAAGTAATATTTTACACCAAAGCATGTTTGCTTTCAAAGTTTATACGGTCAGGTTTTGAGCGCATTGTTAATGAAGAACAAAGTTTCTTTTATATTTGATTTCATTTAATCTGCGAAGTTTGATTTCATCTCTGGATTGCACACTTGCACTCGCAAGGCAATCCTCGGCTAATAAATGCAAACCGAAGTCTCTCTCTCTCTCTCTCTCTCTCTCTCTCTCTCTCTCTCTCTCTCTTTTTTTCTTTTATCAATATCAATTATCTTATATCAATTGAATTAATTTTGGGAAAATGCTTTTTTTTCTTAAAACAATTAAACATTCATAAAATGCATAAAATCTTATTTCCAGTTTTTGATACTTGTTTAAATAATTTGAAATTGAATTTTAGATGGAATGGTAAAATCCATCATATTTCCTAGATAGAAGAAAATTTAAAGTATTGATTTAACTGATGCATTTCAGTATGCGTTGAAAAGATATATGTTGACCATATAATACAATATTCTTCTATGTAAAATACTTCTGAATTCTGATAAGTGATACTATTTCCTTAAAAAATCTGACAACTGAAAATGAAATGCAATGTAAAAGATATAATAATAATAATACCAATTAGTTGAATTAAACATGTAAAACATTTTACATATGATAATGCAAAAGTTTTAATATATTTCGTTCACTATAGCTACTTCTCAATCTGAGCACAAATGAATCATCTGTAATGACACTAGATTGATATAGATCTCTCGAAAAAAAGAATTTCAGTTTATGTTTAATCGAGTTTGATTTCAATGCCATACCGATGAATAAAGGCTTTTAGGAATGCTGATTTTACAAATGATGCTCATTGAAGATATTTGTACACTATCACTGTGTTAGTGTCACCATGTCCTACATGAAGATTGTTATCATCATCCACACACACACATAAGGGATACTCTCTCCTTTCTTGGGATGTAGCTAGAAGAGTCAAGAACTGACCATCCTGATCCAGAAGATGAACCGTTTTACTGCTCGTTTCACAGACAATGATGTGACCGAGGATATCAGTACAGATACCATAGGGACGAATACCATAGGGATGAATCTTTGACTCTTGACCTGTATAGGAAAATCTGTGTTGTCCTGATTTATTCACCACTATCACGGCTTGTTTGAGACAGTCTGATACACAGATATCACCGTTGATGTTTTCCGTGATGTAGTGTGGATATTCACTATACAGTTCTTGTCCTTTGTTGTCCCGTTCTAAGCTCTGTATTTCTTTCCCTGTTTTGTTATACCTGGCGACTTTACCATTCATTAACGCTCTCATTGCAACCAGTATATCCCCGTTGCTTTGGGATGTATGTATGCTGAGTGGTATCCACATCCCTATAGTGAATTCAGGAATAGTTTTTTCATGCGTTATTCTATTGATGATACGTTTCTTTCTGTCAATGAAGATCAGATCGCCGTCCAGGGTAACGTTGTGGTAGCCTTCAATTTCACCGCTTGTTTTTATCATCTGTAGCTGTTTCCCCTGTAGATCAGTTTGAACAAGGTTGCCACTTGCATTACTGACCCAAAGTATGCCTGATTTACCTCCTGATATATGACATACAATATCAACACCTGGTACTATGTACTCTTTAACATTGTTGATAGAGGAAGACAGAGAAAGTTTTTGTTTTACTTCTAATTCATCTCCGTCCGCTTTTTTCAGTTTTCTTGTAGGTTTCAACTGTGTAGAAGTAATGTCCATTGGTTTTATTTTTCTAGATGCTGGTTTAGTGGTGGGAACAGTTACCGTACCCAGTAGTTTAGCGACATCATTCCTGCTGTATCGACCAGCAGTAAATACTGGATAAACAGGTTCTGTCGACTTAGGTATGGGTTTAATATGAAGTACTTCTGAGAGAGAAAAAAGGATTGAGTTGTTTTGAACTTTATCGTAAGACAGGTATCCCTGGAACTCTTTGACAAGGTTTTCAAGGTAACACTTGTATTCGTCATAGGTTTTGCCTTGACTCTGAAGCTTTTCCAATAGGGTCTCCTCCATTTTGTTGGCTTGTTCTAAATTGTCTGTCATCGCTTTTTCCACTAGACGTTTAACTGACTCTGCTTCAACTTTTATGGATGCTCTTATTTTCTCCATACACGCTCTCAATTTCAAAATATCTTCTTTAATATCTCTTTTCAAATCTTGTGAGGTTGGAAGATAATATTGATTAACGTTGTAAATTTCGTCGAGGCAGAGAGTAAAGTTCTTTGAATAAATTGTCTCTAGGTCGTCAAAGGTGTGCCCTCGATGGTCTCTTATCGAACATTTGGAACATACTGCAACTTGGCAGTTTTCGCAAATCATGTCAATATCTTTAGACGGATGATCTTTGCATTTCTCGACAGGAAGCTTTCGTATACGTTGTCGGTAAGGGACTACTTCATGATTTTTAGTGACCGGACTCTTCTGATGTTCATTGCTGCATTGTTCACACAACTGTTGGTGACAAGGATTGCAGTAAAACTGGCAGTTGTTCTCACAGTCTTCAGTGTCACACACTAAATAATGTTGGGCTATGACTGGTACGTCCGGTACAACACTTGGACCTACTGGCTTTGATAACGCCATCTAAAATTTGTTCATGTACTTTAATTAGCCCCATCGTTGACTTATAATCTTCAGAATTGAATACATGTCAAAGTGAAAGTAAAGATCATTCCAGATTTAGGTGAAATTGTTTACAAATTAGAGTAAAGGAACACTGATCGATATATGTATCATGGATAAAGAATTTTTTGTGTATTATGACTCACCTTGCTTTAGGAAGTGTTGCAGTAATACGAACTGACTTTGTACGTGATGTCGTTGATAAAGCGAGACTTCACGGGATCTCTTTTAAACGTCCTAGATGCAGATAAAAATAGCTTTAATGTATGATTTGGCCAGGTAGCATGGATTCAAAGTCTTATTTGTATTATTAGGTCGCCGTGACTGTACCAAGCTTAATGATCAGTATGATGTCAGTATCTTTCTTTTAACTATTTTAGTGGAACTTTGACAATTTTATGTCAATGTTAGGACATTGCTTATCTTTGAATTACATACAGTCAAAAGACACCGGTATTGTCTTTCATTAAAGATCTAGCAATCAATGATTGATATTACGTTAATTTAATTTAATAAACCGATACCAGTATTCGATCCTGAAGATGATTGGGCAAGTTTTGAGATATAATTTTTTTTGATTGAAATTTTCGCACTTCACAGCTATCAATAAAAAGATATTAGCATTTTTGTTTAATTAAGTCCGTGCCGTATACAGTTTAGTGTTGTCGAATCCGTTTTAAGATGGTTGACAGTTTTTGTATTGTCATTTTTTCATTTCTCTCAAGATTTGATTTTCTACATGTAACACAAAACCTTAGAATATGTTACAAACTTATCAAATCTTAAAAATGTGCGTAATGAATAAAGTATAATAAAAAGTATACTGAAAATTCCCAAAATTGCCTGTTTCTGTCATTTTTGTTAAAAAAAACCTTCCACACGAACATAACCACCCCCCCCCCTAAAAAAAAATTACGGTCATAACGGATTCGGAATCACAAATTTTTGGATATAGCGAACTAATTTTGAATCCCGTAAAGGTGATTAATTACGAAATTTAATATTTCTATACTATAATAAATTTATTTAAAGCTTAAAAGATTTGCACTACTATTAAACAAAATAGTTTGAATAAATGTATTTTCACATTAGTTCTTTAATTCACAATCTGATTTTTAAAGGCATCAAAAGAATTTACTTTCATTCTAAGCCTCAATTAGCAAAAATTGTAGTCTAGTGAAAAAAACCCATCTAAATAGGAATTCACTATACTCATAGTTATTATTATGAAATCGTTATACGGATATAACAAATCACGAATATAACAAAGAAAATACGTTGGTCCCTAGGACTTCTCTATAACTGCGTTTAACTGAAATGAATTACTCTAGGAACTATTTAGTAATGCGATTCCTGTTGGGCATTAGTAAAAAAAACTTCTTTTACAAAATTTGTGATGCACTGATTATGCTTAAAAAGTTTTAATTTATGCATTTTATTTTGATGAGAGAGAGAGAGAGAGAGAGATTGAAAGGTGTCTCAATAAATTTATCTTGGCACGTGGTCAGAGCATGGATGCTGTTATGTAATGGTTATACACACGTGTAAACACATGGGTTATTTTTCTTCAAATTGTGTTGAGTTTCTGATTTTTAATGTACCTGTCTGAATCATACAATTTTGTTTTTGATTTCAGGCAGTCTACTTATCGTAATTGTTTTCCCTCGGACTGAAATGTCACACTTTCATTGGTTTAAACATGGTACGTAATTGCCTCGTATATCTCTATGTTTGCTCCGTGAGGATTAATATTAGGCAATATGACCGTCATTGGCCATCACTTAGCCTACTAATGTTGAATTTCATATTATATAACCCAAAAACCGTGTCCGTTCTCAAATATTTAAAGTTGTTGCCCCTTGGAGTTATTTTTAAATTAGAGTAGTTGCCCTTTGAATTGACGTACCATAGTGTTTGTGTCTGCTGCGTTCGTGTATAATGGCATCCAGATTTGTACTAAGCACTGCAGAGGAAAAACAGGAAAAGCGATTAAAATTGAACTGTAGCAAAACGTTACAGGTAAACAAAGGAGCGGCTAAAGTTTTCAAAGAATATTTGAAAGTAAAGGGAGAAAATGAGAACTTTCTAGACTTTGACAACGTGAAATTAGACGCGATTTCTAAATGGATCTACGTAGAGAAGATGGATCACATTACAAAGTAAATTCTCTGGAGACAATTTGCCATGGCATAAACAGATATTTGAAGTTGCCCCCCTTCAATACAAAATTGGATATAGTGAAGGATTCCTCGTTTACCGACAGCATCCGTGCTCTGACCACGTGCCAAGATAAATTTATTGAGACACCTTTCAATCTCTCTCTCTCTCTCTCCCTCTCTCTCTCTCTCTCTCTCTCTCTCTCTCTCTCTCTCTCTCTCTCTCTCTCTCATCACGGCTGTTTTAGCCGAAGCCAAAGGAATGGGGAAGGGACACGTGGTTAACCATCCTTTTATCTCAGACACTGACTTAAAATCTTTGTTTACATGTATGCATTTGTCTATTAATACAGCACAAGGTCTCTTCAATAAAGATCAGTTTGACATCCGAATGTTTTTCTGCAGGCGAGGGAATGAAAACATGCATTACATGACCAAATATATGTTCCGAGTTGAAACTAACGAGGACACTGCTCGAAAAGTCGTGAAAAAAGTTGTTGATGAACTAACTAAATACCATCGTTTGGACAAAGAAACTTCTTTTGGAATTATGCCAGAAAATGAAGGTTTGTTTTGCTTTTAAGTATGTCTATATTTTAAAAGAATTGAGTCATAGAGAAAATCTTATCATACTTATAAATTCTTATTTAAAATCTATCAATATTTATACATGTATGTATTTGTGATCTTTTTTGGTGGGATCAATCTACTGTCAAGTTTTGTCTTTGGAGATGTACTAATCAAAGCTGCATTCAGAATGTGACAGATAATTTTGATTGACACAATATACATTAATTTTTACTACTAAAAATTTACGTGTTTCTTGATTGGGGTTAGAAATGTTCCCTTTGACAGGCTATGACAGCGACCAACAGAGGGTTTTCTCGAATCTGATGCAGTGTGGTTCTGTAATGTCCCTGTTGGTGAAAAGAAATTGAGAAGTTTTCTCAGCTGCTTGGCCAAGGCTACTAACTTGTCAAAAGTATATACAAACCATTTCGTAAGAGCAACTGGAGCATCTATTCTGTCCAAATGTATGTATGGACCCTCACAAGTTATGTCTGTCACTGGACACAAGTCCGTACAGTGCCTGGGTGTCTATCAGCGAATTAGTGATGCAGAAAAAATTTAGATGAGTGAGTCAATCAGCGAAAATCTTGCACCAACATCCCGCTTGCCAACGTTACCAAGTTCCATGAGGCATGCTAATATGGCCAATTCATCTTCTTCATCAACGGTTTGTGAAACTCAAATAATGGAATGCGATCTTACCGGATGGCAAATTGATCAACTTTTTGCAGATTTTGAAACAAAGTCCAGTTGAAGAGAAACAACAATTCAGACCAATATGCTTCAGTAACTGCACCGTGAATATCAGTAATATCAACATTAAAACAAAATAGTTCAATAAAAGAATATGTATAGATTTGAGTGGTTTTAATTGTTTATTATTAATTGTTGAAAAGAACTATATAATATATATGATAAGAATTAAATTTGGCCCCCATAATTTGCCATTTTTTAAGTGTTACGGGTACAAAAAAAGGTAACTTCTTTTTTAAAAGAGATGATATAAAATATATTTTTCATATATCTATTTGATTGTTTTGCTCTTACTGGCAGTATGTGACGTCAAAAGTGACGCTATTTTTTAGAATTCAATCAAAATCAGTCAAAAATTGATATTCTAATATTTTTACGAATGGGGAACATAGAGCGCATGCTTGAACAAGATAATTTTTTTGTCACGTATTAGTCTTGGCTAGATACATCTCTGATTAAAATATTTTGTTTGTTCAAGCATGCGCTCCATGTTTTCTGAAAGAAAAAGTGCTTGAAAACAAGCTGTTATATGCTATAAATGCAAAAATGGCGGGAAAAGGTTGTCTTTACGATGTCATATTTGTATATTGTTGGCACTTGAATCAAAATGAATATTATGTACACACATCACATATATATCTGAACTAAAAAATCAAAGAATTACAGTAAAATGATGATGTTCATTTTAGGGGGCCATTTTAGGCCCATATCATATGTAGTCCTATAATAGTTTATTTTTGAAAATACTGTTTGTTATTGATATAAAGATGGTTGAAATTTATTTACTGTTGAAAAAATAAAAATGTGTGGAATTTAATTAATGGATGAACAGTTCTTGCGAGTAAATGTATCACTTGATAGTTCTTGGGAAAACAAAACACTTCGCCTCACCATCTATGAGATTGATCAACACAATATATTTCCAGAGTGTGTCAGTAACTAACCTAATAAGTAATAATATTGAAAGCGCAAATAAAGTTCCTTTTTCATATAATATCGCGCTATTTCAGATAACAAAAACCTTTAATATTTTACTTTTTACTGAAAACCATATCACATCGTGATATTTGTCTTCATCTTAAAATCTATAGCATATTTTCAAAAAATCAATCTGTGAAAATAAATTAATCGCAAATAAACGTATATTCATGATTTGCGTAAAACGTTCTATATTAAAGGCTCTTGAGAAATATTAAGTAATAGCAAACATTTTCTAGAAATGTTTGATAAAGCATTCGAATAAAATAATGTTTCAGGTACATGTATCTGTATTTTTTCTTCTATATTTTGATTGTAACAAAAGTTTTAACAGAAACCAAATAGCGCCAATATTAATCTAATTAAAATTTGACTTGTAATCGTAGAGGAGTGGAATTACAAGTCTAATTTTAATTAGATTGCAAATAGTGGGTTTTTTCTATTTAATCTTAGAGACCACACATAAAACTAATAAAATTTAATAATAATATACGTATTAAAATTTGTTTAATAAATCGTTGTAATGAATATTAAATTCAGTATTCAGTACGACGATGTAAAGCGAAAATGATTAAACAACCATCACGGAGTCGCGGGAAAATACGGTACCCGCGTTGGCCGTAAAGTAAATTCTCCCTGTTTTCTTCTTATAAGTCAGTTTACTAACTTCAGGATAGGTAAGAGATTAAAATAATGTTTAACTTTGACCAAGTACATACACAGTAATGTCAAGATCAAATCAATATTTTATCACATTTAATAACTGACGTCCGATTTTTAAAACCAATATAACATTAGACAGGTATGATAAATTCAATTCAATACAGCAACCAACTATATACAATTATGTAAATTAAAATTAAAGAATAAGATTTTTTAGATTTATATCTTTATTAGATATTTCTCAAATTCTGGTTGAATTTTTTTTATATCAGCACTCATTTAAATTGATAAATCAAAAAAAGTATAATGTAATTATTTCTATAACTGGAATAGAGTTATCAATATTTTACTCTCAGTACATGTAATAGTTCAATTATTTTTTTATTGGTTTCATTAAATATTTGAACACTGTTATTGTATTGGTGTTGGACTGTCCCACGTGAAGATTGTTGCTCTCATCCAGACACACACTTCGAGGATACTTCACCCTTTGTTGTGGTGTGATTAGTAGAGACAAGAACTGACCGTCCTGATCCAAAAGATGAACCGATTTACTGTATGCATCACACACAATGATGTGACCGAATACATCGGTACAGATACCAAAGGGACGAAATTCTGACTGCTGACCTGTGTAGGAGAACCTGTGTTGTCCTGTTTTATTCACAACTACTACAGCATGATTGTTAAAGTCCGACACACAGACATCACCGTTGACGTTTTCTGTGATGTAGTGTGGATTTTGACTATATAGTTTCTGTCCTTCGTTGTCTCTCTGAATGTTTTGTATTTCTTCCCCTTTTTTGTTGTACCGGGTGACTTGACCCTCTCCATATTTTCTTATCCCAACCAATACGTCCTCATTGATATGAGAGGAGTGTATGCTTATTGGTTCCCAGTCTCCTATTGTAATGAATTTAGTGATTGAATAATCAAGAGCTATTCTATTGATGACGTTTTTCTTTGTGTCTGTATATATTAGATCGTCGTCAAGGGTGACTGTGTGGTAACAACCAGATCCACAACTGGCTAGTATCTGAAGATATCTCCCCTGTAGATCTGTTTGAATAAGTTTACCACTATTATCACTGGCCCAGAGTCTACCTGATTGACCTACTGAGATATGATATACCCTTTCAACACCAGGTACAGTGTACTGTCTGACCTTGGTAACAGAGCAAGACGGTAACAGTGCTTGTTTGACGTCAAATTTCTCTCTGTCAAGTTGTTTCTGTTTTTCTTCAAATTTCAATTGTGCAGAGGCAGTCTCTATGGATTTTATTTTTCTCTTTTCTGGTTTTATGTTAGGTGCAGTTATTCTGCCAAATAGATTAGCGACATCATCCTTGCTGTTTTGACCAGCAGTAAATACTGGATAAACAGGTTTTTTGGTCTCAGGAATGGGTTTGGTTTTTAAATGTTCGGAAAGTGAGATAATAATCGGATTGTCTGTGACTTTATCAAATGACAAATAACCATGGATATCTTTTATTTTGTCCTCAAGATAATTGTTGTAGTTCTCGTAGTTTTTGTCCTGTCTCTGAAGTTCTTTTATTAGTGATTGTTCTATTTTCTTGACTTGTTCTAAATTGTCTGTCATCACCATGTCAGTCAGTTGTTTAAGATACTCTGCTTCGATTTTTATAGATGTTCTTATTTTGTCCATTATTTCTTTTATTTCTTTGGTATCTTCTTTTATATCCTTTTGCATATTTTGTGAGATTGGGAGAAGATACTGATGAATATCGCAGATTTTATCAACAAAGATAGTAAATCTATCTGAATAAACTGTTTCTAGGTCATCAAGCTTATGCCCCCGGTGGTTTCTTATAGCACATTTGGAACATAAAGGAACTTGACAATTCTCGCAAATGATATCTATATCTTTAGAAGGGTGATCCTTGCATTTTTCCACAGGAAGTTTTTGTCTACGATCTCGGTAAAGGACCACTTCATGGTATTTGGTTTCTGGAGTCTTCTGATGTTTATCTCTGCATTCTTCACACATCGGTTTATAACACGGATTGCAGTAAAACTGGCAGCTGTTCTCACAGTCTTCAGTGCAACATATTAAAAAATGCTGAGCTGTGACTTGTTCATCCTGGATAGTATATGGAATTACTGCCTTGGATAATGCCATCTGAAATTTGTTTTGAATGTCGTTTAATTTTTCCATCCTTGTCTTCAAATGTTTATATTTTAGCAAATGATACACTGAAAGTAATTCTAGATCAATGAAGGTGTTATCTTACTTAAAAAATGTAGGAATGTCAAATTTACTCAAAGAAGCTTAATTGAAGGCTTAACGAGGCCGGGTCTAATTAGTTCTGCCCTAGATTTTTTAATGAAATTTTTTACCTTAATTTCTATTTATATAATTATTATTTTAAGATTAAAAAATAAAACATTTACCACACCGTTTGTTTAGGGGGTCATCTCAAAGTTTGTTAATCTTTAACATAGGACCCTATGGGATTTCGCTTGAAATGTATCAATTTTGCACATTTTTTAAACTTCTGCCCTAGGGATTTCTTTTTCTGTTCTACATATTAAAGTTATTGCTAAAAGGCATCAAATGGTCAAATAAAAAAAAACCTTTTACCTACTGGTTTGTTCCTGGGGTCTTATCAAAGTTGATTTTTGTATGCCCAATATCCCAGATTTGTCAGATAATGGCTATTTTTTATTTGAGAAAGGCGGAAAAGGTGATCTTTATAGTATTATTAAAGCATTCAGACATATTTAAGTAATAAAAAAATATATAACATCACATATTAAGGGTCATTAATATAAAATACATGGTTACTGTCTTGAAATATATGAATTAAGCTATATTTAGGCGGGTTCAGAAAACGTGACAGAGGGTTAGGTCTGCTGAACCCTCTTCAGGTTTTCGACCCGAGCCCAAATATAGCTTATAGTTCTAGACAGTTATGTTTATTCCCCAATATAACATTA
The DNA here is from genome assembly GCF_963853765.1 of Magallana gigas. Classification (NCBI taxonomy): domain Eukaryota; kingdom Metazoa; phylum Mollusca; class Bivalvia; order Ostreida; family Ostreidae; genus Magallana; species Magallana gigas. Next base: position 51,631,998 of record NC_088853.1, on the reverse strand, counting down.
ATTTTACGCATTAAACGAGCCATTTTCAACAAATTTCGCTGAATATCTGCAGTTGAAACTATCATGCCATGGCGTCAACCAAGCAAAAAGATGACGTCACAATACAAATCAAACGCTGCGCGAAAGCGTGCGTACTCGTTCTGTACTCGGCCTCGTTAAGTCGAACGATATTCGAGTACCCATTGATTTATTTGAAGCATGTTTTTTTTTCTAAAAAAAAGATATAGTTGTCCAACTTTGGGTCTTTAAGTCAACACTATATACATCTAGAAGTGATATGTAATAAGCGACTTAACATAAATTAGAATTTTCATCTTAATATCCGTTTAGCAAATGTCCTGGCTTTTCCTTTTTGCTCCGGACGCTTACACATAACTGAGTAACACATCATTATCATCAAACATTTTATTTATGGCGACTCAAACGTGTCATGCTTCATGCTAAGTCATTGTTTCGTCCCTTAGCAAATATTTAAGTTAAATGACTACTAAAACTAACGCCTTTTATTAATTTTGATATTACATGTATTAAATTTCAATCAAACAAACATCTAATACAACATTAACTGTTTTAATGTTTAACGTGAAAGAATCCCAAATCACATGATTATGAGAAAAATACTTTTTCAAACCATAATTTGATTTATAAAAAAAGGAGATCTTCGACACAAATATTTAAGCCGCTTGAAATATTATTCTAGGGCCAGGTACCGATGAAGAGACTATTACTTAATGACTACGAATGCCAGAAAAAATTATGCTGTTATATTTATTCGTAGCCCAAAACCGCCGGGTTTTTTTAAATTTCCATTCCCTTTAAACATGAAATGAATAATAAACTAAGAGATTTTCTTATCCATGATCGTCGTGACCAACCAAAAGTCGAGTACTCATTGACATCCCTAATAAAAAGATAACATAAACTTATATTGTTCCATTTCTAATAGGAATATTGCTATTGGTATATTTGACTAATTTTTACCTACCTTTGCTGTCTGATGTTTCTTAATAGCACGATTATTCGTTGGACGTTATATCGATTATACAACAAGAATTTATGAGACCTGTGTTTACTACCCTCTATTGAAAGATATAAATAGATTTAAAGCCCCTGGTAATATTGTGAACAGTAGCGGAACAGATCAACCAAATGATACCATTCAAAACTTGTGTTGTGCGACATTCGGATACGTTTGGTTATATCATATCTATCTAATATTGCTTCTTCATTAATTGGCAATAAGATGACACTTGTTCAGCCTTGTCAAGAGTTAAATACAAGAGGCCCGTGGGCTACATCGCTCACCTGAACAACAGTTCCTTGTAAATTCTATTTCATAGCATGTGCTATTTCTATTTTAAACTTTTAACCCCTTTCCAGAGCCCCAGTATTAGTCCGTGTGTTGGCTTTATCAGTTTAGAATCTTATTTATTTCAGGTTGTTTGCATTGTTATCTCAAAAACTAGAGCAGTGTGGTTCTTGAGAAGATTTTTTTTTACATTTTGCTAGATATATTTAACCTTGAACCTCGCCTGGGACCCAAGATTTAGTTCGGTGGTCACGATTTTTACAATTTAGAATCTTCACTATATAAACAAGGTATTTTATAGCTATTGGCATTTCTGGTGCAGCGGTTCCTGAGATTTTCAAACATTTTTCTTTGAAGTTCTATGTTTTAATTTGATCCCCGCATGAGGACCCAGTTTTTGTTCGGGGGTCACGATTTTAACAATTAAGAATTTTCAATATATATACAATTTTTGTTGTAAATATTCGTATTTCTGGTGCAGTGGTTCTTGAGAAAAAGATTTCTAAACATTTTTCTTTTGTAGTTCTATGTTAAACTTTGCACCCCGCCTGGGATATCAGTTTTTGTCAGGGGGTCGCGCTTTTACAATTTAGAATGTTCACTAAATACACAAGCTATTGAGTATATTATTGGAATTTTTTGTTGCAGTGGTTCTTGCGAGAAAGATTATTAGATATTTATATATATATATATATATATATATATATATATATATATATATATATATATATATATATATATATATATATATATATATATATATATATACTGACGAATATAAGTTTCCATAATAAGCGATGAAAGAAAATTGATATATTGATAAATGTCAAATGTTGCATTAAAAAAGCAAAATTTAAAAAAGATAAATAAATACAGATTCAACTAGTATAAATTTTGTTTTCGGACTCAAACATATCCCCAAGATTTAATCTATTTTTACCTGAAAATAGGAAGTAAATAGACTGGATGGCCTGCTCTTGATTCCGAGCGCTGTCACTAGAAAACTCAAGGCGATTGCACACGCTATTATTATGACAGCAAACCAGTCTAGGAAGTAAAAAATTCATATCTCTTAAGATCTCGCTTTATCAACAATAGAACGCCCATCAAATAACAACACAACTGCAAAGCTTACCGAAACCAGGTGAGTCATAAAATACGTCTTAATTCTATTTTCATATCATATATTAAAAAATATTCGTTTATGTTAATTTTTATAAATGCCATGTCATTTGTCGATTTAGATTCATCTTTACTTTCACTTTGATATGCATCATTAGCCCCCTACCGGTTTTCACCGGAGGGGACTATAGCTTTCCTCTGCGTCCGTCAATCCGTCTGTCCGTTCGTCCGTCCGTCCGTCATCCGTCTGTCTGTTTGTCCGTCCGTCTGTCTGTCGCACTTCAGTTTTCCACACTTTTTTTCTTTATGCGTTTGAGGAATAATATGAAATTTGCTGAACAGCTTCAAAATGTCAAACTTCAGATCAAGTTTACACTTTTGTAGCGCGTCTGAATGGCATATTTTATAGAAAATTAATTTTTTATATTCCAATTTTTTAATTTTCGAGTTCGATATTCTGCATAACAGTGCATCGTTTTCACAATTTCCACAAACCAGTAGGGAACGTGTATTGCTTATGCAATACTCTCAGAATGGTTGTTAAATATAATATATTCTAAGTCGATTTTGAAGATTAACAAATATAAAAATTACATCTTCAGATGGCATCCTCCAAGCCAGAGGTGTCTTGTACTGCTCATGACTTACCAGACACTGCCCAGCATTATTTAGTGTGTGACACTGAAGACTGCAAGAAGAACTGCAAGTTTTACTGCAATCCTTGCCACCGGTCAATGTGTGAACAATGCAAAGATGACCACCAGAAAGGTTCAGAAACTAAGGGCCATGAAATGGTCCATTACCGTTTACGAAAACGAAAACTTCCTGTGGAGAAATGCAAGGAGCATCCCTCTAAAGATATAGATATGAATTGTGAAAATTGTCAGGTTCCACTGTGTTCCAAATGTGCAATACAAGACCACCGAGGGCACACGTTTGAGGATCTAGAGACGATTTATTCAAAGAACTTCGGTCTCTGCCTTGATGAAACACGTAACATTCATCAATATTTTCTCCCAACCGTACAAGAAATAAAGAAAGATATTAGAGAGGATGCCAAGAAACTTATTACTTTCATGGATAAAATAAGAGAGTTGATAAAAATTGAATCAGAGTCCATGAAAGGTCTGGTGGATGAAGTGATGTCAGAAAAGTTCGAACAAGTCAACAAACTAGAAGAAACACTGAAGGAGGGAATTCAGAGTCAATATGATACATACAAGGAGTACAATGCCTATCTTAAGAATTTCGATACTAAGATTTACGGTTACATGTGTTTCGATAAAGTCCAAAGCAATCCAATCCTATTCTCACTTTCAGAATATCTGAAAATCAAACCTATCCCTGAAACCACCAAGCCAATCTATCCAGAATGTACCGCTGGTCAATATAGTAAGGATGACTTCGCTAAACTTTTCGGTCAAATATCAATTCCTGACACTAAACCAGAGAAGAGAAGAATAAAACCACTGGAAAAACTCCCTACTCAGTTAGAACCTACAAAAAAGCAAAGAGGACGAAAAAGGGGGAAATCTTTTACAAAAAGAACTCTCTCCTTGTCTTCCTCTGTAGACATAGCCAAGGAATATACTGTACCAAGTGTAAAAGGTGCTTATCATTTATCACTTGATACGTCCGGCGGCATATGGGTCAGTGATAATTATGGTAACCTTGTCCATGCAGATCTGAAGGGGAATCAGTTACAGAAGATACAAACCAGTGCCGGGGATGAAGGTTACCACACAGTAACCAAAGATGGGGATTTAATCTATACAGACAGAGAAAACAACATCATAAATTTAATAACATCAGATAAAACAGTCGCTGAATTTATTAAAACTGAAAAATGGACACCTCTTAGCATACACTCCTCCCACATAAACAGAGACATTCTGGTGGGGTTGAACAAGGATCGAGAGGGTCAGGTCGCTAGGTATAACAAGACGGGCAAAGAAATACAGAACACTCAGAAGGATAGCAAAGGCCAGGGAATATGTATTAGCTATCCACACTTTATCACTGAAAACATCAACGGTGATATCTGTTTATCAGACTACGATAAAAATGCCGTTGTATTGATCAATAAAATGGGACAACACAAATTCACCTACACAGGTCAGGGTTCAAAGTTCCGTCCCTTTGGTATCTGTACTGATATCGTCGGTCACATCCTGGTGTGTGATAATGAGAGTAACACCGTTCATTTACTGGATCAGGACGGTCAGTTCTTGTCGTTTCTTCTCACGGAGGAGCACGGGATAAATAATCCCCTTAGTGTATGTGTGGATGCGGATAACAATCTTCATGTGGGACAATATAACACGAACAAAGTGAAAGTGTACGAGTTTCTAGAGTGACCATTACTTAGTTGAAAGTAATCATATCAAGATCTGCACACAATGACTGTGAAATTTAGCCTTATGATACATCAATTTCAGTATTTGATTGTATGTTGTAATGAAAATGAAATGGTATTTCGTATATTTGCTGATGCATTAGAAAATAGGTGACCATTCTTAGATAAGCAGAAATTGGCACTGAATTTTTACGATAGTCGTTAGATTGCATAAAAAATACACCGTTTAATAATTAATTGCATGCATATGAAATGATATTTTGTTTTGTAATGCATTTTAAAAATGTTCATTATAATATCAGTTTTGAAAGATTTAAAATAAAAATAAACTGAATAAAAAGGATCACTTGCTATATTTTGTACGCCTTTTTGGTATTGGTAATCCAAACTTCACAAGACGTATGTCGTAGAAGAAAAATCAACATGCCGATAAATGTTAGTTGCAAGTAGTTTTTGTATTGTAATTTAGGTACACTAGTACACAATTTGTGCATTAGACTCATAAAAATATGGTTTATATCAATTGTATGATCAATACATGCATCAATAAATTGGGCACGCCCACAAGATATTGACTAAGTGAATTAAGTAAAAACATGATAAAATATAATGATATTTTTTGCATACATATGAACATTTAAATTGGTGTCAAATTCAAATAAATATTAACACTTACAAGAACAAAAAAAATTAAATGAATTATTATAATTACAAGTGGTACCAAACTTACAGAGAAGATGCCTTCATTCTAAATTGCCTTCATTCTATTCGTTATTTTACTTTGTTTCACATTCTTGGTTTCAAAAAAAAGTTTCGAGATAAACACTTCAGTATTAAAATTAAACAAATCTATAATACTATATTAAAATAATAGACTCGAATTTTTGGGCTTTAATACCGAGAAATCGGAAGAGTACTGTCATTTATTTTATACATTTTAAACATCATTGATACTTGAAGATTACCAATTTGTTTTTATTATCAAGCTTCGCTAATCAATAATCAACAAAAATTCATGTAAAAAATCCGGAAATCATATGGATTTTTTGAATTTTACAATCTTGCGCATGTGCATTACATTCACGCTAAATCACGGGAGACGCTTTAGTTTATGTTTCAACAATATCACATTTGCACGGATAAACTCAGAAACAATATTATAAATACATGTAAATTTTCGTTGTAAATTTGTCATCTCTTCTGTTCATCAAAGGTAATACGGGAGATAACTCTAACTCAGTGCATTTAATATGAAAAATCCGGAGAATTTCGAATGTCAACATGGTGTGTAATTCGAAGCAAGTAATAAACGTTGGTCAAAAAGTGTTGAGTTCCTCATTAATATAAATTGAATTTTAGATGAAAGATATATACAGCCTCAGAATGGTTTTTTTTTATAAATAATTTAACTATTTTCAATGCAGCTCCATTATTTTTCCCCAAAATCGTTTGGAGAGATTCTGCAATTGTTTGCTACATGGTAGGCATTTTAACTGTGGAAAAACACTGTCCCAAGACACAGTTAGATTATTCTAACTAAGCAGAGTGAAGAGAAATTAATAGCATTTTTGTAGGCTTAAAGCTTGGTTATGTAAATGTCAACAATACGCGGGTAGGTTAAGGCTGCTCCGAGTTAAATGTCCGTCGATATTATGATCAATTTCAAAATTGTTTATTTTTATGAAAACAGTGCTAAATATTAATATCAAGTGAATGTGTTTGCCATGATATTATTTTTCTGCTTCGGAATCGAGTTGATCTTTGAAGCTGCCGTGCAATGGTATCACGTGTAAGTTAAAAATAGATACCTTTTTTATCTTACAAAAAGTCAAAAGGTGTAACACTACCCCGAAATTCATATGTATGTATTATACAATAATTCGATCGGCTATTAGTTCCTGTTTATTAGTTTTCCTGCTAGAATTCTATTGTTAATCGCATAAATTGAATATTGTCATTATTTATCGGAAACCCGATGCAAGCACGGATCAAAGTCACTAAATTAAATTCAATATGATTTCATTTGAATTAATCACATATTATAAAAACCGTATTCGCATTTTTATATGGGATAAAGATAGCAAGCATTACAGAAAACATAGATTTACCACGTAATTGGACTCGGATATTGTTATTTTTTCGGCAATGATCTCTGAATTGTTTATCAATTATACATTCAAAGTAAGTTCGACATGAAAATTTCGAACGTAGCAATATATTGCACTGAAATACTAAAAAATCACACGAATGATAAGAAGACTGAAAAATTTGTCTGCTACCGTGCACATTCATACCTCTGTTGCTTAAATCTTTATCAACAACTGAGAAATAAAATAAGCAGATCTCGTAAAGTCTTTCTTTATCAACAATAAAACATCCAAAACCAACTCTTAACAGTGCGACACCTCTCATAGCAAGGTGAGTCGTGAACTACATATTGAAATTCATATTTGTTTAAGTATCCTTTACCAAAGTTCTTTAGTTTCAAATTTTTAAACAATGCTAGGTCGTTTTCCGATTTAGAATTATTTTTACATTCACCTCGATATGCATTTTATTGTAAAGATTTCACATAAAAAATGTAACTAATAAAATAACATAAATAACGATTTCAGATGGCATTATCAAAGCCAGTAAGTGAAGGTGTTGAACAGGTTATAGCCCAGCATTATTTGATGTGTGGCACCGCAGATTGTAAGAAGAACTGCCAGTTTTACTGCAATCCTTGTCACCACCCAATGTGTGAACAATGCAAAGATGAACATAAACAGAGTCCAGAGAGCAAGAGTCATGAAGTTGTCGTTTACCGACATCGTAACCGAAAACTTCCTGTGGAGAAATGCCGAGACCATCCTTCTAAAGATATAGATATGATTTGTGAGGACTGTCAAGTTCTACTATGTTCCAAATGTGCAATACAAGACCACCGAGGGCATATATTTGCCGATCTAGAGACAATTTATTCAAAGAACTTTAGTCTCTGCCTTGATGAAATACGTAACATTTATCAATACTTTCTTCCAACCATTCGAGAAATGAAGAGAGACATCAGAGAAGATGCCATGAAACTAATTACATTTATGGATGATTTGAGGGCATTAATAAAATCTGAAGCAGAGTCCATGAGACGTCTGGTGGATGAAGTGATGTCAGACAAGTTGGAACAAGTCGTCAAACTAGAAGAAACTCTGAAGGACGAAATTCAGAGCCAATATGATACATACAAGGAATACAAAGGTTATCTCGAGGACATTTACAATAGGATCACCGGATACATGACCTTTGATAAAGTCCAAAGCAATCCAATCCTTTTCTCACTTTCAGAACATCTGAAAATCAAACCTATTCCTGAAACCACAAAGCCAATTTATCCAGTATTTACTGCTGGTCAATACAGCAAGGATGATTTTGCTTACCTATTCGGTAACATATCAACTCCTGACACTTTACCAGAGAAGAGAAGAATGAAACCCAAGGAAACTCCTCCGAAACGGACTCTCTCTTTGTCTTCCTCTGTAGACATAGTCAAGGAATATACTGTACCAAGTGTAAAATGTGCTTATTATTTATCACTTGATACCTTCGGCGGAATATGGGTCAGCGATAATTATGGTAACCTTGTCCATGCAGATCTGCAAGGGAACCAGTTACAGAAAATTCTAACCAGTGTCGGGGATGAAGGTTACCACAGTGTAACTAAAAGCGGGGATTTAATTTACACAGACAGTGGAAATAATACCATCAAAATGATAACATTGGATAAAAAGATCACTGAGTTTATGAACATTGAAAAATGGACCCCTCTCAGCATACACTCCTCCAACATCAACGGGGATATACTGGTAGGAATGAGCAAGGGTCGAACGGGTAAGGTCACCAGGTATAACAGTTCAGGGAAAGAAATACAGAACATACAGAGGGACAGCAGAAGTCAGGGACTTTATATTAGCTATCCACGCTATATCACTGAAAATATCAACGGTGATATCTGTATATCAGACTATGACAAAAGTGCCGTTGTGGTTTTATATAAAACAGGACAACACAAATTCTCCTACACAGGTCAGGGTTCAAAGTTCCGTCCCTTTGGTATCTGTACTGATATCGTCGGTCACATCCTGGTTTGTGATAATGAGAGTAACACCGTTCATTTACTGGATCAGGACGGTCAGTTCTTGTTGTTACTACTCACAGAGGAGCACGGGATATATAGGCCAGTTAGTGTGTGTGTTGATGCTGATAACAAACTTTATGTGGGTCAATTTAACACGAACAAAGTGAAAGTGTACGAGTTTCTAGAGTGATCATTTCTTCGTTAAAAGTTATCATAGTAAGATTTGAAGATGCCGCCTGATTTATAATGATGTCTTTGAAATTTAACCAAAAAAAAAATGAAATGCAGATTTTAATTGTATGTTGCGAAAATGAAAAGGATTTTTGTACGATCAATTGAATATGTGAATACAATAAAAGACAATGAACTAAAAATAAGAAATTATCTGTTATGAAATAAAAAAAACCTTTTCCCTAAGGAAGGTTTATAACTCTAAAATATGACTTAGTTTGAAATTCTAAAAGAAATGATGTTTTATTATATGAAAAATTTAGTTAGATATCTATTCACTTAGTTTAATTCAGAAATAAATTGTTGATTTTTTTATTGGGGGGGGGGGGGGTGTTCATGCACATGTCAAGGTAGTTATGTAGTTATACCGTAATTTGGCCAACAAACGTTTTTGGACTTTTCTCTAATCTTTTGTCAATTATCTAGAAGTGTGTAAAAGACGTAAATTAATGTTTTTGTTGATCAACACATCATTACACAGAAGGATCCGCCAATTCTCTATTATACTAGTAACTATACATATGGCAATTATTAGAGATGAGATAGTTCAACCAATTCCGTCAAAATTCATGTTATCATTTAAATTAGGTTTCGATTGATCAGCATATAGAATAAAAGATTTCTTGAGAAAGCAAAAAAAAAAATTCACGTAAAGTCTATGTTTAAAATTAAAAACAAAATTCACTACTACATTATTCAAAGAAAAACTGATCTTACACATTTTAGTTATTATTCAATTTGGCTAAACAATGCACTTCAATAGTTTCAAAACGTTAAATCTGACAAGATTAGCTTCATACAATTGACTTGAATTTGTCTTCAAAGAAAAACACCAAATCTCCAAGTCTGACTTGTTTTAGAGATATGTGTGTACCTTGATCAACAAATTTGCACATATATCACAAATCCAACCAGCAAAGAAAAGAGTATACAACTGTCCTTTTATTACATTCAAAAGAACCCTCTTCAGCATTGTATTGTTTTATCTACATCTACTTTTGAATCATTTAATCAATAATTCATTAAAGGAAAAGGGTTAAAGATATTAAAATCATTATTGTTGATTAAAACGTTACACAGAATGAACAGCCATTTTTCACATTATGTGTAAATGTTGCCATTGTATATCAACATGTCTACTTGGAAGTCCGAGGTCAGTCTGTGTACTATATCCTCTCAATGTAACTCAAGGTTCGATATTTCAAGAAATAATCCACGCAAATATGCGGAAAAAGTATAAAGACAACAGTTACGTGAACTTTCTTGACATTTTAAAAGCTAAGCACTGTATTTAGGCAGTGTTTAAAAATTAGAAGAATGTGTATATTCTAAGTGCGACAACTAGGTCGTGCTTTGGATTGCGTATTATATTTGTTTCTAGCCTTACAAGTATGAATTACAATCAATTTCAGTAAGAATATAAAGAAAAATATACTTAATGGATATAAATATTATTTGATGACAGTTTGCTGACATGAAAATATAATCCGTAGACTCTATATACCTAAAAACCAGCATTCTGACGGTAGATTAGGAGCTGTGATTTACTCTGATAATGTGAGAATTAAGCAACAGTGATATCTCTTTATTGATGTTTTTAAATAAAAACAAGAATATGAGGGGCTGCTGGTTTTAGAACAAAGAAAAACATTGTCCCTTAATTCTTGGAAATTGCACTCCTTTTTTCCTTCCAATTCCTTAGCGACAACTTTATCTAACCTTATATATTTCTTCTCCAGTTACTTGAACCTGAAATAGCTTATAATCCAGGGCTAAGCAGTTGGGAAAATTATAATATTTGGGATGTAAATCGGTATTGTATTCTGTAGATTTTTGGTTTTAAAACTGAGTCTAATATCTATAGTAAATAAGTTACTTTAATATTATTGCTCAAAATCAATAGTATATGAGAGAATATTGAACCGAAAAATAGTACATCTGTTTTAACTTATTAAACAGATATACCTTAACTATTTTGTACATTTAATTCTTTTTTCAAAACTTGAGTCCATCCCACTCTTTTCTAAAACGGCATAGAAGCAAACCTGAAAAATGGACAGAAACTGATTTATCAATACGCCTTATGAAAAACTTCAGAACCAATCCGAAGAAGAACGACGACTACAAGTACATGTAGCACCGATTTAATCAGTTGACTCAATATTAATGATTTATAGTGTGGCATTGTTATTAGCTCATCTGAACCGAGGGTTCAATTGAGCTTGTCTGATCAACCGATGTCCGTCCGTCTGTCCGTCCGTTTGTCTGTCTGTATGTCTGTCTGTCCGTCTGTAAACTTTTCACATTTTTGACTTCTTCTCAAAAACTACTGAGCAAACTTTGTACAAAGCATCCTTATGTAAAAGGGATTTTAAATTGTTCAAATAAACGCCTTAACCCTTTTTTAAAAGAGGGTAATTGCAAAACAGTGAGTATAGTGTTGTGTCTTTAAAAATCTTCTTCTTAAGAACCACTGGACTAAAAATACCAATATTTACAAAAATCCTTGTATACTTAGTGAACATTCTCTATGGTAAAAATAGTGACCCCCGAACCAAAACTTGGGCCCCAGGTAGGGTTCAATTTAAATCATAGAACTACAAAAGTTCACAGTCTAACATATATATATATATATATATATATATATATATATATATATATATATATATATATATATATATATATATATATATTTGTTTTCCCTTGGACTGAAATGTCACATTTTCATTGGTTTAAACATAGCACGTGATTGCCTCATATATCTCTATATTTGTTCTGTGAGAAATAATATTAGGCAATATGGCCGTCATTGGTCGACGCTTCGCTTACTCATTTCGACATTTCATAGTATTTTATACATAAACTGCATGCTGTAAGTTCTTAAAGTATTTGGAGTTGTTGCCCTTTGAAATTCTTTAAAATTAGAGTAGTTGCCCTTAGAATATTGACGTCACATTGTTTTGTCTGGAGCAGAACAAAATGGCAGCGACGAAATTTGCTCAAATCTCTGCAGAGGAAAGGGAGAAAACATTTGAAATTAAATAGCAACAAAACATTGTAAGTAAACATGGGTAAAGCAAAGATTTTGAAAGAGTATTTGAAAGGTGAGATGAAAATTTTGAAGAGTTTAAATGAGTTAAATTGGACGAGATGTAAGGCATCTTGTACATGGCTTTGCGTAGATCATCGCTATTTGTGAATAAATATGTCGCTTAATAGTCCTCGAGAAAACAAAACACTTATTAGGTTAGTTACTGACTCACTACGGAAATATATTGGGTTGATCAATCTCATAGAAGGCTCGGCTTCGCCTCGCCATCTATGAGATTGATCAACCCAATATATTTCCGTAGTGAGTCAGTAACTAACCTAATAAGTAATAATAGTTAACTTGTCTCACGCTGTCTTCAATAAAATATTGTTTCTTAAATATAAATGATTGGTATGGAATCCGGATAGCGCCATGTAGTTCACTATCGCATCAACGCACCATCGACGTTTGAGTCGATAGTGAGATGCGATAGTGCGATGACGATGATGCAATGGTGCGATAGCGCGATGACGATGATGCGATCGCGCGACAATGCGATGACGATGGTGCGATGGCACGATAAAGCGATAACGCAATGATGCGATGATAGGATAGCGATGACACGATGGTGCGATAGCGATGATGCGATGCTCTATCGCGTTATTGTTAGTTCTTTATCGCGTCATCGTCATCGTATTATCGTAGCATCGCTCTATCGCCTTTCCATGGAAAGGATTATATTCCCAGCCCATTGCACAACATAGCGTTTGATGACGAAGAGAATGTAGTAATTATTATCAATAGGTAGGACTTAAGATGAAATAAATTTATTACGGACGAAGTAACATGCAGATGTTTGTATCTGTTGATGCATAAATATAAATCCTGCAAATATATCAGCAGAAAAATAACTATTAAGTTATTAACCTGTACATAATTCCCATCTAAATTTAAATGAAAGTATAATACTTTTGCAATATTATAAATCATATTATGTTCACAAGTCATTAAATATTGAAAGTAAGGTAACTCTTACAATTACAATGAATATAGAGTACGCACTTTTCCCTTGGTAGTCATTCCAAAAAGTACTGGTTAAAAATATTAAAGACAAACTTTTTATCAATTTATCAAATCTAACAGCTCCCTAATATACTGAAATTAAAGTTTATTTCGCTCAATATATAAAGCATATGTGTTTGTTAATTAATTTGAATGAGAATTATCATCCCCGCGTTTGAATGCATGCCTTGATCATGTGGTTTTCATAAATTGCATTTATTTCTTTGTTTATTTACCTATGATTTAAAAATATATATCGTTAGCAAAAGGGTAAAGCTTATTTGTAATACCTAATTATTATTAGAGAGTCAAGTTTATCAACCTCTCATATAAAATCCGTTCATATATTCACTGCCTGCCGCGTTTTCTCTTTTCAAGTCGATGGCGCGATGATGCGATGACACGATGACGATGACGCGATAAAGAACTGACGATGACGCGATAGAACATCGCACCATCGTTATTGCACCATCGTGTCATCGCTATCGCACCATCGCGTTATCGCTATCGTATCATCGCGTCATTGCGCTATCGCTTTATCGTGCCATTGCACTATCGTCATCACATTGTCGCGCCATCGCATCATCGTCATCGCACTATCGCACTATCTACTCAAATGGCGATGGTGCGATGATGCGATAGTGAACTGCATGACCCTGTCCGGATTCCATAGATTGGTGTTTTTTAAATTTATTATACTATATCTATTATACTAGTTTTTGCTTTTACCAGTTTTAGCATGAAATTTCGCTTATCATGAATACCTTTGTGCTAAAATCACGTTCATCCACTAGCGTGAAAAATGTCCAGATCATATGTTTTTTCAGCGCCCACCAATCGTTTCAGCTTCAATACACAACGTAAAATATAAAGTATACGGGGGTATTGAATTGCATCAGCCATGAAATAACCCGGATGATAACGTTGAACAATTGTGTGATGTATTCCGAGTGAGTTACAAATGGTGAAAATTGTGAAGAAATATAAACGATGTGTCAGTAAAGATATTTTGTATATATTCCCTTTTATCGATTTCAACTGTATTTCTTTCACACACGAAATGTGTATTTTCATTACAAAATGGTCAAAAAGTGATGGAAGCACTACCTTGGGGCAGGCAATAGGCAACGATCTTTTTTTCATTTTTTTTTTTTGGTATGGTTAGAAGAAAATATTGATGGATGTTTTAGATTCCATCAAGACAAAGAGTGAAGGTCTTTGGATAAATCGCGTCTATACTCTTAGATATATGACCTCGATGATTTAGTATTGCGCATTTAGAACATAGTGGAACATGACAGTTTTCTCAAATCATATCTATATCTTTTGATGAATGTTCCTTGCATTTCTCCACAGGAGGTTTGCGTTTTCCTGGAAGGTAAGGGACCACTTCATGGCTCTTCGTTTCTGGTGTCCTTTGATGTATGTTCATCTCCGCATTATTCACACATTGATTGGTGACAAAAATTGCAGTAAAATTGGCAGTTGTTCTTGCATTCGTCAGTGCCACAAACTATGTAATGCTGGGCAATGACTGGTATATTCTGGATATTACAGTATCCAACACCTCTTGATTTGATAATTCCATCTGAATATTGTAAGTTTATTTATCAAATATTCAACTGTACACCAAGTCAAATACAGAAACTCTATTGTAACAATAAAATAAAAAGTGATGTGTTCAAATCATTAATTATATCACTCTGTTAGAAAGTTCCCCAACCCAGATTATTATTTTCATCATCAACAAACACACTACGGGATTGTTTACCACTTGCTGTGCTGTGATTAGCAGAGACAAAATTTGACCTGCCTGATCCGTGTGGCTGCTATTATCGCACATTAAAACGTTACCGAGAAGATCGGTGCATTATCCATAGGAACGAAACGCTGATCCTTGACCTGTAATGTATAGGGAAACCTGTGTTGTCCTGATTTTTTCACCACTACCACAGCTTGTTTGTTATAGTCTGATACACAGCTATATCCCTTGATATGTATATATATATATATATATATATATATATATATATATATATATATATATATATATATATATATATATATATATATATATACTACAGTCTTTGTCCTTTGTCATCCATCTGTATTTTTTGTATTTTGTCATATGCTTGGTTAACACTCATCGGCTTTACTCATTCCCACTAGTATATCCCCATTGATTATTGAGGAACATAGTCTCAGTGGTTCCCAGTTTCTTTCCTAAAGAGTTCAGTGATTGTATGACACGTTGTTATTTTTTCGACAACATTCATGAATTCGCCCTGTGTGACTGCGTGGTTGCCTTTTGATCAACCGCTAGTTTCTATTAATTTTATGGTCCGTACTTGACTCCAATGTTGATCTGTATTGATAAGTTAACCATTCCATTTTTTGCTTGTATTCACACAAGGTTGAGGTTTTTATTCATGTCACGGACTTTCCTTATCCGTCTTTGATTAGTTTCGTTAGTTCTCGATGTCATTCTGTTTCCGTAGCCTACTTATTACAGCCAATGTCCGAGAGAGCTATTCCTTGCGGTAATGAAATCCGCGAAACCCTGTAATTATCGGCCATCTTTTTCAATTTTCTTGGATGGAATCTCGTCATTTTGAAGATGAACTCTATTCAGTCCATTACGCAGGAAGGAATTGCGGTATTAGTTTCCATAGGAACGGTTTTCTGAAAGATTGGTTTTTGCTTCTACCTCGTCAATCCAAAGACAAGTACCAATTTCGGCAAAGAGTGCCTGTCCATTACCAGACCTGATTGAGTGTGCGAATTTTACACATTAGTAATTGATCCAAATTATATCAAAAGGGAAAAAACAGGGAACAGTTTTTTTTTTTTTATCGTCTTAATTACCAGTTCGTCCTCCCTAATTTTTTCAAACTCGAATAATATACCAGAGTTTGTCATAATCTATATATTTACGTTATGGTAATATCCATTTTTTTTCACTGCGCATAGAAACAGATTAATATTTTCATAAGGCAAGCAGGTACAATGTATCCAAGCAAGAGTATAAAAAATCGTCCATCCCTGTCGAGAAAAAAAATTCACTGAAAATAAATTTTAAACTGTTTCATCCGGGGATCAAGACGTTTTACACAGAGGCGAGGGAAAATTGTGTTTGCCACTGGAGGGAGTTACCAGTATTACCATTCTAAAATCTACTTATTGATATTATGTTTTAAATTTCGTGGGGGCCTAGACCACATGACCCCCCCCCCCCCCCGCACATAAATCCACAGATATGCACCTAAATGCAATGATATAAAGTACATCTTTTAACTGAAATTATATAACATTTTAATAAGGATGTTTTTTTTTCATATCTATTACATCAACACAAATATAGTCCCCCGAATATTACATCAACACAAATGTAGTCCCCCGAATATTCATTACATTTTTTCAAAGGAAATAGGTTTTTTCGGTCATAACAGCTGAACAAATGTAGTCCTCCCAAATAATTTCACTCTAATTATCTCAGATCAGTGCAGCAGTTACTGTTAGCTCTATTAACCAAAGAAAGACAACCCTTCCTCTTTCCTTAAAGCCAAGCATCGGGGCCAAATAAGCTCACTGAATAAAAATACATCTTGACTTTAGTATAAAAATTACGTGACCTTGACCTATATTTTGTTTATCATAATGACGCATCCATTTAAAGATAATTAAAACATTCTTACCATCTAAATTCATCCTAAAGACATCATAACGCAAGTGCTTCAAAACAGTTAAGGATTGTTTTAATAATATTACTAAGAGTTGTCAAACACATTATATATATTACGTAGTACTATTAAAATCGTTCTCATATTTACAAAACAAACAAACAAATGTAACAAGATATTTGTAATAATTCATCTTGAATATTTTTTTAATACATGAAAAATAAACATCAGAATCAACAGAAGAATTCATTTATAAACATACATCAGGTATATATATAGATTGTCTTTCACCAATAAACATTTTTTTAATTGTCAATGAGTACAGTATATAACTAATTAAGATAAAAAGACAATACATATTATCAGCTTAAAATGATAGCATTCATAAAAGTATGAAATATATACGACATTGAAAAAAAAATAAACCCCAAAGCTATTAAAACAATTACTTACATTCATCAGAGGTATTATTATGAAAAATGTGCAGTGTATGCAGTCTACACAAATTTTCCTTCGTAGAACAAGTATTATTACGAGGAAAAGGCAAGCATATACAATTACATATGTATATGTAATTCAAAGAATAAAAGAAAAAAATATAAATAAGTCAACAATTAAAAATCATACAATTGCAGATAATTATTTGGAATATGATTTGTCATAAATAGTTCACTAGAACGAATATACAGCTAGCACTCATGATATCCAATCAATCAATTTATCAATCAATCAAACAGTTAATCAAAGAAAAATTAACCCAAGAACTAATTTATAATTCATATTAAGCATTGATGAGTATTACTGAAGCAAAACATATAAACAAGTATATGCCCAATATTTTTTTTACTAGTAACCTTTTTAGTATGCAAAGATGTGGGAAATAAACACAAAAAAATGTATAAAACAGGTTAATGCTGATATTGATTGAATAAACATTTCATAAGCTTTATCAGCTGTTTGTTTTTCACAAATGAATTGAGCTTGTGCTGGCAATCAAATAAAAAGATTACAAACAAGCCGATGTCAATTAGCACACATTAAAAAACTTTCAATTTAGAACGGAAGAAGGAAGAATGACCAATATCTGCAAAATTTAAGATGTTTCTTGTAATGCCACATAGCAAAGCAATACGTAACCAACTGAACCTTAAACATTCAATTTAACCTTGACCTTCAGGTAAACACTTCATTCATCTCTGACCTTTATAGTCACAAGGTATAAAGTTTCTATCAAAGCATCAACTATAAAAATGTGAAGGTTACAATTGTAGACAGAACTAAAACAATAACAAACCAAATTAATTAATCTTAGGAAACATGACTTTTTTTTTATCACATCTTCAATATTAACATATCAATATGTTCTTTATATTTACATTGGTTCAACAGAAAATGATAAAAAGATTGAGGAACAATATACATACAATGATAAACATGAACAGAACTCTCATTGTAAGCACTATATTGAGGAAACCAAGATATTGGTTGGTTTTGTATAATTTTTAAAAATAAAATTAACAGCACACACCTAACATATACAGTTCCCATGTTCAAAGAACATCTCACATCAGGGTTGACAGAAATTGAAAAAATACAACAACAACAAAAAGTTCTAAATCAGCACTTTTTCATGGGTTGAATTATAAATCACAGTTTCACAAATCTATTTGTCAAATAATCTACCTGTCATATTTTTTTTTAATGAACTTCTCTATATATATATAACAATAACTTTCTTATCTTTCTTATCTATATCCTGTAAGTAAATAGGCAGCAGGAAGAATTTAGTCACAAAAATATTACGGGTCACTCAGATGTACATGTAGTCATTTCTGATCACCAATCAGAAATGGTAATTTCCAGGTGAATAGGTAGGGAAGCTAAATTGTCAACAAATTAAACATCAGAACTGTCTTAACTTTTAAACATGATATTTTTCATCCATGAACTGTTTGTTATATAATGAAGAAAATTGAAATAATTTAACCTTAAAATTTTTTAAAAATATTTTCCTTTACCTTTTAAAAAAGATGTTTATTTTTTTTTTAAAAGGTAATAAAGCCTAAAAATCCATTCCTTTTAAACATCTCTAAAAAGCTGCTCTAACTGTAAACCTTCCCAAATAAATATTTAAAGAATGCATTTTAGTAGTACATGCATATTGAATTTATGTAAATTGAAAAAATACTGACAAGACATCTCCAAAGTTTCTTTAACTTTCTGTCATTCCTTCATGGTTTAAATTTGAAAACTTCAGCTAGGATGGTTTCACCTTAAACACAAATTTTCACAAATAGGATATAAATTTCCTCTAATAAATTATATAGAAAATCATATACTATTCAGTTATAAGTTCTCTCTGGGGTTTATTCAAATGTCTCAAATTACATCTCAAATGAGACCAAAAAATAAAAGTATACTGCACTACTTTCTTCTAAATAAACTTCTAAAGCCCCCCTTCCCCTTGGATGCTGCTTTATTCTCTTCTTTTTTCTTCTTCTCTTCCTCCTTCTTCTTTCTCTTTTCTTCCTTCTTTTTCTCATTTTCTTTCTTTTTCTCTTTGTTGTCATATTCTTCCAAGAAATTTGGATTTTGTTCCAACAAAACTTCAACCCTGCAAAAGAGAAACGACCTTAACCTCTTTTCTTACTTTGTTTCAATAATTTAATTTGCAATAATCAAATAAACTGCAGGTTTGAAAAGAATGTAAATACACTCTAGCATTTGGGCTGTGATAAGCATATGCATGTTTGAAAACTAAATAAAAATCTATTGTCTTGCTCTTTAATGAATGATGCCTGCATACATCTCTATGCTAACAACTCTTGCTCCAAAGACATCTATAGAATCTGTAAACCTGTCTGACCTGTTGATCTGCACTTACCTACAGTTGCCTATGTACATGCCTTCTTTATTTTACTTATATATATACATTTGTACACTTGCCTATGTAAAGACATGCCATTGGGTATTAAATTTGTGGATGCATGATTTATCATACTAATGTATACCATTCATGTGGTGTTATTTTACGCCGTTTTAAGCTTTCCGCTTAACTACTGTTAATTTCTATCCATTACACTGCTATGGATAAAAAACCTCTGGGTTCCAATGATGCCTTACTTACTGATAAATATCTTTTTACTTGCCTGATGTGCTGCTGTGCTGTGCTGTGTGCCTGCGCGGGGTTTAGGAGGGGGAGGTGAGGGGTTCGGGGGAGTGAGAGAGAGGGGAGTTATCTGATGTGGTATGTGGCTGAAGGTATCTATCATCATACCTACAAAGCAAACATAAACATTTACCTAATGAATGTATATACATGTTAGCCATTTAATTTGACACAACATTTTATTCAAGTGATAGAAATATTGAATTGAACAGCATAAAACAAATATTATCCACAAGGATTAACTTACAAATATAATATCTATTAATGCAATTTCATCAAACAAAAAACATATATTTTGGATCCCTTTTTGTGATTATAAATAAGAACCCTCTCCATACAACAAAGATGAAATCAACTTCTTTTATTAAACATAAATCTACTTCCCATGTTAATTTAACAAATTTGACAACAACTTAATATTGACAAATAGATGGTATTTTTTTAAAAAGTTGTATTTATACCATATATATATTATTATTATATATAATATACCATAAAACATTAACAACAAAATTCCACCCCTATGACTGTTCAACTAAATGACTTGAAACACAACTATCTTCAAGACACAACAGTCCTAGATCCACCCCTGTGGCCAAATTGAAACACAATTATCTTAGATCAACACCTGAGACTGTTTAAGAAACAAATATCTTGGATCCACCCCTGTGGCTGTTGTACTCACTGTTGCACTAGCTCTGGGACAAAGATGTACTCCATCGGAATGATCTGACCTAGTTCTGACAGGGACCGCACAAACCTCAGCTTGGAAGAGAACTTGGCACTGTAAAAAAAAATAACCAGAAATGATAATATATATGTTTTGTAGGAAATAATTTTAACACAATAAATGTTCATTGTTCCTAAGATAACTGCCATTCAATTTATGGTTTTATGAAATTATTTCTTATTTTAAAAAAAAAAACAAATCTGTATCACAACTGAAACATACATGTACACAATTTCGAGATACTTGCTTGATTAGATTTAATATTTAGTTACTAGTATTAAAATTGTCACTCATCTTACTTAATCATACATTTACAGTTAATTTTTACAGGGACATGCTTTCATATTTTTTTTAAAGAATGGGCTTAAGGGGTCTTGAACACTTAAAAAAATAATGATTGTATTAAACAAAAGTATCAAAATAATATTTAATTTCTTCATCTGATATGTGTATATGATAGTTTTGATAAATAATTAAATACATTTTTAAAAGAGGCTATATGCTCAATAAATTATCCTATAAATCTACTTTAGAATTTTCAATAGGATATTTCAAACTATAAAATGTCATCTAGTATAGGAAAAATCCAAATATTTTAGCAATAAAATTTGATTGTTTTCTTCTATCTTTATATTAATAGAGCTCTTCTTTTTAAGGAAATACATATGGTCAAAAAATGATGATGACTATCGAGCGTTCTTAATATAAACACTACAATATATACCCATTCCTACCTTATGAATGGCCTAGTCATCATTACAATGGTTCGTAGCCATAGCGTTGGATGAACTAACAACAGAGCTTTCAGGTTCTTACGAAGTCTGCAAAATAAAAGTAAGGTAATAAGTTTTAAAATACACTAAATCTATAACTGTTTAACAATACAGTTTCAACAAGTGCAATTCCAAACAATGATTTGCTTTGTTTTTTTTTGTTTTTTTTTTGATTTCCAATTATTGTTTTTCGATTAATTCTACCATAAGAATAGTGGGTAAAAAATACATGCAATGGCATACAGTTTCTTGACTGCATCTTCTTTAGATTGATAAACATCAAGTTAAAAGCTATTTAATAAGTCAGTTGGCAAACGGCAAATAATTTTTTTTTTACAAAGGTGGCTAAAGCAGGAGTAAGACCATCCTCCCCCTCTTTTAGTCACTGTGAAGATTGACACAGACTCCCACTTTGAAATAAAAGAAACTGATCTAACTCGGGGCTATTTATATATCTCAAAGAATTCATAACATTGTCTGCTTTGGCAGAATAAAATTAAAACAAACAGGTTATTTCAAATCTGTCTCCCACCTCCTGTCAATCATCTGGTAACATTTTTTCAGCCAACCGAAACTCGGCATCTGTCTTCGAGGGGTGGCGCCATGGAAATACACAATCATGTAGTCCTCTGCAACTAGTGTCTCCAGAGTACTTATCACATACCTACGTGATATAAAATTGGGTTTAAAATTAAAAAAAAGAACCTACAAACTTCTAAACTAATAGAAAAATAAAAAATAAATGTACATCTTAACTTCCTTGAAACCTTGTGTAGGTCAATATAAATATGCTTTCTGAACAGCAACAATTTAATACTATGCCATCATATTATTAATTCAATGAGACCAAATTTCATGAAATGTCAATATTTGTAGGGGCATAGTTTTACGTCTTCACTTGACTTGACTTTACAATGAATTTAACATTGTATTTCATAATTCATTGAAGTACTGCAGATGTTCTATCATGGGTGAAGAGAAGGAAAATTAAGCCATCAATAAATGCAATAATTCAACAGTAATAGACTAGCTAGGTCTATTATGAATGAAAACATTTAATTTTTAAATATATTCATTGAAATACTTACATGAACAAGTTATCCATTACATATTGATAATCACGCCTACTCCTATCTGGAAGGTAGCAACCCGAAAATATGATAATTGCGTTTAGTCCATCTCCATAGTAACCTGAAAAAAAAAATGAAATTCTTTTAAAACATGGTATCCTTTTTGTTCTTCCATTTTTTTTTTATCTTTGAAGAACTTTTCCCATTGTGATCAAATACCTCAACATGTCGCATGTGTAAGATGAAAACTAAATAAATTTGATATTGACTCTCTTTGACTGTAGCCATGGTAACCTATTACAAAACATTGAACTGACCTCCATGAGATAACACCTTTTTGTAAGGCTCAATGACCTTGAGGTCAATCTTCATGGTCTTCCCTCCAATTTCAACTCCTTTCCAAAGTTTGGCCTCCTTGTACTCTTCCCTAGCCGAGAATTCTGGGAGTGGATCTGTCTGTTTAATGGGTGTGTCATCTGGAGATAGAAAAACATGACTATTTAAAGGTTTTTTTCTTAACAAGGTTTTAATTGGAAGTCAAAGATGGGCCAGTCTTAGATTAATTGACATTTTTATAAGAACAAATTACTGTAATATGTGATAGTTAATCTTATGAAAACAAAAATTGAAAATAATACATGTATATTTTATCTATTAGATACTACTAGCTTATGCATAGACAACTGAATATCAGGTACAGTTAAAGAAAAAGGTTAGGAATTTGTTTTTGAGAGGGAGAAAGAGAGATTTTGAAAGAAAAGAGAGAAAGATTTGGAGAGAGAGAGAGAGAGAGGAGTACTAACTTTCCCACTCCAGTCCATCTGCCGGGTCCATCCCATCATCCTCAAGATCATCGCTCAGAATGCTGAAGTTGGCCGTGATCTTCCTCTTTGGATGTGCACTGAGGGAGGTATTCCTCACTGAAATAATCACCCATTTAGACTGTGAGCATGCATTCCTTGTAACACACAGTAACATTGTATTGTTCAGATGTGAATAAAAATTAATATTAATGACTTGTAATGATTTGTAGATTTCTACATTGCTTACAGTGTCAAATCCTGACAATATAAAATTGTGAGCAACAAGTTTTTGTTATAATTTCATATATATATATGTAATTTCACAATGGTCAGGAAAATTAAAACGATTGAGAATTTAGAATCTGTATGGGGTGCTCCTTGCAATTATAACAATACCACAGATATTAATATTTTAGTTTCATTAGTAAGAAATCTACAATAACAGACTATGCAACACTTATTAATTATCAGTTGATTAAACTTTTCAATCTTTGAACATCAGGCAAAAAAGGCAATGTCAATAACTCTGATCACAGATTTAATGAGTGACTGAAGTCCTTAAGGAGGCTGGGGGGTCAAAATATAATATAATATAAAACCATCAGATTTATTTGAAAATTTTATAGGCGATTTCTGAAGCTATCAATTACTACTTGATAAAGAAAAATTTCTTATATTTTAATATCAAAATTTTGTCATTTTCCATTATCTTTATATGGAGCTCTTCTTTTAAAGGAGATCAATATTGTCTAAAATGCCAGCCACCCCCAGCCCCCTTAACGAATTATTGAGGGGTCATGCCAAAAGAAGGATAACTCTGACCTCGACGATTTTCCGTACTGGAGTGGCTGGAATTACTGGAATGTCTGGAACGGGAACCTTCCGAGTCGCTGGAATCATCGGACACGTTCTCCGCAGGGGGCATTCCCGGAATGTCATCCTCCTGCCATTCATCCGCCAGGTCAAGACCTCCCAGTCGATCCTGTGTAACAATAGAAAAAACAAAGTACTGAAAGTATCTGTAGACAATGACATGAGTAAAGACAGTCCCGTGCACTGCAGTTAGAAAAAGCTTATCACAGTCCACTTTTTAAAAAATATGTTTAAGCAAATTAATAAACACAATGAAATTTTGTTAACCCTTGTTATGATATTACAAACTGTGAAATACAGTAAAATGTAGACAAAATACAGAATTTTAAATTGGACATGACTGTATCTCATAATAACTGAATCATGAATTGTTAAAAACAATACCTTGAGTTTGCTGTCTGATTCCGTCATATCATCACTTGGATTTTTCTTGCTTTCTACCAAGACCTGAAAAAAAAAGTAGACATCATCATCAGGAACTCATCAAAATCAGTTGTTTACAAATCAATATATTCGTTTTTGTTTATCGTACATTTTTAATGACTTATCCCCATTTGCAAGAATGACCTCAAACCCCCACACTCCTGTGAAAAACACCTAACTTTAAATCCTTGTAAATAATAAACAAATTTTGTAAAAAGTATCACAGTATCAATTTCTACACATTCTGTGCTTTTATGATCACCTCTGCAACCTCATAAAATAAATGAAAATCACTAATTTCTTTCCTATTATTTACTAATCTAGGGTTAGTTTTTTTTTCTCTTTTTTTTTTTTTTTGGGGGGGGGGGGGAGGAACTGTGTGTTTCCAAGAAATTCTATGACTCTTAATGAGATTTTTTTAAATGATTAAAAAAGTTAATTAAGAAAGTTAAAGCTTTCAATTTCTTTTTTTTTTGCTAACCTTAACTTTATCAGAATGTGATTGTCACATTTTAAGATAATCAACTTTCTATCTTGACCAGTAAAATATACATCAATTACATATCAATATGGAAAATTGAGGAAAATACACATACATGTACATGTAAATATAATCTTGACTTCTGAGAGATGATCGAACTACTTCCACAAGATACTGTGATTCTTATAATTGAGATTTTTATGACACAAATTTTTAGCTTTCAAATCTTTTAGCTAGACTAATTATAAGATTGTGACTGTAACATTTAAAGATAAGCATTACTTTCTGTCTTGACAAGTAAAATGTGCATCAATATCATTTTAATACGAAAAATTCAGACAATATACAATACACATACATATCTTGACTTCTGAAGATAATATATGCCCCTCTAATTTGTAAACAAAGTTATAAGTCTAATACCTATCATTCATGCATCAGATCTGTGCATCAAGGGTTCTGAAGCCCTGATGGAGTTATAATGAACATGCTTATACATAAGTTATATTTAATCTTTGATATTTTGGACAAATACATGTATAATTATTACAGCTTAAACATTAAGTCTCCAATTCCTGTTGGACTTTTCATGTTTTCATGGAATTCACATTTTCTGGAAATGTTAAAATTTGAATTCTACAAATACTGACGACATAATACAAACACCTGACCTTTAGATGAAAAACTAAACGAAACATGTTTACTTACATTATTATTATAACTCCTCCTATATATTTTGTTGGACTAATACAAGTTAGTTTTAAACATGTAGTCGCTTTCAAAATATATGTTCATCACTTCAAAATATATGCATAAACATGCGTACAGATACATCTTATGACTAAATTGTTGTGTAAAAACCCAAATGATGAAGTGAAATATATGACAAGGGTACAAAGTTGATCATCACCAAGGCTAATAGATCAATTTCCATGTCTAAGTACAAGTAAACACTTATAAACAAACATGTGCACATGTACACACATTACACTTTAACATGCACACTAATATCCTCCTTGCATGTCCACCCCCCTCCCCTTCCTCCTCTAAGTTTAGTTATAAACATAATAATAACATACCAACAAAAGGGGGAACTAGAGATATATTGCTAAAATACAGTAATCCTTCATCAATTACTGTATCAGAATTTAACACATCAGCAACTTTTGAGAAAGAATCCCCGCCTTTATACCCATCCTTACCATTCAATACGTGGGTCGTTGTCAGAGCAGTGTACTAGGAGGGTGAGCCATCAGTAGACATGTTGGAAAACACAGGAAGCTGACTACGGTGTGTGTGCATGCTAATCAGGTCATTACTTACACATGTTACAGGGTGAGTCAAAAGTGATGCACCTCTACAGGGTGTTTCAAAATCTGGTAGCAGTAGCCTTGCTCTCAGGCACATCTTGAAGAACTATTAGGGTGTGTCAAATATAAATAAATGTGTTTGCTTATCTTCTCTAATTGTAACCTTTGTTATCTCTCCAAATAAATTGAGACTCAAAAATGCATCTTGAAAATTACACATCTCCCCCTCCAGGCTAATATTAAAATATTACAGGGAGAGCCAAAAAAAATAAGCAATATTAAATCTCAACTCCTAAACTCTAAAACATTTACCAACATTTACATTCACCAAACAATCAAACTTAATGGCATAAAAATCTAAAAGAAAATGTACGTTCTGTGATAATTATGCTTTTCATGTGAACTATACATTTCCCCTTTGAGTGACTTTTAAAAATTAAATCATAGCACTGAGTTAACATCTATACAGTCAATTCTGAATTTGAAATTAACAAGAATTGGACCATGCATAAATGATCACAAATTGCTAAGATTCAATTGCATATTGCTTTTACAATGAATGTTGGTAATTTCCATCTATTTGATATGATATCTATTTGATAACTATATAGACATTATAACCTAAAGAGTCCACGTGATAATAATTAAGATTCATCTTCTACATTTAATGATTAAATTACAAGTATCCTACTTTGGGCCTCTCACATTTTAAACTCATTTCTAAATGCAGCCCAAAACATTGTAACAAACAGATATTTAAACTTCCTTTTTCTGACAGTTTTATTTAACTTGATATAATACATTAAAGAAAACTATATATACAAAGACTAATCTACATGTAAACACAGTATATGCTATCTTACAACTGTACACAATGCTCTTCTTATCAATATCAGTGTAGCTCCTACATGCCTGTGATACACCTTTAATTAATTATTGATTAATTAATAAAATACGGATGAGGTAAGTATTTTCCTACCTGGTGACTGTTCAAAACCTCTTGAGTATATCTGTACATCTACATGCATGCATCAAAATGTATTTTTTTTTTTTTAAAAACACAATCTATTTCCTTGTACAGAATAGGTTTTTTCCCTCTCAAAAGAAAGAGTTCATCATATTATTCATTTTCAAATGATTTTAAATTTCCTGAATGCAGTTATCATATTTTAGCACTTTATTTACAAATTCAATACACAAATTCAGATCACATTTTTAACAGAGTGCACATTCTTCATACCATACCCCCCCCCCCCCCCCACTTTTTTCAATAAACGTACACTTGAAAGGACTAAGTGCGGTTTTATGCAATGTTTGCCCCCCAAAATCAAAGTTTTAGAAAGAGCTTTAAATTTAGATGAAAGATAGTTAAAATCATATTGGAAATAAAGGTGTAAAAGGTTATCACCACAGTGACGTCATGAATATTGCATTATTTGGATAAATTGATGTTTTGTAGCAAAATATGAGTGTTTTCCGATGGTTTTTCGACTGGGAAACATCGAGCGCAGGCTTGCTCAAGTACCATTTTTTAGTATGATATGTATAACTATCTGAAGAAAAACATATGTTAAAATTACACTTGAGCAGACCTGCGCTCTATACTTCCGAATGCAAAATATAGGGCAAAAATGAGAATATCTTCATTTGTTTGCAAATTTGCGGGAATTATGTCATTTAGGTGACGTCATAGATAAACAGCGAGTGAGCAATGATGATTAAAATCAAGGTTAAAGTTATAGGCATCCTCTTGACAATGATTTGTGAAGATTTCATTTTTATACGATACTATTTAAAAATTGGTTGAAATCGGGGGCAGATATTTGACCATACCGCACATAGTTCTTTGTTTGATTCTTCAGTTTGCAAAATAATCCTTTTGAAATGCCAAAAATTATGAAATCTCAGATATAATCTATTGAAAGTTAGGAAACTTTAGAGTGTGATGTAATTTTAGGATTAGGTTTTTAGAATGATATAGCTGCAAATCATATAGAGATAGGAAATAGCAGGTATGTGTATATAAGAGTTAATTTTTTATGGGGTTTTTAATCAATAAAATGTACACAGATAAATAATCAAGATCAATAATTAAAGATGTATCTATTGTTTATGCTAACATTAACTGTAATATATGATAATTTGGTCTCTTTGAGAGAGAGAGAGAGAGAGAGAGAGAGAGAGAGAGAGAGAGAGAGAGAGAGAGAGAGAGAGAATTATTATAAACAGAGACCAACAGACCTGAGAAAATTGATTTGGTTTTAAATTTGATGTCTGCAGTTTAACTCTGATAATAATTTTTAAATAGGTTGATGATTTTAAAATCTCTGTCTTGCAAAGTTAATGGGTGGGGGGTTTAAAAATGGTTGGGGAATAAGTCTGTGAGGGCAGTACTCAGGCTTTATATCAAGTAATTATCAGGGAGAGTCAGCTAATCTCTGTTAATTATAGAATTAACATTATCATTGATAAACACCAGTTGTGACCTTCAATTATGTCTTAAAATTGTTTTCTTATTTCTAATAAAGGTAAGGAAGAGTAGAAATAACAGTAAACTCATTAATATTCATATCACTGCAACTCCACATAATTACATGCTGTGAACACACAGCCTTTTTTGATTAACTAACTCCTTAGCATAAGAAATCATCCTCTGCATCCAGAACACCCCCCCCCCCCCCCCACCCCGACACCCTATCCCTTGACACCCTATCCATATCTCACAATATCATTATAAATCATCTTACCAAATGCACCCTTACAATCCCAGAGAAAAATACCTTAGTCTAAATTCCTATAGAAATCCCCTGCCGGATACATCTATATAATTATATACACAGTAGATTTGAATTTCATTTCGGTGGTCGTTATTAGAGCCTTCCCCCCTCTTTAATTTCTATTAGGCTTTATCCTGGTTTGGGTAAACAGTCATGGACTGTGATAACATTCCAAGAGATATCAGGAGGATGGGGTGGATTATAGAGATATACGGGTAACATTAGGTGTAGCAAGTCCGTCAATATAGTAAAATGCTGTAAACGTATTACTGTACATCTGGCTGTGTATTCTATTTAGCGTTTTTGGCAGAAAACGCCGTCCACTAAATCTGAAGTACACCTCCAAATGTAAAATATATAAGTAGATATTAAAAAGGTACAATCAGAAATGCGCTAAATCAAACCCAGCTTAACTTGTTAAAAAATCATATTCCGCTAAATATCGTACCTGCTGAAGTTAACAGTACATGGCTTTCCTCAACTTAATTTTGATGGTTAAGGAGGGTGTGGGTACGGGGCAAATGCTTTTTTCTATTTTTTTCAACTTTACAACATGTAAATGTATTAAGCATGCGCACAGACAAAAACCTGACCACCTCTAAGAGTAGAAATGAAATGCAGGTTTAATAGACGTTCAAATTTAATACATTCAATTTGAGCTATTACTGAGATTTATGTTGATGATTTCAATCTTATTAGCATAAAATTTATAGATATAAACTGAAAAACAAGAACATTATTAAAGTTAACTGAACTTTCATGATAAACAAATTAAATCAAAATATGAGATTGGGGAGGGGGGGGGGGGGGGGGGGGTCACATACATATAAATTTAAGATATAGGAATTATAGTGGGACAAAACTTTCAAGTAAACACTTAGTTAATATTTATGAGGAAGAATTGACTGATATAATGCGTTTTATTTGTTTAAAATTACCACAGGCTTGTTGTTTACTGACCTTGGAAAATACTCTTTGTAAAGGGGAAACTTCGTAGAAAAAATCTGTCACTGGTATACATTAATTACAATCATAAAAGGGTGACCTCATAGTGCACTAGAGTATTATACAGATAAATGTATGTATATACTTCCTTGGTTTTCGTTTTATGAAGAGATCCTCTCCCTACCTTTCATAAAGTGTGTCAAATCATTGTATCTTAAATTCAAAATGCTCATTTCCTAATGTATAAAAAGGAATCATCAATGCTTAATAAAAGCCACTCTTTAAATTTTCAAACAAACCAACTGGCAAGAATGAAATCTTCACCTTTGGTATTTGAGCCATATTCCTCTTTTTAAAAAAAAAAAGCTTGCCAAGTCAGTTCTTGTTTAATTACATAGGCTTAAAATGAACTTTTCTCATGCACCTTTAGTTAAGATAAAAAAAAAAAACTAATTGCCCGACTATAAAAGTCTCAAAGATGTCCTTAAAGCTGCATAATGAATGAACAATTTATTAGTTTGCATGGTCTTTAAGAAAGTGAAAATCAGCTGCTTTTTGTAAATTAAAGGCATTCTCAAAAATAAACCCTTTCAATCTTGCAGTCTTAAAAATAATCCATAGTTGAAAATATCAAAGCTGCATTTGCTTTAAGCTAGGCTAATAATAAGCTTCCAATTCTGTACAAACCATTACATAGGCTGCTCACTCAAAACTAATGTTATAGGTTTTATCAAACAACTTAGGGCCTGTATCTAATATGCTTATAAGTAGTCAGACAGAATTTTAAAAATTATACTACATACTGAAGGCATAGAGAGTATTATAATAACTGAATACCCCTTTTTTTCATGTCACAAAATTTGTGTATTCAACTATTTGCGATTTAAAAGAGATCACCAAATCAAGCGAAAATTAGATTATCTCAAAAATAACCAGATATACGGTATATATAAATTATGTGTTTACTTTTTGAAGTTAAATATACACATATGCTTGAAAATCCATTCTGGACCTTTTCACCCCCCCTACCCCCACCCTCCATGCCCCTCCCTACCTTATCTAAATAAAACCCTTTGACACACTTTAGCAGTTACATAAATCTTAAAGTAGACCGAGTATCGCACTACGTCATAATACGGATTTTACATGTTTGGTTCGACTTTTACAAAGCGTTTTTGATACCCGGTATTGATTTTGCTCTACATCGCTGTTGTAAACAATGGCAATAATAAGCAATTAGAACGGTAATATATGTATTCTATGAGAGATAGAAATGATTAATGTTGAGAAACTCGATTCTGTTAAAGTAAAATGAAAAACGAAGTTTCTGATTAACCAGGATCTCGGGTATGCTTATATCTTCTTTGTTTTGACCCCCCCCCCCGGAATTTTTCTTTTTTCTTTTACTAAAACCGGTTTAAATTTAGAGACAGAAGCTAATTCGAATATTACCAATTGTAAATTAATTAATGTTTAAATGATATCTAACATTGTTGACAGATCTAGGCAGAAAACTGTAGCAAAATGTGATTTTTACGGATTTTTTCGTCAGGGTCTACTTGGTTTAGAGCTTATAGCGTGAAAAGTAATTCGTCAACATATAATTTATTTTACCAAATCTTTTTTCTAAGATGTCAATCTATAGAATAAACACCATGAATTTAAGTTTGAGTCCATAAAATAGTAAATAATTTACCAAACGCGATACTTGCATTGCATTTTTTGTATTCTATTTTGATACATCAGGTCCATAAAGCGTTCTTACTTACAAAAATTTGCGCAAAATTATTGATGAGATATGGCTTAAATAAATATTTATACTCTATTTTGTATGTTCAGTTCTAATTTTCCCAAAATTGGTAATTATTTTTAGGAAAAACGGACGTCTGGAATTTCGTAATTGTCAATAATTTTCGCAAGGGGGTACACCCGTCTGAGAGGTGATAACAAACAAACTAGCATGTAAACATACATATTTTCTTTTGTATATGTATTGTTAGAATGTATATTTATCATTTAAAGCTAAGCTTTTAATGATTGAGCCCATTTAGTGCCGAGTATAGGACTACCTTAAATCATTGACAACAAAATATTTTTTTAACCAAACACTGACACACGTACTACATAAGGGCATTTAAAAAAAAACTGTATTATAAACTATTAATTAATTTGGAACTTAATATTTTGATATATTTCAATTCAATGATGCATCACCAATGCCGGCCACCAGCAAGCAATCATAATTAAGGATTGCATGTCTAAGGGAAGTATATACACACCAGGAATCATTGCAATTCATGCAACAATAATTGGAAGAAGGTCCAATTCAAAAACTTCAAAATTTTTTTTTTATTTAAAGTCCGGGGGGGGGGGGGGGGGGGGGGACTCTGCTAAAGGGATGTTGATTTACTGCACTAAACACTTGTAACTAATTAGATATGATGAATCATGAATCCTCAAGGTAAATCTATACCATGTCAAATTCAATATCAGGTCTAGCAAAAATGTATTAATTTCATTTTTTCATCTCTCTGTAATATAAGCTCATTAAGGGTTTTACTATAATGTAGTTTTCAGGTCTAAAAAATTGCGTTGACTTGCATTTTTCATCCCTACCATGTCTAAATTTATTTAATAGCTTAACTTAGTATGCATTAAACTCTCCTAAAAGAACATGAAGAAGCACGGATGACATGGTTAATATGTATAGGTTAACAAACACATTTTTTTCTTTAACATGAGTATATGCAATTACCACTCAAAACTATACATATTAAACATGTTAAAACATTATTATGAATCACCACTTACATACAAATTAACAAAATCCAACGAGGCGAAGATGGGAGAAATACAAATGTGAAAATCTAATCCACTCACTTAAAAGTCTCTATAACATCAGTGATTTGGCAACCACAGAATGACAGAGAAAATCCGGATGAATTCCAGATATTCACAAGGAATGCACTTGAATTCACTTGATATAATCAGAATAAGAAGTTCTGAACGTCATTTACGAAATCCAAGAGATTTCAGTTGCATATGAGCTGGCTTAAGTGCTCACTGTTAACTTTCAATGAAGAAGATTATCTAAAAAGTTTTGCCTTCTGATTTTTTTTTTTTGGCAACATGAGTGAACATTGCTGCATTATTATATGTGAAAGAGGCCATAGATAGGGGGATTTGTTTGCAATAAGGAAGTTAAGACTATCAAGTGACAAATTAACTGCGTTATTGCCAAAATTTAGTGCAAATACTTTGATGTGTTCAAGAGTTATTTCCCTTATCTTGATAATGATCTCTATATCATAATTAAGTTACATGCATTGCTGATCCAACTTTTTTTTTATTTTTTCAGGGTGGATCTGGGGAATAATTTTGTTGGGGAGGGGGCTGTTCCATGGCATATGTTAGATAATTTTACTATATGAATTTAACCAGTTTTAATTTTCTAGGACCCATCCATCCCCCCTTCGGATCCACATATGAAATGTATATATGTATAATGCTGCAGCAATGCAAAACCTACATCCTAGGTATTATTTGGCAAGGTGTCAACTGGGTTTTTGGTGGGTTTTTTTTTTTTTTACACAAGTCACAGAATTTATGAACAAAACAAAATTACAGTCACTGCCTGACAAAAAGGAGAATTTCATTGATAAAGTACTTGTTGAGGACTGGCAGAAATAATAGGAACCAATGGGGAACAAGTTGCCAAAGATTTTCCTGGTAGTTTGGACTTTTATTTTTACCTGAAGCTTTTCTTCACTATAAATGGACTTCAGCACACAGATTATGTAACGACATACACAGCCTCCTACTAACCTCTTTTTCATCCTCTGTTACCGTGGCAGCAGAATCAACACTCTCAAATGGATCACTGGAGACAGACATCAGGGGAAGTCCCTCGTTGGACTGTGATGATGTCACTAGAGAACTCTCCTCTGTCACTGATGACATCACAGACTGACCTTTGGATGGCGACAAATCTGACATCAGGGCCTTGTCATCAACCTTAATGCTGATCCGTCCAGCTGTGGTCATGTACACTTCCTTTTTACTTTCAGAATCTACTTTCACTTTCTCTTTTCCCCTCACTTTCACTTTATCTGTGTTTTCATCCAGGTTATCGTCCGTGAACGAGTCAACTTTAAAAATCACCTTGGTTTTCACTTTCAAGTCCTCCACTTCCAGCTTTTCTTTTCCAGATGTCGGATTTTTCACCTTTTCTTTGTTTTCAGGAGTCAAGTCCTCAAGATTCATGTCGCTCTTGACGTGTGAGTACGACAACAAACTCTCGTTACTTATACTTCCCATGGACGCCATCGACCTGCCCGTCTGATCAAGGTTAACGTCACTCTTGAATCCAGTGTACGAAGACAGACTCTCGCTGCTTATGCTTCCAATAGAAAGACCAGAACTAACCATCCCGATAACGCCAGAATTGTTCGCACCTTCAGTCAAATCCGGGGAAGACAGCCGATAACTCGCCTCTGTCGTTGTCGGGGATGACCCATCCGACGGAGACGACCCAGATTCTTCCATATCATCTGCCGTGTCGAAGTTGAAGATACTCTGGGAGGGAAGTTTGGGTTTTCTTAGATTTGCTGATGCAGTTTCCTCTTCCATTTCTGTAAATAAACATAGGTAATCACAGATTACAAAGCTCACCGAGACGAGGCATCAACTTTATGAGGCATCACCTTTAAAACCACCTTTATCATATGATATGAAAATCATAGTTAATGATCTTGGATATTCATGGATACTGTTTTGACACAATATCGTATATCATATGTAAAAAAATTGTATGATAATCCTATGTTCATTTCATACATTATTATAAGATACAATGTTTATCAATACAATAATATAAAATATGATATTGCATCCAATGATACTTACAATATATATCATTTAATACAATATAATACTGTAATAAATATTGATGCAATATGATTTTGTAACATATAATATGACATTGTATCGTGTTATACATTATTGTATTTAATCACATAATACAATATCATAATATCTAATATAAATACAATATAGCATTATTTGATACTATATCATATCACATAATACATCACAATATTGTAACATATGATATTATATTGTATAATATAGTATAATTTTGTATTGTATGATATTGTATCATATTTGATACACAATATTGTATCATATGATACAATATAATTTGATAAAACATTGTTTCATATCATATGATACAATATCATCTGATACAGTACGATATTATATAATACAATATCATTTTATACAATATAATATCATATGATACAATATCATATTATACAATATCAAATTATATGATATCTTATAATATCATATAATACAATTTCATGTATTATATAACAATATATTATATAAACCAATATCATATTATACAATATTGTATCATACGATATGCTATAATTATAATATACAATATCGTATCATATGATACAATATCATATATTGCAATATAATATGAAACAATATCATTCGATAAAATAATATATTATACAATATCATATTCTACAATATTGTATAATAATATACAATACTATACATAACAATATCATAATACAATATCATATAATAATGTACAAAAAAATTGATACAATATCATATCATATCATATAACTTTTTACAATATAATGTATGATATTACATTGTATCATATAAAACAATAGTGTATCATATCATAGAATACTATATCATAGGAATCATGTTAAATCATTTAACAACAAACACATCTATCAAGCAGGTTTGAGTGAGGTAGGAGAATTTTTAGCATCCTTGATAATGGAGATCAGGCTCTGCATCTGAAGCTACCTCTGCAATTCATTTATATTATAGTTAAATCAATTATGCAAGCTATTATCTATAAAACATGTAACCTGTTCCAAAAAACTAAACCTCATCCAGCATCCGAAACCTATGGCTCAGATTCAGCATTCAAGCCTGTCAGATGCATCAGTATCATGAGATGCATCATCCCTGCAAGTTTGGTGATGTAAGGACCAGTAATAACTAAGATATAATCATCAGAGGGCACCTGCTCTAAAAACTTTAACCAGCTCTTAAAACCTTAACCTCATCCAGCATCCGAAACCTATGGCTCAGATTCAGCATTCATGCCTGTCAGGTGCATCAGTATCGTAAGACGCACCATCCTTGCAAGTTTGGTGAAGTTAGGACCAGAAATAACTAAGATATATTTTTTAGCATCCTTGATAATGGAGATCAGGCTCTGCATCTGAAGCTACCTCTGCCATTCATTTATATTATAGTTAGATCATATATGCAAGTTTGAAATAGTGCTATTACCTACATATATTAAACATGTGACCTGTTCCAAAAAAACTAAACCTCATCCAGCATCCGAAACCTATGGCTCAGATTCAGCATTCAAACCTGTCAGGTGCATCAGTATCATAAGACGCACCATCCATGCAAGTTTGGTAAAGTTAGGACCAGTAATAACTAAGATATGATCATCAGAGGGCACCTGCTCTAAAAACTTTAACCAGCTCTTAAAACCTTAACCTCATCCAGCATCCGAAACCTATGGCTCAGATTCAGCATTCAAGCCTGTCAGGTGCATCAGTATCATAAGACGCACCATCTATGCAAGTTTGGTGAAGTTGGGACCAGTAGTAACTTAGAAATGGCTATCAAAGGGCACCTGCAACAAAAACTTTAACCTGCTCGAAAAACCTAACTTCATCTAGCATCCGAAACCATCCATTAGTAGGTCCAGATGCATCATTCATGCAAGTTTGGTGAAGATAGGACAAGTAATAAGTTAGATACAGGACCTGCAACAAAAACTTTAACCAGGTCCGGACGCCGACGCCGACGCCGACGCCGACGCCGAGGGTATAGCATAAGCTCCCCCCGACTTCGTCTCGGTGAGCTAAAAATATCTTCTTTATTTTAATTTTTCACTAGACTTAGTTATAATAAGCTTCATTTTTTTCTGTCAGTTGTATCCAGATTTGTTAAAACTTAATATAATAATTTTACTAATCAGAAAGATAATTCAAATAAAGACAAACATTATAATTAACCTTAAATTGTGGGTAACTATTATCGGATCCATGGAAAATTGACACCTTGATAAGAGAGATAACTCTAACAGGGGTGCAAATTAAACTTACCAATTTTAAGTGGAAGAGGTATAGAAATGAGAGCAACAGAAAAGAAGAGAAAACAGAACAAAACATCTCTCTCTCCATCTCCATCTCTCTCTCTCTCCATCTCTCTCTCTCTCTCTCTCTCTCTCTCTCTCTCTCTCTCTCTCTCTCTCTCTCTCTCAAAACAAACATATTCAAACGAGAAAAAAAAAAGCTTGATGTAGATTTTTTTTCTGCAGTAGGACCCCTTTTATAATACAGTACCGATCAGACCCAGCCTAAAACCAGAATAAACCCCAACTAAACCCGAGGTATACTTTTGGGGTTCACTCGGGGTTTACTCGGGGTTAACTTTGGGTTTACTTGGAAATTGCTTTTACGGTCAACTGTATGCACTGAAGTGTAAAGCAGACCCGTTTTGATTATTGCAGTGGTGTACAAAATACTCTCCTTGACTGTACCGGACTAGAAAAATTATGACTAGCACTTTTTTGGTCAACTGTATACCTTAACAGAAGATTATCATAACAATATTTACTGTAAATTCCTTATTTTACGCAAGTGCTTACTTCTGCTTTTTTCTCTGTTTTGTATCAAATCACGAGAATATAAAATCGCAATCACCAATTTTTTGTTAATATGATTTTCTATAGTTAAAAAATGTCTAAAAAAGTTGAGCAAGATTTAAAAAGCCGCGAGCCTGTGGGTTGCTCCTCCCGATTTTACGCAGAAATTAATTCCTTACATTTAAAAAATCTAGTAACTTAAATCTGATTACTCTAGTTACCTGATTGGACGAATTCTGACATGTGAACATTTGATTTCTTTCTCTGATTTAAAGATAATGACAACTTACATATGATTGGGTATTACCTGATTGGACGATTTCTACAGCGTTTCTGATGACTGTATCCAGCAACTCCCTGGCCACATGCTGAGTCGGTGAAGACGCACTCTCCCCATCACTCTCACTCTGAGTACGCTCTATTTCACTCTCTGTAACTTCTACAAAAATCAAAGTACTGAATGTACTGCATCACACAAAGGGTGTTCAAATTACTATTAAACTGTTTTAGACCATGTCTCTGGAAAAACCATAACATTTTCCAAAATTATAACAAATCTAATCATGAACAATTTTTCGATTTATGCCAGCTTTATATTTTTACAGGAAAACTCACTTAAAAAAACTGATGAAAGTCTTGGTTTTAAGGAAGTTGCATCTTTTTTCCTTCCCCTTTATTTTTAACAGTTTCTTATATAATGCTTGAATATTAATAGTCCCTGCCATAAAGAATTTGAGATTCACATCTCCACGCCCATCATGAGGCAAGCCTCGGACTTGAGAAAGCTGGATGCTTAACAAATCACCCATCAGATCCATTACACAATTTGATTTTTTAGCAATACACTATGATATTTAGCAAAGGAAATCCAGATATTAAAGGGTTTTAAATTTTACATATTTTCTTGTATCAAGAGCTCTCCAACTCAAGGAGTTTAATACAGTCTACAAACACCAAGACTATACCAAGCCTCATTAAGTCTGCATCTTTACACAACATTAAACTATACATACAAAATTCAAAATGCAATTTAAGATTTTTCTTCCTTTCAACATATTTCAAGAGCAAAAGTGTGATTTATGGATGACTGAAATACTGCAGTGGTTTCAAGTATAAGATTGTTTGTGAACCAAGGACTTCCTTAAAAGCAAATTTTATTGTATAAACAGTGGGTAAACGACATTGAAATACGACAAAAATTAACAGATTCTATACAAGCACAAATTAGTATTTTTTTTAAGGTATGATAAAATTCTAGCATGTGAACAATTTGTAAATGCAAGTTAAATATTAAGCAAGTAAAATTAGCTATTATGGGAAAATCATAATTTGAAAGAATTCTGACAAGATGTTGTATTGAAACTAGGGATCTGCAGGCCATTAATTTGACACAATATACACTGCACTACAAAGTTTGACAATCTAAATGTTTTGATATAAACAATTTCCCACTGCAATAGACCCCTTCACTATAACTGGGGTACTGCTCTCTTGCAGGGCAAAATGATACACTTTGCCAAAATTTTAGTAGGTAGATAATTAAATGACGTAAATGAAACTATTGACGTTACGTCATATTTCACTAAACCATGTCATTTTGCCCTGCAAAAGAGCAGTATCGCAGTTACCGTGAAGGTGTTAATTAAGAGAGTTGGACGGTCTTTACCATATTTAGACTATATTGATCTTTTAAAGATGAATAGCATTTGCATAAAGATAAAATATTTTTTTTCATTATTCAATCCCATTCATCCAACCCCCCAAACATTCAATATCTAAATTTGTAAG
Organism: Magallana gigas; assembly: GCF_963853765.1. NCBI lineage: Eukaryota > Metazoa > Mollusca > Bivalvia > Ostreida > Ostreidae > Magallana > Magallana gigas. The sequence continues at coordinate 51,592,243 of NC_088853.1, read as the reverse complement.
GTAGATCAGATGGTAAATTTGTTGACTGTCCATCCTCCTTAAATCATAATACTATGATGTCATAAGCTTCACAAGTTAGGAGTGTGGAGGACCCTTAACACTGCTTAACACAGTCTCTTACCCTCTTCCCCCTCTGTCTGTGTCAAATCAGACTCCTGCTCCTCAACTTTGCCCTCTTGTTCCTCAATCTTGACTTCCTCCTCCTCTTTCACATCTCCTGCTTTACTCATTCCTCCTTCTATCTTTCTATCCTCCTTGATTTCTTCCATCATTCCTTCATTCTCCTCCTCAATTCCATTCTCTTTATAACCTTCCTCTCCTTCTCGAGATCTGTCGAAAGACTCGCGCGAGATCGAGTGCAGAATTTCCTCTCGGACGGTCTGCGGAGCCTCTCCGCTGATTTTGCGGAAACTTGAACTCTCCACCACCTCCTGGTTGCCTTGGTTACTCATGAGGTCATAGTTACCATGGAAAAGGTCCACTTTGGAGAGATAATCAGTTTCCAAGCCAAGGAGCTGCCCACTGCTTGGAACTTTCTTCACATCTGAAAAAAAACATATTTTTCAAAAGTTGATCATCTTATCATTTACTGTTCTGAATTAATTTACATTTACAGACTGAACTAACAGATAACTAATATCAAGCGATACATTCATCTCTCTGTTTATATGTCCTCCTGAGTTATTTTAAAGTGCTGTTTGCAATTGTCAATGAAATAGCTCGATGTAATAATCTTTGTTTAGATCTCCACTGAATCTTATTGAATAATTGTTGATTTTTTTTTAACAATTCTAGCCTAAAAATAAAATCAGTTTTAGAAATTATATGAATAATTTTGAGGAATCTGCAGCCATCTTCATTTTTGAATAAACCAGAGAAGGAATATACTTCAATGTGCATATAAAGGTATAATTATCTATCCAATCCATTTGTGAAGAAAAAAAAAGGAATGCTTTTCACCAAAACTTACCAGTACTTGAGTCAGGGACCAACAAACTCGGGGGTCCTTGAGATTTTACTTCTACTGCTTGCTCTTCCTGTTTATTGGTTTCCGTAGAAACAGGGACAACAACCACCTCATTACTTTCTGCCGTGTCCACCAATAGATCACTAGGTTCAAAGTTATCTAATACATGTTCTATGAGCTTCCCCGCTAAAGAGAATGCAACATCATCCACTGGTCCGGTGTCCATATTTGGAGATGTCTCGCTTGACTGACTTCTGTCTCCTTGAGCTCCTTGACTGTCATTTTTTCCCATAATGCCACTGGATTTCCCATGATTCCCTGTGCCATCACTGCCGCCGCTGCCATCACCATTTTCATCCTCCTGATCACCAAAGTTAAGATCTAGCAAGTCGTTCACTGAATTTTCTTGATTGTCTTTAAACATTTCTTGAGCAATTCCCTTGGCAACCACATTTTCTGGTTTTCCTGACAAAGGGTCAAAGTCCAGTAGATTTGGCACCAGTGGATTTATCACAGACTTGTCCTGACCAATACCCAGCAGACGGTCATTGAGAGAATTCATGTCAAGACCATGTCTCCCGTACTTCTCCATGTGGGATTCTACGAAGCTGTTCTGAGGTGTAAAAGGGGAGTAACTCTGCTCGAGGTCCCCTTCTTCTCCTTCCGCACCAGGGGACATAACTTTCCCCTCTTCGGGGTCGGCCATCATGTTCCCTAAAGAGGAGCGTTTCTGTTGAACTCTGAGCACCATATCTGCATTGTTAAAACTAGGTAAATGATGCTCCTTGGCTAACCTATCGAAATTGCTTTCCATGAAACTGTTCTGTGGGGTAAAAGGAACAACAGCTTCTTCTCCATCATCTTCCTCCATCTTCTTTTCTTCATTGCACTCCTCCTCATTTTCCTCTCCCTCTTCTAAAGCAGTGGATGCAATCCCACTCATACTAGCTCTCTTCTCCTGAATCTGCTGCACAATTTCTGCATTATTAAGACTGCGTAGACTTGAATCTCGGTTATATAAGTCACCGAACTGCTCCGAAACAAAACTGTTGCAAGGTGTGAAAGTTACATTCTCTGCTTCCTCCTGATCTGTGGAAGAAGAAACCAAATCCACTTCTCCACCTAGAGATTTCCTCTTCTGTTCCACATCACGCACCATCTGGGAGTTATTCAAAGTTCGTAAGCTATGTTCCTTGGCGAACGCATCAAACTGAAAATCCGCCACACTGTTGTGTGGCGTATAGGGACAACTGTCTGTGGAGTCTCCTCTCAACCGCGATGTGGTCATTCCGTGGCTCATCATCTGCTGCTTCTTTTGTTGGATCTTTTCAATAGTTTCCGCATTGTTCATGCTAGGTAGCGTGAATTCGTTGTTAGGGTGGTTAAATCCAGATGAGATCAGACTGTTTGGGGGTGTACCTGTTTCCGGTGGGGTCACCGTGTGACTCGGAAATTCCGAACCAGGACGGGAGTTGGCAGTCGACCCCGGTCCAGAGGAAGCTTCCGAGAGACTCTGCATCAAATCAGGGGTCCTCAGGGGTGATTCCATCACGTCAGACTCTGTAAAGTCTCCCAGCAAATCGGGGATGCCGGAGCCTGCAGTAAATCCACCTTCTCGAGATTTTGGCAGCGTGACACTGATTTTAGGTTGGTTCTGAGAGGGCGTACTGCTATCAAACAACCCCAGGAGATCTTGGTTAGCAGTGCTATTGGCATTAGCATTGTCGGTCATTATGGGATCAAATAACAGATTTTGATTGGTGCTTGGTTTATCTGAATTGGTTGGCACTGATGGGGAAGATGAGTCAGCAGAAAAATCTACGAGTGCACTGGCACTCACATTTGACCCCATAGGGTCAAAATTCAACAAGAGTTCATCCTGAGGTATACAGGTTGTTTGCAAAAAGGATTTGACTAGTGGCAAGACTTTCTTTCTGGAAGCCTTGACGTTTCCCTGGCGATATGCAAATGAGTATTTCAAGTCACATGTCAAAGGTTGAAGATCAAGTTGGACACCTTTATCACTTATTAAGAACTCTGCCAACTGAAATGCAAGAAATAAAAACATGTTACATTTATATGATTGCAAACAAGCTTTTATGATCAGGGAGTTTTTGTTTGACTGTTTTTCACATTCAATAGTTTGGGTAGGAAATATCTAAACAGAATCTTATCATAATTTAACTAAAATGTTCAACAACTGTTGTTAAATTGTTTTTCATAAAAACTTGTGAAGTGCTATTTTGGCCTTTGTCTTGATAAATTTGTTTAACATAGAGATAAAGATTTATCATTTAAAGTTTTTATTATTCTAAATGCACGCGCGGAGTAATAATAAGAACAAATAGTGTTTACACAATGAAAAAAAACTTCCCAGTAACAATAAAATGATTTTAAATGATTCAACCATATTAGACCTTGGGCTCTTTAGAATGACCCTGAATATTTTTCACAGTTCAATTTGTATCCGACTTGACTTTGATGGTTATTAATTATGGCATTTTTTATTTCATATGTAAGTTCATATGAACCCGTGCTTTGTTTTCTAATTACTTTACTTTAAAATTTACTTTCACTTCACCTTTTTCAATTCCTCTTCATTGTGAGAGAAAAGCAAAATTTCCCTTTCGGGGGCCCCCGACTCGATGTGCATTGTCATGACGACAACACTCTGTCCACTTCTCCCATGCATGACAGCATCTAATGCCTCTTTCACATCAGATCGCTGCAAAAAAGTCTGAAACAAAAAAAAATATATATAGACTCTGAGGAAGTTTATACAAAATGTATATGCAAGTAAATATGCTTAAAAAACCTCTCCAGCTCAATCCATTTCAGAAGAGAAAATCAACTTTTTTTACCCAAGTTGTGATGTGAAATGATGATTGATTGTAATTGCAAATTGATCAGTTTAAAATATTTCCAACTCTGATTATCAATTTAAAAACCCGGCAGAAAGGGTTTTTCCTTGTTTACTTACATGTTGTGTATATAAGAAAGACAACTCCAAAGAATGAATATTGCTTAAAATTGACATTTAGTTTAGCCCACCATGTTTAGCTGATATTATTGTCATTATGAGTATTTTGATTTCTAATAATTTTTTTGTTGAAATAAATCACAAATTTTAAAGTGAAATATTCTTACTGAAGTTTTATCAGTTATATACATTTACTTCAGAAAACAATAATCATTATGGTTTGATTATATTCTACACAATAATCACATATAAAATACAAAGGGTTTGAAAACAGGTTTTTGAAACCTACTGGATTCTCACCCTAAACAATTATAGTTCATGTAACAGAAAAAAAAATGCTAAAATACATAGATTCAGTAACAACAGCTCAGTATCTTTCAAAACATTGTTATTGCCAATTTTTCTTAAATTTTTCAACATTTGTTATGACCAAAAATTAAAATATCCCTTAACACTGATGCTTAACCTACTGAGACCAAAGCATACATAACATGTATATCTGAATAACCTGAATTATCATTCATATACATGAACATATAAAATATGTGTTGCCATGGTAACTTACTTCCAGAGACACAGGAATTGATGACATCACCATTGTTTGGTTGCTATGGGTGACACATTTAAGGTCTTTTTCTAAGACTTCCTGAGTTGTAAGGGCTGCGAAGATTAGATAGAACATATAAAAACACACATGATTTTAATGTCTCGTTTATTCAAAGCAAAATGAATGTTAATTTTTTTCCTCGTCTTAAATACTAGTGCCTATGATATTCATCAAAATACGGTTATCAACAAATATTGAGTACCCAACAAATTTTCTTTGGCGAAATGATTTTTCAAACAATAATATTTAATCCCTACAAAAATAATTTAGATCCAACTTGTTTCTTTCCTTTTTTTCAATATGAAACATTTAAAGATTAAATTGAAAATTAATAAAAAAAAAAAAAAAACCTATTGTACATGTATATTACAAACACACAACTCATTTTTTTTCTTCATTCTAGACAACTGCATAATGCACTAAAATAAAGAGGCCCCTTGAAAGGGCAATACAAAAATGCCAAACGTCATATGATAAAGGATCTACACTGTTTTAAGCATACCCATATGTCAGAGAAAAATTACATAACCCACGCAATGCACATGTACATGTAATCTAAAACCTAATGTAAAACCACTCAAAAACTGAACACCATGCATGCACTTGTTAAAACATGATCTAGATGAAATTACCGGAGACATCGTTTTTAGCTTCCTGAATCTGGTTGAAGAGCTTGTCTCGATCAAGGTTGGGAACGGCCTGCATCAGGCGGCCCAATATCTCCTGGTCGTACGGAGTTGTCTTTCCTGCCTCTGGGCTTGTATTAACGGTGTCCACTAATATTGTTCCTGGAAAAAAAAAGTTTTTGATTTTTTATTTTGATAAAAAATTTAAATTTTAAAAATTAAAAGAACAATGTAACACTGAATAGTGTCAGGTAATGAAATAGAACCCTTAAGGATTTGACTTAGTATTTAAATGATGCAAGTACATAATATTGTACAGTGTGTATATTAAATATTTTTTAGAAGAAAATAATATGAAAGGCATAAAACTCTCAATCAATTTTTTTTTAAAGATTTTTCTAACAAAAACTTAACATTATTTACTACAATCCATTATGAACAAATTTCAAAATGCAAAAAATGTACGATATGAACACACTTTAAGTTGCATAATCCAAATCACTATACACACACTGATCTCTGTCTGTTATTTCTGCCAGCTCGCCTTTCAGAATAAAACAAAAGTCACAACAACAAATGTACTTCATCAGAGACCTTATCAAGTTTCATAATTAAACACTGCCTGCCAATCTGACTGCCCTAGCAACAGCATGAACTGTCTAATGCACAGACCAGCTCCCTCCTGCTATAGATTATTTTCTCTCTCTCTCTCTCTCTCTCTCTCTCTCTCTCTCTCTCTCTCCCCCAAATATTCATCTTTCTTCAATGATTCTCTCTCTCTCTCTCTCTCTCTCTCTCTCTCTCTCTCTCTCTCTCTCTCTCTCTCTCTCTCTCTCCTGCTGTCTGTGCATGTCTCTCTCTTCTGGCAAACATCAAGTTGATTATCAATAAATACACATTATGCATAAATGAAACATTATTATAGCTCTGTTTATCACCCTTGGTCCTATTCTTATCTAAAGCAAAACTTGAGGAAAAAACAAAGGGGAGAAAGGAGAAGAATTGTCACTCGACTTTTTGATATTTACCGATCAGCATGGTGGCAATTTGTGGAGACAGAGTAAATTCTGGACAGTCCAACATTATCCCCGCCACCAGAGTGCAGCAAGATCCCACCATATCCAGCATGACCTTCACCCTGAAATAGAGGTCAAAGGCTAGAGGTCAAATGTTTAACGGTCTGTGTATTTCTTTATATAAGTCATAAAGGTAAAATGCTAAAGGTCAAATGTCATTCAGTATTTCTTTATGCTACCAATTTTTAAAGTCAGGTCTGCAATGGTCATTGATAAAATACATTAGACAAATTAAATGTTTTATGGTTGTAGACCTAAGTAACAAGCTAAATTAAATACATGTATAGATTTTTTTTCTTATTTTCTGCAAGAACATAATTCCGGAATTAAATTCACTCCGTTTTCCATCAAATCATGATAATAATAAATTGCACATGCCAAATTCTTATCATTATTTCTTTCTTTATACATGTAGTTTACATGCGTCTGGAAAAAAAATGCAAGATTTTAAAATCTGCAAGATCTGCTTCTCGCAATTTTATAATTCCTCGCTTTTAATTAGGAATTAACAGTACATGTAATTAATCTAATCATTCAATTCATTTATTCCTACACCTATTTGTCATCAATAAATCTTGTATAATTATAATAACTGAAAAAAAAATTTGCAAGCGTAATAGTAATATAAATATATAAAATAATGTACTAATGTCATCACTGTATTGATCAAAGTATCACAATTATACTAAATAAAAAATTTCCACACATAATGCACGCAACCAGGTGGGTTTTTTTTTCATTTGAACACCAGTAGCATAAATAGAAAGTACACATGTAACTGAATTGAAAATTAATCCCTCTATTGGAAAGATGCAGGTGAAAGGAGTAACAGTCACCGATCTTGCGGTCACCTGTAGCTGATGACAGATCATCTATCAATTGAAATATCATACTGATAAACATATAATCATTTTGTTCTAGTGTTTTTTTTCACAGGTCGCCATGGAAACCGACACTTTTATTACTGTTGACATCGTCGCTCTGTCTGCTTCATCATTATTACATTTCAAAGACAAAAAAGGAATGATACCGATTTTGCTTTCTCCATTTCTGAATCAAAAGAATAGTTGTATTAAGTTTTCTTTTCTTCTATTCTTTTCCTAGTAATTAAATGACTGTCAAAAGAAAATTTGGATTGAAGTCTTTGGGTGCCGCTAGCAAAAGAAAATTGATCCATCATTGCCATTCTAAAGTCTCCCACATGAAAAATGATGAAAAAAAGTTGAAAGATGTAGGCAGTGGATCAGAGAGAGAGAGAGAGAGAGAGAGAGAGAGAGAGAGCTGATAAAAAAAATTTTCAGGACATGATAGAAAAATTATTGTGCCATATTAGATTAAAAAAAAATCACACTTAACTTAAAAAGGAAATTAAAAAAATATTATCAGGAAGAAAGCTTAATTAAGATTTTGCTTTGCAAAAGGGAAAAAAGTTCAGTGAAAATAAAAACAATCAAGTACATGAACATACCAGATGTACAATGCAATTGAACCCATTTTCATATTTAAGGAACAAGGAATCATTCTTTGAGCATTATGAGGTGATAATTTTGGTCAGAGCGTGATCAAATCCAATAAAGTCCAAAAGGTTTTATGATAGACATGATATATACCTTTTAATTCATATAATTTTTATATTATTTATTTAATATGATTTTCAGCAAATTTATGATTAAATTATTTGAATATAAATAGGCAAACGACACTTGTGCCTTATATATACATCATTTGAATTCATTGGACTGTATAGTACAAAAACTACAAAGATGATATGTACATGTAGTGTTATTACAGGCAATTTAAGACACTGAAAAATGTAAATATTGTTCGAAACAATGCTGGGGCTTTTACAATTTTTATCCTCCAAAGAATTTTTAAAATGAGTTTTTAGGTCAAATATTGTACAATAGCAAATAGTGTTTTTATTTTCAATATATAATTTTATTCAAACATCAAAACATATATCTGAATGTTTCCCTTATATATTGTTTTCTAATTATTTTGCAGTGATCTAATTTTTCGCTGTTTTCGCAATCACTTTTACAGAGCAAAATATTCAATACGCAGAAAATATATTCAGTAATGTTTGCCATAATACAATTTTCAAATCACTTTAAATGACGCCAAAATTTTTTTGCACATTTTCTCTATTTTTTGCAAATTTTTTCACAAAATAAAACGGATATATATTAGGTAAACCACCTTAAAAATATCCGTGCATGTAGTCATGTAGCATCTACATGTATGTAATTATCATCCATATCAAAATGTTCCCTTTCAAGATTTGAGACATGATCCACTGTAGTTTCCGACACAGATAGATTAGAGTTCTGGGGGCTGTCATTAAAGTGTCATCAGAAGATGGAGGGGGAAAAAAAAAATCAATATTGAATTCTATATGAAACCTTGTCAAGTCGCCATTAATATTTCAGCCCGATTAAGACAGAGAGAGAGAGGGTTCTCATAAAAAGTTTCGCTCTTCATATTAATCTGTGGAATTCAATTTGTCTGCTTTTGTCAATCTACTGTCAGAAGCAGATAAAAAAAAAATCTTTCAGTTTATGTTACTTTTAATTCATGTCTTGTAATTAATTAATCACCATGATCACTGTTTATACCTGTTGATGAGAACTTTGTCGACTAATTAAATCACTTTATGAGACTATAATACTACTTGTCTAAAAAAGATACAATTTTTAAGAGGGCTGGATGTTGGCGGCCATTTTTTTAGATTATATTAACCTCCTTTTTACGAAGAGCTCTCTTTAACGACAAAGGAAAAATATTTAAATGTTGAAGCTGAAAAAAAAACGATTTGTTCTTTTAATTGCCACAATCCACCGAATGTAAAACAGTAATGCACAGTAGTGTATAATACGCACCCCGACTTTGGGTCTGAAAGTGGTGAGAAAAAAAGCTTAAGATTGGGTGTATTATATGCACCCAAAAAATGACCAAACAGTAGTACTGAGTATAATTAACAAAGCAGGTACTAAGTATAGTTTAAATAGCTTCAAACTGAAATATATCTTTATGAATTTTTTTTCTTTATTTAATGATATTTACATTTGCAAATATGCTTCCTTATACGAACCTATATAATAGCGAAAACGTTCAATTCTGTATGTAAATATAGGTAATAAACAGCAATGTTTAAAAAAGTTCACCGGGATATGAACTTGGTTGGTACGTGATCAAATCATCTGAGAAGCCCTTTGGGCTTCACAGGATTTGATCATGTGACCAACCAAGTTCATATCCCCGTGAACTTTTTAAATTGTTGTTTATTTCTTAATTGATTGTAACACTGTAGCTTAAAAAATCATTTCTAAAAAAAATTTAAGGTTAGTGAGATGGCTATTTTGTTGACCATCGATCCAGCCTCCTTAAAAAATCTATTTTTAGCTAATAATTTCCCAGCATTCAGCAGTGTTTTACATTAGAAGTACATATTGCAATTGTAATATTCCAAATTGCATTCAACACAGAAAACAAGAGTATAAAGAGAACAAATTAATGTACATTAAAAAAAGGTAAATTTGAAAACAGATGGTACAGGTTTGTTTGAAGAATAAAAGATCAAAAGTTTTTAAGACCATGAAGACTTTAAACACATTTTATCATGGTACTGTGGTTAAATTATCAAGTGAGCACAAGTTTTACTCCTAGACTAAAGTCGAAGTATCCATAGGAAAAGATTTTCTTCAAAGGATTCAATTGTGGATGAGACCACGAAAACCAAAGCTGTTCATTATAGAGAGGCATTACTGGTAAATGACATTATAGCCAGGAGCGCCAAACTTAGTTTCTATTCACTGGTTGATAAACTAATTACTCTTCTTCCCCAAGACTCCTTACCTTTGTGCCCATCTATAGAGAATCATTTATTGAGCCAGCAATAAGCTTCAGATCTTTAAGACATATCAATAATTCACACAGGATTTTTTTTTTTAACAAAAATGAATCTTTACGATGTAAACTACTACTTTTTATTTTTACAGTGAGACACTGCTGAATACTATTAAACTAAAAACCGCAGTTTGAAAAATAATTAAAGAACTTAATTTGCTGTAATCATTGGTAATTTGGATGAAGTCATTTTTTATAACTTAATTTATATCTGAAAATCTTCAGCCATTAAAAGTTCAGTTTTATTCAAGTTAAAAGTTATGGTGAGTTTCAGATACATTAAAATACATTTATAGCAAAATTAACATGCTTATGTTGAATTGGAGCGAATTTTTTTCATTCCCCATGACTATATTACATGTTGTAAACTTGACAGATATAGTGAATTATGCTTTTAACTAAGCAAAATTGCCCATCCCTGGCATTTCCTTACAACAGTATTTTACTGTACACAACGACCTTTACAATAAACTGACATAATTATTTTGATATACATGTACTATAAAACTGACCTGTCGCTTGGCTTCCTCTCCAACTGATGATGGTCGATCACCATGACAACACTGTCCTCTAGCGATGCATGCTCTCCCGCCAAGACATTGTGGTCCACCAGGGTCAGGGACAGTCTGCCCTTGAGATGGAGGTCTTGAAGGTCAAGGTCATCTTTGAAGGTCAGATGGTCTGGGTTTATGCCTGTGTGGCTGAGGAGATACTTGGAGTCGGTCCTGAGATGGAATTGCGATTTTGGAGTATTCAGTACTGGAAGACATCTTGTTTGGCTTGAAGATGAGGTCTGGAAGAGGGAAACAAGTTGAATGTCATGGTCAAATGTAATGAGGTCAAGGACATTCAGTGATTTACTTGTTTCATGCTCTTTTAAGCTGCATAACCATGAATAAGATATTGAAGATCAAACCATTAAAAAGAAGAAGCATAGCATTTCTTCAGAATAAAAACATATCCATATTAGTTAATGAAGTGTTTCATTATTAGTGAATACAGAAAATGTAACCTTGTGCAGAAAATAGCCGTAGGTCAAGGCTGCCACCACAGAGTCAAGGTCACATGATTCGTTGCCAATGACAACATGTATTTTATCATCTGTCTCCTGCAAGCAAAAATTTTGAAATAATATGAATATATTTGTAAAATAATTTTATCAAACTAATTTTAATTCCTTCGAAGTTTAAATCAACTCTTTTAATACAAATATGAAAGCTTCTCAGTGGTATGAGGATCAGTTTAAAATTATAAATAGGTTTTGAATCTGTCTCCATAATCCTCAGTCCATTAAAACATCAGTTCTGAATTAATGTATTAACATTGTGTAGCTGTGTTGCTTCTATATAATTATATATAGTTTCATGATAAGCAGTTATGTAATGCAATACATCTCCAATTTATTTTTGCCTTGTAGTTTGTTTTTTGCCCTTTGAGTTTATCACTTTTGAACAGTTTTGCCGTGTTTTGAATTCCCTCAAAAAATGAAATATATGATAGATATTTTTTTTTAATTTAACACAATAATTTTTGAATTGTTTTGCCAATCAGTCTAAGTTTTGCCTGCTGGCAAAGAGAACGAAAGGGGTAAAAATAAAACAGGGGCAATCTAAATGTTCCCCTGTATATAATATAAATACTTGTACTTTTGTTATGTTTTGCATATGAAATATTTTACATTTTTATAGCTGCATTGGATATATATCAAATTTCCATATTACTGTGGAATCATTAAAATTTGTTGGGACCAGTTTAATCTGTAGATTGCTAAAATTTCAAAGATTCATGGGGACATGATTTCATGTATCATCAAAAGCAAACAAATTGACTTAATATGACCCTAATTATTAATTCTTTGAGGATGCCTTTAATTTTGTGGATGAGAGCTACCCACAAGTTCACGAAAATTGAGCCACCACAAATCTAATGATTCCACAGTATATCAAATCATCCAAGTAAATGAAGGACTAAGCTTTTGTTGTCCTGTTTATAAGTAAAGATGTTTTTTTTTCCTTTAGTGAAGGACAAAGCTGTTCAGTGATGGATCTATATAATATATACAATGTACATGCAGCCCTAAATTGATATCATTAAAGGGGCTTATCATTTAAACTCTTCAATGAAAGATACTTTACTGCCTGCACCTGATGGAGGCATTCATCACTAAAACAACCTGCTCTTTATCTTGGGGAAATATAAAAAATTCAAAATATGCAGCCGTCGGAATAATAAAATGCAATGTTTATGCAGCAATGCACAGTTGCACATTAAACCTAAACAGAATTTTTATTGTGCACTTTTTTTTCTTGACACATTTAATACTTGTAAAACATCTTTAATCTCTCTTGAAAGTTTTTTTTTTTTTTTTGAGTCATAAAACTTAATGCATTTAATTTCCAATGCACAGCATTGCTGCAACCATTCAAATTTAAAAAACTTTTAACAGAACCTGAAATCATTACAAGATTAGACGAATGCGTTGTCTTTCAAAATTGTGAAACAAATTGCAGGCATACTGTAAAACAAAGCCCTATTTATGCAACCCCCCCCCCCCATTTCAATTGGTTCATCATTATCAACCTACTGCCTCCCATGGTCATTTTTCAGCTATGCTTTTGTGCTGTAACCATTTAAAAAAATAAAATAAACTATGCATACATACATGTATGTTCATTTGATTCTCTAAAAGAGTGTGGGTGCCATGACCTTGAAGAGTAACCTTTCCATATATACATGGGTGTCAAGGTCATTGCATTTCAAACCTTTCAGTGAAAAGCAAATGAAAATGTTATAACCCTTAATTTTTTTTAACTATCTTTTTAACCAGAAATGGAATTTATCCCCTGTAAATGTACATAACAAGTAAAACAAACTTAAGGGTCTTGCTTTTAGTTGACCTTGACTAATAAGGTCAAGGAGAGTAGAATCTGTTTCTACTAAAGTTCAAAAGCCCAAAAAGGAAGAAGAAATTTTAAAAATTAATAAATACAACCTCAGACAGACAGATGGGCAGATGAATTGACAAATGAATGGATAGACTTAAACAGAAAGACAGATATAAAAACAGACTGAAAAGATGATTTAGTTCCTCTTCCAGACAATTGTTTCGAGAAATATAATTATTCATAGATATACTTCATGATTAAAGGTAATACCCTAATATTTGCATTGATTCAAAATTTCTGAACCAGCATTTTTTTTATCATAACTAGTTTCCTGCTTTAAAATAAACATGTTTGATTACACTTTTTTTAATGTTATTTGCTAATACAATGGATACTGGTATCAAAGCAAAGAGTGCATTACTGCATGGTTACAAAGCAAAGCAGAAAGGTTTAATAAATTCACAGATGCAGGTTTCAACATTTAATATGTTATTAATTAATGTGATAATCTGAATAATCTTACCAGGAAATGTTTGGTTTCCTGTAAAAATTCCTCCATGGCTTCTAGCTTTTTCCCTCTAGATGGTCTCTATCATCCATAAAAACATTGTTATTGTATTTGTGACTGTGGGATTAATCTGGTAAATGAGAAAAAAATGCACCATTTACATGAAGTCAACTAATTGTAATTGCAATCTTTACTACATAATTAATAACGAGAGAGAGAGAGAGAGAGAGAGAGAGAGAAGAGCATTGACAATTGGCAATAACAGGAAAAATGCTCTGACTACCTCATAGTTTCCAACAATTTCAGCTTATCATAATAAACCAAATTAGTTCCTATAAATGATAAAAGCTAATTAGTTATTAGTATTACATGCACAACTCAGAATCAGATTTGCTGAAATTAAATTAAATCCATGTTTCCCTGAGTCAAGCTGATATGAACAGTTCTTTTCAATATTTCATAAATGAAGTATAATTTAATGTTACTGAACATGAAAAATTTCAAATGAATTTGATCATGGACCAATTTAGTCCAAACTGTGTTGACCTGTATCATCTTAATATTTTCCCACTAATTTCACTGGGAAGATTTGGGGGAGTGAGTGAATTTTTAAAAAAACATGTACATTACTGTGGTTTCATTAATATTCAAGGGCATCAATTTTCATGGATAAAGTGAAAATTACAGTTTTAAGGATACATAAATCCGTGGCTAATGGCCCTATCAATACAAAATGTTAATAAAAATTGCACTTTAATGAACATTTAACTTCGTGGATCAACTAAACAACGAAATCCACGAAAATTGGTATTCAACGAATATTGATGAAACCACAGTATTCATTGATTTAGTATAATATTATTTGTTATTCACTGAAGAATGAATATCATAATATGTTTCCTTAGTGATGATATTCAAGGGGCGACATTTTACAACACTCTCTCTCCTTTTAAATAGCTTCTAAAACAAAATTTAAGTTAAAACTAGTGTAGGTCTGTTTATCATAACTACAACAAAAAATCAATGAACAAACAGGTCAAATTGTTATCAATATCACCTTTTAAATCAAGCTTGTGAATTTAAATCAATAATTTAAGTCTTAAATGGGCTCATTACAGAGCAAGCAAGGGCTTACAAAGTCAGATGCACTAATAGCTAGGCCAAGGAATTGAGTTTTAATATTACGGTACAATTGATACATGTATAATTATATATTTTTCTAACATGTTTAACATGTGATTTATGTGTACATTGTACATTGCTACTTATCTCATCAACTGATAACTTACCTATCTTTTCGATAGCAGAGTGGCTAAAAAAAATTGATACTTGCCCCTTGACTTTTGACCTTTCAAGGTCATCAATCATTCACATTTGACTTTCACTCTGACACATTTCCATAATTACCTGGTAATATCACATTCAAAGGAATCTAGGACTTTTTAGCATTAGCACCATTGAGTGACTACAAAAACTTGATATTAGACATTTTAAAATCATCCTGACTACTATGACTATGATACCGTAGATTCCTAATCAGTTGCGAGGAATTTATATTCACGTAAAATCGAGAGAAGTACATCTGATTCTCGTGGATTTCAAAATCTCGCTTTTATTTTACGGACAGATGTAAACTAAATAGAACTATGATAAAAATTCAGCATTCGCAATTTCATACTTTGCGATTTGATCATTTTGATGCATAACGGTTCAATCGCAGAATTAACTACTCGCGTAAAATAAGGCATTTACAGTAACAATAAAAACTGCAATTCTCATTAAATCTCCATATTGTATGGATCAAAGCTTGGGAGGAAAGCAAGTGAAGAACTAAAAATAAAAATAAACAGAAGACTGAAGAAGGCCAGGTACACAATGTAGTCTTTGATTATTGCAAGCACAAAATTATGATAACATCTTCAGTATCTCGAGGCAAAATGTTGTCTGCATGCAGAATGCAATAAAACCTTATCCCTTGAGATATAAAGGGAATTCTTTAATGATTTTTTTTTTTAGAAATAGTACTCCCTCCCCCTTTTCCCCCCAAGGAGATTATAATAACCAGATAATTACTGGCTTAAAAGAAATAACCAAAAGAAAGATGGTGGTAAGACTAATTAGAGTAAAATACAATAAATCACCTTATAGGCTCGTGTATATCTAACACTGATCGACAGCACATGTAATCAGTTAAATAACCATAGGTTTCCAATTTTTGCCATCGACTGAAAAATCAATATTAGCAAACTTAACCTACATATATGGAGAAATTCAAGCTTAAAACAACAAGGCCCTTTCAAATGAAAAAAAAAATTGTGTCAAATGCAGTTTTTTTGTAAAAGACAGATGTCGATATCTTTCTTAATATGAACAGCCTCTGCAAGAGTACAAAGGGGCCTGGATAAGTGTCTTTTAACCTGGGGAGATAATTATTGACATCTTAAGTAACACTGGGAAATACATTATCCCAGAACAAGTTTGAACGTTGCATATGCAATATAAAATGCAGATGATGTGTCAAATAAAAAATACATGTACAAATAACCATTTTTTCCATTTCTATTTCAATTTAGTTTTACATTCTTTGTATTCATGCAAGCTAAGTTTGGAGAAAAAAATCTTTTTACATCCATTCCAATTCGATCACAGAGCATTTATATCTATCTTTTCTTCAAGGCTCAATGTTAAAAATTATGTACTATATATGAGAGATCCTATTTACATGTATACATATACATGAACAAGTGATAATACTTATAAAATTATATATAGAGCCCAAAGAGTATTTGCATGTACATGTATTATACATCCAAGTTACGCAAATCAATACATCAACTACATTGTGTAGCAGTAGGAAGCGTATTAAGTATTTGTGTATCTTTAGATACTTGAACAGTGGTCTGACTACATGATTGTACTGAATCTTCATACTGAAGGTTCAAAAAGTGGGTACATGTCATATATCATAAACAATCCTCCATATCTAAAGATGTTGAAGAAATGTTGAGGGTCCATGGGAGGGAGGGATGGGGGGGGGGGGGGGGGGGGACAAAAATATTTTTGCATTACCGTCGTACAACATGTTCAAAGCTATGTTTCTTTAAGTCTAATAATCATCAAACGGGCCTTTTTCTATCTCTCAAAATTACATCAACGTTCGATGCACCTGGCATATGCGTAGATATAAAAATCCAAGTAATAAATGTACATGTATATATTGTGGCAAGAAGATTGAGCATGATAAGTACCGCTAACTACCAGGTACTTGCTTGTATACTGTGGATTTCTTATCAAGTGCAAGGAATTGATATCCATGCACTCAAAATTGTCGCTTTTATTTTTCAGACAGTCTTAATTCAATTATATGAAAGTATAACAAAAAAGGTGCTCATACATTAGATCTTAAATTCTCATGATTTGATTCAAGACAGCAGAAAATTGAATAGTGGCTGCATTATAAATAAGGAATATACAGTACATGTCATTGAGACAAGAGATACTCCAGTGTATGCACAGTTATCATCATCATATCATCATCATCATCATCATCATCATCATCATCATCATCATCATCACTGTCATCATTTTAACAGATATGAAAAAAGATTTTGCATGGTATCCAATAGCCATGGGCATCCCAATAATTAAAGCAAATGCACAGGCATGTCAACACAAGAAATGTTTATAGCTTGCATACAATCGCAGTTGTTTTTTCTGCTTTCTTTGCATTTAGTCAAGTCCTACCCATAGGTTCATTGAGTCTACTCACTCACCAATAGATCCCCTTCCCAAAAATTTTATTCAGGGACTTAGGGAGGGGGAGTGCCCTACTGCACTTCATATAGGACCCCCCCCCCCCCTTTAAAAAAATAATAAAAATAGAAAGTTAAAGGGTCTGGGTCCAAAACAAATACCACAGGCTCCACATTTAAATTTTGTTTACTGTTAAAGGGCTTCCTTTAAATGTCACAAGTTAAATCTTACATAATTTCCTAAACAGGTCAACCGGCATGCCTATGTAAATACATATTTAAAGAAAACTTGCAACGCAATTCATCATTATTAAAAATAAAACAAGGAAAATCCTGATTTCTGTAAGATTATATCAATTTATAAGCTGCTCTTTCTCTCAATAAAAATTTCTTAGTATTTTATGTTAAAGAAAATATCATGAACACAATAATTTCGTTATCTGTGAATATTATCAAGTACAAATAAGACAGAACCATGCAGCTGATAGTTAAAATCCACCACCCCCTGAAAACGTTGTGAAAATACCGCATATATTACCTGTATGAGAATTTCAATCTTCGGTTATTCCTACATTATCGGTAAACTAAATTCCACAGGTGGAGAGATATTGTAAACATTAAAGTCTACACGCGTGATTTTTTTTTTCTGCGCCAACTTTGCACATTCCCCATGCAAAGCGGAAGTGGGAATGTTTACGTTTTTTGCTGATCGAGTTCAAAGTGCATTCATCGCGTGTGCATTGAGCCCGATCGAAAATAAATAAATAAATAAATTTGTTAATAAATTAAAGGATATGCTATATATTAAGACTATTGACGGAACATTTTTGACATGTTTCAACTCTCTTTGACCGTGTTGATGAATAGGTACACAACAGATGAAGCATTTTCCTCTAATTCAATTTTTAGAAAACCTTTTTTTTTAATGACTTTTGTTTTTTGGCTTTTGTTTGTTTTGGGGTTTTTTTTTTTATTTGATTTTTGTTTTGTTTTTGTTTTTTTTTTTTGGTGTTGATATTTTTTATTTTGCTATGTTTTTTTCTTCTTATTAAGGAGAGGGAGTGGTTAAAATTGACCTAACAATATTTTCCCACATCGCCTTTAACCTTTGATCCCTTTTTGAACAGCGTAAAATGAAATAGGGCTTCATTAATTGTTATGATTTGCATTGTCGATAATTTACTTTTTTATACACTCTTAGTGTTTTCCTGTATGTATTTTTACAGAAGATTTTTTGCTACTTGAAGACTCAGAAATATATACTTAAAGTAACTTCTAAAGCATTTATCAGTGTTTGGTTCAGATCGGGGGTCAGGGGTCACACTCCACCCCTTTTAAATATGAGAGAGAGAGAGAGAGAGAGAGAGAGAGAGAGAGAGAGAGAGAGAGAGAGAGAGAGAGAGAGAGAGAGAGAGAGACACAGAGAGAGAGACAGACAGAGACAGAGACAGAGAGAGAGACAGAGACAGACAGAGACAGAGACAGAGACAGAGACAGACAGAGACAGAGACAGAGAGGGGAGGGGGGATTGGGTTGATTTGAAATTTTAAAAATTTGAAAATTTTGAAATTATTCTAAAATAATGTGTAGCTAGCAAGCCGTAACACGGACTTGGATGATTCAACGATACGACAATATCAGTTGATAGTCATCAGATTGTATCAGTCACTTTGCAATTTCGATGTTGATCAGAGAACGTCATATTATTAAGGTTTCAAAATTTTATTATTGTGCCATATTTTTAATATCTTAAGGATAAAAGTTGAATATCCCTTTTCGATTTAAAACTTATATCTATAAATGAAGCCGATAAATTGAACTATGCAACGTTGTAAAAAAAAAGCATAATTTTTTTACTAAAACGCCTAACGTTATAATAATTTGCATTTTTTCTGAATATTTCATTAAAAAAAAACAAATAAAAATTTATTACACATATTACATTAATAGTAGCACAAATAATGAGGCTAATTTCATGAGTTCGTTTTATAATTTTTTAAATCGCCAACAAAATTCCAAGAACTTCCGAAAGATCAGCTCTTTTGACCCAATCAGGACTTAGTTCTGAACATTCTTTAAACATTCTTTGGGTCTCTAGAATGTCAATTCCGACTGTCCCTGAAAAATTTCCCACAAGCGAACAAGTACTTCACAATACAAACACCAATTTTCGCATCAACCTTTGAAAAATTTCTGGATTCGCACATGAATGTTACATACACGTATGTTTGAAAAGTGTTCTTGAATTATTTGTTAGCAAAACGTTTTAACGAAAACTAACAACAGTCAAAGTTCTTTAATAGGAAATTGTTTAATTCAAATTTAAGTAAAATTAAACAACAAGACTGACATGAACATTTCATTAAATCATATAAAAAATAACAGGCAAACTTGACCGTAGGTTTAAGATAAAATAAGGTGAAAATCACAGGTGAAAAGATATAAAAATTCTACATGACGTCATCATATTTGACCTTTGACTTTTAGATATGTCCTTGAAATTTGATGTTCATAAAGTCTGAATACTAGTGTTTTAAACTGAATTATTTTATTGTGATATACTAGTTATTATGATTCGACTGGGCACAAGTTATGCAGCCCCCTCCTAATCAAAATTGTTGACATACATATTTTCACATGTAAATATATAAAATGTCATAAGTGTATATATAAAGATTAAGGTTCAAAAGAATGTTCATACATTAGAGCAAGGTTTTTATTCACACATGTTTTTTACGTATGTAAAACACAATCAAAATCATATGGATTTTTTAAAAATGAAAACACTATTGGTAAGTAACTAAATAAGTCAGTGATTTAATTATAGTAACATGTGTTTACAATATCAAATGGAATATCAACGATAATATGTTTAAATTAAATATGCAACCCGTCAGGACTTTCAACACATCATCGTCGGGCCTTTATAAATGTAAAAAAATGAAAAATGATACAACTTTAACAGGTACTAGTAAACAAAGATATGAATGAAATTATACAGGTTTGTCTATTTTTGGAACAATAAAGACTGTTTCAAGTGATGCAATTAACGACAAACATGTTCAATATTATCAAATGATATAAGGCTTAATTACACAAAAATCAAATTAACACTATATAAATGTAGGTTTACAAGAGAGGGATATATATGTAACCCACATGGTTACCCAATCTTACAATTGTAATTATCATCATATTAAAGTATTTGAATCTATAATGAATAAATATTGTTTAAACTAAACGAAGATTCTGAATTTATCAAAATACGCTGAACCTAGATCTATTTTCTGTTTTGAGTAATTGACGGTTATGTTTTATACTGTTTTTTTTTATTATTGTTATGATGTATTGAAATTCACTTTTAAAAAGTTTGTGTATTTAAGAAAAAATTGAAAATAATTTATTACAAGGATGTTTTATACTAAGAAATATAGCTTACTGTCGTTAATTTTTTTGCCTTTCCCCACTAATTATAGTTTACAACTGTTAATCTAAAATTTTGTTAAGGATGACGTTTACTCAGAATGAAAAAAAAATCCACTGATGATAATGAAAAACCATCTATTGTGTGTTATAGACCTTTGCTTGCATTGTTATTTTTCACTTTCAGAAAAGTAGGTCAATGACCTACTTTTTGAGTTAATGGCTATTGAATATTTATTGAAAAATCAAGATAAATCCCATAAAAATTTAGACTACGATTGAGATTTTCTTAATTATAAAAATATTACAAATAATTAAACACTTTAAAAAATAAGATACAGTTTACGAATGGTAGTGGCACTAAATAAGTACACAACATTAAGATTTCAGCATCAATTTTTAAAAATAATTCAGTCCGAATTTCCTCTATCAGTTTTCAAATCACTACCCATTTTTGATTCAATTTTACAAAAAATTGAATGATGATAATACAAAAACATTTATGATATTGAACTACTTATATTGACCTTATTCTGTTGGCATAAAATTTATATGAGGTCAATGATCAAAATTTTGAGATATGATGTCCTTTATCGTTTTTAAACATTTTTAAATATTATTATTATTCGTGCCATAAGATTATTTTAATGAATAAGTGAGATAAAACCAACGGAAAATATGCAAAATTACGTAGACTTAAATATAAAATCCTAACTTTTAATATTAGACTACTGCCAAAAAACTTTTAGCAGAAAACAAAATCTGCAAAATTTAGTCCGAATTTCCTCTGTTTGGCTAAAAGTCAATTTTTGTTTGAGCATAATTCCATAATAAAGTAAAACTATTGAATGTTTTGTCAATGATAATTCATTTCATAAATACTTTTTGTGTTTAGAACAAATTTTACTCATTACATTGAACTTTTTAACAATCGGAGTTTGAGAACTCAAACCCTGAGTAAATAACACCCTTAAGCGCTTTTTTGTGTGTCACTGTGTAATTGGCTTGCTAAAGACATTGTAGTTTTGGGGTTCAGAGTTATCTCTCTTATCAAAACAGCTGACCAACATGCACGAAAATAAACATGACATTGTATGCAGAATGCAAAAAAAGAAAAAAGAAAATAAAGAAAGATTGATGCAAAATATATAAGCAAATGAAATATTCTTAAACTTTCCAACTTTCATCTTCACTTTCTCACCTCTTCACTCTTCCACTTTCTCAACTTTCATTTTCACCATATCTCTCTCTCTCTCTCTCTCTCTCTCTCTCTCTCTCTCTCTCTGTTATCATCGCTCATTCGGATCTCTACCTCGACTCTTTCTTACTTTACTTTCCTTTCCGTCAATCACATCCATAATTTTTCAAACATCCTTCTTTAACTTTCTTTCCAACGAATTTTTTAAGACACTGAAATACAGAAAAAACACATATACATATGAAATAAATTCAAAAATCATCAACCCATAGAGTATCAAATTATGAACATGCCAGGGGTAACTTTCTCAGTTAGCTGCAGATTACAGTTTCCCTGAATGACCCCAAATATTTGTACAAGTTTCTGTAGGACGTCTTCTCTAAAATCTAATCCACGCATATCAGCTGTGTCCAAATTCTTCCTAGCTTTTCTAACGAAATTCTTGCTGATGAATCCTTTATGCTGACATGGTGGTCACACACAGTTTCTTTTTTCTAGTTTACTTTGTTAGCTGCAACCAAGATGAACAGCAAATAAAATATCTAGAATTATCATGCAAATAAACATTAGTAGATTGATTCGTTTATTCAAAGTAAATTTAAAGAAAACAGTAATGGAACATTTTCTTTAACAGACGAAGATTGGGGGATCAGATATCGCAAAAGCCTATTTGGTTGAGTCGTACAGTACAATTTTAGATGTTTTTTTTTTCAAATTAAAACTTTTTGATAAATGTTATAATGCAAGTTTGCAAAAGTAAAATTCTAACTATATTCAGTTTTGAATACAGTAAGACACAGTTATAGCGAACACGTTTAAACTGAATTGACACTTACAAGCGAGGTGATTTTCATTCCCTGTGACTTTATAAAATGTTGTAAACTTGACGGACATCACGTATTACGCTTATTAAGACTTAAAATAACACGTCCCTGGCACTTTGTTATGAGCGTGTTTTACTTTAACAACAGACAAGACAAAATTATTGCCTTACGTTTTGTGGTATCGAGCCCACAACCTAAAAGCCTAGTTCTCTAAGGTTAACTAATATTTGGTTTTCTAGCCACTAAGCTATTTTAGTCACAAAGTTCGTGGTTTAGATGCTACAAACGACTTTGGCCTCGAGTTTACGGACTTGTATATTTTTTTTTGTAAAATTAAAGTTTAATTGTTGGGACAGAAAACAATATTTTTTAGTGTATTGTGGGTTATCTCTTCACGTTCTTGCTAATTGAAATCGGTTTGTTTTTTAATCAGACCTTTTTTAGATTCTGATGAAAATATGGAGCATAGACCCACCCTATAAAAGATTGGGTTTTGAAGTTCGATATACGCATACGCTAGTTTAAATAAACATATTCCAAGTAATAAACATATTTAAAGGTTACAATTCGACGTTATGTCATACATATTGTTGCTAAGCTTTCCTGTTACAAATATGTTTGGCGTAAATGGATTATTATAAGATGATGTCCACAAATTAAAAAAAAAAACAGGTTTTTTTTAGGCATTTAAGATTACCCGGGTAGCTAAGCCCATGCACATACCAGTATACCTCAATTAGTTGCATATTTGAACTTGGGCTTTAATCTGTTTTCGCAATCTTAGCACCAGAGGATAAAACATCTAAAATATGAAAACAGACACCTTCCTTATTCTAAACCTTGCCGAAGAGATTTTGGAATCTATTAGCTTTATAAATAATCTCTGTGCATGCAATTAGTGATTAGTTCAATGTCTACAGCAAAAAACAGCTTCTTGTCCAAAAAGCTATCTCAAATACTTTATGACCACCATTCTCAAACTTGAGACAAGATCAACTGTACAGCATTGGGAGAGAACCTGTGTATAACCTTAAAACTAGAACCTGTGTATAACCTTTGAGCCAGAACCTTTGTATAACCTTGTAGCCAGAACTTCTGTATAACCTTTGAGTCAGAACCTATGTATAATCTTGGAGCTAGAGCCTTATATACTTTTGAGCTAGAACCTATGTATAACCTTGGAGCCATTACCTTATATAACCTTGGAGCTAGAACCTATGTAAAACCTTGGAGTGAAAACCTTACATAACCTTGAAGCTAGAACCTATGTATAACCTTGGAGCTAGAAACTATGTATAACCCTGAAGCCAGAACCATATATAATCTTGGAGCTACAACCTTATTTAACTGTGGAGATAGAAACTTTGTATCACCTTGGAGCTAGAACCTATGTATAACCTTGCAGTTAAACACACGTCCTAGATGTCCTTGAAGTGAACAGCTTAACGGTCGTTCTAATTAGTGTTTGCTGTCAGTTTCTGTTAAGTTTCAGTAGAAGTAAAACATATTTTATAAGGTATATACACCAAAACTATAAGACCAACTTGAGTCAGAACTCTTAATCTAGGGTGGTATAAAATAACAATTTTGGTTTAGGGCTTCCTTGAGTACCTGATTATGAATTCGGTTGAACTTACTGATGAGAGGGAGTAGAGATGAAAATTTTCAGCTTTAAATTGCATTACAACCACTTTTGTACCCGACCTAGAAGCAAAACCCTTGCCCCATTTGACTTGGCATTTACAATTTCGATGGAAAACTTTCTTGTCTACATAACCACATATTTGAATTTAGATTGTTAGCTAATGATTAGAAGGATCGAAGAAGAGTTTTGAAAAAAGCAAATTTTCTTGTCCCATTTTGCAATACACGATTGTAAATCACATAAGCATAAGTTTAGATCTTTAATGCGCATTAGGAGTTTCGTTTGCCATCAGAGTAAACATTTCAATATCGATTTAGTTAAATCCCAACCGACATCAATTTATTTAAACGATGCATTTTTATGATGCATATACACCGTGTTTTTTTCTCGATGTTTAAAATGACACCTTATCTTGAGTATACCACGTGGTTTTCTCTAGTAACGGGATCAGGAGATATCAATACCTGGATTCGCCATTTTGGATTTTAGTGGTTTGTAACTTATTTATTTGTATTCAATATATAATGTATCTTTATATCGTTTATAAAAGATTCTTTATTATTGTTTGCAAAGCATTTAACAAAAAATAGACGCCACCTCGTCATGCTTTGAATCATGAATTTTGATTCATAAAAATGTGTTTCAATTAGTCTGTCAAAAATTAGTATTTTTACACCAGAACAGTAAATTTGGTATAAAATAATAGTTAATTTCATTTAGACAAGAAAGTAATGAATATATTGGATTTATTGTTATTTTATCATTATCATAATTACTATTATTATTATTATTATTATCATCATTTTGTTATTCAGAACGTTTTTCCTTTTCTTGACCCAACTGTCTAACCATGAATTCTACCCGCGGTAAGCAGGATGTTTTAAGATGTGACCTTTGTGAGACCTCTATGCCCTTACTGCACTGTGACATTTGCAACGTGAATTTGTGTAAACCCTGTGTAGGGGAACATGCCTTAGATGAATCCAAAGAACACAAAATAGTGCCATTTAAAAAGCGAGGATCTACCCCTAAATGTCTAAAACATTCCTCAAAGATATGTGAACTTCATTGTGAACAATGTGACTGCCCAATCTGTGCCCTCTGCGTTTCCTCATTTGATCATGAACAACATTTTAAAGTCGATATTTTCAAAAAATTCGAGGAGAAGAAAGCTGCCTTGCAAAAAGATATTCAAGAGTTAGAAAATCTAATTTATCCAAAGTATCAAGATATTGTATCTGAAGTTCCTATTTATAGAAAGGATTTGAATAAAAATTCCCAAAATTTAAAAGCCGCTATCAACAAACAGGGTCGAGATTTGCACAGAGAAGTAAATAGCGTCATAAAAAAAATGAAGGCTAACGTTGATGATTTAAACTCCAAATACATGGCTTATCTAAAAAAACGGGAAGATGAAATTACAGGCATAATTTCCGAAATCCAACAAAACATATCTGATATGAAGAAATTATTGGATTCGTACGATGTTTGTCATGTCTGTGCGTACAAATCTAAAAATGCAGTATTCAGAAAATTGCCTCCTAAACTGAAAGTATGTTTACCTAAGTTCATCCCTCATGAAATCGACGAAGCAGAGATAAACCTACAGTTGGGAGTCGTGCTGAAGTTAAAGGTTATAGCAGGAGAATATGACCCTATTTTCACTTCAAAAGAAGTTGTTCCCACTCTTCCAAAGAGGCCACTGATGGCTAATCCAATAGTTATGACAAATATTTTCACCGAGTCTGGAAATAACAACTTATGCCATGTGTCATGTGTGGGTAATAAAGAAATTTGGACTAGTGGTTGTGACGAGTTCTTGAGACTCTACAACCTCGAAGGAAAACTTGTGAAGTCCATCAAAACAAAGTCAGGGAATATTCCAATTGCCATTGCTATAATAAGGTTTGATGATCTTATTTATGCTGATAACTATGATAGATCTTTGAATATTGTAAAGGGAACAGAAGTTCATACCATGATCAGATTACAGGGATGGCGACCGATAGGCGTATGTAGTTCATCTTCTGACGAATTCCTACTTCTAATGGTCAATGATAGCAATAACCAAAGAAAAGTTGTGCGTTATTCCGGATCTACAGAAAAACAAACCATTCAATTCGATGGCAAAGGCATACCTCTTGTTTCGTCCACCAGTAAAAATTTCCCAACATTCATCTGTGAGAACAAAAACTTTGATATTTGTGTGGCCGACAATAACGCCAATGTAGTTGTGGTGGTCAATCAAAGTGGGGAATTCCGATTTAGGTATACTTCAATCAATAGATTATTTCAACCAATCGGAATTGTTACAGACAGCCAAAATCGAATGCTAATATCAGACGGTATAAATAATTTCATCCACATTTTAAATGAGGACGGAAACTTTCTACGCTACATTAATAACTGTTATTTACAATGTCCACGGGGTTTATGTATAGACAACAATGACAACCTATTTGTAGCCGAAAGTGCTACATGTGCAGTGAAGAGAATCCAATACTGCAGCACGTAACTAAACTGATCGTGCACAAAGAACAGGCAATTCGACAGATCATCGATTTTACGTAAATACAGGATTTGTTATTAATACATGAGTCTTTTTGTATAATACGCCAATCTTTCCTGTGTATCAAGAAACTTGTAATGGTTTCATTACATTCATTACAAACTTTTGCATGTAGTATTGTGAAATATCGATGTATCTTGGCATTTACTGTTTAAAGGGACTTGGACACGATTTGACTTAAAATTCTTAAATTTTATTTTTTTCCATTTTCAATAGTTATTCTAATAAATATAGAAGTTTATAATGCTATGTCAAAATTTGAAAGTCAAATATCAAATTATAAGCAAGATACAGAGTTCAGAATTCTTTGTTTTGTAAACAAAGCTCAATATTGTGATTTTTTACATATGTGTTGTATTGGTGTAAGTTTCAATCAAACGTGTCTTTCTTTTGTTGATAATAGTATTTACGAAGATATTGAAATAGTTTTTAAAATTGTTTTTTACATGTCATTTTGTCTAAGAAATGATAATTCTCTACATTACATTTTTGTAAACAACTTTAAGACTCAAGATTTGTTTACATAACGACCAATTCTTATCTCTGTATCTCGCTTGTAACTGGCTTTAACATTCAATATTTTGATCAATCATGTAAAATGAACCAGTGAACCATTTTAAACATAAAAAATAAAAATAAAATTTTTGATCTAAAATCGTGTCCAAGTCCCTTTAAATTTCTTACTTGCAAATAATAAAGAAGATCTTAGAAGGACGTTTTCAGATCACGTTTGCTGAATACTGTATCTTACAGGAAATCTTAAGCTTATTTAGAATATTTAGAATATTTAGAATGAACACTTCTTGAAGATATATTAAAAATCCTACCTATTTATTCATTACAAAAGTAGTGATCCACAGTTAATGGTTAAGAAAATAGCAGACATATCAAACATTTATAAAAGTATTTGAACATATGCCAGATATCTTGCTTTTAGCACTTGATGTATAGGGAATATACTCTGCATTCTTATTCAACTTTCTTTCCAACGAATTTTTTAAGACACTGAAATACAGAAAAAGCACATATACTTATGAAATAAATGCAGAAATCATCAACCCATAGAGTATCAATTTATCAGCATGCCAGGAGTAACTTTCTCAGTTAGCTGCAGATTACAGTTTTCCCTGAATGACCCTAAATCTGTAGGATGATAGGGTGTACAAGTTTCGGTAGGACGTTTTCTCTAAAATCTAATCCACGCATATCAGCTGTGTCCAAATTCTTCCTAGCTTTTCTAACGAAATTCTTACTGATGAATCCTTTATGCTGACATGATGCTCACACACAGTTTCTTATTTCTAGTTTACTTTGTTAGCTGCAATCAAGATGAACAGAAAATAAAATATCTAGAATTATCATGCAAGTAAAAAATAGTAGATTGATTCAGTTTATTTAAAGTAAACTATAAAGGAAAACAGCAATGAAACATAATTTTCTTTAACAGAAGAAGATTGGGGGATCAGATAGTGCAAATGCCCATCTGGTTGAATCGTTCAATACAATTTCAATTTTTTTTTCAATTAAAACTTTTTGATAAATGTTATAATGCAAGTTTGCAAAAGCAAAATTTCTAACTATATTCAGTTTTGAATACAGTAAGACACAGCTATAGCGAAAACGTTTAAACTGAATTGACGCTTACAGCGAGGTGATTTTCATTCCCTGTGATTTTATTACATTTTGTAAACTTGACGGATATAACGCATTACGCCTATTTTAAGAAGTTTAAAAATCGCCCGCCCCTGGCACTTCGTTATGAGCGTGTTTCACTTTAATTTAACAAACGACAAAAATATTGCCATACGTTTTGTGGTATCGAGTCCACAACCTAAAAGTCTAGTTCTCTAAGGTTAACTAATATTTGGTTGTCTTACCACTATTAAGCTATTTCAGTCACAAAGTTTGTGGTTTAAATGCTACAAACGACTTTGGCCTCGAATTTACGGACTTGTATTTTTTTTTTGTAAAAGTTTAATTGTTTGGATAGAAAACAATATTTTTTAATGTATCGTGGGTTATCTCTTAACGTTCTTGCTAATTGAAATCGGTTTGTTTTTAATCAGACCTTTTTTAGATTCTGATGAAAATATGGAGCATAGACCCACTCTATAAAAGAAGCGGTTTTGATGTTCGATATACGCATACGCTAGTTTAAATAAACACATTCCAAGCAATAAACATATTTAAAGGTTACAAATCGACGTTATGTTAAATATACATTCTTTTAAATGTTTATTTAGATATCAGTTTTGTTAATATTTTGATTTTATAGTATCTTAACTGTAGTTGCTTCCATCTTCTTTAACTCCACATTATTTATTTCTCGCTTAACCTTGGGTATTCATATTGTCTATGTTTCATTTTATTTAGTCTTTTTTATATATAGCAGCACAAATGTATAATATTTAAAAAATGGTAGCTTTTTTGGCATTGCAAATTCTTACAATGACTACAGTGTACTTCATTTTACTGGAAGGAGATTGAAAAGTAAGTTTGAAGCAATGTGATAAAAAGTTGAGGTCAAATTTCTTTCATAATTAAAATAAACAATAAATCAGAAAAAAGTAACAAAAAAAAAATATTATTATAGAAAAAATGTTGACTTGTACTATCTTGATGAATATGTTTACATGTATCTGTAAAATATACATATTGTTTCTTACATTTCCTGTTATAAATTGTTTTGCGTAAATGAATTATTATAAGATGATGTCCACAAATTAACCAAAAAAAGGGGTTGCTTAGGCATTAAAGATCACCAAGGGTAGCTAAACCCATGCACATACCAGTAGACCTCAATTAGTTGCATATTTGAACATGGACTTTAATCTGTTTTCGCAATCTTAGCAGCAGAGATATGTAAAATATGATAACGGATACCTTCCTTGCTCCAAACCTTACCAAAGAGACTATAGAATTCAAAACTTAAAGACCTTTATAAATACATCTCTGTGCATGCAATTAGTGATCGTTCAATGTTTACAGCAAAAACAGCTTCTTGTCCAAAACGCTATCTCATATACTTTGTGACCAGTATCCTCAACCTTGATACAAGATCAACTGAACTGCAATGAAGTGAAAACATGTGTATAACCTTAAAACTAGAACCTATGTATACCCTTTGAGCCAGAACCTTTGTATATCCTTTGAGCCAGAACCTATGTATACCCTTTGAGCCAGAACCTATGTATAACCTTGGAGCCAGAACCTCTGTATAACCTTGGAGCCAGAACCTCTATATAATCTTGGAGCCGGAACCTTATAAAACATTGGAGCTAAAACATATGTATAACATTGGAGCTAGAACCTTACATAACCTGGGAGCTAGAACCTAAGTTTAACCTTGGAGCCAGAACCTTACAAAACATTGGAGCCAGAACCTTACATAACCTTGGAGCTAGAACCTATGTATAACCTTGGAGCTAGAACCTATGTATAATCTTGGAGCTAGAACATATTTATAACATTGGAGCCAGAACCTTACATAACCTTGGAGATAGAACCTATGTATAACCTTGGAGCCAGAACCTTACATAACCTTGGAGCTAGAACATATTTAAACCTTGGAGCCAGAACCTTACAAAAAATTGGAGCCAGAACCTTACATAACCATGGAGCTAGAACCTATGTATAATCTTGGAGCTAGAACCCATGTATAATCTTGGAGCTAGAACCTATGTATAACATTGGAGCCAGAACCTTACATAACCTTGAAGCTAGAACCTATGTATAACCTTGCAGCTAGAGCATACGTTCTAAATGTCATTGAAGTAGGTAGCATTAATTTTGTTCAAATTATCGTTTGTTGTCGGTTTTTTTTTAAGTTTTAGTAAAAGTAAATAAGATTTTTTTAAAAGAAATATACATCAACACTATGAGAACTACTTGAGTCAGAACTCTTAAGGTGGCATAAAGATAACAATTTTCGAAAAGGGCTTCCTGGTCTACCTAATTATGAATTCGGTTGAACTTACCAATGAGAGGGAGTAGAGATGAAAACATAACTTTTATCTGCATTACAACCATTTTTGGCCCCGACCTAGAATCAAAACTCTTACCCCATGTGTCTTGGAATTTACAATTTCGGTCTACATAACTACATGTTTAAATTTATTTTTTAGCTGATAAATTGAAGTAATGAAGAAAAGTTTTGAAAAAAAATAGTCAATTTTCTTGTTATATTTAGCAATATACACGATTGTTAATCACACAATCATACGTTTAGGTCCTTAATGCACATTAGGAGTTTCGTTTGCCATCAGAGTAAACATTATCAATATCGATTTATTTAAATCCCAACCGATATCAATTTATTTAAGCGATGCACTTTTATTATGCATTTACTGTGTTTTTTTCTCGATGTTTAAATTATGTCATCTTATCTTGAGTATACCACGTGTTTTTTTTCCAGGTAACGGGAATAGGAGATATCAATACATTGATTCGCCATTTTGGATTTCAGTGGTTTGTCACTTATTTATTAATGTGTTATTTGTATTCAATATGAAATCTGTCTTTATATAGTTTAAAAAGAATTATTTATTATTCTTTGCAAAGCATTTAACAAAAAATAGACGGCACATTGCCCTGCTTTGAAGCATACATGTAATACTTCATTATTATTTTGTTATTCAGAATGTCTTTTCTTTTCTTGACCCGACTGTCTAACCATGAATTCTACCCGCGGTAAGCAGGATGTTTTAAGATGTGATCTGTGTGAGACCTCTATGCCCTTACTGCACTGTGACATTTGCAACGTGAACTTGTGTAAACCCTGTGTAGGGGAACATGTCTTAGATGAAACTAAAGAGCACAAAATAGTGCCATTCAATAAGCGAGGATCTACCCCTAAATGTCTAAAACATTCCTCAAAGACGTGTGAACTTCATTGCGAACAATGCGACTGTCCAATATGTGCTCTCTGCGTTTCCTCATTTGATCATGAACAGCACATTAAAGTCGATATTTTCAAAAAATTCGAAGAGAAAAAAGCTACCTTGCGAAGAGAATTACAAAAGCTAGAAGATCATCTTTATCCAAAGTACCAAGATATCCTATCTGAGATTCCTATTCAGAGAAAAGATTTGAATAGAAATTCCCAAAATTTGAAAGCAGCTATCAACAAACAGGGACGCGATTTGCAAAGAGAAATAGAAAGCGTCATTACAAAAATGAAAGCTGATGTTGATGATATGAACTCTCAACATCTGGCTGATCTTAAAAAACGGGAAGATGAAATCGCAAGCAGTATTTCCGAAGTCAAACAAAACATGTCTGTTATAAAGACATTATTGGATTCGTATGATATTTGTCAGGTTTGTGCGTACAAATCTAAAAATACTGTATTCAGAAAAATGCCCCCTAAAATAACAGTATGTTTACCAAAGTTCATTCCTCATCAACTCGACGAAACAGAGATATCAAAACAATTTGGTTCACTGCTAGAATTGAGGGTTATTACTGAAGAATATTACTTCACTTCAATGTCAAGTGTTCCCTCTCATCCAAACAAGTCATTAATAAATACACCAGTAATTATTTCAAATGTAATCACTGAGTCTGATAGCAAGAATACATTATTTTATGTATCTTGTATAAGTGATAAAGAATTTTGGACGAGTAGCGCAGATGGAATCATGAGACTATACAACCTCAGAGGAGTAATAGTCAAGTCAACCCAAACAAGGTCAGGAGCACTTCCATATACTATTACTATAATTAGGTTTGGTGACCTTATTTATGCTGACAGCTATGACAAATCACTGAATATAGTGACGAAAGCAGGGGTCCATACCATGATCAGAATACGGGGATGGAGACCTCGCGGCTTGTGCAGTACCTCCTCTGATGAGCTCCTAGTTGTTGAAGTCAATGATTACAATAACCAAACAAAAATTGTTCGGTATTCTGGCTCAACGGAAACGCAAAGCATTCAATTCGACGACAAAGGAAAACCTCTTTTTTTCAGCCACCGGTAATTCTGATTTTCCACAATGCATCTGTGAGAACACAAATCTCGATATTTGTGTGGCTGATATCTACAACAATGCAGTCGTTGTGGTCAATCAAAATGGGGAATTTCGATTTAGGTATACTCCTTCGGAATTATTTTATCCTGTTGGAATTGCTACGGACAGCCAAAGTCGGATCCTGATATCAGGCCGAGATAGTGATATTATTCATATTGTAGATCAGGACGGATATTACCTACGCTGCATTAGCAACTGTTATTTGCAGTCTCCGTGGGGTTTATGTTTAGACACCAAAGACAATCTCTTTATAGCTGAAAGTGCAACAGGTAAAGTGAAGAAAATAAAATATTGCATGTGACTTCTAGTATCTGATGACAGATATTGTGTAAAAAGGGGATCAGATTTATAAATCATTAATTAACAAAGTCGGATCCTGATATCAGACAATAAGAACAATCTTATCCACATCTTAGATCAGGACGGACAGTTCCTCCGCTACATTGACAATTGTTATTTACAGTGTCCATGGGGTTTATCCATTGACAGCTACGATAAACTTTTTGTAGCTGAAAAAGCAACTGGCATAGTGAAAAGAATCCAATACTCTATGTGACTAAATTGTCAACAGATTTGAGAACCAACCTTGCTTGTATGAACACTCTCTAGCTCATATATCCCATTAGATATGACTATCATGTGTATGTTCATATACATAGATAAAGTATTTAATGTGAAAAAATGATTGTTTTGAAATAAATATGCTGTGTTCAAATAAATATCCTTTGAATATTAACATTTTTAATGTACTAAGAATCAACAATTAACATTAACATGGATTTATACAATATTACCCTTAAAACGTTTGCGTGCAAATGTTAAGACAACATTGAGGATACCCTTCTTAATCTTCATACTTTAGACCTCTGCTTGATTATTGTTGGATTTAAGGAAATCTCTGATTTTTAAAAATATGACTGCTTAATCAATAAAATCAAAAAGGAATAATGTGATATACGCCATTAGTTAAAGTAAATAAAAGATCTACGAAATATTCATATTTTTGGTC
The DNA here is from genome assembly GCF_963853765.1 of Magallana gigas. Classification (NCBI taxonomy): domain Eukaryota; kingdom Metazoa; phylum Mollusca; class Bivalvia; order Ostreida; family Ostreidae; genus Magallana; species Magallana gigas. Next base: position 51,558,236 of record NC_088853.1, on the reverse strand, counting down.
AGCTTACCATTTGAATATCTTCTAGATATACCAGATGTCTGTGTTTAAAGTAACCACTCTTATAAAACCATTACCAACAACACAAGAATGTGTAAGCAAGCTAAACGAATACGAAAACATTTTTAATAGCAAGCGCCGCTCGCGTAGCGAGCTCCATAGGTAACGTGTACGAACGGAGGAAATTCGAGTTGAAATCTGCACATTGTTCAAAGAATTTTTTTTGGACCAACGTGAAAAACTTTTACATATCCCAATAATCCTTTGCGGTGCATAACAACATGGTGGAACAGGAAGCGTTTCTAATGAAAATTCTTACATTGTACCTGTAAATCGCATACATCATTTTCATTTAACAATAAAAATTCCTTTTATAAACATTAAAGTAAACAACACATATGCTTACGTAAAAAAACTGTACCTAACTTTTGCTGACATATGACGTCATTTCCTTCCCCGAATTTGTTCGACAATTTACGAAAACTGTCGAGCGCAAAATAATGTTAAGTATGACGTTACGGTAATCTCGGGCTATAATTTCCAGCGATAAATTTAGAGGTGGATCAAGCATCTATATTGGATGTAACTTGTAGGAAGTACTCAGTATCAGTGTTAACGCTGACTCTTTGGCTGATAAGTTTTGTTTTGATAATTTTTTTGCTCATTTAATACACAAGCAAGTTCCATGCTAAATTTACTGTCATATTAACCCAATGATATATGCATACGTTAGGTAGGTGACAAAAAATTATTAAAAAAGAAAAGTCCAATCATCATTAGATCTACGTGCAGCCACGTCATTTTGTAATGAATAAATACAAGATAAAAAAATTAAAAAGTTAAAATATCTACATGTATTTGTTATAGTTGTATCACCGTTTAAAATTCACTGTTCATTTATAACTTTATTTTGGACTTTATTTTTAAAATTCAACATCTGTTTCGTAATATTTTCTCACAGTTTATTTCTTACGAAGTTACTTATTTATTTAGTGATTGACACTTTCGGACTCTTAATGTGATTTCAAAGAGACAGAGTGCCATGTCTCAAGGACTGTTAATCTCTTAAAACAACATTGTGCAATTATCAGTTTTTCATTTCTTGGACATCAAAGACTCTTTGAGTTTATTTAAGTAGTTTATATCTGTAAACCTTTCACTCAGCTTACTTATGTCATTACCTGTCAATTTATAGTCATTGTTCAAATTCCTTTATATAGTTATGTACAATTGTCAATCGGCAGTCTGGAATACGGCGGCCAGCCTTGGCCACGTCCGACTCACCCAGAGTCTTGAGTCCGGAGGCCACTACTGGCCATATCCGACTTGTTTGTAAAATGCCTGTCTGTTAAAATGTTTTAATGTTGCCATCGTTGAGTCTCGACCAATAAAAACGGAATCCTTCATCAATTGCCTGTTTATTTCTCTGGAACTGTATACTGGTGGACCTTCGGGAATACGGCAAACCTACCCTTCGTTTTTACCTTACGGCCCACAGCGCGCCTCAACCCTATACCTTATACCCTTTACGCCAACATTCCCTCACCCCGTCCGTACTGCACACGGCGGATACAGTCCAGAAGAATTCCCTAGCACCGTAAAATCTACGCGGTCACAATTGGTGGATGAATCCTTAGGGTAACAACAACGCCCGAGGCTGCTGCATATATTTTGCAGTAGTCAGATTCTGGACCTCTTCAGCCAGCGAGTTTCCCCCATTGAAGTTCAACTCAACGTATCAACTCAACGATGGACAACAACAGTTCCAGCCGCCATGAACTATGCAGACAGTTTTCTCTGTTCATCACCAGGAAACAACGGTCAACTGTAAAAACTTCAGCTGTCCTCAAACGTTCGTCGCCGGTGTAAGAAAATCAAAGAACAGAGGAAGAAATGTGATATTCTATTCAAAACACGAGGACGTGTTTTCCCCAGAGCGGTGGGAAACTATCACCGTGCAAAATTCACTGTTTAATTAAAACTTTATTTTGGACTTTACTTTTAAAATTCAACATATGTTTTTAATATTTTCTCACAATTTATTTTTTACAAAGTTACAAGTTTATTTAGTGATTGACACTTTTCGTACTCTATATGTGATTTCAAAGAGACAAAGTGCCAAGTCTCGAGGACTGTTAATCTCTTAAAACAACAATGTGCAACTAGACTCTTGTTGCTATAGCAACAAAAAGGTCTTCCGTTCCTCATGTATTAATCTGCACAAAAAATCCAGTTATCTTGTAAACAGAAAATGGATACATGTACATTTTGTATTTCCTCAAAGTTTAGATGTTCAATTTTTCGTTAGTTATAATTTCTCGTTGAAAAAAGGTTTTTTATCTAGGGACCGGAAACGAACAAACGGAAGTGATTTAAAAAACGGAAAGTAGATATGTTAGTTCATTTACCTACGAATGTTACTGTTCATCACATTGAGTAAAATGTTTCTAAAAAAGTTAAAAGTTTTAAAAAAAGTTCCATTGCTTTTGAACATTTCAAGTAATAAACGGAAGTGACGTAGGACCCAATAAAACCCAGTAGAAATTGTTTGTTGATATTACATCGCACAGATATCCTTTGTATAGATTTATTCTTATATATTTATTCTATTGACAAAAAATTTGATGCGTAAAAAAATTATTTTTTAAGTGCTTCCGGTGACGAACGGAAGTTATGACGAACAAAACAAAAGTGTTTAAACACATCTACAGCTATAGGTCTATCATCCCACAAAGTTTGAATGTTTAAGTCTTTACCGTTTTTTAGATCTCGAGGTGAAAAGCTTTTTGTCGCGGGACAGGAAACGGACGACCGGAAGTGAATTTAGAACATTTTTACTTAAAATCCTCTAGATCTTTATATTTTCTGTCATTCCTGAAAATTTTATAAAAATCCATGAAGACATCTCTGAGAAGTTCACGAGAGAAAAAGGGGAAAAAAATAATAATAACTAGACTCTTGTTGCTATAGCAACAAAAAGGTCTTCCGTTCCTCATGTATTAATCTGTATAAAACATCCATTTATCTTGTAAACAGAAAATGGATATAATATAGACTGTACAGGGATTCCCAAAAAATAAACAAAACAAAAAGACATAATGTAAATTTTTGAGTACTTTCTGTGACGACCGGAAGTTAGGCGTGATCATACAGAACATAGTAAACATATCTTAATACATTGTTTTGTCTTTCCTCAAAGTTTGTATGGTCAAGTTTTGTTAATTTGTTGTTAATATCTCGTTGAGAAAAGGTTTTTGTCTCGGGACCGGAAACGAACAAATGGAAGTGATTAAAGAAATTGAAAGTACATATTTTAGTACATTTACGTACGATACGTTACTGTTCATCACATTGAGTAATTAAAATGTTTAAAAAAATCTAAAGTTAAAAATAAAAACTTCTGTTGCTTGAACGCTTCGTAGTGAGAACCGGAAGTGACGTACGACTAAATGAAACCTCTTGAACACATGTTCAATCAAATGTCCATTATCCATACAAGTTTTTTGTCTTGATCTCTCACAGTTTCCGAGCTCTTGTGGGTACTTTGTTTTCAAAAAAGAAGGCTACCTGAGATATTTAAGAGTTCTCACCGGAAGTAGAATTTATTTTACCATCTGTAGAAGACTTTTGTATTTTTATAGCTAAAATGTTATCCTATGCTAAATAAATGACAGATTTTAAAAAAATCAAAATTGGGTGTACTTCCTGTGTCGACCGGAAGTTACGCCGGATAAAACAAAATAGTGTTAACACATGTACAAACATAGGTCTATCATCCCACAAAGTTTGGTTGTTCAAGTCGTCACCGTTTTAAAGATCTCGTCGAAATAAGGATTTTAATCTCGGGACAGGAAACGGACAAACGGAACTCCTCAATGAAAATTTAATTTATTATTTCTTGTTAACTTGCCTATCTCACATTATTATTTATCAAAGTAACTGAAACTATCGAAAGAAAAACAGTTAAACGGATAAACAACTTGATTTGTTTGAACTCTTCCCGTGTGGACCGGAAGTGACGGTCGACAAAATGAAAGTGGTTAAACACATCTTCAATCAAATGTCTTTCATCCGTGAAAGTTTCTTGCTTTGATCACTTTTAGTGTCTGAGATCTCGCGGGTACAAAATTTAGTTTATAAAAACTACCTGAGATAATTGAGATATCTCACCGGAAGTAGAATTTTTTTGTTGACATAACATCGCATAGATAAAGTATGTATAGATTTTTACATATATATTCATTATATGGAAAAGGAATTTAATGCTTACAAATAATTATTTTTGAAGTGCTTCCGGTGACGACCGGAAGTTACGCCGAACAAAACAAAATAGTTTAAACACAGCTATAGGTCTATCATCCAATAAAGTTTGGATGTCCAAGTGCTTGCCGATTCTGAGATCTCGATGGAACAAGGTTTTAAGACGCGGGACAGGAAACGGACGACCGGAAATGAATTTTGAAAAAATGAAAAAAACAGCTCGAGATATTATCACTTTCTATCATTCCTGAAAATTTTAGGGAAATCTATCAAGCCATCTCTGAGAAATTCTGCCGACAAAAAAGGGGGAAAAAAAAAGAAAGAAAAAACATTACAATCACTATTAGGTCTTCCGTTGAAAACGGAAGACCTTAATAATAAGAAAGAAAGAAAAAACCTAAAAATCACTATAAGGTCTTCCGTTGGAAACGGAAGACCTTAATTATCAGTTTTTCATGTCTTGGACATCAAAGACTCATTGAGTTTATTTAATTATTTTATATATGTGAACCTTTCACTCAGCTTACTTATGTCATCACCTGTCAATTTATATTCATTGTTCAGATTCTTATAAATAATTATGTACATTTGTCAATCGGTAGTCTGGAATACGGCGGCCAGCCTCGGCCACGTCCGACTCGCCCAGAGTCTTGAGCCCGGAGGCCACTATTGGCCATATCCGACTTGTTTGTAACATGTCTGTCTGTTAAATTGTTATAATGCTGCCATCGTTGAGTCTCGTCCAATAAATACGGAATCCTTCATCACTTGGTTTATTTCTCTGGAACTGTATACTGGTGGACCTTCGGGAATACGGCAAACCTACCCTTCGTTTTTACCTAACGGCCCACAGCGCGCCTCAACCCTATACATTATACCCTTTACGCCAACATTCCCTCACCCGGTTCGTACTGCACACGACCGATGCAGATCCAGAAGAATACTCTAGCACCGTAAAATCTACGCGGTCACAATTGGTGGATGAATCCTAAGGGTAATTACAACGCCTGGGGCTGCTGCATATATCTTTCAGTAGTCAGATCCTGGACCTCTTCAGCCAGCGAGTTTCCCCCATTAAACAATAACTCAACGTAACAACGATGGACAACAACAGCCACAGTCATCATACACAGCGCAGATCTGATCACCGTGAAGTTCCAACCAACGTTTCAACACCCTTTCAACGCCCAATTACTACCGACTCAAGAAACCAAAGAACTCTACAAAATTACAAGATAGTGATATCTCATTCAAAACACGAGGACGTGTTTTCCCCGGAGCGGTGGGAAATTATCACCGTTTAAAAATCACTGTTCATTTATAACTTTATTTTGGACTTTACTTTTAAAATTCAACATCTGTTTCGTAATTTTTTCTCACAGTTTATTTCTTACGAAGTTATTTATTTAGTGATTGACACTTTCGGACTCTTAATGTGATTTCAAAGAGACAGAGTGCCATGTCTCAAGGACTGTTAATCTCTTAAAACAACATTGTGCAATTATCAGTTTTTCATTTCTTGGACATCAAAGACTCTTTGAGTTTATTTAATTAGTTTATATCTGTAAACCTTTCACTCAGCTTACTTATGTCATTACCTGTCAATTTATAGTCATTGTTCAAATTCCTTTATATAGTTATGTACAATTGTCAATCGGCAGTCTGGAATACGGCGGCCAGCCTTGGCCACGTCCGACTCACCCAGAGTCTTGAGTCCGGAGGCCACTACTGGCCATATCCGACTTGTTTGTAAAATGCCTGTCTGTTAAAATGTTTTAATGTTGCCATCGTTGAGTCTCGACCAATAAAAACGGAATCCTTCATCAATTGCCTGTTTATTTCTCTGGAACTGTATACTGGTGGACCTTCGGGAATACGGCAAACCTACCCTTCGTTTTTACCTTACGGCCCACAGCGCGCCTCAACCCTATACCTTATACCCTTTACGCCAACATTCCCTCAACCCGTCCGTACTGCACACGGCGGATACAGCTCCAGAAGAATTCCCTAGCACCGTAAAATCTACGCGGTCACAGTTGCATATGTGGTCAAACCTTTCAATAATATTGGATATCACTCACTAAAAAAGGGTGAGGGCACATGTCTACAACGCTTATATAGCGTACAAAAATAAAAAAGATAAAAAACAAAATTGATGTCACAGAGGAAAATAAAACACAGGTAACAACAAGGAACAAAATGAAAAATAACACAGACACATAATTTATTGTTTACTGATTTTAATGATCATTATTAAGGATGACGTTTACTCAGAATGAAAAAAAAATCCACTGATGATAATGAAAAACCATCTATTGCGTGTTATAGACCTTTGCTTGTATTGTTATTTTTCACTTTCAGAAAAGTAGGTCAATGACCTACTTTTTGAGTTAATGGCCATTGAATATTTATTGAAAAATCAAGAAAAATCCCATAAAATTTTACACTACGATTGAGATTTTCTTAATTATAAAAATATTACAAATAATAAAACACTTTAAAAAATAAGATACAGTTTATGAATGGTAGTGGCACTAAATAAGTACACAGCATTAAGATTTCAGCAACAATTAAAAAAAATAATCCAGTCCGAATTTCCTCTATCAGTTTTCAAATCCCTACCCATTTTTGATCCAATTTTACAAAAAATTGAATGATGATAATACAAAAACATGTATGGTATTGAACTACTTATATTGACCTTATTCTGTTGGCATAAAATTTATATGAGGTCAATCATCAAAATTTTGAGATATGGTGTCTTTTATCGTTTTTTAGCATTTTTCAATAATTTTATAATTCGTGCCATAACTTTATTTTAATGAATAAGTGAGGTAAAACCAACGGAAAATATGCAAAATTACATAGACTTAAATATAAAATCTTAACTTTAAATATTAGACTACTGCCAAAAAACTTTGAGCAGAAAACAAAATTTGCAAAATTTAGTCCGAATTTCCTCTGTTTGGCTAAAAGTCAATTTTTTTTTTAGCCTAATTTTATAATAAAGTAAAATTTTTGAATGTTTTGTCAATAATAATTCATTTCATCAATACTTTTTGTGTTTAGAACAAATTTTACTCATTAGATTGAACTTTATAGCAATCGGAATTTGAGAACTCAAACCCTGAGTAAACAACACCCTTAAAAGGTAAAGGAATGATAAAACGTAATTGTAATTACATTAAAAAAAACCAAACTGCTTTGTGTTTAACAAAATATCTTATTAAGTCTGTTTAACATTTTATTAATGCTCAGTGGTAGTTTGTTTAAGTGTATAAGCCTAGGAAGGGACTATTGGAATAAAAGTTTAATAACTTCGGGTTTCTTGCGGTGGTAAAAGTTTTCGAGACGAAGCCAAAGTTTTTTGATTAGGACAAGTCCACGGGCTGCATTAACAATGATGACAGATGTGTGGTTCCTACTGCGCTCGCCTCAACGGTCACACCGTAAAACATATTAACTTGACTTGAATTTTAATAAATACTAGACTTTGAGCCGTGCGTGCACGGGTTGACTTTGCATAATCATGATATCCGGCATTTACGAAATAGGTACAACGACACACCGTATTGTTGATATTAAATAATAAAGCTTTAAGTCTACAATAATGCTATTAATTTTACTACACTCTGCTTAGTTTGAATAATCTAACTGCGTCTCGGTACAGGCCTTTACCACAATTAAAATGCCTCTCATATACCCGTAAAATAGCAAAAAATGGCAGAATCGCTCCAAAACGATTTTTGAGAAAATTAATGAAGCTGCATTGAAAATAACAGTCAAATTATTTATACCAAACCATTTTGATGCTTTAAATACCTTTTATCTAAAAAATCAATTCATATTAATAACTGATATAACAGGTTTTAACAAACTTTTTTACTCGCTTCGAATTAACACACCATGTTGACATTCGGAACTTTCGAGATTTTTCAAAAGAAATGAGTAAGAGTTATCTCCCGTATATCTTTTGATGAACAGAATATATGACAAATTTTCAATTTCCGAGTTTATCCATGCAAATGTGATATTGTGGAAACATAAACTAAAGACCCTTCCGTGATTTAGTGTGAACTGGTGAGCATGCGTAAGATTGTAAAATAAAAAAAAACAAATGATTTCCAGATTTTTAAAGAGATTTTCGTTGATTATTAATTAGCGAAGCTTGATTGAGAAAAAATAAAAACAAATTGGTAATCTTCAAGTACCAATGATGTTTAAAATATATATAACAAAAGACAGTCCTTTTCCGATTACTCGGTAATAAAGCCCAACAACTTGAGTCTATCATTTTAATATAGTAGTATAGATTTAAAAAAAGATAAAAAACAATACCCACATCAATATTTGAATTGTTAGCTATTTATATTCGTCATTGCATGTTAAATAATACATTTATGTCAATTCTTTTATCAATTTTTTTTTGTATGTTTCTTTACATTTTAATAACATAGATATTTACATGATATCATTAAATTTACTTTAAAGTTAGATACGTAATTTGAAGTACATTTGCTATGTACAATAGCACGTATACTGTAGATTCCTTATTGATCGCAAGAACCTAATTCTGCAATTCTACAGTTATCCATCACATCTCGAGAGCATACGTTCGCGAATGTCGAATTTTTATCATAATATCAAAGTTTACATGTCCCAAAATCAAAGCGAATCTACAGTACATTTGGTAATAAAATTTGCGTTTGAGCATATGTATTTTCTAATCTCAATATATTACTATTCCTCTCGTTTTGTTTGGACATGTATACATTCTCCTTGATAATCATAGCTATTATTAGGACGATTTTAAACAAATTTATCAGTCTTTAAAACCATGGTTTCCTATAAAAATTAGAACAAATCACAGTAATTCAGATATATTTGTTTACTAGGTAAATCTTTCAGAACATAATAAATATAATCTACAAAAATTTAATATAATATCAGTTTGTTGATATATAAATATGATTGTTCGTCCATATATATAGACCGATCTTCTTTTGTTCTATATATTATCTGAATTACTGTCACAGTGATTTGTTCTAATTTGTATAGGAATCCAGGTTTTAAAAGACTGCATGACCAGAAACAGATTTACCATGTTGTTTCGTTATTTACATGTAAACAAGTTGCTGTCCTTTAAAAAATGACTGCAATACGTGGACCACATGCATGTGTTTCCAACGAAAACGTGAAAGCCTTAAGATTATCAAAGTTTCCACCGACTCTAGCAGCCTACTTTAAACCACTAAATTTGTACGTTGTATTACGTATATGTATAGCCCTGACTTTTTATGTAAGAGTTTAAAGGATTCATACTTCAAAATTAATAATGATCTATATAAATGAAGATTGCATGTATTGTATCAGGTATTTAGCGAATTCTACTACTTGCGCACACATTACGCATCGCACAACTTTGTAACCTACATGCAGTGACAGCTTTGTGTAAATTAATTTCATATTTTGATGCATTTTTCTTGAGATTTTAATTTTTATACAGTGACACAATTATTCAATCATCTATTATATACAGTCACATTAATTATTTAATCATACTTAAATGCTTAAAATTTTTTTAAAGTAAAGTTAAGCTACATGATTATGATATTTGATGCCTATTGTAGTTTCGGCATAAAATTAAATTATCTCATAATGCTGACAGTTCATATCACATGCCGATCATTTCTTTAAACGGAATACTTTGTTACTGTACTGTTTACCGACAACTTTGCAACTTTAAAATTACAGCACCTTTGAACTTGGCATGGTATCCCGATCCCGATTCAGATAAAATGTGTTCTAGCCTGGTTCACTGAGCTACCCATAACGCACAGGAACCAGGCTAGCTCATGCGCAGGTTGATTTTTCCCCATAGCACCCGGTTTAACCTCGCTTATATATTTTCTGCGTGGACCTCAGGGTCCACGTAATGACAACAGTACACAGGGAGCTCCTGGGTCTCCACAGTATGACAGGTGCATACTTTCTGTCAGTTTATGTGATTCTGATGAGCGAGTGAACTTAGCTTGTTTGAAATCATTCATTATAGTATGTCGAGCATTCGTTTGAATACCTTGACCAGGTAACAGTGAAAGTTTGACTGGACAGGTGTACTACACATACTATATACACTTTCATAATATTAGTAAAGCAATACCATAATATTAATTGGTTTGTTTTTCTAGACTGCATAAGATTCGACCCCTCATTACGTCTGGAGGGAAGCATTAAAAAAAGATTATAAACCAGGAAAATACCAAAGTATTGATGAGGGAACGGTGAGATACAAGGGTCACCATTTTGCTCGACAATATACTCCATGCAAGCCACAAAAAGGGGCTTAAAGGTATTGATAATTCATTTTTACACACAAAGAAATGTTTATAATTAATTTAGTTACGTTTTTTCAGTTAATAATATTATATGTAAGCCTTATTTTGATTGTGAAATCAAACATAAATTTAAAATTTTAAAATAAATGTACCTCTTTATTAGTGTGTGCCTGTTCATAAACCATGTATTACAAGTGAAATAATTAAAATATATTATCAAAAATTATTGAAATTTCTAATTTGCAACAATAGTAAATACTCTGATAAGAAGTTTGAAATATATTCTATCCAGATACACACATGGAAGTAAGTTTCCATAAATATATAATTGTTAAATTTTTTTTTTTTGAATTTCATTCCAGATATGGATGCACTGCGAGCCGAATGGCTATACCCATTATCGGCTCTACCTAGGAAAATTTGATGAGATGCAAGGACAAAGCTTGGGAGAGAGAGTAGTGCAAGGACATTAAACGTAAAGGTCATAATGTCTTCGTGGCAGCTTTGTATAAATTGTATTACGATATACTCTGCCTTTCTTTGTTTGCTTACCAGGAATGAATTCTAGCTTTCTTGAAAAAAAAAATAATTATGTTTCTGAACTATTTTACAACTCCTTATGTTACAAATTGCAGATTTTTCACATCAATTTCTTTGGTCCAGTGCTTGGAAATTTATGGAATACATGTACATGCATGTGGGACCATCAAGGCAAACAGGAGGGGATTTCCCACCGAACTGAAAAACCCTAATTTAGAACGTGGGGATTCCAAGCAAGCGCAGCATGAAAACATGGGCATTACCTTGGCCTTTGAAATGATAATGAACCCGTAAGATTTTGTCTATTCTTGTATATACTGTACCGGTATAATTTGGGTCAATTTTTTATCACAATTGTTTATGCAACTGCTTATAATGCAGAGGGTTTTAACACATTCGTATGTATAGGCATGAACCTGATACATCTCTCTGTGTGTTCAACTGGGTAACAATAAGCATGAGCTTTGAAACAGGTTTCTTTTTCTTGATATTAAAACCTGGAATAAAAAATTATATGACATAAATGCATGCTTTTCAGGTACATGTCTTGTGCACTACATCAAACCCACTTGGAGATAAACCCACCATTAGACACAGGAGGGTGGTGATCTTGTAGTTCTTCAGCGTCCTCCTCCAATACAACATTACCAGCAGAAATACTCTGGAGTGGACTGCTCAAAGAATACGTTTGGAAGACCCTCAAAGAAATTCTGGAAATATTTTATGAATTTGAAATCTCTTTTATAAACAGCTTCCTTCTGTGGTTGAACACTCCGGGTACAGCAAAGCCTACTCAGCACTATTCCTTGAATGACTTCTCCCTGGATATTGCACAATGCTTGATTGGGGACTTCTCAAGTCGTAAAAGATTACGAAAAGTTCAGCCACATGGCCCTTCAGTTTCCAGGGCAGGTATTTTAAGACACATGAATGTTAAATTTGGTGAAAAAAAAGCAATGCAGATGGTGCAGTTCTCAAGGTCAAAGACATGAAACTATTTTTGGTTGTAATGTTTGCAATATCTACTTGTGTAGAGGTGCCTGTTTTCAAGTGTTCCACATTCACAATCAGTTACCTCATGATTGGTTGTACATGCCTCAGGTTTACATGATTCTGTGTACTCAATGTTTTTGTATCTGTATTCAGCTATACTTCTGTGTATACACTACATGTAACTAACATGAACTTAAATGTATATTCATACATTTATTATAAATCTCATTGATGCATATTGTCTTCGTACTCATTTGTACCAAACTTTTCAATGTGTTTGTTTACATGATTTTTAAAGAAATTTATTCAGTAAACATGACAAATAAAATTTACAAAACTTTTTTTAGATAATTTGTCTTGGCTAATTTTACACTGACATTGTAACTGATTGTTTAACTTTTCACTATTCAATAAGCATGTGTATGTGTGATTACCATTTTGTTTTGTGTAATTTATTGTATACCGGGTTATTTTGACCCATGCTATTTTCGCAATTCTTCATTTGCAAACAGCTTGGCTGCAACCTAAATTCGCCCTGACAAAAATGTATTCAAAGAGAGATAATTTCAAATATTCGCCCAGTTTTAAATTTGCCCGCTGACGACAAGGGCGGAAGGGGTGAAAATGGGAAATATTTTTCTGTATACAGTAGTACTAGAGTAAAATCTTTGGACAGAAACACTTTGTGCATCAGTGTACCAAATTTGAATACAAATAAAAACTATGTAAATTTGTTGACGCAAGAACATATGCAATTTACATGCTTGTCAATGATGATGTCTTTACGACTGTCACTGTGTTCCATTCATTTTTTCTAAAAAGTAAAAATTGAAATTTGTACTCTATCACTTAATAATAACTGATTTCAAAATTTTTAAATTTCAATCAGATTGTTGTTTTTCATTTTAAATTAAACCGAAACTAGATGCACTATAGGCAAGCTCACGAATGACACCCCACCCATGCAAAGACACATTCTTAAAGTTGTCTTGTAAAATAAACCTGTTACAGTTTCTCCTAAGAATGAATAAACACAGCCCACAATTAAAGGAATTTTTTGTCAACGGCCTTGAGTTCTACGAAATGACATTAAGTCAAGACCATATCACATTTTTTGGTCATTAGTAGTCTTTGTGTGATGAATGAATCACCAGTGATTCTCCATAGCAAGATATGCACCTGACACAAATTACGAACTTTTTTTGTCATTGACCTTGAACTGTACGAAATGACCTTGCGTCAAGGGTCATGTCACTTATTTTAGTCATAACAATCATATGTGAAGTATTACCTTCCAGTGATTCTCTATAGTAAAGATATGCACCTGACACAAATTATGAACTTATTTTGTCAGTGACCTTGAACTGTACGAAATGACCTTGAGTTAAGGTTCATGTCAAATATTTTGATCATAACAATCTTTGTGTGAAGTATGAACTACCAGTGATTCTCGATAAGAAAGATATTGACCAGACACGTTTGCACAGACAAACAGACAGACCAGTTGTTTCACAAGTACCTCCAAAATAATTTTGGGGGGAGTTATGGGGGGATGTTTGAATTAAAGTATCATATAATTATGTACCAGATTAAAGTTGTCTTAGTCAAAAATCTAAACCGACTCGTGTAAACAGGATATAGTTAAAAGTTATTTTGCAATTTGTATATATTATATGAACAAAAGTGAGAAAAATAACCTTCATTTCTATTTTAGCACGTATTTAGTTGCTATGGCAACAGAGACATTGCGTAACTTTGCATTATTTGATACATTATCATTTTACCTTTCAGATTATCTATATGTTATATTATATTAAATTGCTGGAAAATATCAAACTTTTGAGCTGAAAATTAGTTGTCAATTTTTCAAAAAATTATGTGGTAGTTAAAAGGTTAAAAAATTTAAGCTTGGGGACCACGTACACACTGATTTTTTTCATACTTATCAGTTTGGTAGACTTTAAAAATAGCGTAACACCATTCAAATTTTGATATGTATCAATGTTTCTTAAAGCATAGACAACATTTGTTTCTCTTTTTTTTAAGGAGCAAAAATCGAAAACAAATCGTCTTTGTTTCCTTACTTCCAGATGTTCTATATGCATGTGTTTTACTTCTCAATGTTTCGTAAATTCTTGTATCCGTATGCTTGCAGACTACCGCATTGCTCGTCTGTTGTTTACTTGCAATGACCGGTTTCTTATTATGAGGTCACCTTGTTTTGGAATTTATTAAGATTTATTCACCCCATATTCAACGAATATATGCAGATCAGATGGAATTAAATAAATGGTAAGAATATTTTTTCTATACTCTTCCAAGCCGATTTATTATGATTTTGCTACAGTTATTGCCGAGATCAAAGACATTATTCTCCAATATAACACAAACATCATCAATAAATTATCAGATCTTAACACATACCAAACTAGAGTCGATCATGAGTTTATATCTTAAGAACTTGCTCTTTATAGAAAGAACATTGATAACACGGGTTATTGTCCTTTAGAGCGATGTGTATTCCCTTTAATGTTTCTTTTAAAGAATTAATCGCGGCTGTTCCAAGACACCCCCTACACATTTTTACTGCTTGATCGTCCAAATAAAAAAAGCAAATTACATATATGTAATACGTGAATTACCGAATTCATTAATCTAAATTAATAAAAAAAAAAAGATAATTAAATAATTATGTATTTCATTCATCGAAAAATATATCGTCTGCATTCGATGCCAATCGATAGTCTGCGATCGATTTACATGTAAACCAACATGCCGATGTACAAACAAGTTGACCCTCTGCCTATTGGAGAACGTTTTTATTATAAATCACGACGGGTACAGATTACAGACTATCAACCCCCCCCCCTCCGATATGCATTCCGCAGCAGCCATTACTAACAAGTAAGCAGCCGCCTCAACCAATCAGATTCATCTCGCTTGAAAATATGACCTACTTCCATTCTAAATAGATAAACCGGTCAGTTGATAGTCGGAGCTGTTAGTAGAATAGAAATAAAGTTTTTGTTATCCTAAATGTTGCAACAAAAACTTGTCCTTTTTTCTAAATCAAAATTTAATAATCTGTAGATAAACCCCTTTATGGTAACTAAGACACTGCACCTTTGAATGGCAAAATGACATAGAAATATGTGACGTAACATCAATTGTTAAATCTACGTCATTTAATTGCTAAGAACTGAGATCTATTACCAAAATTTATTAGTTTTTCCCTAGATGAGAGCGTAACCGCATCAATCATGCAAAAGTCAATAATATTCCAGACGAGCTAAATTTTTAATTAATGACACATCGTTTATCTAGATTTATATAGTGATCATATACTCCTGTATAAAAAAAATTAATAGTTAGAATTTTAGAAAAAATACATATATAGAGTATTAGTTACAATGTACAATCTGATAGACGCAAAAACGCTATTTTAAAAAGCATACGCATTTGGCAAGTAATTTGCTAGTATTGTTCTATAAGACTGCAACAATTTAAGAGCATAACGGGCGTTACCATTTTCTTTCCATTTGTAATACAAGTAAGTATATTAAATATCTTGAGGGTTAAAAGATAAGACGGTTTTAACAGACACAGACAAAGATTCCAATTCGAACATTTAATATGAACAAAAGTTTTTATTTATGAATTTGTTAAGCACGCGTGTGCTTGTTGAGTTTTGTAACTGAACATAAGTTTCACATATTCAATGAAAAAAAATTACTTTTGTTTATAATTTTACCATAACTTACCCTATCATGCCATACTAGTAAGTCTTTTAGGGAGTATTTATATAACCGGTTTTTAAATTTTAAACAATTACTTATATATGTTTAATAAGCATTGTCTTCTCAAACTAGCTTTTTACCATATTCGTTATCAGTTTAAAAACCAAGCATTATGTTAAGGAAAAAGATGAATCTCGTTGCAACAGAATTTTTTTTATCATAACAAGTCTGAATTTTGATTTTGTTATTAGATTTTTGTTGATTGCTGATAAAATATGTGTCGCCTTAGCTTCTTCTATTTTATATATATGAAGAAACGCATTTATATACGACATTATGTTGTTCTTTGAAAATAATTTTTTTTGTATTTATGTAACAATTATGCTTAAATAATTTTAGCATGTGATTTTTTTTAATTAAACGTAAATTTTGGCGAATAGTATATCAATTATTATAAAATAAATTTAGTCAACTCCATTTTAAGGGTATGTAGTCCCTATGCGGAAGCTTGTAAATTGGAAGGTAGAGACTTGGTCTTCATTTCTCCGTGAAAAGTGTCAACTATCAACTGTCAACCAGTTCCCCGGTCGACAGTAGACAGTAGCGTCGACTGCGAAACAGGTTTACGGTTGACAGTTGACACTTTCCATGAAGAAATGGAGACCAAATTACTACTTTCCAATTCTCAACCGTCAACCGTCGACCCAGCCCTGGTCGACAGTAAATCATGTTATGGAAAGTGTCAACCGTTGACCGTCGGCTTGTCGCCTGGTCGATAGTAGATAATGTTATGGAAAGTGTCAACTGTCAACTGTCGGCCTGTCTCCTGGTCGACAGTAGATAATGTTTAATCTATACAATATTTACAAAAGAACTACTTTATCCTTATATTGGAGTTGAATGAAGAATCTCCATTTGATAATGTAAGCGTTCGGTACCTCAGACAATCTCCTTATTGATAGCTTTTATGAAATACAAAAGCAATCATAATGTCCTAAACCTGGAATCAATCGCTATATATCGTGTTTTAAGAAGAAAAAAAAATTAAATTTTTTTGAGAGTAGGAATAAAACGGCAAAGAAATTCACAAAGAACAAAAATTGGTTGCAGCCGTTTCAAAAAGTTTGAAGTCATACTTTCTTTTTCCTTCAAATCATATCGAAGTTTCTAATAAGAATTGTTGTTAGTGTTTCAAGTTTTGTAAAAAAGTATTTCAATTAAATGCAATTTATTGTGTTTTCTATTTGTTAAATATATATCATAGAGTTACAGTAACCACGACTGTTTTTAAAGAACACTTGGAAACCGGTGTAAGTAAGTAGGAACAAATAGTTATCGATGTTACCACATAAAGTTAGTATTTACTTTGAGTAAACACGGCATATAAATGAAGTCTCGTGCAATGTCTTTGTTAAACCAGGATCAAATATATGATGATGTTAGGCTTTTTGGAGTATTTTTTCGTTTTTGCAAGAGCCAGGCACATATATACTTCATATAATCGTTTACAAACAGCGTGCCAGTTGGCTTGTCGAGCGGGCTAAAATTTTGTATGCCGATTATTATATTACTCACCGATTGGTTGTTCGATTTCATTGATGTGAATGTTAATTTGCATATCAAACACAGAACCCAGAAACGCACTGACCAATGACGTTACATGATTTTTTTGGTAGCGAATATCAACACGCGGACAGTCCAAAGCTTGTTGACATGCAAATTAGCATTCACATCGATGAAGCCGAACAACCAATCGGTGAGTATTATAATAATCGGCATACAAAATTTTAGCCAAGCCAACTGGCATGCTGTTAGTAAAACGATTATATTTCCCCAAGCAAATAAAATAACAGCAATTTCTCACTGATAAATCAACGGTTCATTTTATTTAAGGAAGACCGAAGAACGGAGTAAATAGTACTTTAAAAACGCATGCGTAATAGAAGCCCAGGCTTTTGATGATGACATGAATAAAACGTTCCGTTAGATCTGAATTGGTTTTATTTTGAATGGTGATGCACCTGATGATTAACGTCAAGGTAAGTGGTTTCCTGTCTGGTTTCCTTTTTTGTGGTATTTTATTTAAGTTTTTTTTTTAATTGAAGCCTGGAAAACTTGGATTTGTTTATATTATCGGGTACTGTCAAGCTCTTGTTGTCGATTTTGCTGTATTAGTAAACCCTGTGTTGGTATAGCTTTGCATCGAGATTTTTCTTCGGCTAGAGTAATACATTAATTCATCAAATATATAAGGAATAAGGAATCATTCTTTGAGTATTATGAGGTGATAATTTCGGTCGGGGTGTGATCAAATCCAATAAAGCCCGAAGGGCTTTATGATAGATTTGATCACACCTCGACCGAAATTATCATCTCATAATATTCAAAGAATGATTCCTTATTACTTATATTTATATAATTTTAAGCCATCGTACGATTATATATTTAAATATTAATAAGCAAACCCCGCTGGCGCCTCGATTTTGCGTCATTTGTATTATAGGTTATATAGTATAAAATCGATATGTAGTGTAATCACAGGCAAAGACACTGGAAAATGTAAGTATATGGTCTTAATCCGTGTCAGGAGAAAAGTAACGGGGGTTATACAGCTTAATGCAAGATAACGTTTGTTTCAACTGACAAAGTCATTTAAAATGCGATTTCCGCTGAGTTTTCATTGTTTGTCTTCGGGATGTTCAGGTAGATCTCTACACCAAATTAGTGTAGGAGATTTTTTGTTGCATGCATTTGTTTCTAATACTAGGGACAGTATTACACAATAATAGACCTAAATATATAAAACTTATTTTTCCTAGAGAATTTTTTAAATATCAGTTTGGTGGCAAACAACCCCTTTTCCGTCAATTTTTTCAAACATTACTTTTTTAAAATTCCAATGAGAGTGAAATATAAAGTTTAAAAAATGAAAAAATATAATAATTATGCATGCATAAATGATTTTTAATGGAATCCACATAAATATGAATCTAAAAATTAAAAACTTTTCAGGCAAATCAGTGGACGAAATCCCCACGTTTTATTTATGTGTTATTTCGACTTCAAACGTTAAACAATCCAATCAGTTTTCTGATGAATTTCAAAATTGTTAATAAGGAAAGATTTAGAAGATAGGAAATGCTTTTCAAATCATACTAAATTTGCAAACAAAACTTCTTCAAAGGACTAAGTGCGGTTTTATGCAATTTTTGCCCCCCAAGTTTTAGAAAGAGCTTTAAAATAAGGTAAAAAGATAGTTAAAATCATATTGGAAATAAAGGTGTAAAAGGTTATCATCACAGTGACGTCATAATGTAGAAATGACGTCATGAATATTGCATTATTTTGATAAATTGATGTTTTGTAGCAAAATATGGGTGTTTTCCGATGGTTTTTCGACTGGGAAACATCGAGCGCAGGCTTGCTCAAGTACCATTTTTTAGTATAATATGTATAACTATCTGAATAAAAACATATGTTAAAATCGCACTTGAGCAGACCTGCGCTCTATACTTCCGAATGCAAAATATAGATCAAAAATGAGAATATCTTCATTTGTTAGCAAATTTGCGGGAATTAGGTCATTTAAGTGACGTCATAGATAAACAGCGAGTGAGCAATGATGACTAAAATTAAGATTAAAGTTATAGGCATCTTCTATACAATGATATGTGAAGATTTCATTTTCATACGATACTATTTAAAAATTGGTTGAAATCGGGGGCAGATATTTGACCATACCGCACATAGTCCTTTTTAAAGGACAAGTTAAATGTAAATTGGTGTAAATAGAGATGAAGATTAGGTAATGATGTGAATACAATTCAAGTAAATGTCAACGATAACGGTCAAAAACGTTTTACATATATTTAAATTTTTGTAAAATTTTTTTTTATGATTGAATAATGGTACTAAGTCAATTTAAATGTATACATTGCAATCGGAAAAAACATACAGCAAACAATTTTTATGATTAATCATCTGTTGAACTTTGTCAACGTTGTAAATAAAATTTATAGAATTAAAATAAATAAAATATATAAAATTGAAATAAATAAAAATATTAAAACATAAAAAATTAAAATCAAAAATCAAAATACATTGTAAATTCTTGTTATCAAGACTTTTTGATTGCTTTTTGTTAGTTTGGTCTACCTGTAATTTGCAAACAATTCAATGAACAAAAATTCACAGCTCCAGGTTTAAATAATAAAAAGTCAATTTACCAAAGAAAACTGAAGAAAGCGTATCGACAGACTGAATAAAAAGGCACAATAGTGCTAGGTATCGCACTTAAAAAAAACCTCAAATATATTTCAGAGTAAAGGCCAAATGCCACATCTCCTTTTGAAAAAAAAACTTTGTTTGGCATTTTGTCTGCTGCTCAATAAGCCGGAAATGGGATTAAACATTACAGAACGTTGTCATCATCGTTTTTGATGATACACTGGTGTGGGATGGTGAAATTTCTATTCGGGCAAAGCCGCGTGAATAATGGCCAACGGTGGAATACTTCTTTA
Organism: Magallana gigas; assembly: GCF_963853765.1. Classification (NCBI taxonomy): domain Eukaryota; kingdom Metazoa; phylum Mollusca; class Bivalvia; order Ostreida; family Ostreidae; genus Magallana; species Magallana gigas. Next base: position 51,537,851 of record NC_088853.1, on the reverse strand, counting down.
TTATCATGCCATTTCCATAATCTCATATCTTTGCCAATGTTAAGAACGGTGATAACCTAACGATTATTTCTTTTGATTTGTTTTCTAGTAAGTTTAAAATGTCCATTCAATGTTATATTAAAAATTATGATGTAAAAATTTCTACTTCTAGCGCTGAAAATGGACAACGAAATCTGCATTATTTTAGTTTTGCTGCAAATTCAGGTAATAGATGTGATGAACATGGATTTTAAATATATATTTTATGAATAACAATCGAAATAAATGTACAATTCCCTTCAATAGGTTCATGTATATAAAAGTGAAGCTATATACTGTCAAGAAGCCGTCTCTAGTGCTGCATTGGTGGCAACATGTCCAGCTTCAAAAATTGAATGGGATATTGCTGCCCGTAAGAAAAACTGTAGCAGAATAGCATCACAGCAAACGTGTGCACCTGTTGAAAAGTTTAGATACCATTGTGTGATAAACAGCTACAGAAATGAAACGTTGGAAGTTTGTGCACCTTCAAGAATAATTTTCGGTGTGTCATATGTATACATTTTTTCTCTACAATTTTTCATTCCATTAGTTCAATGTTTGCTGAATTTTTTATAACAAGATATTCTTTGGTAATAAAGTTTCGTTTAATTTCAAATTTGAACAACTTTTAGGGCATTGTGTTGAGTTTAATCAACTCGGAGGAGTTATTCAGGATCAGTGGTCATCTCCCTGCAATGACACATTTCCAAAGTGTGATGTGATTTATGCTTCAACAGCAGCTTATGAATGTAATGCCACAGTTTACATCATACATAATTGCAGTATTTTAGAATGGTCGCTTAAAAATGAAAGTACTTATATTCGTTCAATGACGTAAATAACCTACGATGGTTGTTAAAAAAGTTTGCGGACAAAGAGATCGATGACAAAATTCTTGTGTACTTTGTAGGATGCCGTATGCTTTATTAAATGACTACCAATTGAAAATAAGTATGCAGAAAATCATATGATTTTGAAGCTCTTTTCAAAAGATACAGCGATTTTTACTTCGCATTATTTGGATAAAGGGGCATCATTTCATATTTCCACGACGTCAGGTGACGTCAAACTACCAAAAAACAAACCTGTCAATTTTTTTCAAAGTAAACACATTTTAGTTCCACACCCTGCCCATGCCATTTCCCTTACTTATAAAATGCACATTTATACCATGATCTGTTAAGATTTTGTTTAAAGTCTTTATGTCATATCGAAGATAATTTAGGTCCAAACAGCTCTGTCTACGCAGTTTCTACTTTAGATTATGAAATATAGCGAAATCCATAGATTTAAGATGCGGGCTAAATGGGATTGGGGGTGCTGGAAGAGCTTAAGATATCACTATTTTCATTTTCAATTCTTTGTTATTCCATTTGTAAACCATTGCCCTATAAAGAAGCAGCAGCAAAAACATTTTGGTCTCCATCAGAGATTTTTCTGCGTGCACACAAAATTTAATGATGGCCCGGTGCTCTAAGATATCCTTTGACGCTAACGTTTTTGACACATTTTTATAGAATTGGTCGTCCATCTTAGGCAATAAAACGGTCAGAAACTCTTCAATTTAATAGAAACTTTGAAATGACCTGTATAAGTTATTGTGATCTCATTTAAATATCATTTTCTATGCCTTTAAACTATACATTTTCTTAATAAGGAGAAATGCGTACAAAATACAAAACTAATCTTAAAAAACCCCTGACATGGTCCGTGAAGCATATCTTATCAACATAGTTAAGCTGTATATTTTCATGGTGCTTTTAGAAAAAACAAATCATTACATATTTCTTAGAAAATACGTCAAGTTTGAATATGAAAGGTTTCGCTGGTATCATGCGAATAGTCCGCTCACAATTGAATTTGTCCGTGAACTTTTCTAACAACCCTCGTACTAAAAAAAATTTAAATACACAATTCGACTCTGAGGCGTTTAACCAGACTTCCGAGAACAAGGAAGCCATACTATATTATCCTCGATGTTAATATAAAAAAAAAGTTTGATTAAAAGTTCTTACAAATTAATATGTTCTTAACCTAGAAATCGTGTTGTTTTTAAGCAACACTCATTTGAAAAATACATATTTCGTTTAAAAATGCACATAAATTTATGCACTATTGCAATTTACAGATCCTGATTGCTATGAGCTTGTTAACAAGAATTGGAATTACCCAACAACAGAGAAAATGCCAGTGAGAAAAATAAAGGATGATAGAAAAATAACAACTTCTAAATATCTTTCAATGTAAGATTAAATGAGTTAAAATAGATAAGAGCATATAATCTTTTGTTTTATAGTACATATTGTATTGCCATTGATTTCAAATCATAAATATTTTAAAAAAACGTATGAGTCTAAATATTACAATGCCATTGCTTTTCTTCTCAATATCAAACACTGAATTGATTATGTTTTTCTTTTCAATTTAGAATTACCATGACCAGTAATCTCGTTGTTATCCTACTTTTCTCGATTACAATTATTATTGCAGTCGTAAGGTTTGGTAAAGGTAAATTCATTGTTCAAATTTTTGAAAAACAATGGCATTAATTGCGCGTAGATTTTTTAATGACAACATATTGTGAAATTTTAGGAAAACGATTAATCCCTGCATCAAATGATAAAACAGGACAAACGTCTGCAGACGCAGATCAAGGTAAGACAGAATCACATCTAACCTCAGTTTTGTCGTCGATGAACGAAACCTTTTTTATGTACACACATACAGTAATTATATATATGATCTGATCTTTTTTAACAATTAATACTAAGTATTAGCTAAGTTGAATATTGAGAACCTAATTAATTACCTTATTCATTTTTTTGCATATTGTTGAGTACTTTTAAGAAATTGCTAAGGCCGAGAATTGGATATTCAAAATTATTAACAGATCATATAAAAATATGACAAACATTTATTCTGGCGACATTATATTGTTTAGATTATATATATTCATAAATGAAAGTAAATGGAGAAAGCTCACATGCCCTGTGCCGATTCATCTCGATCATTACACGTCAATAGTCAATGGTACAAATTATGTTTACAATATATTCAATGAATAATCTCCAAGGTACACAAATTTCAAAAGATCATCAAAACAAATTCCTTCACAATTTGCACAGTTATACCCTTGCCTTTAAGGGTCCTTCACACACCTGGGTAAAGTTCTGCATACAAGCCCAATCTTCTAAATTACTTAAAGATATGGATCTTTAGCATTTGTTCGACTTGAAAATGACCACAAAAACTTTCAATTTTTGGGGAAAATCAACTTTTTAAATTTTACTGCTCTTCATAAAAATAAGAATCCCTGCAGCATGCAAACTCGGTACCTGCGAGTTGGTAGACCGAAGCTACACCCACTGCGCCACAGAGATAGTCACCAGCAGTTGGCGATATTAACTGTTTCTGAATGCGTTCAAATCGCAATGTTGTGACTTACTGTCATAAAAAGTAGAAGTCGTGGGGTGTTGAGGATTCTATAGGGCTGAAATTCCTAGAAAAAAATGGATTTGCAATTTCGTAGTAACCTGGTAACGTGCACATCTACATAATGTTTCCTAAATACATGCAGTATTTTACAAAAATCCATGCACAGGTTTAAGGTACCTCACTACACTTATACTTTTTAAGACCCTACGTCACAAGATGACCATTAAAATGTTTTGTTTAACTGTTTATCCTATTCGACTGGTTTGTATATCGTTGCAGATCAGTAGTTAAAGTATTAGGCTTCTGAACCGTTTATCATAAGTTCGAATACGCGTTGAGCTTTTGTTTATGTATATGAATTAAATTTTTGAAAATGTAATTTTTATCCGAAATTGCACATTTTGTTTGCCTATTAGACTTTAACACTTCTTATCCATTATGATATTTATCATAATCAAGTGATTTTCTGCTGATTTGAGAAAATATTTCATGATGTAGTGAGTCACCTTAAGATGAATTGCCCTTACAAAAAAACAAGGACTGACCGACTGACGGACGGACCGACTGGCTGAAGGACTGCAGGACGAACGAACAGGTCAAAAATATTTTACCACACGCAAATTAATGCGTACGGTATAAAAAAAAATGAAAGATATCTTTTCTGTTACAGATTACAAAGACGATACAATTCCACTAGAATACTGAGTACAGATTATTGCGAAAAAAAATGACTTTAACACAGTTTTATCAGTTGCAAGATTTGTTACTGACTGTCCACGGGAAATTAGCGGGTTTTTAACGTACATAGAAAGCAAAGGCTAAGTCAATACTTTTTATTTAATTTAGTGTTTGCATTTTTAGGGTCCAAAACCCTTTGTATAAGAAAATATTGTACAACAAATTAGTAATAGAAGACATCATGTTACCGTCTTAAAATTGGCACTCGCCACTTACTGAGTTGTTTTCCCTTGGAATGAAATGTAAGACTTTTTTTGGTTTAAACATGACACGTGACTGTCAAATATATCTCTATGCTCGTTCAGTGAGAAATAATATTCGGCAAAATGGCCATCGATTCGCCTACTCCTTTCGCCATTTCATAATATTTGATTCAGAAACCACGTTACGTTAGTTCTTAAAATATTTGGAATTGCCCTTTGAAATTACTCACAAATCAGAGTTGTTTTCCTTTGAATTTTGACGTCGAATTGTTGTGTCTGAGCGGAATAAGCGTCAAGATTTACTTAAACCACTACGTAGGTAAGTAACAAAACGTGTACAATTGAATAGTAACAAAACAATGTAAGTGAACATGGTAGCAGCAAAATATTGAAAGACAATTTGAAAGGAGAGAGGTCGAATTTTAAATAGTTCGATTGTGTTAATTAGACGAGATACAATGCCCCTTTTATGTGGATTTTTAAAGATCATCGCTTTCTATGTAATTGATAGTCATTTGGAAATATTTTTGTAGTCAGTGTATCGATCTCATAGACGGCTCGAGTTCGCCTCGCCGCCTATGAGATCGATTAACCCGATTAATTTTTTAAGTCAGTCAGTAACAAACCTAATTAGTTATTATAGACGGCAAGTATGTGACGCGTTATATCCAACGACAGAACTTCATTTAGTTCGATGAAAATCAGAACATACCATTTTATGAACAAAACGCAATTCTATTCTTATGAAAGGCATCTGTCTATATGCTGGGATTGTGAAGACATTTTCTCTAGTTCTTGTAGAAAAAAGCACATTGCTAGACAACAGTTTTAAAATCGAAGATAATTTTGCTTGATGATGAGTATATTAAATCGTTACAATGGGTATGAGGATGTATTAGGATGTATTTTTTTTTCTTAATTTGTATTTGTGCTGCTGTTTATAAATTTAGTTTTAATTAATTTTTTGAAGTGGGTACTTTTTACATGTAAGAACATTGTCTCTCTTTTTTATAATTGTTCCCGTTGTTGAGATGTAAAAGCTGGTCATTTCTGCTATCAACTTTAAACTTTAAACCATTTTGCCAAGAGAATACTAATAATTGGTCGGATAGAGTAAACGTTTTGATTTGCATAATTCAAAAACCAATAATAATGCTAGGGAAAAAAAACTAGTTCTCCATTTAGAAGCTTTGAATTTACTTTTTCGGAAATGTTTGCTTAAACATTCTGTTAGTTATTTGTTTACTTCTTCACGGTTTATGCTTACATGTCCATTGATTTTTTACTGCAATGTACAATGTAACTGGAACGTCAAGTTCACAAAACAATTAGCAATTATTTCACACTAAATTGATTTATCGGTTGTAAACTGTGGTTTATGGTAAAATTCACATTGTTAAAGTGTGAAAGGCGGTTAATTTTCAGTAGGACACATTAAGACAAGTGCTGACTGCCGTTTTCATACTTGTTAGACTATTATTTGTATCTTGACTGACTACAGTTTCCTCCGTTTTTCATGAGCATGATAATGAACGCACAGCGGGTGCGACCGGTCGGCAGGGGATGTTTACCCATCCTAGGCACAGAATCCCATTCCTATCTCCTAAGAGGTCCATATTGCTTTACCTTGAAATAATATTTTGTTCTATAAAGTTTTGAGATCGTTGACGGTTTGTTATTGTTATTTTTCAATGAGTGATTAAAGAAATCATGCAAATGTTATTTTCGTGAATTTGGCATGTTATATTAATAAAAATTAATAAAATACATGTGCAGTGATCATAATAAAATAAATTAGAACTGTTATACTAGCTAATTCATATCAAAGCATCTATAGACTCTAAATGTTTAAAAATTATATTAGAATATGGTTTATGTTGCATATCGCTGGAGTTTTTAACGTTTTTGTTAGCATGACATGACATTTTTTTTTAGAATTCTCTCTTTATATTTTTCATATTGTAAACATATTGAATGCACTTTTATGGTATTGATAATGTTATGTTTATTATTTTTCTGTCTGTCATAATTGTATTAATGCCTTTTATATTTGTACCGGTCAATCGATTAAGTATTTTTGGGAGTTGATTTTAATCAACTCTCCTATGCAGTTACTCAGACAAACCAAAAGTGAAACAGTGTTTGGACCTCAGCACAAATCATTGCTGCTAACAAGACTTAGTTCTTCAAAATAATTGATGAATTCGATGTAATGTATGCTAAAGCATTGTTTTTCAAGGAAAATTATTTATAAATACCTTGAAAATAGTCAGATTTTAAATGGTACGAACAATTTAAATATTTTTTGTACTCGTATGTATTCCTACGCCAGAGTTCAATATAGTCTCCTTCAACTCGACGCCTGGCTGTCTCCATAAATCCTTGTCGGAGATTTACGGTATCAGCCTAGCGTTTGGCTAAACGAGACTATAGTTCAATATTGCTTGGATCCATACAATTTTCGAGAAATATTTCTATCACTGATACATAGTTTGATTGAAATAATTTTATCTTTAAATATTATTTAACATTAGTCATATGAGGGGTTTCTCGATCGACATTCTTGTCTAAAAAGTCCAAAAATTCATATTATAAAAATGTGCGTAATTCAAATTAGAAACTACATGTACTTGTCATGCAAAAAAACATACCATTGATTTTAGAATAAATAAACATCGACAAAATCAACTCCCGTCAGTTCTTTGGTACTTTGATTAAAAGATAACAATACGTTTTCATAAGGTTTTAAATGTATGTAAATTGATATGGGCCTCAAAGAGTAGAAGTGGATGAAAGAGCAAAAGTCACCCTGTTTGAGAAAAAACAAATTGACATTACTAAACATCTTTCAATAGGTATTAATATGATGATTTGTGACAGCCATCGTTAAAATAAACAGTAACTTACTCGCAGCCAAAACATTTTTTTTAATTTTCTCATTAAAATAGCATACATTTAATTCATAAGATCATGCAGTTATGTTTGAACAACGAAGTTTTGTTTGATAGTTTTACATACTATCGTAAAAAAAAAATATTAGTATAACGTTTCACAAGTACAAATGCATGAAACTGACTTTTTTTTACATGTGTTAAAGCTATAAAACCCCTTTCTATGAAAGACTACACCATCTTATTGAACGTCGAATCTGTCTTGTATCTCTATGTATTAAGTTTGTGTGTTGGGATTGGGGTAAGGGTTGGGGGAGGAGTCAGTGAAAGCATTTCGTTTATTATCTTTTCGTTATTTGATTTGTTTTAAGGACATTTTATTCAATATCTATAACCTGTGATTATCATATTTTTTAGCATTAAGCATCAGAAATTATTAGATGTGACTTTGCTTGTCTCAGTGAGTTGGCAAAAAACTGTATTCGTTTGCTGTCTAAAGTAATCTATTTGTTAAAATAAAATAGACTTCAATAAATTTCAAAGGAACGGCCATTATGACGAAGAATCTCGTTTAAGATTTCTGATTAGAAACAAAACAATAATGAGGAATTGCAACATTAAACGCTGGCATAAAGGAAATGTTTTCCAAAAAAAAGAAAAGAATCTATTTTAATCGCCGATGTGCTTTTTTTTTTTTATATAATTTCGGGTTAGGGACAATTTGTTAAATGCAAAAAAAAAAACTGCTTTTATTATGTATGCAAGTTGTGCCCTCTTCTTCAGCTTCAAGCAGTTTGTACAATATTGGAATACAATAAGAATATTCTTCCGCCTGGCTACCCTCTTTCTCTCTCCTTTGTGTGTGTTTCTTTCTTTCCCCCTTCTCTCGTTATGCCCGTCTTTCTGACTTACCGTATAATATTTATTTCACCTCTTATTACTATTTTCAAACTGAAAACTCTCTTTTAACATCCACTTTCCTCACTCTCACTGCATCTCTCTCTTTCTTTCTCTCTCTCTCCTGACGTTTCTGTTGTCATTTTTCATACGAATCTCGACTTCGACTCTTTTTTTCTTTTCTTTCTTTTCCATCCAACAAATCATTTTCCAACATTTCTTTTTTAACTTCCTTTAAAAAAACCGCCAAAAGACAGGGGAAAACACATACATATGAAACAAAAGCAAAACCGTTAGTCCAATGATTTTCAAATTATGAGCCTGCCAGGGGTAACTTAACTGCAGATTTATATAGACGTTAGACTGACTGCTCTCCTTAATTGACCCTTATTAATAAGTTGAATAAGTTGTTCAATTTTCTACATTTTGTCTATAAACCCAATGCACGCTATTCAGTTATGTCCAAATTCTTCCTAGAATTCCAACCTACGCAGACGTATTTCTAAGGAAATTCTTCTTGATAAGTCCTTTATATTGAACTGATACTCAGACACCGTTTCTGATTTCTTTTTTTTAGTGTAAGCTGCAATTAAGATGAACAAAAAAATGATAAACTATCTAAAAATATCTAAAATCTTAATGTAATTTGTATATTGATTTTTTCATTCAAAGTGAAATAAAGAAATACACTAATGGAACTTTTTCCTTAACAAAGTTTTACCCCACTTTGCTAGTGTTCTGCATCCAGCGATTCATTAAAACTCTGTAACGTTACTTAGAATTTTTTTTTTTAAACTACAATTTCTAAAAGTTTCCTAGTCACAGATAATTAAGTTTGGCGTTTATAGCTTAATATATAATGATGCCCTGAAGAACGAAACAGGGGCTGCATATGCACTTACGAACAACTTAGCTCATATACATACCGGTATTTATCTCAATAAATCTTATTATATGAATTGAGGTTTCATTAATTCAGTTGATTCATAGTACCAGGGGTCAAAACATCGAACATATTGTAATGACTCATTCCCCTTCTTTGCTCAAAACCTTGATAGAGTGACAATGGAATCTATAGCTTTAGATTCTCTTTAAAATATTTTTAAATATGTATGAAATTCCCAACAGCTTGCACTCTCTGTGAATATATTAAGTATTCTTTCACTGTCAATAGCAACAGCAGTTTAAGAGATCTTGTCCCAAGAGCTATTTTATATAATCGATAACAATTACATTGTTAAGTAATGCATTAAATTACCATAAATTCATGACTTTGGGCATTAAATTACCATTCATTTTCTTGAAGTAATGCAATACCATTATATAATAACCATTACCATTATTTTGTGCGAAGTCAATAATAAGTTTAAAAAAGTATTTTAATAGCTAAATAAAGAGTTTTTGCAAATGTTTCATATATAGAACACGCTTTAACCTATCTACAGGTCCATGTTTACTATCAGGTTCAAATTTAGAGACTTATACAAGATTGATGTTGCACTTTATTATCATCAAAGTTTCAAAGGTTACATCTTTTCACTGCCTCCTGTCGGGTTTGAAAATCTTCCCAGTTATATTAAATAAACGTTCTACAGAAGCAGATGAAGCTGGGACTGAAAGATATGAGTGTTCAGGCCATAATATAAAAAAATACAAGATTGCAGTTGCACTGTTGGGTTTGAAAATCTAAGATAGAAGTGTTCAGGCGTTAATAGAAAATTTCCTATCAGTCCAAACTATTGTACTTAATATCCAACACAGATTTTGAGAGAGAGAGAGAGAGAGAGAGAGAGAGAGAGAGAGAGAGAGATGTCAGCCTTCAAACGTTGTTATCTCCTGGAGATGCTACTCAAGCTACGGAGTCCAGTACTTCTTTCACCAATAGTTTATTAATTATCGTGATCGCCCAGTTAAAAATACATCAACTAAAAACAGCCCAAATCAAAGAGTCTGCTCAACATCATTTTACATGGGTATATATAGCATTTTACTTATGATGGACAGTTCTGACTAGTTCGGCCCATCTACGACGATCATGAGTGAACATTTAGTGTTCAAATTTAAGATTAATATTTTATTTCTAAATAAAGTAAAAAAAACTGTCAAAACTGCCAATCAAAGAGAACGGATGCAGGTTTTGAGTCTCCGAGTCCTAAGTCTCGGAGTCTCCCACCTAGGTATCAGGCATCACTTACTCATAATACGTTCATTCATACATGGCATAAAAGGTTACAAAGGTTAATAAATAGAATATACAATACATGACTCAATATAGAGTATCAGAGCTATCGTTGCAGACACAGAATCGCCAAATATGATATTTGTTTATAAACTCTCAATTTGGATATTATTATGCCCGTATTATTCACCTGGTTTCATAACATCATTTAGGAATACAACGCAGTGCTATAAGAGTCACAGAGTTCACTATGTTAGATATCATTACCATAATTCAGTGCGCAGTACCTAGGTATACATTTTAGAAAGTAATGCATTACATTACTATTGCTTGTAGTTCTAAATTTGTGGCATTATACATTACTAGCATTACTTTGAAAACATGTAATGCATAGCAATGCATTACCATTACAATTTACATTACTTAAAGCCTAATATTATTTGTTAGAAACTGAAGACACACAAATAAGCATCGAATGCTTTTTAATGTCGTCGGTCTTATAACAGATAATTTGTCTGCACAGTTTTAAGGTTAAAAGCATGAGATCAAATATTTTGATTTTAGAATTGGATAACAAAAATACTTAATCAATTGGAATATATATATACATACAGTGGAGCCTCACTTATCCGGACACTTTTGTCCCCAGGCCAAATCGTCCGGATAGGTGAAGCGTCCGGATATCTGAATTGTGATATTTACCTTTAATATTTATGGAAACATAACTCATTATACAATTAAATATTTTATTTTGATAGCACTACAAAAAACGTTTAGATTTTTTTTTAAATTAACAAAACAAAATATTGTTAAAAACTTTATTTAAGGTATGTTTTTTCCACAGGAAACCAAGCACTACATTCTTCAAGGCAACACATACACATGTACATGTACATAACAATCACTGTATTAAACCGATAATTTAATTACATTTGCATAACAAAGCGAAGAGAAGAAAGTCGGTGTTCCACTTTACGCTGACAAATCTTTTTCTTCAAGCTAGCGGTGATCGCAACTCTCGCTCTCTTGGCCGGTGGTGTTGACATGTTTGAAGCTGCTCAACATTTGATGATTGAAAATGGGTGAAAATCTGTATATATTCCCTTATTGATAATTGTCCAAGCTATTTTTTCATTGACAGAACTTACCCAAGCTAATTTTACGTATCCATCTTTCTATAGAGTTAATTGCACCCAAGCGATATTTACAAGTAGCCTGAACACTCATCCACGCCATGTTTGGCATTAATTATTATTACACTGTTAATTGAACACACGCTATAAAATTAATGTCGATACCCTGAACATCCCAAGCGGTCTTAATAACTATCGTAAACAGAACTCAAATTATCAAATATTTCATTTCAATTACGTTTTAAAATGAATAGGCGTACGAACGATCTAACCACACTACGCTTGATAGAATTTTAATTCAATCAATAGATGACTTTTTTAAACACAAATTAAACAATTTTCATTTCATTTTAATCAAACAATAACAGTTCATAAGTTAAATGGCGACAATTAAACATGTCGCATCCATGGTTATCGTAATATCCTCGGGCGAGTACATAGCGTGACACAGGTGACCCCGATTACCGGACGAAGGCATTGTTTAAAACCAACAACCAGTGTCAGATGTTTTTAAACCAATTTGCACTTGCGCATAAAAAACCTTTGTGCCCCCGAACATTTAAATGTGACCGTCCGGTTAAATGAGGTAAAATTTAAAGGAAAACTGTATTATGTGGTAAAATTTGACCGTCCGGATCCGGAACGCGGAATTCCGGATAAACGAGACAAATTATTGTGTAAAAATTCCGTTCCTAATAAAAATCGACCGGAAAGTGAAGCGTCCGGATATCTGGCGTCCGGATATCTGAGGCTCCACTGTATATATTAATATACCAACAAAAGAAGTTTAACTGCATAATTCAATATGTTAGTTTTAATTTTTATGGAATATATATGAAGGATAGCTACATTTTCTTCGTATTTTTTATTGACCTTCGTTCATACATTTCATATATTGTAAACGTCTCTAATTCCACGTGTCTTAAATTTCACGATTTCCTGTGTTAGTACCTTTCACGGTGTTTTTAATTTCACGGCCAATCGGTTTCAATTAAAATTATTTAATTTTATTATCATTTTAATATTTTGTTTTCAATATTTTTGCCGTCGTCACTTCCGGTACCGATTTATTGCTGATTTTGTCACTTTTTCGACCCATTTTGTGCACGCTTCATCTCAAAAACTATCAGAGATATGAATATGAAATTTTCAGGATAGGTAGACCGTAGTCTGATGTTGTGCATATTGTTTTTGTTTTACCATTGGCGCCGTTCTTAAGAGCTCACTATGGCTCGAAAATTGGGTACGAATTTTGTTCCCATTCTTTGTACACACGATTTCTTAGAGATGGCTCGATAGATGTTCTTGAAATTTTTAGGAGTGATAGAAAAAGTTATCTCTTGAGTATCCATTTTTCATTTTTTTAAAGTTCATTTCCTGTCGTCCGTTTCCTGTCACACGACAAAAAGCTTGTGACATTGAGATCTCAAAAATAATAAGGACTTAAGCATTCAGACTTTGTAGGATTATAGACCTATAGTTGTAGATGTCTTTAAACTATTTTGTTTTGTTCGTCATAACTTCCAGTCGTCACCGGAAGCTTTTCAAATATTTTTTTTTTCTTTTGTGTTTTTTTTTGTTTCATATAGAATTGAAACATAAGTAATAATCCTTACATATGCCATGTGTCCGATGTTAAATAGAAACAAAAATATCTCAGAAAGCGTTTTTTGAATAAATGTTTTACCCACTAAATTTCAGAGAGCCAAGTTATCAATGCTTGAAACTTATATAGATAATAGACATTCGATAGAAAATGCATTTAATCGCTTTCATTTTTCAACCGTCGCTTCTGGTCCTCACCGGAAGGGTTTAAACAAATCAAGCTGTTTAAAAGTTTAACTGTTTTTCTTTGACAATTTTAGTACAATTGATAAACAATAAAGTACAAGTGTCTAATGTTCAAGAAATACAAACTTTTTATTTTCACTGATCATCTCCGTTTGTCCGTTTCCTGTCAAGAGACAAAAAAAAAAACAATGACTCCGCGAGATCTCAAAAACGGTCATGTCGTGAACAACCAGACTATGTGGGATGATACCCCTAAGTATGTATCCGTGTTTACATTATTTTGTTTGAATCGTCGTAACATCCGGTCGTTACCAGAAGCACTTAAAAATAATTTTTCCTTATTTATTTCTTACATGGAATGAATACCGGTATATCATTACGCGATCTTATATATGTTAATTAAGCAAACATATTCTACTTCCGGTCAGTTTTATCAATATATATTTTCAAATAAATTTTTGTCAAAGATTTCTCAGCAACTATTTATTGCAGATGCTTGAAATTTTTACACAATATTTGTATAGGCATGCCATATCGTGGGATATATTTTTGTAACAATCAGACGTGAACTTCCTGTTAAATGACGACTTTGTTTATTTTTAGCAAAAATTTTCAAACAAATTTTTGTCAAAGAATTCTCAGCAACTGTGTATCGCAGATGCTTGAAATTTTTACACAGTATTTGTATAGGCATGCCATATCGTAGGATATATTTTTATACCAATCAGACGTCAACTTCCTGTTAAATGACGACTTTGTTTATTTTTAGCCAACATTTTCAAACAAATTTCCGTTAAAGATTTCTCAGCAACTGTGTATCGCAGATGCATAAAATTTTAACACACTCTTTGTTTGTGGGATATGTTTCTGTACCAATCGGATGCCAGCTTTCTGTTAAATGTCAACTTTGCTTATTTTGCATATTCACATCAGAGCGGGGGTGTCAATAGTGAGCATTGGCTCACAGATATCTTGTTTATTAACCTTTTTGCTTCAACCAGAGATGTCAGGTCCAAGGTATCTGCTCGCGATGCATGATAAACTCGTTCTATACTTCTCGTCATGACTTTGATTAAACAACCCGCGTTCTTAGTCACCTAGTATCCATTTCTCTCACCAGAGGTCGTGTTTCGCAAGCGTTCTATCCATCAAAACTATAATCGCACATTCAACAAACAAATTGGCTAATTTTATTTGTTCAACATTTGTCAAATCTCAACTTTTATGTATACTCCAAATAAGTTACCAGAAAATATATTCGTTCTTTCCATAATAATTCAATATTATTCCTTTGCAAATATTTATTTTAATGCAAACGACCGCTGACTTGGATTTGCCAAAACGTATCCACACCGTACTCTCACTTTTGGTATTTCGGTCTTGTTTATCGAAAAGGAAGGTAGGATTTTGATTAATTTCACAATTATTACTTATCAGTTAAAATTCAATTGTAGCTGACGGACATCATCTCACAAGTGTTGAGATACCAAAGATGTAAGCAGTTACTCTGGTGCAGGCATTTTTTAATATTTTGGCAAAATGTCTTAATTTATAATATAGATTTATCAACAGTTTTCATTCTTGAAACATCAGACAGTCTTAAATAAACATGCTCTAGATAGTTGAATTAAACACTCAGTGCATTTTATTGAAACAGATCAATAACCGAAAAGATGATGGAAGCCAGAAAGATGAAATGTTAATGTAAACCAAGAAATCGTTCTTACACTGGATGTAGAGCCCTAAATGAAATTTAACACGATAATTTACAAGGTTTATGTGTTATTCTACGATCGTACGTGTTTCATTAAATGAATAAACTCTGTAAAAACGTAAACAAATCACTATTAACACGGGCACATACTTCGGTTATCTAAAACATTAAATATTTGGGGAAATTACTACCTAACATCAATAATGGTGATATGTGGGAGTTTGTTCTAAATACAGGCACGCAGCATCATTTTTGAAAGTTGGGCCCCAGACTCATCGTCAAGAAAAAACGAATACATTGTAAAAGGAAAAAAGTTACTTTCCAAAATCCTGGAAATCCTTGGGGGGGGGGGGGGGGGGGGCTGGTTTCAGGTATAGTTTTCACTCCAATTTCACTGCTTATTTCCTTATTTTAAATTCAATTTTCCCAGGGTCACAGACAAGTGGGGGTGGTGGGGACTCCATGTTAATTCAATTTTTCGTATGTAAATAAAAAGAAATATCTTTGCTGCGCCTGAAAAAACCAACATGAAATAAAACTACAAAATCCCAAACAGGTTACAATATACAAAATCTCTCTCTATTTTAAAATCAATTCTACGAAAGTATCAATATTCGGGTGCCACGCAGAGTCACGGTTTTCTTCCTACTTTTCAGTTTGGTTGATTTTAATCATTAGTTATAGGAAAGCGTAATCCAATTTAAATGATGCTATGTGGTCACATTGTCATAAAAAAGGAGGAACAAAATTGGCAAAATGGCATTACAAATGAGTTCTGAATGCTAGTAGCAAAAGGCAAGTAAAAATAAAAAACAAAACCAATTTGAACACAATTGACCTTGTTTCCAGATGTTCCACTTATTTACTCTAAATTCTTGTACGTTTTATGCAAACAAACCCCTGCATTGCCTATTGTTTAATTTTCTATTATCAGGTCACCTTGTTTCGGAGTTTAGGTAGGTTAATTTATCCTTCTTCAACAAATTTTAAATTCTATTTTAAAACTACTGTAACTGGATCAATTATGTATTATCTGTTCAACAATGTTGTGTAGAAAAAACATCCTTTTAAATTAAACGTCAATTGTTTTGTTCCTTGTTCAATCAATAATGTATAAAAGAATTACTGTACCAAAGACTGTTTTTAAATGGAACCAGTCCTGACCAATTTTATTTTTAAACTACTGTTAGTGGATCAATTGATATGTATTATCTGTTCAACAATGTTTTGTTGAAAAATCATACTTTTAAATGAAATGTCGATTATTTTGTTCCCTGTTCAATCAATAATGTGTAAAAGAAATGCGGTACCAAAGACTGTTTTTAAATGGAACCAGTCCTGACTTATATTTGTCGATGTTTCGTAAATTTGTCTTACATGCCTCACATGGTCTCACACAATGTTCTTCTTTAAACATGATCAATAAACGAAACCGTCATCTTTTTTGTTTTTGCGTAGCTCTCCATTCTTTAAACGTAAAAGGCATATTTTAAAGTGTAAATTATTTACATATGATTTGCAGTTGATTGGTTTTAAGGAATATCGAGGGAAGTAGTAAAGATACTTTAAAAAACGCTACGTAACAGGAGTCGAACACTTTTTAATGATGAAATGATTAAAACTTTTCTTCAGATCAAAACTGATTGAAATTTGAATAGGGTGACAATTTGCAAGATGGAATACACCGAAAGGTCGTTTTAACAGCGACATGTAAACATTTCTTCTCTCAGCTGAAATTGAATTGGTTAGAGCGATACACAACTTAAACTGTTTTATTTTCCAACTGATGTTTGACGTTACGGTAAGTGGACTCCTTTTTTTTTTGCTGGGTTTTTTAGTTCAATTTTTAAAAATAAAGCCTAGCCTGGAAAACTTGTATTGATCAGATTCATGTATTGAAATTCTCAAGTTCTTACTGCAGATTCTGCTTTATGAAAAAGTGGTTATTTACACGTATGGAAAATTTACACTAGTACAGCGGTAAGCCTATAACCACGTTAAATAAATCTCCCTGCGCGCATAGTAAAATAAATAAGTAAAAACTTGAGTGTGATAAATCAGACTCCGCGTATGTAATATCCATATTGTCTGCTTCAACTGCCAAAGTCATTCAAAATCTGTGTTCCGTTGAGTTTTCATTACTCATCTTTAGGCTGTAAATGAGTTATCATAGCCATGATATTATTCTTGATGAATAAGGCCTTCTGAAAAAATAGTTCCTTTTACTCCATACCTTAAATTTATCCCATAGTAATTATGTCCCTCATATAGTATGTATAAACTATGCTTCTTTGAAACCGTAATTTTTATCAACTTTCACTTTTAACAATGATCTAATTTCAAAACTATTCATAAAGAAAGAAATGTTCTTCAAATCAAACTTAAACAAAATAAATAAAAAACTTCTGAAACGTTTAAACGACAAGTCATGTGGGATTTGGTGCAACTTAAGATGAAGAGTAGGTCATGCTATGAATACAAATTAAATAAATATCAAAGGTTATGGTTAAGACACTTTTTTGCATGTTTAACCTTTAGTAAAGTTTTATCCATGATTGAAAAATGATAGAAGGTCTGTTTTAATGATGAGTGTAAACATTGCAATCGAAAAAACACACAGCAAACAATTCATGTCATTAAGCATATCAAGAATCTATTATTCTCATTCAGTGTAAAATTTAAAAATTAATTATAGTTACAATCGAATACTTTTTGTTTGCTTGTCTTCATTTTTCAATATATATATATATATATATATATATATATATATATATATATATATATATATATATATATATATATATATATATATATATATATGTGTGTGTATTTTATACTTTGGTCTACATGAAATTTGCAATAAATTCAATACGAAAAATTCAGAGCTCCAGAATCTTATCAAAGTATTGAAGTAGTACTGAAAGCCATGCTCCTTTGATGCGTAATTATGCATATTTTGCAGTAAAAAACTGGCTCTCTCTCTCTCTCTCTCTCTCTCTCTCTCTCTCTCTCTCTCTCATGCTTTTAATGTCGGAAAAGCGCCAGAGAGTGACGGAAGTGTTTTGTTAACGGCTATAAATAAAAGATGTCTGTCTAGTAAATGAAATCAACAGTTGCATTGAAATTTGAAACAAGCGATATTAACTACCCCTTCCCCTCATTACTTCTATGTGCAGCCAAACATCAACACTTTGAAAAGTAATTCATGGAAATTCATGCGCATTGTATATGTGCCCAAAACGCATAGTTTTGTTTAAAAAACGCGTTATTACATAAATGTAATAAGAAGGGGAAAAAATTCAATGCTAAATTTATTCGCAAAGAAATAAAAAAACAGGATTTTTTGAAAGAACCTGGCTCTCTGTGTAACTATTTGGTATAGCTGAAGCTTTAATTTTGACGCTGCTCGGGTTTTGCTTACTTTTAAAGTTGTGCTATTTATAGTACAGTGTATCATTGGTAATTTGCCTGCCTACGGCTTTCAGCAAATCCCGGCTAAAAAAACCTTAAAAGGTACAATAATACAATACTAGGTATCGCACTTAAGAAAACAACCCTAATATATCACAGGTTATGGCCTAATGCGACATCTACATATACAAAAAAATCATTTATTCTTGACATGTAGTCTGCTGATGAATAAGCCTCAAATAAATTTTAAATCATCTAAGCAGAAGGTTGTCATTGTCGTTTTTGATTATTATTCTAACAGTCTAAAAGCCTCGTCCTACATCGTGAATCTTGGCCCCTCGGCGGAATACTTCTTTCTCACCATGGCATTTCCATAATCTCAAATAGCTCCTTTTTTATTGATATCTTTGTAAAATATTAAAAACGATGATAACGTAGCGATTATTCCTCAATTTTCATTTGATTTCTTCAAAGCTTAAAAAGTCCAATTTAGTATATTAATATAAAACATGAAGTGGAACTTTTCTATTTCTAGCGCTGACAATGGATCTCGAAATCTGCATTACTTTAGTTTTGCTGCAAATTCAGGTAATGGATGTGATGAACATTGATCTTAGATACATTTCTATAGAAAAACAATTATGAAAAATATACAATTCTATACAATAGGTACAGGTATATAAAAGTAAAGCTATACAATGTCAAGAAGCCGTTGCTAGTGCTGCATTGGTACCATCGTGTCCGATTTCAAGAATTGAATGGAATATTGCTGCCCGTAAGAAAAACTGTAGAGGAATAGCAACAAAGCAAAAGTGTCCACCTGTTGAAAAGTTTAGATACCACTGTGTGATAAACAGTTACAGAAATGAAACCTTGGAAGTTTGTGCACCTTCAAGAATAATTTTCGGTGTGTAATTTAATATGTACTTTTTTGACAAATTTTTATTCAATTTTTTCAATGTTTGCTTATTTTTTCAGAACAAGATCGTCTTTGGTAATATTGTTTCTTTTCTGTTTAATTTTAAGTTTGTACGATTTTTAGGACATTGTGTTGAGTTCAATCAACTCGGAGGAGTTATTCAGGATCAGATTATATCTCCATGCAATGACACATTTCCCAAGTGTGATGTGATTTATGCTTCAACAGCAGCCTATAAATGTAATACCATAGTTTACATCATACATAATTGCAGAATTTTAAAATGGTCATTTAAGAATAAAATGTGGATAGCCTACGGGGTTATTAGAAAAGTTAGCGGACAGTGATTTATGGCAAAAATTACTCTGTACTTTGTAGGATGACGTATGTTTAGTAAATCACTACCCATTTAAAATAAGTATGCAGAAAATCATATAATTAAGTTTTTTTTTAAAGATACAGCGATTTTTACGTTGCATTAATTGGATTTACGGAGCATATTTTCATATTTCTTGACGTCAGGTGATGTAAGACTACATAAAGGCAAACCTGTAACTTTTTTTCAAAGTAAACATATTTAAGTTCAACACAATTTCATTTAACTTATTTTCATAAAATGCAAAATCATACCATAATTTGTCAAGTTTTTGTATAATGTCTTTTGTGGCATATCGTAGATCATTTAGGTCCGAAAATCTCTGCCCACGCACTTTTTTTTCAGATTAGGAAATAAAGCGAAATCCATAGGTCCAAGATCCGGGCTGTATGGGATTGGGGTGCTTAAAAAGCTCAAGAAATCAATATTTCCATTTCCGATTCTTTGTGATTCCATTTGTTAACCTTTGTCTTATAAAGAACAGCAGCAAAAACATTTTGGTCTCCATCGGAAATTTTATTGCGTGCACACAAAATTAAATGATGGCCCGGTGCTCCAAGATAGTCATTGACGTTAACGTTTTAGACACATTTTTCTAGCGTTGGTCGATCATCTTCGCCGATTCAACGGTCAGAAATTCTTTAGTTGAATTGAAACTATCACAAAATGACCTTTATAAGTTATTGTGATTTCATATGAAATAGCATTTATTTTTTTGCGCTTAAATGTGCATTCTCTTAATAAGGAGAAATGCGTACAAAATAAAAAAAAAACTAGACTCTTGTTGCTATAGTTACAAAAAGGTCTTCCGTTCCTAATGTCTTTGTCAGTATTAAAAAAATTCCATTTCTCTTTTAAAAGAAAATGGATACAATATATACTGTAAAAGAATGCGGAATAAATTTCTTCTAAGTTAAACAAAACAAAAAGACTAAATGTCAATTTTTAAGTACTTTCTGTGTCGACCGGAAGTTACGACGGATCGATTAGAACATAGCAAACCATATCTTCATACGTTGTTTTGTCTTTCCTTAAAGTTTGGATGTTCAAGTTTCTGTTAGTTATAATATCTCGTTGAGAAAAGGTTTTTGTCTCGGGACCGGAAACGGACATACGGAAGTGATTAAAGAAATTTAAAGTAGATATTTTTAGTACATTTACATACGGTACGTTACTGTTCATCACTCTGAGTGAAATGTTAAAAAAAATTCTAAAGCTAAAAAATAAACCTCTATTGCTAAAACGCTTCGAGTGAGTACCGGAAGTGACGTACGGCCAAATGAAACCCGTTAAACACATGTTCAATCAAATGTCCATTATCCATAAACGTTTTACGGCTTGATCTCTCATAGTTTCTGAGATCTTGTGGGTAGTTTGTTTTTAAAAAAGAAGGCTACCTGAGATATTTGAGATGTCTCACCGGAAGTATATTTTTTTTACGTTTTTTTTAATCATGTGGAGATGACCTTTTGTGTTTTTATAGCTAAAATTTTACTTTCTTGCTAAATAACCAAAATATTCTTAAAATATCAAAATTGGGTGTACTTCCTGTGACGACCGAAAGTTACGCCGGATAAAACGAAATATACATACATAGGTCTATAATCCTACAAAGTTTGGTTGTTCAAGTCTTCGCCGTTTTTGAGATCTCGTCGAAATAAGGATTTTTGTCTCGGGACAGGAAACAGACAAACGGAAGTGCTAAATGAAAAATAAATTTGTTAATTTTTAATTACTTGCCTTTTTTACATTATAATTCATCCACGTAGCTAAAACTATCGAGTGAAAACAGTTAAACAGATAAACAGCTTGATTTGATTGATTTCCTCCGGTGTAAACCGGAAGTGACGGACGACAAAATGAAACTGTTTAAACATATCTTCAATCAAATGTCTATCATCCATAAAAGTTTCAAGTCTTGATCACTAATAGTTTCTGAGATCTTGCGGGTACAAAATATGTTTTAAAAAAGCTTACTGAGATAATCGAGATATATCACCGGAAGTAGAATTTTTTTTGTTTATTTAACATTGCATAGATGACATATGTAAAGAACTATACTAATTTATTTATTCTTCAGAAAATTAATTAAATACGTAAAAATAAAAAAAAATTGAAGTGCTTCCGGTGACGACCGGAAGTTACGCCGAACAAAACAAAAATGTTAAAACACATCTACAACTAAAGGACTATCATCTCTGAAAATTTGGATGTTCAAGTCTTTTCTGAGATCTAGAGGTGACAAGGTTTTTTGTCGCGGGACAGGAAACGGACAAACAGAAGTGCTCAAATTAAATTGCATTAAATATTTCTTGTATACTCGCTTTTGTACATTATTGTTTATTGAGCTAACAACAAATATCAAAGAAAAACAGTTAAACTGATAAATAGCTCGATTTGTTTTTTCTCTTCCTGTGTGGACCGGAAGTAACGGTCGACAAAATGAAACCGGTTAAACACATCTTCAGTCAAATGTCTATGATCAGTGAAAGTTTCATGTCTTGATCACTTACAGTTTCTGAGATCTCGCGAGTACAAAATATGTTTTAAAGAGGCTTCCTAAGATAATTGAGATATCTCACCGGAAGTAGAATTTTTTTGTTAATATGACATCGCATAGATATTCTATGTATAGATTTATACTTACATTTTTATTCTATGTATAAAAAATTTAATGCATAAAAATAATTATTTTTTAACTGCTTCCGGTGACGACCGGAAATTACGACAAACAAAACAAAACAGTTTAAACACATCTACAGCTATAGGTCTTTCATCCCACAAAGTTTGGTTGTTCACGTTTATATCATTTTTTAAATCTCGAGGTGACAAGCTTTTTGTCGCGAGACAGGAAACGGACAAACGGAAGTGAATTAAAAAAAATTTTAATTTAAAACGTCTAGACCTTTTAATTTTCAATTATCCCTGAAATTTTCATGAGAATCCATCCAAACATCTCTGAGAAATTCACAAAAAGGGGGGGGGGAAATAATAAGGAGAAGAAAGAAAGAAAAAAACCTAACAATCACTATAAGGTCTTCCGTTTGAAACAGAAGACCTTAAAAACTTTTTAAAAAAACTGACATGGTCCGTGAAGCATATGTTTTTTCTCAAAATCATTAAGCTGGATATTTTTATGGTGCATTTAGAAAAAACCCAAATATTTACATAATTTTTAGAAAATACGTCAAGATTAAATATGAAAAGTTTCGCTGGTATCATGTGAATAGTCCGTTCACAATCGAATTCGTCCGCGAACTATGCTAACAACCGTCATACGACAAAAATGTCAAAATTCGATGATGAGGCGTTTTACCAAACTTCCAAGAACAAGGAGGCCATAGTGTAGTATTCTCGATTTTATGTAAAAAAAAAAGAAAAAAAGGTTTGATAAAAAGTTACAACTTACTATGTTCACACCCTAGAAATCGTGTTGTTTTTAAGCAACACAAATTCAAAATAAATATATATGTTTTAAAATTACACATATATATGCACTATTGCAAATCACAGATCCTGATTGTTATGAGCTTGTTTACAAGAATTGGAATTACTCAACAACAGAGAAAATGCCAGTGAGAAAAATAAAAGATGGTACAAGAACAACAACTGCTGAATATGTTTTACTGTAAGATTCAATAAGTTAAAATAGTATAAAATAGTATAGTATAATATTTTTTATAATACAAACTGTATTGCTTTTGATTTCAAATCATAAATATTTAAATTAAACATGGAAACCTAAACATTACTACTCCACTGCTTTTCTTCTTCATATTAAACACTAATTTGATAGTGTTTTTCTTTTCAATTTAGAATATTCATGCCCATGAATCTCATTTTTACCCTACTTTTCTCGATTACAATTATGATTGCAGTCGTAAGGTTTGGTAGAGGTAAGTTCGTTGTTCAAAGTCTTCATATAAAAGCAATAAATGCATTAAATGCGCGTAGATTTTTAAAGACAACATATTGTCAAATTTAAGGAAGACGATTAATCCCTGAATCCAATGATAACATAGGACAAACGTCTGTAGACGCAGATCAAGGTAAGACAGGACCACAAATAACCTCAGTTTTGTGATCGATGAACGAAACCTTTTTTTCCTGTAAACCAATACAATATATATATATATACATAGTTAAATCCAAAAAATATCGCAGTGTCCGGTTTTATATATAGAAAATTTGAAAAACGAAAGACAACACAGAGTAAAACGTTAGCGCTTTCATTCAATCTTCAGACGTTTTTTTGCAAAAAATTTTCAAATTTTCTATATATATATATATATATATATATATATATATATATATATATATATATATATATATATATATATATATATATATATTGATCATTCTCTAACATTAATTACTAAGTATTAGTTAAGTTGAATAATGAGAACCTAACTAATTCACTCAATCCTTATTTTTTAGGCATTTTGCAATTATAACTGTTCATATTGTTGAATTTTTTTCTACGAAACTGCAAAGGCCGAGAATTTGATATTCAAAATTATTCACAGATAATATCAAAAATATGACAAGCATTTATTCTTAATAACATTACATTTTTTAGAATATTCATAAATGAAAGTAAATGGAGAAGGCTCACATACCCGACCTGTTACCTTTCATCCTGACCATTACACGTCAATGTTACAAATTATATTAAGAATGATTAAATTAAGGTACATGATTTACAAAAAAATCATAAGAACAGAATTCATACAAAATATGCATATTGATACCTTGTCTTAATCAACTTCAAAATTTCAAATAGAATAGGGCTAAAATTCTGATGAAAAATGGATTCGAAATTTCCTAGTAACCCGGTAACGTGCACATCTAGATATGGTTTTACAAAATTTAAGTTTTTAATAAATTCAATGCACCGGTTTAAGATGATTTGAACTTATAAAAAAGGACTGACCTAATGACAGACAGACGCGATGACTGACTGACCGACGGACGGACACCAGGTAAAATATATTTTACCTCTTGCAAATTGTTGCCTACGGTATAAAATGCTAACATATTTCTTTCCTGTTACAGATAGCGGAGACAATGAAATTTCACTAGAAGTTTGAAGACATATTTTTAAAAAAAATTGACAAACAGTTCTATCACTTAAAAGTTTTGTTACTGACTCTTCATTGATAGTTGTTAATTTGCATAGAAAGCAGAGGCGAAGACAATCCATTTATGGTAGTTAGTGCCATTTGTGACATATGGTCAAAACGATCAGTGTTCAAAATCAAAAGTTCAAAGGAAAAATTTTAAACAGGAGCAGAGCAAACACGGGCCTCTAAAAATTATAGGTAGGATCAGATCAGACGTAGACAATTAGATGATCAATTATTGTTTAACATTAAGTAATAAAAACGTTAGTCTGATATAAGAAAATATTGTATTCAATAGTCAAAGAAATTTTTTTTCCACGGTATACATTTACATGTGCATTGACTGCCTACTGCGATATACAATGTAACTGGAACGTCAAATTCACAAAAATTTAATAATTTTACACTGAATCATTCTGATTTATCGGTTGTAAACTGTAGTTTATGGTAAACTATACATTGTTTAGGTGTGAAAGTAGGTTGATTAGAAACATGCTCACTTAAATTTTTCATACTTGTTAGACAATTATTTATACACCGGACTGACTACGACTTTTTTGTTTTTCGTTATCTTGACAATGAACACACGGCGGGTGCGACCAGTCGACAAGGGATGCTTATCCATCCTACGCACTAGACCCATCCATATTTTTTTAAGGTTCAGATTGCTTTACATTGAAATACTATTTCGCTCTATATATTTTTGAGATGGTTGACAGTTTGTTATTGTTATTTTTCAAAAAGTGATAAAAGAAATCATGCCTAGGTTATTTTTGTGAATTTGGCATGTTATATTAATAAAATACATTTTAGTGATCATAATGAAATCAATTAGAAATGTTATACTAGTTACTTCGTATTAAATATTAGAATATGGTTTATGTTATATATCGCTCGAATTTTTAATTTATTCAAAAGATTGACATTTTACAATTTAATTTCTTTTAAAATTTTCTTTTTAGTTTGTTTATGTTGTAAACATATTGAATGCACTTTTCAGGAATCGGTAATATTTTTGTTAATTTGTTTTTCTGTCATTATTATATTACTGATTTTAAAATGTGTACTGGTCAATATCAACTTTATTTTGTTTACGGATAGCAATACGTGTTCATAAGGTTTGAAATCATAATTGTAATTTGATACGTGCCTCAAAAGAGTAGAAGTAGATAAAAGAGAAAAAACGTTTCTGTTGGAGAAAAAAAAACCATATTGACATTACTAAACATATTTTACCAAGTATAAATATGATGATTTTATCGGCAATTGCTAAAATGAACAGTATCTTATTCGCAGCCAAACAATTTTTTAAAAAAATTCTTATTGAAATGGCGTATATTGTATTTGATACTTAAAATAATACATCCTTCTTTGAACAACGAAGTTATGTTTTAAAGTGTTACATACTATCATTATAAATACAGCGTAAAGCTTTCCTTTTTTAAGTACAAATGCAAGAAACTGATTTTTCTTTACATGTGTTAAAGCTATGAAAACCCTTTGTTTTGATTTGTTTTGTTTCAAGAACATTTTATATCTATAGCCTATGATGATTATAAGTTTTATCATTTAGCATCATAAATTATCAGATGTGACCTTGCCTGCCTTTGTGAGACATTAAAAAGTGTCTTCGTTTGCTGCATAAAGTAATATTTTTGTTTTATTAAAATATAATTTTAACAATTTGCGTTGTTATTTCAAAAGAACGTTCATTGTGACGAAGAATCTCATTTATTTTTTATCAGAATCAAAACGATAGTGAGGAATTGCAACATTAAACACTCGTATAGAGGAAATGTTTTCCAAAAATATCCATTTTAATTGCTGATGCGCTTCTTTTATATAATTTCTGGTTAGGAATATTTGTGAAATGCACAAAACTGCCCGTATTACATGTATGTATGCGAGTTGTGTCTCCTTCTTCAGCTTAAAGTATTCTGTTCAATATTGGAATTCAATAAACATATTTACCCGCAATGTTACTCTCTCTCTCTCTCTCTCTCTCTCTTTTTCTGTGTGTCTTTTTCTTTCCTCTAGCTCCGTCTCTGTCTGTCCGTCTTACATTCTTTTCACCTCTTATTACTCTCTTTCAACTCAAAGTTCTCTTTCAACATCTATATTCCACCCTCTCAGTGTAACTCTCTACTCTCCCAAAATTCACCTTCACTATCTTCCGACTAATTTCCTACTTTTCAATTTTAACAAATCCACTTTCTCTAAACACATGCTCTCTCTCTCTCTCTCTTCCTTTCTTCACTTTATTTACAACCTCCAACTTTTCATCTTCGAACTCTCCCACTCTCTTTACTATCTTTTCCATAGGTTCTCTCTCTCTCTCTCTCTCTCTCTCTCTCTCTCTCTCTCTCTCTCTCTCTCTCTCATCATACCTCGAGTACATTATTTGGCCTTACAAATATCAAGTTTGTGTTGTCAAATGTCAAATATGCATGTTAAAAAAATAATTACCGATTTATGAATAATTACGAAGGTTGTTAGAAAAGTTCGCGGACAAAGTTGTTGATGAAAAATTACTGTGTACTATGTAGCATAGGATGACGTTTGTTTTGATAAATGAATACTGTAAACGTACTACATTTGGCTGTGTATTCTATTTAGCGCTTTTGGTGGAACGATACTTCCGCTATATCAAATACATCGCTAAATGCCATGCATAAATTTATAAGAATAGTCACATTCAGGAAAACGCTAATTCAAATCCAAGCCAACTTGTTCAAAATCTAATTATCACCAAATATCGTACACGCCAAATATAATACGTTTACAGTATCAATTGAAAATAAGTATGCAATAAATTATATGATTTGAAATCCTTTTCAACAGATACCTTGATTTTTACTTTGCATGGATTCGATTTAGGGAACACTTTTTATAATTTCACGACGTCAGGTAACGTCAAACTACTATAAGGCAAACTTGTCACTCCTTTTCTATTAATGTAAACACAGTTTAGTTCCACACACCTCCTTAACTTGAAAAAATGCACCTTCATAGCATTATTTGTTAAGTTTTTGTATAATGTCTTTTGTAGCATATTAAAGATCATCTTAATCCGAAAATCTCTGTCCATGCAGTTTCTATTTTAGACTAGATATAAAGCGAAATCCATATGTGCAAGAACCGGGCAGTATGAGGGTGGGGTGCTGCAAGAACGCAAGACATCAGTATTTCTATTTTCAATTCTTTGTGATTCCAATTGTAAACCTTCGTCCTATAACCTACTTACAGGCAGGATTTCCATAGAGTAAACGAAAAGACACGGTTAAAAATAACAAAAACTCTTAAGAACTAACTTATAATTCTCGAGCAATTTTTAACAAATAAGATATCAAGTAGTATTTTTTGTTGTAAGGTGAAAAGTATGTGATAAAATGTGTTATTTTTAGAATCAGATTACACAAATATTTTATCAATTAAAATGGAACCTAGTTTATCAATAAAAGAAGTATTACTGCATAACTCAATATGTAAGTTATGATTTTAATGTCAAATATATGATGGACAGCCACATTGTCTCCGTATTTTTATTGACCCTCGATCATACGTATTTAAGAAATAATTTCCTTTAAATGTTTATGAACTGTTTTTAATTTAACCTTACTCTATATGTATCTTTTAGACCGTATTTATATATGGACATATTTTTATTTACAACGCTTTCTTCTACTGAACAATTTCAAACAATTGTCTTATGCTCGAAATTGATATTTACCATTCGTTATCTGTTTAAAACCCAATATATTAAGGAAGATAATGGTTCTCGTTGCGACAAAACTTTTTCTTTTCAGAGCAAATATGAATTTTGACTTGTTTTATAAACTGTTTTTGATTGCTGATGAAATATGTGTCGCCTTTGCTTCTTTTTTATGAAAAAAATACATATAAGGACTAGACATATACAGTAAAACTCGTTTAGTACGAACACGGATATAGCGAATTATCGGATATAACGAAGTTTTTTAGAATCCCCGGTAAAATTCTTAACAAATCTTTACAAAATTTTACGTTTATAACGAATTCGGATATAACGAATTTACGGATATAGCGAACTGATTTTGAGTTCCATAGAGGTGAATAATAACGAAATTTAACACCTTTATAACGAATTTTTTGTACAGTTTAAAAAGTTTGCACTTCCAGTTAACAAAATAGTTTAAATGAATATATTTTCGTATGCTTTTTTCAATTTACAATCCGATTAGTAAAGTTATCAAAGTAATGAATTTCTATTTTAAGCCTAAATTAGCAAAAATTATAGTCTGGTGAAAGAAAACATGTATATAGTGAATTCGCTATAAATACTATTACGATTCGTTATACGGATATAACGAATTACGGATATAACGAAGTAATTCCATTGGTCCCTAGGACTTCGCTATAACCGAGTTTTACTGTATATTCGACATTGTAGTTCTTTCAAAATAAAAAGGTTTTTTTCTTTTCATGTAACATGTCATATTTCAATATATTTAGCATTTGATTTTTTAAAATTAATTGTGGCGATTTTTTGCATTGATTATTGAAAAAATGCACAGAGGAAACCTTTATTACACATATTTATCAACGCGTAATTTAAAATCATCCTCAACGTTCAACGTATTACAACATGTTTGATGATAAACGAAAACAATTAAAATCTATTGAAATAATTGAGACAAACACTGAAAACGTAATAAATACGTCTGTAATATAAACGTTGCAGTTGTAACCTTTAAGTAAGTTTTATTTTCAAAATAGATCAAAGTTTTAATAAAAATTGATAAAAGTGGATCAATTATGTAACT
This sequence comes from Magallana gigas, assembly GCF_963853765.1. NCBI lineage: Eukaryota > Metazoa > Mollusca > Bivalvia > Ostreida > Ostreidae > Magallana > Magallana gigas. The sequence goes on along the minus strand of NC_088853.1, from coordinate 51,508,218 downwards.
GTTCACCAAAGTTTTGTAGAAAAAATGTCCTTATATTAAACGCCTTTACTTTGTTCCTTGTTCGTTAAATAAATATCAAGGAGTTCGGGCAACCAGCGGGAGCAAGTGGGAACAAGAATTAGTCAATGTTATTACGTTGAGTTAATATGAACATAAGATGTTAGGTAAACAGTCTTTCTTCATGATCAATAAATAATAATTTAAGGGGATTTTTGGGGGGTTAATTTTTTTCCTATTTTCAAATACATAAGCAATGTATAATTTGGCAAGAAAATGAGATAGCTGAGGTTTAAATTAAGTGTAGTAGCATGTGATTGATTTTTAGATAGCCTGAGGAACGGTGAAAAGAGTACTTTGAAGACGTTTTAATGCTTGTAATGTCCATTCTCAATGATGAATAAACTTGTCCTCGGATCCGAATTTATTTGATTTTAATTAGGTGACATAATGTGACATGGAAATCACCAAAAAGTCGTTTTATAGCAACATGGAAACGAAACACTTCTTCTCTCAGTCGAAGCTTATATTATGTTTACTGATATTTGACGTCAGAGTAAGTGTTTACCTTGAATATTTCCTTGAGTATTTTCTCTTTTGGATTAAAATTAATTAAAAAACCCGTGTTTTGTTGAGTATTCATTACTTGTCTTTTATGTGTTAAAGAGAAATTAAGTATTGATATCATTATTGATGAAAAATATTTCTTATCGCTCCAAATGTTGAATTCTGCTGTAATAGTTATGTTCTTAATTATATATGTAAGAGATACGTGTTTTACCTTTCTGAAACAGAAAGTCATATCGACTGAATACGTTTGACAATCTGATTACTTTTATGAGAGATTCTTAAAATTTCAAAACGAAAGATTTAGAAAGAAGTAACTGTTCTATATATATACAAGACCAACTTATTTATCCATAGACATCCATTCATTGTGATTATCTAATGCCGTTTACTAACAATAATTTGTTTTGCTCGATTTAAAAAGCAGGCTGCATATCTCACCACAGAAAATGGCAACATCCAAAGCATGGCGTCACTTAAAAAAAAAAATAATTTATTACATAATAATGACCTAATGCCGACATTCTATTTCCCCGTCTGCGTAATACGAAATACTTTAAACCACTTGACGTGAAGTCTGCTTGTGAATTATTATGTTATGAGGTGTTAACATTGTTTACCACATTACCAAGAGTAAAAAAAATCATTAAAGCTGAACACCACTTGTAAAAGTCATCGTCTGCCATTTTTTTTCTCTTTTATCACCGCTATCCTTTTAATCCCAAATATAAAAGTGATCATATCTTTATCTATTTTTTTCCAAATGTGAAAAACAGTGATATTCTAACGATTATTCGTTTTCATTCGTTCACTTGTATATTCAAAACGTCTATTCTATTTTCTAGAGCTGAAAATGGGCCACAAATTGTGCATTATTTTTGTTGCGCTGCATATTAAGGTAAAGGATGTGATGAACATTGATTTGAAATATCAATTAAGAAAAATGTACAATTCTCTACAATAGGTGCATAAAGTAAAGTTAGATACTGTCAAGTAGCCGTCGCTAGTGCTGCACTTGTAGGATCATGTCCAACTCCAAAAATTGAATGGGATACTGCTGCCCGTAAGAAAAACTGTAGCAGAATAGTATCACAGAATAGCATCACATCGGGCTTTATTGGATTTAATAACGCCCCGACCAAAATTATCACCTGATAATACTCAAAGAATGATTCCTTATTCCTTATTTATTTCATTGCAAGTATGTATTTTTGATTAATTTCACAATAATAACTTATCAGTTAAAATGCAATTATACCTTACAGACTTCATTTCAATGTGTTGAAATACCAAAGGTGTACGCGAGTACTTTGGTGTAGGTATTTTGTAGTTTATTTGCAAAATGCCTTAATTTATAAATATAGATACATAGAGGATATCTATATTGTGTGATTTTATATTTGCTTTATCCAACAAGTTGAAATGGTGTATATATTCGCGAGGCTTAAAATCACAAAATTATAGATGTTCTATTTATCTCATACAATTTGATCTATATTATGAAGCTTTTGAGACAGTCCCTTATGTGACCCGAATTGGTTTTTTTTTCAAAGATTAAAAACGATGATGCGGCTATTGTGACCTTGCGCAATACAATTTAGTACGTTATTCCCGAGATAAATCTAACTGTTTTAATGTAAAGTTTCACTGAAATAAACCTTAAAATAATTTTTTAGCTCTAAATAATTTTTCTTAGAGCTTATTCACTTGATTAAATGGAAATTCCGATTAGAAGACTTGAATAATCAAGTTTGTTGACATATCCTACTCAAAGTTGCGAATGCTCGTTAGTTTGAATTGACTCGAACGAGGGTCAGTTGTTGATGTTTAATAAAACAAACACTTATCTAGGCTAGCCTTATGATTCGAAATTGAAAATAGTGAATAAGGATGCTTACTGGTGGTGGAATAAAAGTCTTATGAAACATTATTTCGGTAAGTTCTTGTATATAAACACAACCAGAGTGCTCTGTTTTCATCGCGTCGTCAGGATGAACACCTTGATAGTTAACGTAATTTGCAGTTTTATAAACTTCATAAATTGAAAGTTGGAAGTAGGCTAAACGTATCAAAAATCTCGACAAACAAGAAAAAAGGGTCTTTTGGTTACGGTTATGAATAACTTTGCAAAAAAGGGGGGGTTAACAAATAGCATGACCCCCCACACACACAATAGCCCCCCGGTTCCGACGCATGTGCTACGCAGGTATGTGTTTGCCTTCATATTTGCAATTTAAATCTTTGACAAAATCAATTTTATATTAATTTTTGTAGTAGATATAATTATGTTGAAAGTACTAGCAAATCTTCGAAAATAGGTCACGGAAGCGTTGAAGCGAGGGGTTGTGTCAAAAATAGTTCGGACCGGAAGTATTTGATTAAGCATCACCCGTTTGATATAGCAAAGGTTTATCACACGGGTAATATACACCACACGTATGAGATAAATGTATATATATGCATATATACATTTTTACACTACTGTTAATCTCAGATCCTGATTGTACTCAGCTTGTTTCCATGAATTGGATTTACCCAACAACAGAGAAAATGCCAGTGACCAAAAAAAGGATGTTTCAAAGTCAACTTCTACTGAAAAGGTTTTAATGTAAGATTAATATAAGATTAAATGAGATCAGAATACTATGTTTTGTGTTATACTTCATATTTATTTGATTTCAAATCATAAGTATTTATAAGAAATACGTGTATCTTTCTGCTCGATATCAATCACGTATATGATTGTAGTATTTCATTTCCAATATAGAATTTCCATTTCCACCTTTCTCATTGTGGCCATAATCGTATTCATCGCCGCTATGGCTGTCAGAATGGCTGTTAAAGGTTAGTTTATTGATTGTACTCTTGATGTTAACTCATCAAATTCATTATTTATGTGTAGATTTTTTGATATATCGTGAATTTCAGAAAGACGAAAAATCCCTAAACACAACAAAAACGTACGATTAACATCTTCAGACGCATATTTAGGTAAGACGGGACGGCAAATTACATCAGTTTTGTCGTCGATGGATGAAGACATTTAAATTTAATCCCAAAGTTATAAATATGATATGACCTTTTTAACAAGAACAAAATGTTATAGATTAGTTGATTATTTAAAACCTACATAATTTTCTGATTCAAAAATATTTTGTTTCCATAATAGCCCTTCATATTGTTGAGTTTGTTAAGAAAACTGCTTATTCGACATTATGCATTCAATATACGAAATTATGAATTTAAAGGTCGAGATTCTAATTAAAAATTCTAAATTTAAAAAGGGCCAAAATTGTTAGGAAAAAATGAGTCGGAATTTCAAAGTAATATGCACCTCTACATTTTGTTTCCCAAATACCAACAAAGATTGACGAAATTATAGCGGTTAACGATAAGTCGCGGTTCCAAAAAAATTGGACTGACATACGTTGGACCTGACAAACGGACGAACAGACGGTTCAAAAACACGTATACCCCAGCAACTTCTTGCTTGTGCTATATAGGTGGACAAATGATGACTTCCCGGTCTCCTATGCCATACTCTTCTCGTAACTATAAGTGTCACGTCTTTAGACGATATCCCACACAATGAGTGTTTCAAGGACTCAGGGAAGTTTTGGGATAGTAAACAATTTAGCATCAATATTTTCAACCATGGAACAGGTTCATGAGTTGAATATTATTGAAAATTATCGCTTAATGGAAAACAATATATATAGTTAGTTGTACACAGATAAATGTAGGCACCTCGTTTTCTTGAAGATTAGAACACATAAAGCTCACTAAAAACATTATTCTTGTTGCGTTTCAAATACAACATTGAGATAAAATGGGTTGAAAACCGGAACTGCCTAAATGGATTTTATTTCCTTTGCAACTCCTATCATAATATTTTCAAATAAACCATTGAAAAATCTAGTCCAAAAAGGCATTTTAAACATTTCATCAAATATGAAGTAATAAAACTTTCAGAATGCAAACGTAACACACTCCTTGAGGATGACGTTTACTCAGAATAAAAAAATTCACCGATGATAATGAAAAACTTCCTTCTGGATGTAAATTAATACTTTAATTGTGTAAATTTTCAATTTAAAAAAAGAGGCCTTTGAATCTTTGAATACATTTTAAAAGATAACTTATGATTGTGAAAATATAACAAACAAATTTACTCTTTGCATGATACAATACAGTTTATTCTGCTGGCATTAAATTGATATGAAGTCATCAGTAAATATTAATGTTTGAAAAAATTTTCAAATTTTGCATGGCATGCTTTAGCAATTATTTTAAAAATCAAGTAAGATATATTCAACAGAAAATATGAAAAATCATATTGACAAATAAAATCTTCACTTTTATTAACATGTTACTGCCAAAAATACTAAATTTGAAATCAGATTCAGTAAAACTATGTCCAAATTTCTTCTAATTTGACACAAGTCTAGTTTGTAGTATTTTATTCCCTTAATATATAAAAAAACCGAATGTCATATCAATAATATTTTTTTCTTTTGTTTTGATTTGATTTTGAATTATGACATAGAACTTTAATCCGAATGTAACAAATCATACCCTGAGCAAACGACACCCTTCAAGTGTCAAGTTGCAACCCTCCTCATACTATTAGAACTAGAATAAGACAAATAAAGACTTTGAAGAACAGTGCAAAATATTCCATCTGTGTTATCCAGGATACAAAGGCCACACAGTGTTTCTAAATTAATCACCTCGTACATGTACACCTTCGGTAATTTATCTGATTTTGTTAATTCTACCTTGTGCATTTTGCAAAGTTTTTGGTTTGATCTTAATACAAACTTGTTTTATTAAGTAATATTTTGAAATAAAATTTTGTTCATAGTCACATAAAAGTATTCCAGTATAAAACCACGGCATAGAACGTTGTATTATATTAATAATCTTTAATGTATTTGACAATTTTCATTTTTGATTGGTTTAATACTCAAATCGTGTCCAAGTCCCTTTAAATTAGTTACGTAATTTGAAGTACAATGCCCAGAAAAGAAATATTGCTACCAGGCACTCGGGGCGAGGGGGAAGAGACACATTTACTTAGGTAAGGATATGGTTCTCAGATAACTGTAAATGCCTACGAGTCTCCTGTTGAAGTTCACAAACCCATCCCTATTTACATTTATTGTCTCATAAAGCTTTTTATTTCCTGCATATTCAGCACAGGAAACAAGACCTAAACAGACTGTAATATTTTTAATTCAAGTATTTTTCTGTTTCTGTTTTAGAACATAAATCATTGCAGCTAAATTTGTTCTCAGTGCATTAAAAGGTATATTCTTTTTTTTGCTAACACACTCTTTAATGAATAAAGTTAAATTTCAATCGATACTAGTTCATTTAAACTAGGCATTAAAATGATCACCCTGGGTACGATGCTCATATTTTGCCTTATCGAAAGAATATTACGGGATTTTTTCGAGTAATGGGGCAAAGAGGAATTGGTACTTTAAGCTTGGTTTTAAATTTTTAAATTTAATGATGTGTTTCAAAAAATATTCATAAGACAAATGTAAGAAAATAACTAACAATTATGAATATATCTAATAATGTTGAGTTTATTTTTTGTATTTAAGAATATATAACTGGTGTCTGACTATGACCTTTAGCCGCAGTGGGCAGGGTAATCAGCGTGTGACCTATGTGAGATGCCTGAGTACAGTGACATTTGTCATTTGAATTTTAGAGCCTGTGTAGGGAAAATGTCTCAAATTAATCAGCAGAGAATTGCCCTTCACGAAGAGAGGAACTAACCAAGAATGTCTAGAACATTCGTAAAAAAATATGTAAACTTCATTTTGAACAATAAATTGTCAAATCTTTGCTCTTGGCGTTCCTCTTTAGTTTTTAAATGCCTTTTTCTATTGAACAATTACAAACATCTGATTAAGTAGAATTGTCATGCTCAAAATAGCTATTTACCATTTGTTTTCTGTTAAAAAAAACGAACAGTATATCAAAGAAGATAATGATTCTCGTTGTAACAAAACCTTTCCTTTTCAGAGCAAATCTGAATTTTGTGACTAGTCTTATAAGCTTTTTTGCTGAATGCTGATGAAATATGTGTCACCTTCGCTTCTTTTTCTATTAATAAAATTCATATAAGGAACACACATATACCTTCGACATTATAAGGTTTTTTCATATAACATGTAATATTTCAATATATTTAGCATTTGATTTTTTAAAAAATTAAACGTGAATTCCGGCGATTTTTTATATTGATAATGAAAAAAATACAAAAAAAAATCCTTATTACACATAAACTTTTAAAGTAGATTTCTGTACTGATAGCCAACTATCAATGCGTAATTTAAAATCATCCTCAACTTTAAACGTGTTACATGTTTGATGAAAAAAATTTCCGAAGAATTTTTGTTCAATTTAAGTTTACTAACTATTGAATATTAACATATACATTCGGTATCTTTTCTTATAGGTAATTATTCAATGACCTGTATAAGTGATCATAATGGTTGCAAACTAAAATGAATTGTTATACAATTAGCTCTGAACAAGTAAAAATCGATTAAAATATTTGAGAGGAACACTGAAAACGTAATAAAAACTCCCGTAATATAAAAATTGCAGTTGTGACCTTTAAAAAAAGGTTTCAACTCATGTTTCCTTTTCAAAATAGATCAAAGATTTAATAAAAATTGATAAAAGTTTATCAATTATGTAACTCATTACAAAGGTTTTGTAGAAAAAATGTCCTTTAATTTAACGCCTTTACTTTGCTCCCTGTTCGTTAAATAAATATCATAGAGTTTTGGCAACCAGCGGGATCAAGTGGGAACAAGAGTTAGTCAATGTTACCACGTAAAGTTAATATGTACATAAGATGTTGAGTAAACAGTCTTGTACCATGTCTTCCTTTAAGCATGATCAATAAATGATAGTGTAAGGGTTTTTTTAGGGGTTTTTATTTTTTCTATTTTCAAATACACTAGCAATGTATAATTTGGCTAGAAACGAGTTAGCTGAGGTTTGACTTAAGTATAGTAGAATTTGATTGATTTTTAGATAGCCCGAGGAACAGTGAAAAGAGTCTTTGAAGACATTTTAGTATTAAGAATCTCATGCTTTTAACGTCCATTCTCAATGATGAATAAACTTGTCCTCGGATCCAAATTTATTTGATTTTAAGTTGGTGACATAATGTGACATGGAAATCACCAAAAACTCGTTTTATAGCAACATGGAAACACTTCTTCTCTACGTTGAAGCTTATATTATGTTTACTGATGTTTGACGTCAGGGTAAGTGTTTTTCTTGATTATTTCCTTGACTATTTTCTCTTTTTGATGAAAATTAATTAAAAAATCCGTGTTTTGTTGAGTATTCATTACCTGTCTTTAAGGTGTTAAAGAGAAACTAAATATTGATATCATTCTTGATGAAAAATCTTTCTTCTCGCTTCAAATTTTGAATTCTTCTGTAATCGTTATGTCCTTAATTATATATATATATATATATATATATATATATATATATATATATATATATATATATATATATATATATATATATATATATATATATATATAAGAGATACGTATTTTACTTTTCTGAAACAGAAAGTCATATCCACTGAATACGTTTGACAATCTGTTTACTTTTATGAGAAATTCTTAAAATTTCAAAACGAAAGATTTAGAAAGAAGTAATTGTTCTTCAAATCAAACAAAATTTGCAAAGAAAACGTCTGAAACTTTTAAACGACATGTTAAATTGGTGCATTTTAAAATCATGAACAAGTGATGTTTTAAATTAATTAATGTCACGAATAACCGATATATGGATGGAATTATTACAGTAAATATATTAACGAAATGGTCAATACACGTTTATCTTATATTGATTTTTTTTGTAATTGTTTTTATTATTCAAAATTTGACAGAAGGTTAATTTTAACCATTAATATGAATATTTATAATATGCCATATGTAACATTTGTTTAACCCAATCTATGAAAATATTTTTAGGATTGTTAGGAAGACTGGTCTACGTGAGATAAGCAATAAATCAATGAAAAAATTGAAAGCTCAAGAATTTAATAATACAGACTGGGCAATTTACCAAAGAAAAATAACAAAGAAAGCATGACGACAGACCTATTTTAAAAGGGTGCTGCGTGTGTTGTCAATAAATAATTCATCGTTACTCTATAGGCACGGTTTTTTAAGTATTGTTTGCACTAAAGCTGATCAGTAGATTAAAATCCTAAATATAAATGTGTTTTCATGGACAGTAGGCCTGATCTTCTATCACATAATTAAATTCTAGGTACCTTCAATTAAAACTTATATTGTGTTTTCATTTTGATAGAAAGAAGAGAAAGCACACTCTAAAGAAGCAGAGATACTTGCGAGTACAAGTTTAAAACCTAAACAGATAATATATATACATATACAAGACCAACTTATTTATCCATAAACATCCATTTATTGTGATTATCTAATGCCATTTAGTAAAAAGAACTTGTTTTGTTCGATTTAAAAAGCAAGCTGCATCTCTCACTACAAATAATGGCAACATCCAAAACATAGCGTCCCTTAAAAAAACTAATTTATTACATAATAATGACCTAATGCCGACATTCTATTTCCCCGTCTGCATAAAAATCTTTAAACCACTTGACGTGAGGTCTCCTCACAATTGCTTGTGAATTATTATGTTATGAGGTGTTAACATTGTTTTCTACATTACTCTGCTGTGATACAAATTAGCAGAGTAAGAAAAATCATTAAAGCTGAACACCACTTGTAAAAGTCATTGTCCGCCATTTTTTTCTCTTTTATTGCCGCTATCCTTTTGAATCCCTATATAAAAGTGGTCATAATTTCATTTATTTTTTTGTCAAATGTGAAAAACAGTGATAATCTAACGATTATTCGTTTTCATTCGTTCACTTGTAAATTCAAAAAGTGTATTCTATTTTCTAGCGCTGAAAAATGGACCACAAATTTTGCAGTATTTTAGTTGCACTGCTTATTCAGGTAAAGGGTGTGATGAACATTGATTTTAAATATTTTTTTAGAATATCAATTAAGAAAAATGTACATTTCTCTACAATAGGTGCATAAAAGTAAAGCTAGATACTGTCAAGAAGCCGTCGCTAGTGTTGCACTTGTAGGATCATGTCCAACTTCAAAAATTGAATGGGATACTGCTGCCCGTAAGAAAAACTGTAGCAGAATAGCATCACAGCAAAAGTGTGCACCTGTTGAGAAGTTTAGATACCACTGTGTGATAAACGGTTTTGGAAATGAAACGTTGGAAGTGTGCGCACCATCAAGAATAATTTTTGGTGTGTCAGTTATATACATTTTCTACACTTATTCGTTCCATTTGTTCAATGTTTGCTTTTTTTGCAGAACATGAAACTCTTAAGTAATTTAGTTTTGTTTAAAGTCAAGTTTGTACGATTTGTAGGACATTGTGTGGAGTTCAATCTACTAGGAGGAGTTATTCAAGATCAGCGGTCATCTCGCTGCAACGACACATTTCCGAAATGTGATAGCTTTTATGATTCAACAACGGCCTATAAATGTAATGTTACAGGTTTTTTTTTTATAATTGCGGTATACAAGACTTGAATGGTCGTTTAAGAATAAAGTACTTGTTTTCGTTCAAGTATGTGGTTAATCTCTGAGAAATGTGTTGACATACAATTATCGATTCTGGGGCGTTTAATTAAACTTCCGCGACCAAGGAAGCCATACCGCGATAACATTGAAGACAGTATTTGTATTTTACTTGCAACTCAAAAATTCCACGAATCCTTTTTTCTAAACAGTCAAACTCGGTTGTAGCGAAATCCTTGTGACTAATGGATTTACTTCGTTATATCAATATTTCGTTATCAACATATGACGAACTCGTAATTAAAAACTATAGCAAATGTATTATATCCATGTTTTCTTTAACCATGCTACAATTTTTGCTAATTCACGCTTAGAATGAAATACAGTCTTTCGATACCTTAAGTTATCAAAATTGTGAATTAAAAATTTATCTTTTATAACACTATTATTTTAAATGGTAGCTTTTTAAACTTTCAAGAAATTTGTTATAAAAGTGTTAAATTTCGTTATTTTCGTTATTTTCTATCTCTATGGGATTCAACAGCAGTTTGCTATATCCGAAAATTCGTTATATATATCCGAAATTGTTATAACCGTAAAATTTTGCAAATAAGAGTTTACTAGTGACTGATAGAACTTCGCTATATCCATGTTCGTATTAACCGGGTTTTACTGACGGAGGGAAGACGTAATTCATCGAGTAACCGCGTCTTTCTATACAGGAGATAATCAGCAAATTTCCTGAAGGTTTTGTAAGCAATAGTTTTAAAGAGAGTAAAGAAATCAGAATGGAATACTGGCATTCGCTTTAATAAAATTCTAGAATTTGAAATACTTTTGCATATACTCTTGTTTTGTTTTGTTTTAAAATTTGTGTATAATACTATTATATATATATATATATATATATATATATATATATATATATATATATATATATATATATATATATATATATATATTCAAGCGCGGGAATTAAAACTTTACACATTATTATTATATAATGCTTAATATGTTCAGCCATATTTTTTTCTTGATTTTGAAAATACTCTGTTCAAATTTTTCCTTTTCTTAATCCTTTAAAATTTAGAAGAAAACCAAACTGCATTGTTTGATACTTAAAAGAGCAAACAAGGTTGAAAAATCTAAACTGAAACTAATATACACATATACACGTACGTGGCCTTAAATTGGTTTGTTGCAGCTGACTTGAAAAAAAAAAACTAAAAAAAATTATTCGACATGTATTTATTTCAAACCAGTGAATAGGTATTTCGTGTATCTCTATCTCAATTTGGTTCTTTAGGCTAATATTCAATATAATTTCTATTACTGCCGCAAATAAGAATCTTAGATGAAAGAATATAATCTGGAGTAGGTGCATTCCCATTGAACTTTCCCGTTTTATGCATATATAATTTATCCATATAGTATACCAATCGCAACTCCTCGAGAAGTTGCGATTGACAGTATATAGACCTAGAATACAATTATCTTTTCATTAATGTTTAAGGTTTACAACAAATCTGTCGTGATATGAAAATGTATGAAATTAAAACACGCTAGGTTATGCATCATTATCCAATTGGATGCTTTTTTAAATCGAAAATTGTCAGATTCAAAATATCTGGTAAAAGCCGATGGTTAACTCGTCCTACACTTTCCGCCATGATGTCAATTTGTCAACCTGTTTCTACACACCCGTTCTGGAAAGTTCTTTCCATGAATACTAAAATCGTATTAGTTGTTCCATTTTATTTACCAACTTTTTGTATTAATCGAATTCCAATCCAAGGTGTCTGCCCGCGATGCATAATGAACTCGTCCTACACTTTTCGTTAGATAGTCAATCCGCGTTCTTGGTTACCCCGTTCTGGAAAGTTCTACCCCGTTCTCTCACCAGAGGTCGTGCTTCACAAGCGAATGTGTATCTAAACTAAAATTGCACACTAAAGAAACGAATACTTATATTATTTATTCAACATTTGTCAAATCTTAACTTTTTAATATACTCTAAATAGGCTCACTGTAAATATATTCACTCTATACGTAATTATTCAATATTATTTCATTGCAAGTATGTATTTTTGATTAATTTCACAATAATTACTTATCAGTTAAAATTCAGTTATACCTTACGGACTTCATTTCAATGTGTTGAAATACCAGACTGTACGCAAGTACTATGGTGCAGGTATTTTGTAGTTTATTTGCAAAATGCCTTAATTTATAGATATAGATACATGTACATGTATTTATATGCATATATACATTTTTGCACTACTGTTAATTTCAGATCCTGATTGTTATCAGCTTGTTTCCATGAATCGGATTTACCAAATAACAAAGAAAATGCCAGTGACCAAAAAACAGGATGTTTCAAAATCAACTTCTACTGAAAATGTTTTTATGTAAGAATAATATAAGATTAAATCAGTATTAACAGATGGGAATACTATGTTTTGTGTTATACTTCATATATAACTGCTTTTGATTTCAATTCATAAGTATTTATAAGAAATACGTGTATCTTTCTGCTCGATATCAGTCACATTTATGCTTGTGGTTTTTCATTTCCAATATAGAATTTCCATTTCCACATTTCTCATTGTCGCCATAATTGTATTCATCCCCGCTATGGCTGTCAAAATGGCTGTTAAAGGTTAGTTTATTGATTGTACTCTTGATGGTATCTCATCAAATTCATTATTTACGTGCAGATTTTTTTGACATATCGTGAATTTCAGAAAGACGAAAAATCCCTAAACACAACGAAAATGTAGAATTAACGTCTACAGAAGCATTTTAGGTAAGACGGGACGGCACGTTTCATCAGTTTTGTCGTCGATGGATGAAGATATTTAAATTTAATCCCAAAGTTATAAATATAATATGACCTTTTTAACAAGAACAAAATGTTATAGATTTGTTGATTATTAAAAACCTATATAATTTTCTGATTCAAAAATATTTCGTTTGTTTCCATAATAGACCTTCATATTGTTGAGTGTGTTAAGAAAACTGCTTATTCGACATTATGCATTCAACATACGAAATTATGAATTTAAAGGTCGAGATTCTAATTCAAAACTCAATATCATATGCATAATTCTAAATTTAAAAAGGGCCGGAATTCTTAGAAAAAAAATGAGTTGGAATTTCCAAATAATATGCACCTCTACATATTGTGTCCTAAATACCAAGTAAGATTGACGAAATAATAGCGGTTAAAGATAAGTCGCGGTTCCAAAAAATTGGACTGACATACTTTGGGCCTGACAAACGGACGAACAGACGGTTCAAAAACACGTATACCCCAGCAACTTCTTGCTTGGGATTGTAGGTGGATTGATGATGACTTCCCGGTCTTCCCGGTCTTCCATGCCATACTCTTCTAGTAGCCATAAGTGTCACGTCTTTAGACGATATCCCACACAATGAGTGTTTCAAGGACTGAGGGAAGTATTGGGATAGTAAACAATTTAGCATCAATATTTTCAACCATGGAACATGTTCATGAGTTGAATATTATTGAAAATTATTGCTTAATGGCAAATAATATAGATAGTTAGTTGTACACTGATACATGTAGGCACCTCGTCTGACGACAAGTTTACTTGAAGATTAGAACACATAAAGCTCACTAGAAACATTGTTCTTTTTGCGTTTCAAATACAACATTGAGATAAAATGGGTTGAAAACCGGAACTGCCTAAATGGCTTTTATTTCCTTTGTAGCTCCTATCATAATATTCTCAAATGAACCATTGAAAAATCTAGTCCAAAAAGGCATTTTAAATATTTCATCAAATATAAAGTGATAAAACTTTCAGAATGCAAACTTAACACACTCCTTGAGGATGACGTTTACTCAGAATAAAAAAATTCACCGATGATAATGAAAAACTTCCCACTGGATGTTTTAAAACTTTAATTGTGTAAATTTTCAATTTCAAAATAAAAGTTAGTGGCCTTTGAATCTTTGAATAAATTTAAAAAGATAAAGATAAAAAAAGATAACTTATGATTGTGAAAATATAACAAACAAATTTACTCTTTGCATGATACAATACAGTTTATTCTGCTGGCATTAAATTTATATGAAGTCATCAGTGAATATTAATGTTTTAAGAATTTTTCAAATTTTGCATGGCATGCATTAGCAATTATTTTAAAAATCAAGTAAGATATATTCAACAGAAAATATGCAAAATCATATTGACAGATAAAATCTTCACTTTTATTAACATAGTACTGCCAAAAATACTACATTTGAAATCAGATTCAGTAAAACAATGTCCAAATTTCTTTTAATTTGACACAAGTCTATATTGTAGTATTGTTTTCCCTTAATATATAAAAAAACCGAATGTCATGTCAATAAAAAAAAAATTGGTTTTTTTTTTATTTGTTTTTGAATTATGACATACAACTTTAATCCGAGGGTAACAAATCATACCCTGAGCAAACGACACCCTTCAAGTGTCAAGTTGCAACCCTTTTCATACTATTAAAACTAGAATAAGCCTTTGAAGAACAGTGCAAAATATTCCATCTGCGTTATCTAGGATACAAAGGCCACACAGTGTTTCTAAACTAATCCCCTCGTACATGTACACCTTCGGTAATTTATCTGATTTTGTTAATTCTACTTTGTACATTTTGCAAAGTTTTTTGTTTGATCTTAATACAAACTTGTTTTATTAAGTAAAATTTTGAAATAAAATGTTGTTCATAGTCACATAAAAGTATTCCAGTATAAAACCACGGCATAGAACATTGTATTAATTATCTTTAATGTATTTGACAATTTTCATTTTTGATTGGTTTAATACTTGGCAACGATATTAGTAAAGAAAGGCATACGAAACTATATTATGATACAGAACGATTTTATCAATGTTGTCTTTTGTCATAAAATATATATAATACTTTTTTGTTACAGACAAAAAAGACGACGACACAATGCAACAAGAAAATAAAATATGGAAGCCAGGTTTATGCAAAATTTTCTTCGACCTAAAAATCCTTATTGGGTTTTTAAGGTACATATAAATACTTTTATGAAAGCTAGTGTTTTGTGTTTTCAGGGACTAAAACCGTTTGTATAAGAAAACAATTAAAACAAATAGAAATAAAATTATAGCATGTTCCCGAATAAAAGTTGTTTTGTCGGCTACAAAAATTTAGATGGCAATAATATGACGTATCATATCTCATAGTTTTAGTTTGAGGCAGATCAAAATGTATTTTATGAATACAAAAGCAATGGTATAATTATCAAAGGCTTCAGTTTTTTTTTACAGAAAATGCGATGATGATTCCTCTTGTTCATGTAAAAAAAAATTTTTGATTGACTCAATTAATCATTTAAGTAAATTAAACTTGATTATAAAGAAGTTAAAAATTCGTTACTATCGGGTTTTATAGCAATTCTTTATAATTTAGTACTTATGCTGCTGTCTATAAATCTAGTTATAATTTACTCTGGTTTAACCATGTAATGATTATCTTCTGATTGGTTTTACAGGTACAATAATGTTTTAAATATTTTGGAAGAATGTACAATTTTTTTCATTTTTGAAGAACCCCGTTTATCTTAAATCTGTATGGATTTGTTAGATTGAAACTCTTGATTTGCATGATTCCAAAACCCAAATTAATCAGAAAAGACAGTTGTCTCATGAGAAGGTTTGAACTCACTTATTTAGAAAAATATGTGCTAAACGTTTCCGTTTTATTTGTTTATATCTTAAGAAAAATATTCCTTCTATGCGTGTGTTTAATGTAGCACATGTGCGTTGAATTTCTTCTTTGACGTATACAGGAGCTCCTAAATAATTGTCATTCGCTCTAGTAAACGGCATCCGCCAGTGTGCTATCAAGCTGTGCGTTATTATCTGATGTCCAGTGTAACATGTTCTATGTCAATGTTCACTCCAAGAATGTAAAGAAAGCAGTTCTCTAGAGACGATACAATTCAAATTACATTTATAACTGCCGTGTGCTGGCCCGAAAAGTCGCTTATCGACATAGCATTATAATTTCATCTTGGAAATGGAAAATAATACATGTAATGATATATATATAGTTGAATTTTACATTGTGAGCGACAATTCATTCACAATAAAAATTCAGAACTCAGCAACCGCCTACTCTACAAATTATGTTTATACTCAAGCTAAACGAATTTATAAAAGTTAAAATTATTTTACGGAAATCATTTTTGTTCATACGATTTTGATTATCTTAATTTATGGCAATGGCCTCGGAGCAGGCTTTTTGTGATGTGATGAAATGATTTCATATTTGAATTTAAAAAAATAAGACTTTGCACGCAACACATTACTTTACTGCTGAAGGTTTAATTGCATACAAATCATTACGCTATTTTTTTTTTATTTTAAAAGATTAACTGTGAATAACATGGTATATGGCACATAAATTCACAAATAAAAATAGCTTTATATACTTATACAGTATATTAACTTGGTTAATAGGCTCTCAACAAGAGATTATAGGCCGTAAACTATACTTTACGCCCTGGTAACTATATCTTGTTTTAGTGTGAAAGAAAGTTACGCTAAAAGTAAAACTATGTTTAGGGTCATTTTTTTTGTGGCTTAAGCATGCTATAGTGATAAACTACATTTTGAGTGATTATAATGAAATGAATTAAAAATGTGCTACTTGTACTCATAAATTCAATTTAAAGCATATATACCTGTAGATTCTTAATATATATTATTTTAGTCATAGAATATTGTTAAAGCTGTATGTCGCTCGACTTTGAAATTGATTGCAAAGTATAAAACAGTGTTGTTTTTAGACGCACTACTATTGAGGAATCCATGCTGCCAAACAAACAAAATCAGATTACATCTATGATTTTTAACAGCAATCTATATCATTCAAATTTACAGATGTATATATGAATATGTATGTGCCAAAGAAACATTGTTTTTATGACGTTATATATACATTTCTTTACATTTACATTTATGTTTACGTTTTACTTACTGTGGAATCATTAGATTTCGTGGTGGCTCAATTTTCGTGGAATTCGTGGGTACCTCTCATCCACGAATTAACATCCTCCACGAATTAATAAATTAGGGAAATAAAGTGATATTTCCTTTGTAGGTTTTAGAGAATACACGAAATTACGTCCCCACGAACCTGTACAATTTAAGCAATCCACGAAAATTGGCCCCCACGAAATTTAATGACTCCAGAGTATATTTCCCTGTTTCAAATGTAGAATATCATGTAAATTAAGATGAGGAATACCATTAAAATATGTGTCGATAAAACGCAAACGTGACAGTTAACAATGTTATCATTTTTGTTATTAAACTTTTTGATGTATTTTTGAGGTGTCAATAATGTTCATTTTTACAATATATTTCTTTTTCTATCCAAATTTTATGACTGATATAATGTTAACGGTTCAATATAAACTATTTAAATGGTTCAAAATTCATGTAAGTCTTAATAGTTATTTGTTTCAATATATGTTAATCGACATGTGCCACAAGGAGAAGTAAATATAACAAATTCTATCATGTTGCAGTACCATTTTTCTATCATTTAAAAAAAATAAAAATGACATTACTGAGCATCTTTTATCAAATATCATTATAATGATTTTTAACAGCAAGTTTTAAACTCTACATTGTTTTACTTGCAACCAAAACATTTTTATCATAAAAATACCACAAGAATTAAAAATAATAAGAGGCATATATCTTTTTTTGAAAAACGAATTTATATTTTTGAATTCATACATCAATGATTCATTAAACAAAATTTGGTGTAGCATTACACCTTAAATACAACTGTATGAAGTTGATTCCACTATAATTTTTCTTTTTAAGCCTTAAAGTTATTAAATACCCATTCTGAAAAAGGTTAAGGTGGAAATTTGGAGTTTGTTTTGTTTGTTATTGCATAGAGTTTTATTATTTGTTTTTTTTTTCAAGAATATTTCTAAATGCATTTACTGTGATGAATATATTTTTAGCATCATCGATTATCAAATGTGACCGTCTTACCTTTCTCAGGGAGACGACAAAAGTTTTTCGTTTGCTGTACAATTTAGTTTTATTATCAAAATAAAGAGTAATTTGAATTATTTTGCGCTGCTATTTATCTTAAAGAAACGTCAATAATGACGAGGAAAATCGATTGACATTAACACATATTCTAATCGTTAAAAGGTCAATTACATCATTATTTTTTAATTTCAAAAACTATTGAAATGCATCATTGTTTACCCTGACAAAACGAATTTTATTCCTAAGCTTGTTGACAATGTTCCTTTTTGCTAAGTGTTATCGTTTGCAGTTAACGATGTATCAATGAATTTGAATTCATTAATCCTTAAGTTTAAAAACTAAATATTAAAAGGTTAAGGCAATTTTTTTGGAATACAAATTCATTCATTGAGTATATAAGGTAATCATCACGGTGTAGTACCTAAACGGTTGCTATCCGTAAAAAAACGACGTTCGCTGTTTCTATTCGAAAATTATGCGGTTACTAGCTGCTAAAAGATGTCCGACACAGTAAGTATTTTTCTTTTCAGATTGAACAAAATGCTCATTTTCTCAAAGATTTTAATTAACCTGCAAACTTGACAACCCTTACGGAACGTAACACACATTTCAACACTAAAATATCCAGCTACCTACATACAAGATGAAGAATTGACTTAAAACTTCGTGAATAACTGTCGTTGATTTGGGCACATGTGCAGTCGAATTAAGTTTTTGGACATGACTGCGCCAAAATGAAAGTTTTTTTTAAAAATTGAAGCGACTGATTTCTTAATGTTTGTACACAGAATAGTTTGATTGCAAGAATTATCCATTTTCTTTGTTTGTATAAAAACTATGACGATTTTACTCGATAAGTCGTATGTTACGGCTACTATTAGACAACGACACCGGTTTCTATTGAAAATGTGCACTTTCTAACCTCAATGAAATAACATCCATGTATATGCATTAAATCATACAGTTATATGTTATTCTATAGTAACCGTTTAAAAGTACGTCTTTCGCAACTCTCCGACCTTTCCAACAGAGCTCGAAACCACCTCGAATGTATCACAGGTGCTTGGGGACGGGAACCCCCCCCCCCCCCATATTCACCCCCTCCAAATTCCCGAGTTATTTTTCCATCAATTATTTTTTTAATTATAAGTTGATGTATGCTGCACTAGAAAAAAAAATCACAATTAACGCGAAATAAGCGATGTATAAAAAAATATATACCACTGGTATATTTTTTATATATAGCTTGTTTCGCGTTAATTGTGAATTTTTAGTGTAGCATACAATACATCAACATATAATTTATAAAAATAAATGATGAAAAAATAACTGGGGAATATGGGGTGAATATTGGGGGGGGGGGGGGTGGTCCCGTCCTCATGCACCTGTGGAATGACACCCCCCCCTTTTTTTTTTATAGAATTTGATTAAATACATTATGTTTTACTATCCGTCGTGATGTGAGCTAGCAGTGCCCGAGAAGTTGAGACTGTTTACCTGTATGACCTACCTATAAATGTACACATTTCATCATTTATCAATTTTTTTTACATTTAATGAAAATAATATCGTTCCGCATGAGGTTAGTTAATGTTTGCGCAGTACTTGCCCGCTGACAAAAGAGGCGACAGGGACGAAAACAAAGCGGGCGAATATTTCCCTGTATACAGTAGTACATCATAAATTTTTGCGAGTAACAAAAATTTTAACTTTGCAATTTGGAAATTCTAACTTGAATTTTTTGAGATGTATACGGGTATATATAGTGAATTTTGAACTCTGATACCCATATGATATCAATAGAAAATCATGTTAAGGTGTTCTGAGACACTTCCGAATGGGAAAAAGATATCAGATTTTCCAATTACAAATCTCCATTAGAAATCTGTTTTTTTTTCGGTGAAAATCTCCTGGTAAAAAAGGGATACCCTCCATAAACAAATATTCAATATTTTTCTTTAAATTGATTTTAAATTTTCTTATTCTCTTTATGTGTATTTTGTAAAAAAAATAAAAAAAAAAAAGGCTCAAAGGTGAAAGAAACAGTAACGTTGGCCAGACTTAATATGTCATAGGTTACTGTGGAATCATATGCATGGCTTTTAAGAGTGCAGATTAGCGCTGCATGGTTGAACGCGATTTGGTGGAGTTGAAATCGTTGAAGCACTTGATGTCTCACATTCTGTGTCACATACTGTGTGATGTGTTTTAGATTTTTTTAGGCTAGTGCAGCCATAAGTTTTATTTTCTTTTTCTAGCTGGAAAAGAAATTTAAGTTTCATATAGTAGCCGGTGCATCGTATTTAGTTTATAGCATGTGCGAACATATCAGTATTTCAAATAGCAACCGTAACTTTAAAAAATCATTTGTTGTCAAATTATTTCGATCAAAATATACTTTCTTGTTTATTTTGTATTACTCAATGAATCAGAATAGATAAATGCTTTTTTTCTTAATAAAGAACAAACAAACTATGATTTGTAGATGAAAATATCAGCTTAAAACTTGGTTGTAACAGCCTTTTAGTTCGTCACCGACCTAGGAAATTTCTCTATTTCTGGTTATTCATAGGACTATTTTCCAAACTACATTTATAAAATATTATAATAATACCTTACATGTTCCGAGCACACGGATTATTCAAACACTCAAAAGAAAAAAAGATATAACATGCTTTAGCGGGTTGTGTAATTTTTTTCTGCAATAATTGCTACCTTTATAGCTC
Organism: Magallana gigas; assembly: GCF_963853765.1. Classification (NCBI taxonomy): domain Eukaryota; kingdom Metazoa; phylum Mollusca; class Bivalvia; order Ostreida; family Ostreidae; genus Magallana; species Magallana gigas. The sequence continues at coordinate 51,487,245 of NC_088853.1, read as the reverse complement.
GCATGAATCATCAAAAAAGCATTATATTGCGTATATTTACATCTTTCTTTTAACAGATTAATGAATTAATCGTAAAAAGTAAGTAAAATTCACTAAATTACTGGCAATGTACATCAGAACGTTGGCTAAAAGAAACACCGAAATCATCTCTCATGGGATTTTGAGGCTGACTTCATCATTTCGTGCTGTCCGTGATTTTTCTACTGTCACTGTAGGTTTTGACAAATCGATAAACATGGCGTGTTAATTTCAGCCCTGTCATGTTCTACAGCTGTTCTCTATAGAGCTATGATTTAACTGAATTGAAAAATAGAAGAAATCATATTCGGTAGATGTAAATATTTTACTATAAATGCATTAACAGTACAAATGCATGACTATAAGTGCGTGAGTGTATCTTGGCTAATTTATTAAGATGTACCAACTTAAGGCAGTTTTATTTATTTCTGACCTTTTTTGCAACTATTTGATGATCTTTTAAAGTGCAGTGCTGTTTTTTCATGAAATGTTCACCTTTTTGACTTCCTACTAACTGCAACATATGTGCAGAGTTTGCAACTTGCAAAGCGGGAACGATAACTCTATCTGGTAGTATGTTCTAGATTGGAAATCATCAGGGAAGAAGGGTGTTAACATATGGATAATTGTAATATACTGTAATGCAGTCCAGAATTTAATCACGTTTACTCAGATAAATGATTTACATATACCGGTATGTATTTGTTACAATATTGATATGTGCCTTGGTGTTTTTTTTTTCTTGATGACTCTAAAGAAAGCAAAATAAAATGAAATGAAATGAATAAATGATAGCTCTTCTTGTTTAGAGATGTTAATTCAAAACAAAATCCATCGTTCATCATATTTTATTTTGATAACATCCCCGTAGAGTTAATGCATTCTCGAAAATAATTCCTACATAAAGTTGTATTAAAATTCACAGAAACAAATTCTCTTTAAAAGGAAGCTGCCTCGTATAATACCATGCATAGAGATAGCTAACTAAAGCAGCTTACAAAATAATGTTGGTCACCTAGTGTTGTACACATTCTGTAAATCCCTATCACTTTTCCCATTAGAACCAAAAGTAAAGTAAGACTGAAAAGTACAACAATAGTAATCAATATTTACAGGTGTTCCGATTTGCTATATCAAAGAATCATAAACTAATCTTCGGTCAGATAGTAGTACAACATCCTTTGATTATTACTCGAACAAGACGATATCGAAACAAAGATTCCAGGAGTATTTGGATATAAAATATTTGCTCGAATTCACTAAAAACTTAATTATAAAATGACAAAAAAGTATCAGCTTTCAAATTAGCTTTTACTTCCGCGGGTATTACATGTAAGTTGCATGTGTTTGTGTCAAATCAAGGAAATTGCATTTTATTTAAGGTGCTAAACCTATAAATTATTTACTTTGCTGTCAATTACAAACAGTATAAAAAGACTACCTTGGCGGATTAGGTGTATATATAGTTTTTAACACCTTCAAGTTTGATTATGACATGTGGACGGCGCCTTCAGGAAACTCTTACCCGTATAGAAAACACGCATACATGTATCATGTTGTGTGTGTTCTGTTCACTGGCAATTAATTTTTTAACATCATCTTTAACATTTTCACTTCGCAGTTAAAAGATTAATGAACATTAGATTTCAGAAATTCTTGAAAGAGAGATTCTTGATTGAGACAATTAACCATAAGTTAAAATCAAAAATTTTTTAGCATAGGTTGACTTTGTAATGATAAGCAGTTCCTAAACAGGAGGCAAAAGTATGAGCTGTTAAAGCTTAATTTTGTTATTCACGCGAAATTCATAAAGGTATAATCTGAACATGGCTGCTTACACATTTACATGTACATTTACATTTTACACTCTGACTAAACATCTGGTTTTAATGTTTAGTTACAGTTCAAAAACGACATTTTTTAAATTTCATACATATTAAATATTAAATACATATTAAAGTGTAATACTTACATTGTACTATACTAAATATTATTCTGAAGGTTTCATTTTACTAACTCTACAAGACTTATACATTGTATGATATGATATTTCATAGCTAGGGTTTTTTTTAAAAGAAAGATACTTAAGTTTTCTGACTGAAAATGAAAGTACAAAAAACCCATTGAAGTTATGGAAATACAGAAAGAGGACTGCACATATACAGCTTCTTATTGGTATGTTCATTTGTTTAAAACTGCATTTTTACTACCTTTTTACTTAGTTTTCATTCGTTAGTCTGTTCGGTATGTCCTTGTTGTTACTCTTGGCCGAAATCGTTTTGTTTACATTTGCAGTTTAGATTCACACAAAAATTCAAGAGTGATAACTCTTACCCCTTGTTGTACAACATTTAATAAGGTATTTCACTTTCAGTAATGAAAACGTTTGGTGGTTATGCGATTCGGTAAAGAAGAAATTTCCAGAGGAAATCCAATACTGCTACAGTGTTTATATATCGAACGAACAGAGGGCCGTACGTATTTGTAAAAAAAAAAGTTTTGATTTTTAAAAAATCATTTTTCCCTCTTATAAATTTAATTTGCATTGTCTTATTCTTGTTTTTAAAAGACCCCGATTTGGAAACAAAAAGCAAGTCATCAACAAGATGGACAAGTTGTATGGGTCAGTATACAATTTTACAAGACTTATTTCTTTAATATGATAAAAATCATACTGGGTTATAGCCGATTCATTTTATTTTTGACCCCTGAATCAGCACAAGGAATGAAGATTATTTCTTGATTTTTCATGATGTATACTATTGTTAGATGAAAAAAAAACCTACTTAATATGTAAAATATCAAGTAATAATGAATTTTGCACAGAGTACTTCATGTGATGCATATTTCTATTACATTACTAAGGATTATCACGTTATATTCCTGTACCAAACCTCAGCATCTGGGACATTGGTTTATGACTTGGACACCACCTTGACTTTTCCTTGTGACTTAAAGCAATATTATGAAGAAGCCATCAAGGACAATAAAAGTCTAAAACCAGAGTACCATAGGTACATTGTAGGTTCTATGTTAATTCAGATTCAAATCTTGTTTTTTAATGCTTATCTACCAAATATATCAATGATACACATAACCACTGTTTTTTGTCCAATCTCTTAGACATTTCAGGTCATACTTACTTTTTTACAATTTTACCAATCGTTTCAAACTCTTTCTTTCTTTCTATTTTCACTTTCTATATAGTGCATGAAAATTCAAGGGTAATCATTCAAGCAGAAAGCGACTTCTAAAAACAAAATATTTAAAGTTATTTTGGAGCTCTGCTACGTCAAACTTTTTTTAATTGAATGTAATGACAGGATTTAATTAAAGGTTGTACACTTCTTTTATTAGAATGTTCCGAGTAATACCAGCAGCTGAATATCTGAAGACATTTGCATCAGACAGATTACACATGTTGACTCCTGATGGTCGTTGGAAGGCACCACCCCCTCCATATGCTCCGATAAAAACAGAAGGTATCAACACTTTTGATTGGTGTCAATGAAAACAACGCAACCCATTAACACCCATAATATCAAACGATTGCGTGTATTTTAGGTTAAGTCCAGTGTAACATTTCCTGTTGAAAATGGATTCTCCCTGGGATATAAAGGAATATTTCCTTTATTCTATATCGCGTGTATTTGTGTATGTTCAATTGCATAATCTCGGTGAAATCACTGGAGACTTTAAAATATTTTTCATAATTACTTTTAGCCTTCTCTCTAATATTTGAGTGTATATTTAGAATATGCATCGTTACCTTTTGATAAAAAGCATCTAAAACTGCCATATTGGAAAAAACGTATTTGTTAGAATGAAAATCTTCCTTACCTTAATTTATATTCTAAATAAGCATTGTCGTATATAACTGCATATCAAAGTAACTGTAATGGCAGAATATAATCACTTTTCGCTCTCACAATTCTCTTGCAGAATGTTCAGACAACCTCCAAGAATGCATAGCAATGGAGGGAAATGGCCATGGAGTTGTTTTCAGTTTGAGTGAATTTTTGAAAAAGTTTTGAAGTAGTAGCAAGGGGAAAACTTGACATTATTCCATAACTAACATATTCGCGATACTAGTATATATAATTGTACATTATTTACCTTTGCATCAATATTCTTCCAACAATTCCTATTCACGTCTTATCCGATGATGGAATGTAATGTTTCTTCCACTCCGGATCCAACACGAAAAGATAACAATTCGGAACTGGCTACATTATATTTGGTTTTGAAAAATTGTAACGGTAACATTGTCTAGCCGCCTAATTTAAAGTCATTTTTTTTTATAATTGTCTAATAAATTTTGTTTTTTAAATAAAGTAGATATTGATGTATGTCTTCATTATATAAAAAATAATTGGTCAAACTAAGAGATCTAATTTTGTATTGTATGTTAAAATTGCTCATTCGTAATAGAAACTGGCGGAAAACGGAATTTTTTTAAAATAAAAACACCCCCCCCCTCCAAAACTAAAATTCCCTTTCGGGGGTTATACATTGTTATTAAGCATATTCATACCAAAGGGTTCATTGTTTCAAGGAAAGGGGGGGGGCATTGTCTACACACCAAAATACATTCCACAAAAGCATGTTGCTTTTTAACGTTTCAAAAAATAATTAACAAATACGAATAAAAATGAAAATTTGCTAATATTTAATAACTACAGTAAACATGTGATTATTAAGTTTTAATGCACAGATCGGTCGAAAAAAAAGACCGATTTCAATGAAGAATGTTTTAGCAAAACTTTAGTTTAAAAAATGATTATTTAGCTACAAATTTTATTTTAATGAAATCGATTAGGAATTGATTACACTTTTAAGCAGATCACTTTGTTTTTTTTATATCTGACAAAAACTCCGAAAGCTGTGGATATTAAATGCGTTCAAGTTCGCAGTTCTTTCTTAAATTTTCAAAATATATATCGATAGCCATACATGTACTTGTAGCAATCGTTTATTTTGACATAAACCGTATTTGTGTATAGTTTGCATTTTAAAAATTACTTTACCATATAGGTATAAAGATATCTTTGTCTTAAATTGATTAATCCCAGTGAAATTATTGTAGACTAGTAAATATAATTATACGATAATTTATAGCCTTCTCTCGAATGTTTCTGGCAATATTTGATACATGTATCTTTATCATACATTTTATGGCCTCATAAACCATTGTATTGAAGAACAAAATAACTGTTTGGTTTTCAAGTAATTCTTCATTCTTAGAAAAAGTTTGCAAAGGATATCGTTTACCCAAAAATTGAAATAAATTCACTTATAGGAGTGGGTTATGAAAATCATCTATTGTTGATTATAGACATCTGATAGTAGTGCTATTTGAACTATAAAAATGAACAGTCCAATTACCAACCTGTAATGCTAGTATTCCTTAGATATGTTGATAAAAAGGTAATTTTAGATCAAGATTTGCATGAAATTACGACCTAATATGAAACTCAGATATATATTGTTGTGCAATACCTGTAAGTGTGTGGATGTAAAATGCTTTGTACCTTTTTTGCTACTAAAACACGGTATGATAATCAGCACATAACGTGTAATTTGTTGCAACTAATGCTTTTCCTGGGCTAAGCCTTTGCTAATTTTTGATAGGAAACGAAAGACTATCCAAAAAAAGTTAAGAAAATGAGCATGCAAATATCCTTATTAAAAATTTTTTTTATTTTGTCAAGTCAAGAAACTCAAAAACATATTTTAGTGGTACAGCAGAAAAAAATTTGAATATTATCCTCTCGTATATCAGATGTGAATCTAAAAGGTACGGAATATGGAATTATAAGACGGGGGTGTCGGAACTACAAACATGATTTTACGTATACCCCAAACCAGGCTTCATTGAAAAGGTGACACAGGATGAAGCTCTGCCATTCAGTCAATTGAATGATAACTGAATGGTCTCGAAAGGTGACTGAATGGCAAAGACATGCCATTCAGTCACCTTTCAGTAACCTTTCAATTAACTGAATGGCATAGATTCATCCTGTGTGAAAGCTAGTAGTACATGTAGTAATTTTTTATTGGTTGATCACATTTTATATCGCTATAGCAATCTTAAGTTTTTATTCTACTTCACCGTTTTCTCCTGAGAGCCCTTTTAAAATAGTCAGTATTTAAAATGTTAGGTTAAGAAATCATCGGGACCCACGGACGAAACATCGATTTAAACGATTGGGAAGGGGGTGACAAGCAGACTTTCATAATCGAAAACACTTTTACCACTCCTCAAAATCTGCAGTAGCTGTAGTAATAATACGTGGATTATGTATACATGAAGTTTTCCCATCAATTATACACTGCCCGTATAAAAGATACGGCCAATTTTGTTATAAATTCTCCCTCTTTCACAACTATCCTGTAGGGTTGGGGTAGAAATGAGGAAGGTTTGTGTTGCGCAGGTTTAATAAAAGAATTCTTACAAGATGCAACATCTAATATTTGAAATACTTATTACAAAAATATATATAAAAACATTTTGTTAAGTCACAACCTAACGCGTATCATAATTCGTTATTTATTCACCTTTTTGCATTAAATATCTGTTATCTCACGCCCAATATATACAAAGATGAAATGTTTAAAAGTCTAGGTGAAATATGTATACAATTTTGAGATGGCCTCTATATTTATTTGCATCAGTAAACATTCTTTAGTGAATCTATTAGTGTTTGCCTTAAAATACGCAATGCAAAATAGTTGAAAAATAAATGTACGCAATAAAAATCAATTTAATGCATTGATAGAATGCATACAGGTTTTTAACTCCTATATCATGTCAAGTTTTCACGTGATCTTACACAGGTAACTGAACCAGGAAGATTTAATTTGTGGGTTCGCCATTTTAAAACTTTAGGGTTTGTAGTCATTTTTAGAATAAAATAAGCCCGAAAATATCAATCTCAAAAATGCATACTTCATTGCTCAAACTTTCCTTATAAATGCTTACTAGAAGTAACCTGTTCACGCAAATATTAATTGACTAAATTTAACAGAATTTGAAATAAGAAGCCCATGGGCTAAATCGCTCAACTGAGCAACGGCAAACATGATACAAACCGGTTTTATGGAGTCATATACAAAATGTCTAAGCAATGTAGAAAAATAGATTCCGTATGAACAAAAATTTAATTTTCTTTATGCTAAACATTAAGCACTTCCTTTTGGTACATGTATGATCGATAATCATGTTATATATTGCAATTTACAATCAAGAAGATCAATCTTTTATATAAATATAAATCTACCTCAAACTTTGAATTCCTTGTGTGGCCCCAAAGTTGTCTAGGAGCCACAGTCTAACAATCGACAATCAACAACTGATAAGATGCTTCCTGTATGGCTGCTTTAAATCACAGCTTAAAACACGTTTAAGTATCTCTTTAAATGTCACACAATATTTATTGTATAATTTCCTAAACAGGTAAACCGGTGTGCCTTAATAAATAGATATTTTAAAAAAAAGCAATGAATTTTTTTATTATTCAAAATAAAACAAAAAAACTGATTTCAATAAGATTCTATTAATTTGTCAACTAATACTGAATTAAATCTCCGTAAATTAAGTTCCACAAGCATAATATGTAGAATTAAATACCAGATTTATATGTGCTTGATTTTACCAATTATATGTGTATTAATGGCAACAAAACCACAATATTTCAAAATCTACTTGTTTAACCTTTCTAACTTTGATTTATTGGCAAGAAATGTTAACAAAATTAAGATTAAAATATTCCTATGTTATTGCAAAAAGAAATTTGGATTGTTATATTTGTTTTCAAAATTTCACTGTATGCAGCCCGTGTTTTCCCAATTTCTTTCAAAATCTTTAACCAACGTAGGCCTACGCATTCAATACTTTACCAAATTACGAATTATCTATGCCCTAATTTCATTTTGCATTCGCCAGTTTCAAAGATGATCAGAAAAAATCAAATGCTACAAATACTAATACATGGGCTATGGTACTCAGATGATCGATAAGGATTTTGAGCCTTCTGGTTTTATTTTTTTTGTGGCCATCATGTATATATAATTGAAGCCAAACACATCTGTAAATGATCATGTAACTTAAAAAACGTTTAAAAATATGGTTGTATAAAGAATGAATTTAATTTCATAACAGAATGAGCAAACCCGGGATCTAACATGGTGCACATCAAACCCAGAAAGTAAACCCGGGGATTAGTTGGGGTTTACTCTGGTGTTAGGTTGGGTCTGATCGGTACTGTAAATATAAAGATATGAATGAAATCAGCCGTAATTTATTTCCCTACATCAGTTGACACCCACTAACATTTCAATCTCCTACTGATAAAGTGTAAAATGACACTTGTCATTGGTAGAATAAGTTATATTTCTGCGTATCATAATTGTTTGTGACGCTACTTTAACAAAGACATTTCTGTTACTTTATAATTAATACACGGAAATACAGATTTTTAGATTGTTTGGATTTGGTTATCAAGTTACATCAAATGCGGTTATTACTTTGATTATTAGGGAAGATATTAATTTCATATTTTTCTTTGATTCACTGTGAATTAACTAAGCAATAAACTATTTAATATTCAGAGCCAATTACATGTACAGTAGGTCAACAATTAGTTTTAGTTTCAACAGTTCGTTAATCATCGCAGCTCAATTTGTCTCATTGCATGACAGTCTTATTTTCTTTGCTAGGAACGTAAAGGCACTCTTAAACACCAAGCAACACCAGTTCATTCAAATTAGGCATTTAAATGATCAACCTGGGTATGATGCATATATTTTTGAACGCGTAGGTTTTTAAGTAATTGGACCAGGAGATATTCGCTATTTTGGATTTCAAAGGAATGTCACATATTTATTAATTTGTTTTCAAGAACACTCTTACTTGATCATTTGATGCTTTCAAAAAGGTATTTATAATATTAATCTTAGAAAATAATAATAATTATAAATATAGATATTTGTTGTACTTCCAACACTTATTTAATATATAAAAATATATAAGAGTTAAAGTCTTATTAAAGCATTTTGTATTGAGTCAATTCATGATTTTTTATTATTATTTATTATTGATGTTAATTATTAAACACATTATAATCAGTATAAACCTTATTGACTCCTCTAGTTATCACTACTGTAATCAACGCCGAACTTTCCTTGCTTACAGTAAATTTTTTGAACATTTATATTCATGGGTTATCAAATCTGGAATGTTTCCATTTTGAAACAACCTTACTAGTGATACGGAAACACTGGAATTTGGCAACATTTGTAATAAACACAAAACACTTCATTCTTCTTACACTTTTCACTTATTTATTCACAACTTTTTTCCATTTCAACGCCGACACAAAGTTGTGTGACATTATAATTATACAAAGATATGCATCTAACTTTAGATTTTGCAATATTGTAAAGTGGATGAAGGTTTAAATTGGTTTTTTTATCTAGTTGAAATTAAAAACATTGTTAACGATGCTTTCTAACCTTTCTAACCTGTTACGTTGACTTGATCAGAAAACTTTAAAACATACTATAACAACTGACAAAGACGTTTTTTGAAATGAACATTACTAACGCTCTTCTGGAAGTCATAAGATATTCTTAATAAATGATATTGTGATCGAAACAGTTAAAGACATTAGCGTGAGGCAAAACATTTTAAAAACCTAAATCGTTATTCTTTTGTACATTCCATGCGATAAGATATTATTGCGTGCATAGCTATACGTCAATTTTTGACCACTGTTTGAATTCATTTTAAATGTATTAAATTTGACAATGACTACCTACAAAAGGGCAGCATATCTATTCTTTGAAGCAATCGTTGTAGTAAACCATGTGGTACAAAATGTTTAATCGACCAATACGAGAATGCAATGATCTATACATAAAGAACCTAAACATAACGATGCTTTAGTTTTATAAATTTTCTGGATCGAGAAAGCTTGGTAATTTGTTATTTTGTTTAAATGAAGTCGTTACTCAGATGTTTAGTAACACTGGTTTGCAAGTCTACAGAGTGATTATACACGTTATAGGTGTACAGCTGAAACATTTGATAATGCATATAATCGATGAAATGGAAATATAACTTTTGTTTCACAGAATCTTTTGATAAAAAGGCTTGATGGCCATGTACCAACGAAGTGGTATACAAGACGTCCTACGATGTGATCTATGTGAACAACCTTCATTCACTATGTTCTGTGACATTTGTCAAATACAACTTTGTAAAGCCTGTGTTGGGGAACATCTAAAACACATAAGGTAGTTCAATTCAGAAATCGAGGATCCACCCCTAAATGCCCAAAACATTCCACAAAAAAATGTGAACTTCATTGTGAAAAATGCGACATTCCAATTTGTGCCACGTGTGTTTCTTGTGGTGAACATGAACAGCACAAAAAAGTTGACATAATGAAAACTTTTGAAAACAAGAAAACCCTTTTACAGAGGGATTTACAAGAATTAGAGGAATCAATTTCCCCTGAATATCAAGAGATTGCCTCTGATATCCCAGGTCAGAAAGTTAATCTGATTAAAAACTCTGAAATAGTGATTGGAGATATAGACATTTATGGGGATGCATTGCACAGAGAAATAGACATTATCATCAATACAATGAAATCCGACCTCAAAAAAAACAAATGAAAAATATCTTTCCGTTCTTATTATACAGGAAAATGAAATTGAACGCAGCATGTCTGAAATTGAAAAAACCATAAATAATCTGAGGGAATTATTGGACTCAAAAAATATTTACCATGTTTCTTCTTACAAATCCAGAAATGCTGAATTCCGAACATTGCCTCCTAAGCTTTCAATTTCGTTAGCAAGCTTTATGCCTTCAGAAATAAACAAACCACTGATTTGTCAACAGATTGGCTCCTTGTCTGCGTCATCTATTAAAGCCATTGAACGAAAGTACACAATGAAATGTAGGACCTCACCCATTCGGAGACCACAAAATAAAAACAGTACTTTGAAGAAAAGGAAGTATAAACCAAAACGAAATCCACGTGCCAACACAGTAGACCCTCAATGTGTCCCTTGGGATGGCAGATATGTAACGATTGCATCCCTTAACATCCAAGAAAGAAGCACCGAATATGACGACTCGAATTGAATTTTCGTTGTACTATGTTTAAATGATGAAAAACGACAACCGGTGACGAAAACATCAACAACTCAACAACTCCAAGAGGGAACTATTGAATTCTATCAAAACGAAATCAGAAAAAATGCCAGTCAACACAGGAACCACAAGGTTTTGCTGGCTAATTTATACTGTTGACGATATGAACTTACTGACAAAAACTATAGGATATTGACTTTCATTAAAGACAGGAATATTCTCTTCTTTTGAATTGTAGATCATGGTCAGATATGATAAAGAAGAAACTAACTTTGTGCATTTTTCTCGATCCACAGCATTTAATTTAACGACAGAGCTCTCTTGTCATCTACCGGTAGAAATATTATTCATACGATGTCTGTGAGAAATTTTGAAATTTTTGCAGACTGTGATACCAGTGCAGTAGTTCTTGTTAACACGGCATTTAAACTCCGATTTCGGGATTCTGGTTCTCCATAATTTCTAATTTCTATTTTAAGTGTTGTAATTAACGATATTTTGATAATATTTTACAGAATTAACTGAAAAAGAAATAGGGTTTGTTCTTTAACAATGCTTAAAAAGTGTACGAAGTTTAATAAACATGCACGCGAGGGTTTTCTTTGAATTCTGCTTAAAAGGCTAAATGGATACATCTACATACACACACACGTACAGCAGCGATAGTACATCCCTTTCGCAACAAATTGCGCGCGGGCATAATTATAATTTTATTCGGACAGGGGCATTAAGGAAGTGATTGTTATCAATTCTCTCTCTCTCTCTCTCTCTCTCTCTCTCTCTCTCTCTCTCTCTCTCTCTCTCTTTCTCTCTCTCTCTCTCTCTATGAATTTGAGCACATAAAAATATTGCTCAAACAATGAATTGATACAACTGAAAAAATGTCGAATTGTAAACGGATCAAAAATGTTTAAAATGTCCATTTACTTATCTTATTATGTCATCCAATAGACTATTAAATCATGTATTGTTTTTTACGCACTTCCTTATGAAATCTATTCAATAAATCTAACATAGCCCATCATAAAAAGCCATGTAATTTACATTCTGCCACAACGTCAAAGAAGTTGGTAATATCTTATTCGTATACCGTGAATTTTGTATTCTTTATATTTCAATCTGTTTAGCCGACGTTGACGTCAAAGCAGTGGAAGCCTGTTTATCTGCACTGTGAAATATCTATTGATATATAAATAATATTACGAGTTGGGAGCTGAAGGCTCCACTGATAAATATAGCCTTAATATAACGTTTTCAAGTCAAAACAAAACCCTAGTACGATAAGTATGGACTGTAAGCTACTTATTCAGATGAATAGAACAACAGCAACGACAACGATGAATTGCATATGAATATATTCATTTCCTCCTTGTTCAAAATATTTGGCACTCTTATAAAAAAAAAGTAATTTTAAGACAATTTACTTCTGTTACATGTATTGTTGGCCTGTATTTCCCTTTAGCATATTAGAACAATTCGAAAGTTTTGGCAAAATTCAACCAAACCGGAATTGTTATCAACATCTCTATTTGCAGCCGACTACAACAGCTTAAGAAATAGGTGGACATTAGCATCCTCAACGGTAATGCAAACGAATAGGTTTTATGGTCAGATGTATTTATTTATCTTTCTTATCTTCTGGTGTGTTGGGTTTTTTTTCCATTTCGAAGATTTTTCATGTCTGGAAATGTTTGCATGAAAAGCCTGCATTTATGCTATTTTCACAAAACATTTAAAATAAACTTATATGTTATATTTAGAGAACGAGTGTTTCCTATTTTATTATAGATACAGTGTGTTGCTTAATGCGAGAGCGACAGCTCGAGCCGGGTCCGCCCTGTTTCTCTGATAAAATAGGAAACGAGTATCTTAAATGACCTGTGACTAAACCCTTAGTAAACATAAGAAAAAAGGTAAAAACTCTTTCCCTAAAAAATGACCAATCATAAATTATCATTCCACTGATCACGCAATCAGATGACCAATCACAGGATGAATGACCATCTTTAAGTCCTCCTTAAAGATAGCTTAAAGGTGTTTAAAGGTAGCTTAAAGACGATCTTTAAGCCACCTTTAAGCTACCTTTAAGCTATACGTATTGCTTAAAGGTGGCTTAAAGAAAGCGTAAAGATGGCTTAAAGGCAGCTTATAGACTATCTTTAAGCCACCTTTAAGCCACCTTTAAGGACAACTTATAGGTTCTTAATGTCCAAACTTCTTTAAGCCACCTTTAAGCCACCTTTAAGCTTCCTTTAAGCCACCTTTAAGCCATTAAAAAAAATTTAATTCAATATTGTGCTTAATTTCCAACAAAATGTATTAACTTTGTGAAAGAAAAGGTATTAAAACGGTTTTTGTTCTAGAAAGAAAAATGAAAAAAAAAAAACACATAAAAAAAAAAACAGGCCGCTGCGAGAATTGAACCCGGGACCCTTAGTTTACCAGCATCACCACACATCCTCTGCGCCACGGCAACTTACATATACATGATCGTTTTTATATCCTATATATCAGTGGATATTGAATCACTGTATTGAATGTGTTTACTTGAAAAGATTTTGACAAACCATTCAGTTTGTAACAATCAATTATATCTAATTTATAAATTACATGCATGCATGTATTTAGAATGAAATACCTAACTTGGTCTTCAGTGAACAAAAATATATTATACCTAAATGGAAACCGTTAGGTTCACTATAGTAGGCTTTCTTACATGTAGTTAATAAATTTAAACCGAGTAGATATACGTTCATCTTATATTTATAGCTATAAAAATGTAAGAAAGAAAATGAAATCATTTCTTTTATTAAATGCATTGATACTATTAGGGTATTTGTTCAATTTCCCGCAATTTCCCGGTTTTCATGATCGCGGCGCCGTTCCAATATGTTTAAATATTTACATGTAATTGTATGTACATGATTTATAAACTATCAATTCTATAACAAACAAAATTACCAATTACCGGTGACGTATTTACTGCATGTGGCAATTGCAAATGACTTGTACATACAATTGTATGATGTGCCAGGCCGGGTATATTTGACATATTTACCCTTATACATATATTTAAATAATCAACCCCTATTTATGATCACCGGTACATTAATTAATTAGCCTCAAGTTTGTACTCTTACATACATGTATCGTTAATTTGTAGACGTAACATCTTTGAAACCAAGAGCTAGGAAATAATACTTTGAAAATAAATTACAAATGTAAATTAACTTTTCTTCCTTAGACTTATCGTATACTCGTACATACTAAGATTCAACCACTTTAGAAATCCTGACGTGCACTTGGGCACACGACACACCTGTTGTGTATATCTTGTATATTCTGTGTTAGTTCCAGGGGTTTTCTTAAGTTGGACAAACAATAGACTTTAATTACTAAAGATATACACAAACATGCACCTGGGCACACGACACAACTGTTGTGTATATCTTGTATATTCTGTGTTAGTTCCAGGGGTTTTCTTAAGTTGGACAAACAATAGACTCTAATTAGATATACACAAACAAACAAAACTATGTCTAGACAAACAAAGCAGTAATATCCTGCCCGATATAACAAAGGCAGTTGAGAGTCTTTTCATCTTTAACATGTATCTAGCAGATCTAGAGTTAGAAATAATGAAAATTGAAAAAAAAATACAAACCTTAAACCGATTTACAAATTAAATCATGCATTTTTGGTTCATTATCTTTATTTTGTTTAATAACCGGATGAACTGAGAGAGGGAGAGAGAGAGAAAGAGAGAGAGAGAGAGAGAGAGAGAGAGAGATTTTTCACCGATTAATAGGAAACAAACATACTTTAATTAGTTTTATGCACATATTAAGATACAGAGACTGCGCTCATCCCTACAATAATTTTGAAACCCCCCAAAAATAATAAAGAATTTTATAACGGCTATCTGTGTCCATCGGAGCGGTGCTGATGATAGCGATCTGTGTTTAATGGAGCGACGATTAAAACCGCCTGGAACACCCCCCCCCCCCTTCCTTGGAAATTATTTTATCACTCGGATGACCCCCTCCCATCTCTATAAAAGAGCTTTTGCATTTAATATATGTTTTTGTCGTTCAGCTTGATCAATATTGACTTAAAGGCCACTTAAAGACAGTGTAAAGGCAGTGTAAAGAGAGCGTAAATGCCTCTTATAGATGCTAAAAGGTGGCTTAAAGGTGGCTTAGAGGTGGCTTAAAGAAGTTTGGACATTAATGACCTATAAGCACTTCCTCAAAGGTGACTTAAAGGCGGCTTAAAGGTTGTATAGCCTTTAACCTCCTTTAAGTCACCTTTAAGCCACCTTTAAGGACTTGCTTAAAGATGGTTTTTCGTCCTGTGAATCAGATATGTTTTATTTAGCTGATCATGCTTTTAGACTTCACCTTTGACATAGTGCACCGAAACTTTGAAGAGGATGGACGGAGAATTTGATCTAAAGTTTGATTTTGATTTTCTCGTCGAATTGCCGCAAATTGATGAATTTCTGGTCAATGAAATAGATGACATTACCCTATCACAAGTATGCGCGACGTTAGAATGTGAAAACGCCGCATTTGAGGGACTGTTGGACCTATCTTCAACTCCTGACTCGCCAGGCTGTGGAGCAATGGATGTTGATGGTATAAAAACCGGAGCAATGGACGTAGATTGTAAGGACAGCGCATCTACATCAAGCGACAGTCGTTTTGGTCAACCTGTAGGGTAAATATTCCGGATTTTAAGTTTATGACCACTCAGTAGATGAGTTTTTGGCTTGGACGGTTCGTAATGTAGGCGCGCGATGTAACAGAATATCCGCCAAGATCTATCTACCTCTGTGAGCGAAATATCAATTTGGGATCAGTCTCCTAAAAGGCATCTTCGTTAGCTAAGGGTTTTCGGTCCACTTTGCTCCCCATAAACACTTGGCGGATTTTATTACGAAACCTCGGTGATGTGGTAGCGCTATCTAGCGAGCAACTTGAGTTGCGCCCCTTGCATATTGAATTAAACAACGGGTTATATACACACTACAGCATTAATACAACTTGAAAACATGTTTACTACCGAATATCGGAACATAAAATTAATAAAGATGCTATTAAATACGAATTAAGTTATAACCCAGGGAAAACGCGGAATTAAGTCGACTGTATAAATAATGATCTAACATGTATGAAAAACGTCGGTCTGCATGTGAAACATTGTACTTGCTGACAATGTCATTGTGTATACTACTTAACTTACTTAAAGATAATATATCGAGGTTCTTGATATTTTTGTTCCAACAACTTGTTTGTTAGTAGCTTGTCTCGTTAAAGAATTCGTTTATATGTAAAACATGCTCTTTCAAAAGGAATAAACTGAAAGACATAAACTAAATAAGCAGGTGATGATGGCATATTGCTCTACAAGTAATGGGAGCTAACGATGGAAAAATTACAATTATCACGTTTTTGATAAAGTTTTGTTGTTAGAAAATCATTACTGCTTTTTCTAGTAAACTATCAGTGAAACAGAATCCTCAGAGTTTCAGGTATCTTTTATCGCAAACTCAGTGGGATACATTGAGTTACATGTAACATACATGCAAGAGTGCAAGTAACTGCTATAAATGGAGAAAACAGCATCAATATATTTAAATGTCGAGTTGAAGGTCACATCAAGTGTTTTCTTCTTTTCTTGCACAAGCTTTTGAATAAATACTGCTTCATATGAATATAAAATTATGTCAGCCAGTAGAGGAGCACAATTTTTGCCTTTGGGAATTCCGACTGCTTGTTAGAAGATCTGATCTCCAAAAACTCGATGGATGTTGTCTATCAGAAACCAAAACATCCTTTTAATGTCGACTTTAGAGTGCAATTCAGTGTGCAATTAGAATGATTTGAAACACAGTAACTTATAAAAAACTATGAAAATTAACGAGTCCTATTTATTATTGAAAAAACAACTGTCAAAGTATTTAAAATCCCTAAATTTAGTTTGCCATTGATAATGGTTGTATAAGGCGTTAAAAATCGTACGTTTTGATGTTATTGATTTTTAAAAGATTTTATGACCTCAAAGTATCTTATAACTCTTCAGAGTTTTTTTAGTATCCACATCTGATTCATACCACTTCTAGAGTATATTTGTGCCCAGTGCTCACGAATTCCTCCTTTAATTGACCGCCGTTAGAAGTAAAGAAGTAAAGAAAGAGTCCTGGTAGAACACTCACTGAAAGCTGCTACATATACTTGTTTGTTGAGATCCTTCAGTTTAAGTGGAAAATACCGGTGTTGACATGAATTTTGATTGTGATTCTGATTACACCGAAACCAGTATTTGCTTTAACGTGAAAAAGCTCGATGGTCATTGCCATTTTCAGACTGTAACTCTCTCCTTTAAAAGGAGAAATATACCGAAACTAAAGTTGTCAAATATATGGATTTTTATTTAAATAATAGTTTATGGCTTAATAAATCATATCTAAAACAATATTAGGTCTGTCTGATGGTTAATAAATTGACCATCTAGCCATCTTAAAAACTATTGATGAAAAAAACTTGAGAGAGAGAAATGGGACAAGTGAATAAAAGACTCCACTCGCTGTATACGAAAAACCTGTTTTGAAAGGCTGTTCTAAAATGCCTACCTTGCCCTACATTTCGTTTTTAAATAGTTCAACCTTTAAATTGTAAAGAATATAAGAATATGTATATCGCTGATATGATCAGTGATTGCATTGTTTGCAGCTGTGCATTCCTGTCAACTGAAACATTTTAGAGGTAAAATTGTTAAGTGAATACATTCTACAGAGAAGGTATGATGATTTTTTCTTAAAGGGGCATGATCACGATTTTGGTCATATTTTATTTTTCTGTTTTTCTTATTTACAATGCTTTATGAATGCATTTCTAATTATCAAATGAAATTTCGGTGCCCGTCGATAAGTTATAAGCAAGATACAGAGCTCACAATTCTTTGTCATGTAAACAAGGCTCGTGCCCTGTTTTTGTTTACATCGGTTCAATACACCAGTAAAAAATCTTGTTCAATGATGATTTGTCTATATTCTTATTCATTTTAAGCATAAATAAACAGTTCTTAACGATTAACACATTCATTTTAGGTCTAAAACTGGAATTTTCACTTCAGCGTGTGAAATGCTAACAAAAGTTTGTTTACATAGCGAGGAATTGTAAGCTCTGTAGCTCGCTCATAACTCAACAAATGACATTCAAATTTTGGTTGCCTATTAAAAATGCCTTACTGAAGCATTTTAAACATTAAAATCGAAAAAAAAAAATTTGACCAAAATCGTGAACTTGTCCCTTTAAAACATAAGGTGTACTTCAGAAACATTTAATCATTAAATTTGATATCAACGATTGGATCTTGGCTATTCAAATTTATTGTTCTTGAAGACGTTACATAACTTGCTAACGCGCTTAAAAAAATATATATTAATTCGCTTGCTTTTGGTTTTTGTTTTTAATTCTGTGTAAATTAACGTCATTGTTTTTCAATGAATGGCCGTATTTAAATTTCCATCTTTAGCTTAGGAAATTAAATAATAAGAAATAGATTTACTTTCTATTGATTTTCAACAATTTAGGGATTTATTAACCGCTGTGCATTTCATAAAGCGTAAACTGTATAACGTAATGTTATATCGTTTCGCATTAGTAAATTATTCATTTTTTTCATTTCCTTTTTATTACTCTTTATTACGTATACAAAAAATCTTGTCTAAGTTACAATAAGATTATCGTCAAAAAGTCAAAAACTTACAACCTGTCTGCAGCTTGCTACTTAAAAAATGCATTAATATTTTTGTTCACTTAAAAATTGTATCTTTTTTCATGACGTTATAATTGTTTTTTATGATAAGAAAATATCATCGAATTCAAACATTCACTTGGATATGAAGTACGTTGGTCACGTGATACTATTCCTCGAATTCCAAAGAATTAATCACAAACCGACTAAGCTGATACCTAGTCAATCTTTGTTAATATTGAGGTTTTTGTACTTAGATTTACGTTTAAGAAAGGAAAACCGGTAAAAAGTATTGCGTAACCGTATTTTTATATTTGCAATAATGCATCTGTCAAATAATACCTTTTACTTCAAAGTAATGTTCATACAGAAGAGAATTCTTTTTTTAGTATATAGGTTTCGGTAGTTATAATATGAAATTAGTATTATAATTAGAGTGGAGAATCAAACTGTATGTTGGTCTCCTTTCAAAAAAGTGAAATATTTAAACTTTTTACAGGGTAAATTTGACCATGAAGCTGTTTATTGAGAGTAGTTTTAAATATCTGGCATTCAACTTGAGAGAAATATGTATTCAGAAGAATGAATGAATGAGAGATTGCATTACTGAATAAATACAGTCATAAATTAACCATGGTCAATAAGTCAGTTTAAACATGCCGATTTTCTTTAGTTGCTCAGCACTGAATTTAGACTTACAAACAATAGTATGATTGACATTGGCCTAATTTAGCCTTTTAAAGAATTGTTTTATTTAAAGAAATTATGTCATTTCATACTGATTTGGTTTACCAGGCTTTAAAGTTTTTTAACATGATAATGATAATATTATTATAATTTATTATTATTATATTATATCACACTAGAAATAAATACAGGCAACTGTACATTTTTAACATACGTAATTAGCCACGGTAATAGAAAATGTAAAGATATATACAAATGCAGAAGCGCAAGCTATGTAACATATTCCGTAAATAGTGAATACTATTAAGGATTCTGATGAATGTTCCTGAAGGAAATATCAATGCACATTCTACTAATGTCCCAGATCTAAAGAATCACGTGAAAAAAACATTACTCACTGCTTCTAATTCAATTGTACGTACCTCTCTTTTTGAACATTGACAATGGCGCGTTTAAATAGGTTGATATAAGGCCTTATATGCAATATTTTTTTTTAATGTGAGTATAGAATTGAAAGTTCATACATAATTGTCTATTTTTATTTTATGAATTCTGAAAAATCATTCAAATGAGTTTCCAAAGCGCAATTCAAAATGGTATATATTTTCAATACGCTTTGTATACACTGAAACTTGTAGTAGCCCACAATGCCTTGCAACTCATTCACCTGATTGGTCTGTCGATAAAAGTAAAGAGATGGCCAAATTAGTATATTATGCCAACGTCAAAAAATCTAGTGGTCTCGACCTGTTACAATAAGACTATCGTCAAAAACGAACAATCCGCCTGGCTACCTTAAAAAAATACCGTCGCAATAACATTTTTGATGATACTACAATCGTTCACACTAAAAAAATCTGATCTATCTTCGTGACGTTGTAATTGATTTCTGTATGATTTATATAAAAAATAAACAACGAATTCAAACATTCACCTGGATATGAACTACGTTGGTCTCGTCATCCTATCTATTGAATCCCAAAGAATTAATCACAAATCTACTAAGCTCATACCAAAGTCAACCTTTTTAATATTGCTGTTTTAAACTTAGATTTACGTTTGAGAAAGATAAACCGTTAAGAATTATTACTTGACCGTGTTTTTATACTTGCAATAATGCAACTGTCAAATGATAACTTTTACCTCAAAACTATGTTAATACAAAAAAGAATGGTTTTGTGGTTCTGTAGGTATTGGTAGTAATAATATGAAATAAGCTTTATAAATAGAGTTGGGATTCAAACTGTATGTTGGTCTTTTAAAAACATATTTAAATAATTTTCAAAGTAAATTTGACCATGAGTTTATTTAGAATAGTTTTAAACGATCTGGCATTTAACTTGAGAAAGATGTGTATTGAGAACAATGAAAGAGAGATCGCATTGCTGAATAAATACAGTCATAAATTAACCATGGTCAATAAGTCAGTTTAAACATGCCGATTTTCTTTAGTTGCTCTGCACTGATTTTAGACATACGAACAATAGTATGATTGATATCGGTCTATTTTTAGCCTTTTAAAGAATTGTCTTACTTAAAGAAATTATGTCATTTCATACTGACCTGGTTTATTAGGCGTTAAAGTTTTTTAACATGGTCTTCAACTTTATAAAAAAGACTAGAGATAAACTTTTTTGTAAAGGTTATGATCAACAAGAATATAAGTAATGACCAAATCATTCATTTCTGCGAACAATAACGACACCCACTTATCCTTCCATGATCTGACCTCTGTCATTGTGGGGTTTGAATAGAAATCAAAGTACAGAAATAACTACCTGGAGTTGATTTTATTCAGAAATGAATAAAAGATATTAATCCAAGTACTGAAGTACTAACGGGAGTTAATTTTACTGATTATTATTTCTTTTCAAATCAACGATTTATAATTTTGCATGACAATTCCTTTCTCAGCTGTATTCAAATATTTACGCACATTTGTCTTATTTGAATTATCGGACATTTCCGACAAGAATATAAACACTGATATGGATCATGTTGTGTAATAATTAAAAATAGAATTAACGGCATCTTTTTATTTTAATCTACGATGCGATATTTATCATTATTTGAAATAATTCCAAAGAAATGTGAACTCTGGCGAAGGAATACATACGATTACAAAATTATTTAAATTGTTAGCACCATTTTAAATCTTACTTTTTTCAAGGTATTTATAAGTAAGTGTCCTTGAAAACACTTCATCTGAATACATTACATCGAATTTATCGATTAATTTCAAGTACTATGTCTTGTCAGCGGTGATGATAAGTGCTTGATCTAAATACTTTTTCATTTCCAGTTAACCAGAGCAACTGTAAGGAGAGTTGATTAAAATCAACTCCAAAAAATATCATTTTAAATGACAAGATTTGACGGAATGAGGTTTATAGGTTGGACTTTTTAATCATTAGGTAAGGAAATCAATAAAGGCATATGTTTCTAAAACCTTACGAAACAAATTTATGGGCGAATTTATTGTTAAAAACTAGTTCGAGTTAAGGTTTATGGTTTTAAAATAGTTTCATTTCAGTTTGAAACCAGTTAGATGGTTTAAGGGTTTCGCAATAAATGGAAAGTTAGTTTAAAAGAATGGCTGACATATCTCTGACATATTTACTGGATTTTTTCCTGGAATCTGAGGAAGATCATTTTTCAACTTATCTGCGTTTGCATAAAACTATGCTCAGTTCAACACTTCTTATTAAAAAGAAGCGACAGAGGAATGCTCGCATCACTAATTATGCAGAGGCAATATTACCCATGTATAGAATGGTCGATTTAAGAGACAGGTTTCAGATGAACAGACATACTTTTGAGTCTCTAGTTATTAAATTAGCACCTTATTTGGCACGTGGTGTTAAAGATGGTTGCATAAAGATTAATGTTGAAAAGCAGTTGCTGATATATGTGAAATATGTTTCTACACAGATAACCCTACAAACAATTGCAGATATTTTTGGAGTGTGTGAGGCAACAGTGTTTAACCTTGTTAAGCGCATTTCATCCGTTATATGTTCTGAATTAATGCCACTTCATATTAAATGGCCTACTGGTCATCGAGTACAAAGGACTATCAATGAGTTTCAACAGTTGAAAGGGTTTCCAGGAGTCCTGGGTGCCACTGATGGTTCTCACATTCCAATTCGTTCTCCAACTGAACATCAAGAAAATTACATAAATCGTAAAGGATTCCACTCAATTATACTCCAGGCAGTATGCGATGCAAAAATGCATTTTCTTGATGTATATTGTGGCTGGCCAGGGTCAGTGCATGACTCAAGGGTGCTTAAAAATTCAAGTCTTTATGCACTAGCAAACAGTACAGACAATTTTTTCTCCGGCAATACCCACATACTACGGGATTCTGCGTACCTACCCATTGCAAGATTTGCTCTTAACACCATATAAAGATTATGGAAATTTGAATGCAGCTAAGAAAAACTATAATTATATTCATAGTTCTACGCGCATGTCAATAGAGAGATTGTTTGGTTCACTCAAAGGAAGATCCCGGCGTTTGAAATTTGTTGATATGCTTGATATGGAACGCAGTATAAGTGTTATCCTTAGCAGCTGTACGCTGCACGAGTTTTGTTTAGACAACTCTGATAGCGGCGAGGAATACAATACAGAAGGTGAAAGAGATGAAGAAGAAATAAACAACTTTCAGTATGCTTTTGGTGTTCCATTGTCTGCTGAATTAAAACGAGAAAGCATCTCTGTTCTTCTAAATCAATAAAATTGAAAATCATAATAGGTGTGACCTTGTCATTACATTGTGTACTAAAATTAAACTTTTCGACCAAATCTCTCAATGAATATTCACACCACAAAGTGATGACAAAAACTAACAACTATATAGGAACTTGACGCATTGGTCATTTTCACACTTTTATTACATATAAGTGAAGTTTTAATCAAACCTCTTTCATTTTTTAATTGAAGAAAATTGCATCAAAATTATTAAAGAATTCATGAATAAATGTACATTTAAAAAAGAATCATTTACGATTAGGAACTATATATTTGTGCAATGCCCACTTGTGAAAAATTCTTATGTGAATGCACAAAATATACAGTCAATTAATAACTAAGAAAGATGACATTGTATTATTTCAAATGCGAATTCCTCCATATGGTGTTACTTAAACAGTGTCTTAAAATTTCAAGCACCTGCAATACATAGTGACACACATTTTTTTTACAGACAAACACATGAAAAGACCGGGGTTATAAAAAACACATACAATTGACATAACTTGGAAATAACACTTCATTAGTGAATAAAACAAAATGTATTTAACACCCAATTTCAATCATACATGCTTTTTGGTATATCAGGAATTATGACATGTATTTAATTGTCCAAAAAAACCCATATTTTATATATCAGAATTATTTCTTCTCTGTTATTTTGTCCACTAGCTTCGCAATTAAATTAATTTTTGCATCCTCAGTTTTCATTTTTTGCTCATGTTGCCGTTTCAGTTGATCTAAAACTTCTTTCTGGCCTTCTTTCATATCTTTGTACATATTTTTCTAGAAAATTTATTATGGATTCTTCAGACGATGCTGTTTTCTTTCTCTTTTTTTCCTCAACCACTTCACAACGTTTTCGTTTGCCCGTTGTTGATTGCAAAAAGTGACTCTCACTGTTAGTAATATCGGATTCGCTGTCTTCCTTACTATCATTTTGGTCAGGACTTTTAACTATCATAGATCCTTTGAGACATATGGGTTTAACATTGGGACGATATCCATATGCCTCGTTCAGTTCATTGTAAAATGGACATTCCTTATGATCATTTCCTTATTTATTGTTGTGATCAATAGTATCTCTATATTGTTTAGTGATGTTCTTTCATTTCTGCTCACATTGGGCACCACTGACAGAGAAAGATGCATCAATTTTTGATATCTTTTTAGCTATTATCTTCCCCTATGGATTTTTTCTTAATACCAGGTTTTACAAAAAGCTTCTCGTTTTCGGTGTGCAATTCTATCAATTTTAAGATGGCTTCTTTTGACCACGTTTGACGTCTTGAAATTGAGCTTGATTCACTCTCAAGAACAGCTGATGTAGACGGGCCTGGATAATCATTTGAAGGATCTGCAGAATCTAAAAAAGAATAAAAATACCATGTTCCTTGATTAAATTAATTTTATCCATTATTTTCTTTTTATTTACTGTCAGACTGTCATATAGTGTGTAAAGATTGATTCACTAATTTGACTGAACGAAAATTGTCTTCATATATTCACTGCTCAATTGAAACAATACCAGATTTAACTGTGTTTGTAAAAATAACAAACGTTTCATCTATTCACTAAAACCATATACAGTTTATGAGTATTTTTTTCGTGTGTCTAGTTTCCGCTTTGTTTGTGAAAATTTCCAACTTGTGGAAAACAAATCTACGTTAATATAAAACAAGTGTTGGTCTTGTTATAGAGTATCTTTCTGTTTACAGGCACGAAGCATCGTGAGGGGGGGGGGGAGGGGGGAGGCTCGTCCATAAAATCTTGACAAGCAAAAAAAAAAAAAAAAAAAAAAGGAAAAAGAAGGTTATTCTATTGATTAGAATTCGTAATCTCTGTGGGGGTAGGAGGGGGAGGGGCAAGTATACCTTTAACTTCAATTTTACTGTTTGCTTGCTTATTTTCAATTCGATTTTTACATGGTCCTATAATAGTGTGTGCAGGGGGGGGGAGGGTTCCATGTAAATTCAATTTTTTGTATGTAAATTAACGAAAAATACTTGCGCGCAAGGAAGTTGGGGGGGGGGGGGGTGAGTACCCTCTTTCGGCCCACTTGATGCTTAGTGCCTAATTTATAAACAAACTGGAAAGTAAATGTACGATGAAATGTGTTCAGCTAACAGGTATATAACCCTCATTGTTAAATTGAAAATCCATTGACAAACAAATTCAATTGATCATGTTCCTTGTGTAAACCAATATGTAATTATGCCTGAGATACTGGTATATGTAACGGTTCATGAGCTATTGATCCGTGATTGATGCATCTCAAAATAACTATCGGTAATTATGTTACATGCCGGAAATATTATTAATTTTTTCATAAAAACTCAGATTTTTAATTAAAATGTTTTTTTCTAAGTTTCTTCGGGTAAAATTTTTATACTGCTCTCAGTTGTTTGTTGATTAAGCCCTATATCGTGTACATTTCAAAATAGTTTGATATTCAAAAGCAAACTTCTGTAAAACATAATCATTTTCTTCCATGATATACTCATAAATTCAATTTGAAAAAAACGATATTCTCTTTTATCCATTTCGATAAACAGTTCACTAGGGCCTTCAACAACACGTGTCTTTGTACGAAAAACTGAACAAATTCGCGTGGCAAAAATCTTTTAAAATCCTAACCAAGTTTTTTTTTATACATTAAACAAACTGATTTCTTACCCCTTCTTTTACAGCAAATATGAGCAGAGAATTCCTGTATTTGGTTGAATTCTTTTCCGCATGTTCCACACTTGAGAATCAACAATTCTCTTTCGAACACGTTTTTTTTTCCTGCCATCTTGAAAAGATTTAAAACTACCGAAACCACACCCGTAGGTGGTTTTAGGTTTCCCGGAAACTAGTTTCAGTTTAAAGCCGAAAAATACAAAAACTGGTTTTGGTTTGAAACTTGTTTAAAACCGGTTCTGCAGATAAATGAAAAGTTTGCAAAACCGAATTAAAACCTAACCTAGTTTATCATCAATAAATTCGCCCTATGGTTCAGGTTTTTAAATATGTATCTTCTGTAGTGTGTGACTCGTCTGTAATGTAATATAAAACACATTTTCTAAAGAAAGATATGAATTATACAACCTGAAGATTGCAGTGATAATGAATAAACAGGCAGTTTTGTGTCCAGGTGAAAACTTTAAATTTGCATTTGAACTATTTTATGTGTAAAAAGAATATGTTTAAAGCTATTGTTATAACTCTATTCTATAGCCACAGGTGCTAAATAGGAATTCGAAAAACTCAATATCGTTTCTCTCAATTAAAAAGATATAAAAGTAAAGGTAGTTACCTGCAGTTATGTAGACACCTGTTTAAGATATGAAGTTTCTATCCTTCAATGAAATGATAGAAAAATATAATGTCTGTCCGCTTTACTACTAAATTGTATTGAATATTTAAACTAACATTGGTATTGCTTTTGGATTAATTCCTCAAATTTTCTTAAGGAAGGTTTTTGACTTTTCAAACGTAAATTTGATTAATGTTCATTACATCAAGATGACAGGAAATAAAAATATTATTTTTTTTTTTTACTATCATACAATTTGGTTTAGAAAAAGTAATCAATGTGTAGAATCTAACAAGGACTATATTTTTGGCGTAATATTGTCGTAGAAAAATATCAGGTTTCGCAATTAATTCAGAATTGCTGCAGATTAACGAGTCTGTTTTAGCATTTCAAAACCAATAACATTAATGTTGGATTTTTTTTACTAATGTGAACTAATGATATGATACTTATGTTTCAGAATATGTTTTTAAAATATGATTTGCCTATCAAATTACATTTTTTTAAAGCTTTTTAAAGCGCCCATTCTATACATTGGTTTTTGTAAAAATAAACCACTAAAATCAGTTTTTCTCTCTTATTAAATGGTCAATATATTAGCATTTCTGTCCATTCATATCTTTATATAAAGTCTTCATAATACATAAAAATCAGAAATATTTTATTATTGGAAGCATAAAAAAAAAATCAAAATTTCTTCCAAATTTAAGAAAAATAGAGGAAATGCGGGCTAAGAAATATCAATTTTAGTATAAATATTTATTCCAATTGAGTAGTATAAGCTGATAGACATTCTGATATTCTATCATTTCATTGAAAAATAGAATCTTCAAATCTTAAACAAATGTCTACAGAACTACAAAGAGCTACACTTATTTTTATCATCCTTTACGTTGAGGAAAAAGGTAGTGACCTTGACCTGACCTTTATGCAAAACAAAAAGGGCAAATTTGATTAAACTGATAGAATCATTTGGTAATATGATCCGTTTGACTGTGTTGAAATTTCATGAATTTCTTATTATAAGAAGTATGTTTGATAACGAGAAGACTCCTTCATTAAATTTGGACGATTTTTCGGCTATTCTTTTATGCTTCCAATATTAAGATATTTCTGATTTTTACATATTATAAAGACTTTATATAGAGATATGTAAATGGACAAAAAGCTAATGTATTGACCTTCTCTCATTATCTTTTGTATCTTATCATTAGTAAACATTAGTTAAAAATAAAATCAAACAATAATATTATTGTTTTAAAAATGCTAAATAGGCTATTGAATCTACAGCATTCTATATTGCAAAAAAGTGATATTTTTCTAAGCCAACGTTCCGCCAAAAATATAGTCCTTGTTAAATTCTTACTTTGATTACTATTTATATGCCAAGTTGTATATTAGTAAAAAAGAAAGAAAATTATGATATTTTAATTTTCTTTTATCTTGATTTAATGGACATTAAATCAAATTCACTCTAGACAAGTCGCAAAGACGACTTGTTAAAAAACTAACCTCATCCAGCATCCAAAACCTATGTCTCAGCTTTTTCTAGCCTGTCAGAAGCATCAGTATCATACGACGCACAATCCATGCAAGTTTGATGAAGTTAGGACCATTAGTTACTTAGAAATGGTTATAAAAGGGCACATGCTTCAAAAACTTTAACCTGCTCCAAAACTTTAACCTCCTCTAGCATCTGAAATTTATGGCCCAGATTTAGCATCCAACTCTTTTAACTACATAAGAAGGTCCAGGTGCACCACCCATGCAATTTTGGTGATGATAGGACAAATAATAACTTAGATAGAGGACCTGCACCCAAAAATTTAACCAGGTCCGGACGCCGACGCTGGTGATAGAGCATAAGCTCCCCCCAACTTCGTCTCGGTAAGTAAATGAGATAGAACATTATTACCCCGCGGTTTCCATGAAACAATAAACATATAAAATGAAGGCGAAACATCTCAGTTTTATCAAAACTGCTGCTAGAATCCTATATAATCTTCGATGAAAAATTATTTCGATTGGTTCTCAAAACACCTTTCTACATTTTTATACAGTTTGCACGGAAAATGGCATGCTGCACTCAAGCAACACAAATAAAGATTCTAACAGCACTTATCATGTTAAGCATTGATCAAACTATTGATATGTGTTATATCTGAAGTTCAATATATACGGGGTAATGTTGTTCTAGTCGGATTTTTATATCGTAAACAACGACAGAGGAAAGCCTGGCCGAGCAATACAGGCGAAATAACATACGTTTTAGCATACAATTGATAAATTACCATCTCTACAAATATTCGTTTGTTCAATTCTCAATGAATCACACAAAACACTTTAATAGAGTTCTAAGATTGGTAATATTTTGATTCTGTTTACGATCAAATTCACACGACAATCCACCTTCAGTCATGACGTCATCAATGTGTAAATCTACGCAAAACGTCTCCAGTAGAATTTATTTGATTTTGGTCTACATTTAGTTGCTTAAATATTTTAATAGGTACATAATAACTAACATTTATGATTTTACTGAATTACATATAACTCAGATTCCATATGCTTCTTTAACACCCCGGTGATATCACAGAGCTATAGGGTAAACAGCTGGTAAGAAACGTCCACCCTCTCCAATAGCTACGCCCAAACAGCCTAGCGATTTCACGGGATATGTCCCTGCCAAGGAAAATTTGTTGATTTTATCTGATTCTACGGAAAGCAGCTTTGGATGTAAAGAAATGAAAATTAAAATAAAAATACAAGTAGGGAATAAGTTTGAATGTAATTATGACGAGGAAACAGTACGATAGTGTGAGCAAGCACGAGATATTAACTAGATGGCAACAAATATATAAGAATCTAATGCAATATTGTGTAATTAAATTTAAGAGGAATTATGTTTATCTTGAAGAATTGTAAGTGTCCTTTTTACAAATACATTTTTATGTAAGTGAAAATTATGTAAAATGATAAGAAATAATACATGGCATGCTTAAAACATTTCGTGATTTTGTAATTTTCTAATAGTCTTTCTCATCACGGAGTTTTAATTTATATCTTTGAAAATGGACCACAATATCTACAGTTCTCTACGTCTTTTCTTGCTACTAATCAAGGTAGGTAAGAATAATTCATTTTTAAATTTCTTGAGAAGAATATCATAAAATATGTAGACAGAAAATATTTTTAAATACAAAGAATAATAAGATTAGTATCCATTCGATTGAGCTATTGGGCAATTCAATTGACCATTTAGCACCTAAAATGCAATGTCAACCCGACTGGCATATGTTTCATGTATTTTAATGAAGCAAACGTATTCTATCAAATATTATTTTCACCTACGCGCAAATACCAGATTAAATTGACAGAACAGAAAAACTGTATGAAGCTGCATAAATTTTGTATGACCTTCTGCACTATATACAATTTCTGTAATTATTAAATTGTGTTTTGAAATAAAAGCCCTCTGAATATCAAAAGTTTTTAAAAAATAATTCAGTTTGCCAAGAAATGTATTTAGAAGGATTTTGACATAAAACATGGGGATCAGTGAGGTGCAATTTTAGATAGAGTGTTTCAAGGATAAAAATTCTTGCAAAATTTTGCATAAACAATTCCAAACTTTTTCTATATATCTGTATGAGTTTATGCTAAAAGTTAATCATACTCGCAGGACTTAATCGTGTACACGTTAGACAGAACCCGTAGAACTGTAGAATATGTTCAAAACCTATGAAATGTTGAAAATATGCATTATGAATGAAGTTCACTCGTAAAAAAAAAAGTATAATGAGATTTTATAAAATTGCTTCATTTCTATAATTTTTGTCTAAAACACAAAAAAAGTTCTCCCAAAAAACTGTTCATTGAATTTACATGGCTTTTCTTTATGGTTTTTTTTAAAATGAAACAATGGTCCTTTTTGCTGATTAAGAACTATACTCATTTTAAACATAATTATTATGTGCCGAAACGTGCCGAAATGTGCCGAGAGAGATACCATAAAGAATAATGGTTTTACCGCTCCAGTTTAAGGTTTTTGTTACCTTGTATAAAAATATGAGATATGAGCATCATTCTTATTTTTTACAATAGATATATATAAGTGAACCAAGACTCTGTCCAGAGGCCATTGGCAGTATTGAATACGTGTTGTCTTGTCCTACTTCAAAACAAGAATGGGATACTGCTGCCTCTAAGAAAAACTGTAGTAGATTAGCTTCACTTCAAAACTGCTCAAGTGCCGAACAGTTCAAATACCACTGTGTGATAAACGGATTCAGAAATGAAACGTTGGAGGTTTGCGCTCCTTCAAGAATAATATTTGGTATATCATTTATGCACAATTTTTACAGCATCTCATTATGCTTATTATATTGTCTTAAACAAATTTATTAGTTTGTTAAGATTATACAAAATATGTACAAATTTTTCAGGACATTGTGTAGAATTCAATCTTCTAGGAGGAGTAATTCAGGATCAAATGTCATCTCCATGCAACAACATTTTTCCCAAATGTGATGCCATTTTTAGATCAACTGACGCATATAAATGTAATACTTTATATCATATTAAATTAATAAACCAAAGTTCTGATTGCACACCAAATAGCTATTTAATGATATGAAATAAATACAAACGGTATAGAACGTTTGTATTTAAAGAAAGTATTGCTTATTTTAAAATGAATTTTAAAATTAAAAGTATGTAAAGAATCTCGTAATACTCAAACACCATTCATATGATACAACCTCAAAAAATGCAAAAGAAATAAGTAAGAAAATGAGAACGTCTGGATCAACTCTTTGCCAGACAAAATACAAAATCCTTTATACAAAATAAATTCTACCTCTTCTTTTTAAATCTTAACACTCGTCTCCTACGATAAGAACCTTGGTTTAGTCACAAAATGACACTAAAACTCTGAATTGTTTCCGTGCTGATACCAGACTTGATATCTGATGTCTTTTAGTCAATACTGAACGTCTCCTTAGACGCATATGGTCAAGAACGCTGGTTATGACGCAAAATCTGGATTTATGCTATAAAACACGACACTTTCGGTTTGCTTTAATTTTATCGACCAAACCTTTTGACTTGTTGTTGCTTGCCGATGAAAAAGAAGTATATTTGTAGAAGAAAAATAATATGTGAAGACATATCTTTATACGGATTGCTAAATTATTTAAACAATGTCACGGACAAAATAAACAGTAAAAAAAATGAGTACATGTACAACCGTTTTTCAAATAATTTACACACAATCATACCTAAGGCTTTTGCTCCGTCTTCAATATTCTAATTGACAATTCTACATGTTTTACATTTAGGACTGTCATCGAAGATTAATATAAAATTTATAAAGAAGCCATTCAATTTAGGTACTTGCTTCAAAATACCAACGTTCAGTTATGAAGTGTCATAGATGAATATTGATTTCAATTGGTATTGTTTTATTTTATAGGTGCTTTTGTATAGAAGGCATGTCGAATACAAATCTTTTAAAATTTTATATCATTTTAATTCATTGTCTTTAAGTTATTCTGCTTTGTAAGGTGAATACTAAGAATTTGAGAATTTTGATATCATTTTAAGTTGCCTTAAAGCTATTTTATAAAACACATTTTTTTCTTTTGAAATTTACATTGAAGGAAAATGCTCATGTCGCTCATTTCAATAAACGTTAAATATCAAATAGATTTATAAGATTTACAACCTTAAATAATTTAAAGATACCAAAAAACAAGTTATATAAAAGCAACTGATACAAATTGATAATTGTTTTGTCAGTGTACAATTGCAATTTACAGATCCTGATTGTTTTGATCTTGTTGCAAAATGCACAACAACAGTGGATACAACAGAAAGAATAGTCCTCACAACAACTACTATAACGGATAAATCAAGGTTTATTCAAATAACATGTGCTTTTACATAATATGATGGTAATTTTATTTTAAATTATTAGTAAAAATATTACCCTTTTGTCTATTCAAACCATGATTACCCTTAAAACACAATTTGGATATTGAAATCCTAAAAACAGTTAAGCTCGCTGATTGAATAACAGTTGAATTTCTGTTGGTTTGTTTTCTATATTTTAGAACATTAATTGCTGTTATTGTATCGACTGGTACCATGACAATTCTTTTCGTGTCTTTATTCATCGCAGTAGTGGTATGCAAACGTAAGTTCCTTCAGATATAATACGTTCTAAGCATATTATAGTTATAATTATAAGTATAGATATTTATTTTTAATTAAACCCGCACTTTCTAAATAAGGTACGGATATATTTATGTTATCCTGTTTGTTCCGTCCGTCTTTCCGTCCGATTTCGGTGATATTTAAATTTTTGATTAGAAATTTTCATTTTAATCATAGAGGCCAATAAGTTGCCAAAAAATGACGTGTTTTTTCTTTAAAAAAATTAAAACTGGTTCCCAGAACAGGTCTTGCGTTTTACATAGCATACAAAATAAACCCTATTATTCACTTTGTCAATAAATGTTATAACTACAGAGAAAATTTGCAATCACACAAATAGTCCTTCACTAATAACACCTTTCCGTAGACAGAGAGAAAAAAATCTTAATCAGAAAACTAGGCAAAGCATTTCCATATAGTTGCAACGACAATTTAGATGGTTTAGGGAATCTTTAAGTCCACAGTGTAAGAATGTAAATGTGATGAGACTTTTTTACAATACACAGAGACGAAAGCGTAGCCATGGACATCGGTCTTACAACGAACTCATTATACACGATGTGTCTTTTGGTACACTTCAACTTTATGTATATAAACAGTTAAGTCTCAATCACATTCCCACCAAACTGTATCAGGTCATTTTTAAACTTTAAAATAACATGTAGAAAGTAGAGGAAATTCCACGTATAGAAGAAACATTTTATAAATCACGTTTGTTTTTTTTTAAGCTTCTATATGCCAGCAAAGGAATTGACGTAGTAAACATTACTAATATTCTCTATCACAAAAAGGGTACGTACAGTCTGGTATTCCATCATATTTTAATTTAAAATTTACTCCTTGTAGTTCGTACAAATATACATGGTACATTGCTTCCAAACTTTTTATTACAAAAAAAAAACTCTCCAATGCCTCGACATCGAGCATCTGAAAGTTAGTCCTCCCATGTGTTCTTGCTCTTCTTTATCCTTGAACTATAGTCCTGCTGGACACCTCATGAATGGTGACGTAAGTAAAGTCAATAATGACAACCATGAATCACTTATACATAAAGGTCAAAAACTTAAGGAAACCCAATCTTCTAACAGGCATAATAATATTAGATATATTAAGAATTGTGTAGAAGAATACGCCAAAACATGGGCCAAACATAAAAAAGAAGACCTTGATCCGTTATCAGAATGGATAAAAAGTATTCGATGCATGTTGAAATCTCGCATTAAGCGTTCAAAACGCAGTATGAAAACCATTTATTCTCCTATATTTAAATATTTAGAAGTTTTAAAAAGAATAGATAGAATACACGATCAGTTTGTATTGGTTACTGCTGACAAAGCAAGAAACAGCATTGTCTTTGTTTGTAAGGCAATTTTATTAATTGAATGTTGAAGAACTTGATTCTGAATTTGCAAGTGGCCATCCCATTTATACTCATTGCTCGCTTTCTAAGGAGGAAATTTGTCAAAATCATACTTCAGTATTAACTATTTTAAATATTCCCAAATATATATATATATATACACTCTACAAAATACAAAAATAAATTTGAATCACCTTACTTATATTGGATACCTAAACGTCATTAAAATCCTTACAAACAAAGATACATAGCGGGTTCCAGTAAATGTTTACCAATCCACACTTTACTGTTTACTAAACAAAACAGCAGTAAATGAGAAACTTCAAGAATACTGAGCAACAGTATATTCAAGAAACGGTGTAAAGCAGATGTGGATACCTTAACATTTTGTTGAACTTTTAGAAATTTGAAATTACACAATTTTACTAAAATCAAAAGCACGAAAACATACGATTCTTCTACACTTTATACAACCATTCCCGACGATAAATTAAAGTCAAGACTTTTTCATATCATTGATAGATGCATTTTAAATAAAATTTGATCCCGTAAATTTACATACCTTGTCATCGGTTATTCACAAAATTGCGTACACAAGTACTCTGAAGATTATATAAAAAAGATTTTTGCGTTTCTGACTGTCAACATCTATGTAGTTTTGGGAAACCATGTCTTCCAACAACCTATTGCAATCCCCATGGGCACCAGCCACCAACCACATATACCGATTTCTTTATTCGTATGAATAATAATTAATTTTAAGACTGAGACCTGATTTATTTCCTTGTACATTTATTAAGCTATTACAATACAAACTTTTTAAGTAGGATTTGAATACATTGTTGTAATAGAGTAATGTATATGGTATTCCTACTGGCTCTGCTAGTGGGTTAACTCTATAGCTCGAACAGAAAAGTGTTGGATTTGCTTTCAGATGACCCTTGTTAAAACTCAAACAATGGCAAAA
Source organism: Magallana gigas (assembly GCF_963853765.1). Lineage (NCBI taxonomy): Eukaryota > Metazoa > Mollusca > Bivalvia > Ostreida > Ostreidae > Magallana > Magallana gigas. Next base: position 51,452,018 of record NC_088853.1, on the reverse strand, counting down.
TCCGTCTCTGTTACATTGTCAAAAATATTACATCTCTATTGCTAGTAGGTTGCAGCAGAAATCCTAGTCCCACAAATTACTGTGTAATCATTTAACTTCGTGGAGACCAATTTTCGGGGATTGCGGTTTTTTGCCTTTTCCAGGAGATTTAATTTCGTGGATGCTTCGATTTGAAGTTTCAGTAAGGACACTAACCCTTCAAAATTCGTGGAATAAGGTTATCCTCAAATACTACGAAAATTGAAATACCACGACTTTCTTAAGAGCATGTCTAAGAGAAAACCATGCAAAAGGTGGTGGGAGCAAGGTTCTCTGTTCAACTTCATATTTTGTGTGTAAAAGTGTGCATCTATATGAATTAATTTGCCACAAAGTTTTTTCGATGTGGTCAGTCTAAACTTGATTCTGCAGCACTGTTACTAAAAATAGCATTTTGACCCTTTTAAGAATAAAATTTTGCATAATTCACCAAATTATTGTTAAGAATTCTGAGTTTAGTTTAATTATAAATTCAAAAAGTCATTTAGAGTCAATACTAACAAGATACACTTGTGTAAATCATTTTATGAGAATTTCCAAATATTCTCTCTGTTAAGTGCAGATAGGTCACGAATCTGGCATGTTTCCAACTTTTTGTGAAATTGTAAAAATATACATTTTTTTAAATGCTTAAAAGTCAGAAAGTGGCACTTTAAATTCAATAAATCTGTTTCTAGTTATAAAAAGACATTTATCTTTACAATATATCAAAAATCTGTCTTTGAACTTTCAATAATATTGCAAATATATTGTCTTAAAGTTGGACATTTTTCTACTTTTAAAACTTTCCAGAATCTGTAGTTTAGCGTTAACTTTACATTGTCACATGTATATTATGGGGGAAAACCTGATATATTCACGAGCCAAACAATATTTTACTGAACTGAAGGGTTGCTTCAACAAATTTTAGGGTTTTTATTTAAATCAATGCCATTAAAACACGAGAATTCATGGGAAAATGGGAATTTGAATATACATGTAAGCTAAAGTGGACTTAATTATTTTTTAATCAAAGTACTGAAGTACTGACGGGAGTTGATTTTATCGTATATTACTTATTTTAAAATCAACGATATGCTAGTTTGCTTGGCAAGTAGTTTATAATCTGTATTTGAATTACGCATATTTTTATAATATGAATTCTCTCTCTTTTCCGACAAGAATTTCGAGAAAACCTCTTATGAATCATGCTGTGTAATATTCTAAAATAGAATTGATTTCATCACACTATGTATCGGTATTCGAAATATTTAAAAAAAATTGTATGGATCCAGCCAATAATGAACTCTGGTCTCGTTCAACCAGATGTTTGGCTGCCTCCGTTAATCTCCCACAAGAAAGAGATAACAGGTCAAGTGATAGCTTGATGATGCGACCTCTAAAAATAGACTAACTCTCTACTTGCCGGAGATGTACGGAGACAGCCGATGGTTGAACGAGACTATATTGAACTCTGGCGCAAGTATACATACGACTGCAAAAAAAACCTAATCTAATTTTTCGTACCATTTAAAATCTGACTATTTTCAAAGTATTCATCAATAAGTTTCCTATAAAAAAAAATGCTTCAGAGTACATAACATCGAATTTATCGATTATTTTTTAAGAACTAAGTCTTGTCAGCGGTGATGATTTGTGCTTAGGTCCTAACACTGTTTCAGTTTCGGTTTGCTAGAGTAACTGCATAGGAGAGTTTGATTATTAACAAACAAAAACAAAACTAAAAAGATCACCTCCATGAAAAAAAAATGATTAAACATATATTTGTTGAATTAACATGTAACAGACGATTTTTTAAAATGTGGAAGTGGTGTTGAACCCATTGCCAATGAATATCCATCACATGAAATGATCATAGAATAAGGTAGATTTGGGAATTATTTTTGTCCGACAGTATAGTGTTAAGGATTGAACTTTTATTTTGAGGGGTGGAGGGACCCAATATCAAGCCTGAAAAATCGTTAATAAAAATATACCACCTCATAAATTACGCTTAAAATTTGTAAATGTCAGCATAATATCAGGGTAATATATTATAGAGACACATTTTATTAGCATTTCATTTTTTCAATTTTTTTAATCACAAGACAATAAGAGAGTGTAAAATTTTTGACTTTTTTATTAGACTGCTTCATAATTCTGAGACCAGGTCTTTTTATGATGGGTAATGATTAAATAACATCCCAAAAAACAATCCCACAAAAACAAGTTATGATGTCTATATTAATATTTGGGATAACTTTTTATAGTTTATATTTAAATGCGGTTTTCGCAGGTTGAGATCGCCAGGGGAAAGGGTAAACTAACACCTCCTTTTTTCCTTTACAACTATATTTTAATTTTAAGAAAAGGTACAAACTTTAATTTTTCCAAGAGGAGATAAACTGCTAATAGAGAGGTAGGGAGTAGTGCTCTTTATTAATTTCAGATGTACTTACTGTGTTACATTCCCAAGAACTGAAAAAAACCCTGGCCCCCTCCCCGTCATTTCAAGATTTCATGAATGTTATAACTTAGAAAAAAAGTCTGATTCGTAAAAAAAATATTTAAAAAGAAGGATCGAAGAAATGAACTATAGCTTACATTATAAATTCTTCCATCGGGTGGATCAAAACTTGCAATGATACTGCGAACATTATAGTTATATTTGATAAAAGTGATTTAATTATGATTTGAAAATTTAAATGCGTATCACATTGAAAAGGTGTACAATTACTCACTTTTACAATTATTTGTTTGCAGAAATTCAAACAGTCAAAATCAATGCTTGTAGGGGTCTTACCTTAAGGATGACGTTTACTCAGAATGAAAAAAATTCCACTGTTGATAATGAAAAACCAAATATTGTGTGTTATAGACCTTACATGGTAGCGTTCTTCTTCACTCTCAGGGGCATCGTATCCGCTCTACACTCTATGACATGTATATAAATAGTGTCCTACTTTCGGTTCTTCCCTTGTGTATTATTTATATATATGCCATAGAGTGTAGAACGGATACGATGCCCCTGTGCTATGACTGAGATTTTCTTAATTGTGAAAATCATACAAATTGCTTAACTCTTTGACAAATGAAATACAGTTTATGAATGGTAGTGACATTAACTAGATACAAAGCATTAAGTTTTCATTCACAATTTTTATAGAAATTCTAGTCCGAATTTCCCCTATCAGTTTGCAAATTACTACCCATTTTTTATTCAATATAACAAAAAACTTAATGATGATAATGCTAAAACATATATAGTATTATATATATATGATTGTTATGTCAATAATAATTCATTACATAAATACTCTTTGTATTTACAACAAATTTTACTGATGATATTGCATTTTTTAACAATCTGGATTTGAGAACTCAAACTCTGAGTAAACAACGTCCTTAACATCTGCAGGGTGGTTTATAGATGGCAAGTGAAATATACACGTACAGAAATGCGATCTCTGTTGCAACAGACTCAGATGTTAACGATGAAAAATTGCATGAGGCATTCCTAGTTAATTCCGAATTATTTCAACATAGAAGAATACTCGTACCGTAACCAGGCTACGCTCAGGTCAAACTGGATCCATAGGACATCTATCATTTTCAACATACACCATTATAAATTAAATCTTTGTAAGAAATCAGTGCTTGTTTTTGTGGATTATTTCGAGTAAAATATGATAATCTGTGAATGAAATTAACTCGGAAAATTTCCCCTTCATCTATTTTAATTGCACTTCTATCAAAGATTAAACATCGTCCAAATGTGCTGCTTAAATATATCGGGACAGAAAATAGCAGTTTATAGACTAGATACAAGTCTCCATCAAACTTCAATATGTGATATAGTGAAAAAGACTAACAAGGCAATTTTTGTGGAATTAAAATCATTCAATATCATAATATATGTTAACAACACTCACAGCATTTCTCAATACTTTGCCTGAACTTGAACTTGTATAGCTTTGACAATATTCTGATTAGTTTACCTTCTCTACAGAAGAGCGCCACAGGGGAGACAATTCAAACAGTAGTAATGAAATGCAAATGTAATGAATCAGAATTCTTTGAGAAACAATGATAACAACTAATTTTTTTTTTATTAAAAGCAAAATAAGGTGTTTTTTCATGTTTAATTACAAATATTAACTTAATTGGATTAAAATTGCTTGTAAAATAAAATTTTAAAAAACAACAAATTGTTATTTTTATTTGAAAATCGGATGTTTTTGTTAATTTATTACTTTTTAGTCCTTGAGAAACCAAAGATGGATTATATATATTTGTAACAATACATCAGACAGTTTCTTATTAACACAAAATTTCAAAAAATAATGCACCACTTTCTGAGAAATGGTATGCCCATGGTTGCATACAACTCTGGATTCAACTGAATCAACCTTTATGACAATTTAAACAGTAATGGTAATTTAATATGTCGTTCCTTCTCTTGCTTAGGGACAACCACTTTAGTGCGGGTATTACTGACAGCATATAGTTCATAATTTCTAAGCTTATTGTGAATAGTAATTATTTAGGAAAACGCCAAAGCGCTGTGTTGAAAGAAAGACAACCTGCAGACACCGAACAAGGTAAGGCAATGAAAATCATACATGTAACTAGCTGCAGTTTTGAATTTGTTTTCGTTAAAGATGATAATTGTCCTTATATATCATTAACCCTTTTACAGCAAGAAAGTTGTCAATTTTTTTTAAAACGTTTATTATTTTATATCAATTTGCAAATTTTCGGTATTGTTGTTACGTCTAGAGCCGTTATTGATTTTAATATTTGACTGTAGGCAATAAAAAACATGATTTCAATGTAAGCAACTTAGCAACATGTAAATATGTAAACATGCCAAAATGTTTATGATTTATTTCTCATTTGTTCAAGAAATCACCTATTTTTCCCCTTCGAACGTCAACTGTTCGAGGTCAACGCAAATTCTTGTTGTTAGTATGTTCTTAAAAAATTATCCTAAACTGGTTTAAGACCTTCTGTTAGTTCACAAAAAAATTACACTTTCTGAGTGCTCCATGCATGATAAGCTTTCAATGTCATTAATATGTTTATATTAGTTCCAATTGTTTCTCCTAGAAAGTCGTCTGAAGAGGGAAATACTATTTGATCTGCTCGGGTATTCCTTAGTACTACATGTAGTGAAATTCACCCGCTTTTATGGTTTCTGCAATCATCATTACAACCACGTTTGACACGTTTTTAGCTCACCTGAGCTGATAACTCAAGTGAGCAATTCTGATCACATTTCGTCTGTCGACTGTCTGTCTTTCTGTCTGTCTATATTTTTCACATTTTCAACATCTTCTCAAGAACCATTGGGCCAATTTCAACAAAACTTGGCACAAGGCATTCTTAGGCTAAGGGAATTCAAAGGGAATATAATAAGGAATTATTGAAAAACTCGAGAAATTTTCAAAAATCTTCTCAAGAATCGTACGGCCAGGAAAGCTGAAACATGTGTATAAGCATCCTCAGGTAGTGTAGATTCAAAGTTGTGAAAATCATGACTCCCGGGGGTAGGGTGGGAGCCACAAAGAGAGGTCGACTTTTTACATAGGAATATATAAAGTAAATCTTTAAGAATTATCTTCTCATAAACCGTAAGGACAGGAAAGCTGGCACTTGTGAAGTAGCATCCTCGGGTAGTGAAGATACTAAGTTGTGAAAATCATGAACCCTGGGGTAAGGTGGGGCCACAATGGGGGTCGAATTTTTACATAGAAATATATAGAATAAATCTTTAAAAATCTTCTTCTCAATAACCATATGGTTGAAAAAGTGAAACTTGTGTAGAAGCATCCTAAGATAGTGTAGATTCAAAGTTGTAAAAAAATGACTACCGATGGTAAGACGGGGCCACAATGGGAAGGTAAACTTTTTACAGAGGAATATATAGAGTAAATCTCTACAAATCTTCTTCTCAACTACTATTTGGCCACGAAAGCTGAAACTTGTGTGAAACCACTGCAGGTAGTGACAATTCATTTTTATTCAAATCATTACCCCCGAGGGTGGGATGATGTCAAAAGGAGGGGTGGGGGACACATATTATATTGGAATATATAAATATATCCTTAAATCTTTCTCTAAAAAAACATTTGCCTAGAAAAGCTATACCTTAACTGAAGTCAACTTCAGATAGTGTAGGTTCAAATTTGTTCAATTAAAATATTTAGGAGTAGGGTGGGGCCCCATTTGGGATCCAGTTGTGCAAAGAAAAACATTTCAATTGTCCACAAAAATTGAAATGATAAATATTTGTATTACTTATATGCAAGGATTTTTACGTATTGCTAATTCCTTAAAATTGTTTAAACTTTGGCCCCTGGACGATTATTGGGCCCCACAAGGGGTTCAGATTTTGATGTAGGTTTATATCTTGTAGATATACAAATGTTTAGGGTCTTTTTGAAAACTGCAATGCGGAATATAATATGACTATAAAATCATCGTGATAGAAAAGGGACTTTTTAAACATAAATATAAGAAAATCCAGGGGGGACCAGACTTTTTATACAGGATCTACAATACCACATTGTCTAGATATTTTGTGTTATTACTGCATGAAGCTTATTTTATCATGCTTATTGTTGCTCAGGTGAGCGATGTGGCCCATTGGCCTCTTGTTCCAGTGTTTCTACAAATGAACTCTTTATTTTAGGTCAATGCTGTCACCGAACGATCAACAGCGGTGTATGTGTGTTTTGATTTCAGTCTGTTTTTGTTTTAATTTTCATAGCTTCATTTATTGCAGTGTTGTTGTTATTTCTGTAATGCTTTTCTACAAATCTTTGTCGGCTTAGATGAATGAAATACCTGAATAACGTGAAACATAAGTAGTGTTTTTCCCTGATTTTGAAACGATAAGTGTAACAAAAAAGTCCAAAAACATGTACGACACATTATTCTTCAAGAATTTTATGTATTTGTGGAATTCTCTTACTGTCCGGTTGATATTGTGATTCACTGGTTTCTTGATAGCTATGTGTTATCCCTTTAAATGTTTGAACGTTATGCAAGTAACGGAATTTGTACCCTGCAATATCACAAATCATTTTTTAACCAATTGGTCCCGCTTGACCGACTCTACGACGGATGCCTCATTTTTGTCCTCTTGACGATTTTTTCCCTGAATTTCAGATGTGCCATAGGAAATATACCTTATTGATTTAAATTACAGATCAATTATTCGACACTCAAGAGAAGAAGGAAAATGCACCTTACAAAATCTGTAAGATTTTTAGAATAAATAAAAAAAAAATTTTTAGAATTGGGAATTAATATTTCCCCTTTTCACTTGAGTAAACTCATTTGACATATTGCTATCTGTTTTCGTCCGTCGTCTTGCGTTAACATTTTACATAATTAATTTCTTCACGAAAACTACAAAGTCAATTGTTACCATTTTTGGTGTGAAGCATCTCTGTCGTGAAAGAAATCTAAATTTTCAAATTTATGGCTCTATCACTCCTGGGGTGCCATAGGTGGGACAAATATGCAAACAAATCAAAATTTTCAATAATCTTCTCTACTTCCACACATCTAAAAAAAAAACTGAATGCATTGTAATAATGTCCATGAAACCCTTTACCAAAATTGGGAAATTCATGGCCTCTGGGTCAGGGTTTCAGGCTCTAGCTATATAGGATGGGGCAAATATTACCATATAATAAACATGTATTTAATCCTAGAATACCTTCATCTTTACTTTCATATATATTTGTTAAAATCTAAATGCATGGTTATGATGCCCACGAAGTCATCTACCAAAATTGTGAAATTTACGGCCCCTTGGTCAGAGGTTAAGGCTCTAGGGTGGGTCCTATATAGCCATTTATTGAAAATGTATTGAATCTTTAAAAATCTTCTTCTTTACTCCTACACACGTAGGGAAAAACTGCATGAATGGTTATTATGTCCACAATTCCTCTACCTAAATTGTAAAATTCATGGCCGCTAGGTCAGGGGTTCAGACCGTGGGAGGGGGGGAGGTAATATGGTCATATAGTGTTAATGCATATTATGTTAAAAAAAATCTCTTCTCTTACAAATCTGTAAGAAAAACTGAAATCATTATTATGTTAACCATGAATTCCTGTACTAAAATGGTAAATTGTGTGTCCCCTGGAGTATGGGTTTTTTTTCTAGGGCCAAAATGAATGCATAGTGTAAATGCATATAATGTTTAAGATTTATCCTTTCTACTCCCATACGCTTGTAATGAAAACGAAATTCTTAATTTTGTAGACCAGGAAGCCATCTACCAATATTTTAAATTCCATGTCCCCCGGGATAGGGTTTTGTGAATCTAGATCAAAATAGTCATAAATTGTTAAAGCATTTAATGTTTTAAAAATCATCTTCTTGATTTCTGCTGATAATGAATAAAAACTGACTGCATATAAAGAAAGGAAATAAAGCCATCTACCAAATGTTTTTAAATCCATGCCTTCCAATGTAGGGATTTAAATCTACGGTAGGGCCAAAACACTTATATAGTGTTTAGGGTAGGGATTTTAAATGGAAGGTGTGGTCAAAGTCGACATTTAGTGTTAATGTGTTGAAAAAACATCTACTGAATACAGAAAAACAGAATACAAAGTGACTGCATATTAAGAAAAAAAAGCATTATGCTGTCATCTTTGATGATATTTCATGTCACTTAAAAGTAAGGCATGGATTATGGCTGGGGGTACAACTTTATCTTATTATTTTATTCTGCTCAGAAATTTTAATGAAAGAAATGAGTAAATTCACAAATTTAGAAAAGAAATGAAGCTGTCTATCGAAGTTGAGATATTGTGAAAGCATCTGGAAAGAGTTCAGGCAGTTAATGGAGTTATCTTTCCTTGTTTTTTAATTACTGAGTTATCTTCCTTTGCTCGATCATATTCAGCAATTTACCATTGAATGAAATTAAGAAGATAAATGATCAAAAGATTAATACAAGTCTTTTTATCATTTGAAACAAAACCACTTTTTAAACTTTTTAAATGAACAAATAGACATGTTGATAGTAAAGTAACAATGACATTAACGCTCTTCAAACTGACCAGAGGAGACTAGGAAATCTTCAACGTAATTAAACAAATGCATCAAAACATAACAATGATTTTTAATGTGTATTAAAACCAAAATCATTGGTTGTACGCCTACAATGAATAAAAAATAGCTAAAAATTGAACTTATATACAATAATAAAAAGTCATGACAAACCTACGCAAAGAATGAAAACTCAATTGATTGGTTATTTTTTCAGATGCGAAAGAAGCGCTGTCAGATAAACAGCTAAAACAGAACTTGTCTCAGAAATCAAAAATGTCAGAAATGAACATGTGAATAGTTATGTCCAAAAATGTTAAAAACAATACACTAAACTTTTACTTATATCACAATAGTTTCGGTTTTGTAGTAAAAGATGTTAAAGGGTACCTGCAGCCCAGCCGATGTGAAACATATGTTAAAGAGTTTATATACCAAAATTTAATGCAAAAAACCGCATCGAAATCGGTGCAAAAATAACGGAGTTACGCCTCTTCAAAGTGGCTATTTTTACCTGCTTTGGGAAATCTAATCAAGAATTAGGCGATAACGAGGCTTCAGCGGAAGTGACGTCACGAGGTCAACAAGAGGGAAATTTCCTTTCAAAGCTATACAAATTAAATTCGATTTTTCAGCCAAAATGATTGATATAGGTCTGATGTTTTGACTTATCTTGTTATTCTAAGTATTGTAGATCTAGAAATTTGTATCCGTTATTATTTTATTACAATCAGATTTCTTTTAAAAGGATTTTAAAATTTGTTATTCTCGTCGCCTTTTTACCGATGAATACGATATCTTAAAACGCTTCATGTTCATTATTCATTTTTTGATTACATAATATCCTTTCACACACGAGTGATCCGAGACAATGACACAGGTAAACAGGTAAACTAACGAAGCCACTGCTCCAGACACACGTGTATCTGGGGTATGTATACACAAGGTACACGAGTCTGATGAACGAAGAAAGGGTTTCACACCTCTAGGCGGGTAAATTGATTTGTGTATAATTAGCTACTCAATTGTTAAAAGATAAAACAGAGAAATAAATTAGACTGTGTAAAATCAAGCATTCGTCAGCTAAAACATGTGTATAGTCCGTCCATCAGTGATCAAAGAATCATGCATGATACTATTAAATAGTAAAACTAATGTTCGAAGTAAATGCCATTATTGTTACTTATCTAATCACTTAATAATGACTAAATTTATAATTCAGCAATTGAAACGTTTTTTATGTGAACAAGTTATTATTTCGGAAGTAATTACGTTGTTCTTTATAATTTCTTATTTGATAAAGTGCAACGTTCTTTCGAGCGCTATGGTGAGCAATTAAACGCTTTATAACTCCGTATAGCTTAAATTGTAATACTGACAACGAATCATTATGAAATCTGAATAAACTGGAACATTTTGACAAAGGATGTAAATAAACGTAAAATTAAATTCCATTATCGTATTTTTAAAAGAATACGAGACAGGCTTAATCATACAGCCATCTTGGACTTTCGCCTTGATCCGTTTATAATCCCGTGTTTGTTTGTTAAAGAATGCATGCTATTTTGATTGTTATTGGTCCGATATCAATATTATTGAATAATCGGGCGACATCATGTTATGCCTTATACGAGGAATGGACCCCGAGTTACCTTTTACGAAATACCATTATGTATTATCAATATTATTAATCAGTTAATAATGTTACTGAGAAATCATTCGAAAGAATGACAATATTAACAAAATATGTTTCTTATAACAATAATGTTTTGATTAATTGTCATTTTGCTACATATGGTGTGCATTTATATGTAAAATGTGTACACATTTAACGAAATTCATGAAGCAAACAATTGTCCGAATTCGGCATTTTTGTTCGATAAAATACGGGTTAAACTCAACCAACAGTATAATTAGTCATCCAGGGTTGATAAGGAAATAAAACAACAGAAAAAAATGTTCATATATCGATAAAACAATGCAAGAAAACGAACAGTTTTCATACGATATTCCTGTTTCTCATACAGCGGCGTTGACCCCGTGACGTCACAGTTCATCTCGCGCCAAATCGGCTTGATTCAAAACTCGTTCAGGTGTGAAATCGGGTTTTCCCCAAATATCTCGAAAACTACTTATGCGATCGCTGTAAAATTTTCAGGATGATGTTTTTACAAAAAGATCTCCATTATATCAACAATTGACCGGCACTGCAGGTACCCTTTAATAATTTTATACTCAAGGGATTGCTTTAAAGGGGAAAATAAGTTAGAGATAAATAAACTTAAATAAAATAATTGTAAAAACTAATAACAGTAAAATACTCATAAACAGTTACTCTAACACTTTTTGTGCTTCATGTGAAAATGTACAAAAATTTTGAAAAATACCAAAGAATTCGTAAGCAGCTATGTTTTTTCCACATTATTTTATTTTGCAAATTAGATTTTTCCAATTTAAAGGCAGCAAAACGAATTTGCAACCTCTTTTACTTTTTTGGCAAAGACATTTACTGATACGTATACAATATTGTAATGATACTGTTGTTTATATATTGATTTTCTTTCACATGTTTCAGTTGCATTACTATCTAATTCTTAATTGTTTAATGTGTGATAAAAATTTTCTCCATGTTCTTGACTACATTGATATCATTTATCGTATTTACTTTATAATATAGTGCAGTATATCATTTTTATTATTTCTCTATTTCTAAAATACTTTTCCAATTTGAATAATACGAAAAGCTTATAGTGTAACAATCAAAATCATTTTTTATGTTTGCAATCTTTTGGAAAAATTTTTTTTTTAAGTAATTGTTCTTCGTATTCTATGACAGTTTTTTTTTTCAAAGTGTGTTTTTTAAATATTGTTCCTTACATAAGCCAACAACTAAGAGATTTGTTTTTAGTTTTATGGTAATCTTTTGTAAGTAAGGTATTCATTTTCGGATTTCCTCATTATTTATACGGGTATGCAATGTACTATCTTACTTTTTAACATAAATCTTGATGGTTTTACATAAATTTTAAAAGGTATTTTGTTTTATTCAGTTTTATTTTTTATTTAGTTTTTTCCCCTAAATTTTGTACTTTTTACCTTTACTTGGCTGATAGGAGTTAGCTCATGTGCACCGATTGCGTGTTGATGTCGTCTGCATGTTGTCAGTCCGTCCGTCTGTATCTTCACATTTTGTACTTCCTCTCCTGAACAACTGGGAAAAAGAACTATATATGATAAGAGTTAAATTTGGCCCCCATAATTCACCATTTTTTAAAGTGTTTCGGTTACAATAAAATGTTATGTTATAATTTAGAAGAGTTCATATAAAATATATTTTTCACATATTTGTTTGATTTATTTGCACTCACTTGCAGTATATGACGTCAGAAGTGACGCTATTTCAAAAATTCAATCAAAATCAGTCGAAATTGACATTTTTCTCATCTTTTTCCGAATTGGAAATATAGAGCGCATGCTTGAACCAGGACAAATTTTTTGTCACTTATTAGTCTTGGCTAGATACATCTCTGATTAAAATATTTTGTTGGTTCAAGCATGCGCTCTATGCTTGCTGAAAGAAAAACTTCTTGAAAACAAGCTTTTTTATGCTAAAATGCAAAAATAGCGTGAAAAGGCTGTCTTTACAATGCCGTATTTCTAAATTGTGGGCACTTGAATCAAAATGAACATTAAGTTAAAACATGACATATATATCTGTACAAAGAAAACAAAGAATTACAGTAAAATAATGATATTCCTTTTAGGGGGCCATTTTAGGCCCATACCATATATAGTCCTTTAACCAAACGTAAGACAAAGTACCTTATGGGAAGGGGAATCGAAAATGTTAAAAGAAAGAACCAACCCTATTTAAAATTGGAGATGATCAGGAAAGAGTGAACTTTGGGTGTGGGTCTTTGAAAAATCTTCCTATCAAAAATCAACTCACTAAAAATGCCAATAAAGCAATACGGCTCATTGGGGCTCAAGGAGAAGCTCCAAGTTCGACATCCGAATATAAAGTTTTTGTATCAATATGAATCTTTATTCAAAGGTTTTAGTACTCGATGATAGCATATGTTTCGTATCTAGAAATTTAAAAGGCAATACAAAAATTCTTGTTCTTGTATGCGATGTGGCTCATGGTTCTTAAAATATTCTTATAGATTGCTGTTAAGTTTTCTATTACCAGGACGGCCTGCACCTTTGTTGTAAAATTGATGAAGACTTATCAAATACTTTGCTTTTTTTAAATTTCTGAACAGAAAAAAGTAACATGTAACAATTAACGACTAGGCATACATGTAGCTTCAGCACTTTTTTCGAGTAACCATCTTCTATGTTTGCACATTTAACAACTTTCGATGAGGGAACAAAAACTCTGTTTTGAGAATGTCTGGTCCTATGTTGATGGTTTATTTAGCAGGGGTGCTAAAATGTACAAACTAAAGAAACGTAATATGTGTCAAAATCTGTCTTTCTTTACAAAATGTACTGTATGGAATTGAGAAATGGTTGAATCCATACCTATACGCAAAATAATTTTTTAAGTTTGGATAGAACTCCCAGTTAGCAAATTATGCTAATAAGACCTGTTTGCCTGCTGTCTAAGTCTTGAACGTCCACTAAATTTCAGTTGGCAAACAGATCTCGGGACAATGGCGGTAATTTATTGTCCCCGTTTGTTGGGATAAGAAAATGTCTATCAAAATAACAGAGAAACAAATAATTAATTATTCTACTAATTGTTCCATTAATGCACGCTTAACCTTGATATCCACTTGGGTTTGGAGATCGTAATTCATTGTAATCATCATAGTAATCAAAAATTAATCACGATTACAGCCGATTACGATTACTGATTACGGATACTCCATTTCTGACTTTAATATTGTGTTATTATAATCTAATTTCCTTAAATTTAACATTTTTTTCTATTTAAGTAACAATTTCAATGTCCGAGTAAATTGGAAAAAATGGGGGTTTAATATGCTTTACTTTAAACTGTTTACTTTTGCAGGTGTCCGTGTGATCAATAAATGATGAAAAGCTGCTCGATGGTTGTTGATTGATTTCTAATATAGGCTTTTGAATTAAAAATTACCCTTGACATGAACATACATATAATTCAGTTAAATATAAATTCATGTAAAATACAAGGATTTATTTCACATGCTACAAATATATTAACTATTTCAAGTCCCCTTGTCACAGCATTCTCAAGCATTAAACATTGAATCTTTACATGGTATGATGAAATATATACATGTTCAGACATATCAATCATGATCATTTGTGTTCATCTAAATACTCATTTACATAAGTGTAAAATTGATTGATTGATTTAGGGAAAATAATTAGTACCTGTTTATGAAACAAAGTATAAAGACTTCCATGGTACAATTTTTTGGCATTCTTATATGAGTCTATGAATGAATAAAAAAATATTACATCTAACATCATTCAAACTCTATACATTGAATTGAGTTTGTTAACGCAGAATGAATAAATCAAAGTCAAAGAAAATCCAATTTCATATCAACCTTAATTTACTATTATCTCAATAATGCCTTTGCTTCAGATCCATGTTTTGGTGGTGAAAGTTTGGACCGATAAAATTTAAGGAATTTAAAAAAAATCAAGTACTGCCTAGCTACCCTTTTACAGGTGGCAGATCAAAAGATTTAGTGGTTAAAGAGCTATCTATTGATTTTTTTAATTTTATAATTTTAATAATTATTATTATCTTTATTCAATGCATACATGTACATACTGTTGATAAGATAATAAGTATATCATTGCTGGTCAATATTGATTAACAAATATCTTTGTATCTTATTAATCAATTTAAATGAAGTCACATATTCATAAATGTATGATCATAAAATTTGAAAATAACAATTTGAAATAAATAAACTGGGCCTTATTGCACAGAGACTGGAAAAAAATGTTGGATACGTAAACACAGAACTGAAAGATATGAAGGCCAAGGTCAACGGAGTTCAAGTAAGAGTGGAATTTATCACCAACGAGTATAAATATCAAGCAAAATAAGTTTGATTGTTTAAAAAATTGTCAGTGGAATAACGAATGTAAACGAAAATAACGTTAAGGACATGAGTCTTGTCCCTCAGAGAGCCTTGTGAAATAAGAGTACGTGAATCTAAACGAACGCCTCCTAGATCTTCAAACGCGTTCTCTGAGAGACAACTTAAAAAGGAATCAGCAAAACACAAATAGAAAACTCAGAGGAAGTTCTTGACGATTTTTATAAAATCAGAAATGGACATAATGGAAGAGCGACAGTTCCAAAGAGTACAAAGAATGGGGGGAAAGTGCAAGGGTGGCATCTACCAATCATAGCAAAATTTGTCCTACACAAAGAGAGAGAAAAGTCAGAAAAGCTGCTCCGTCCAGCCTTGTCTAAAAGCCATTTTGGAAATAACGAACAATTTCCAAAGGAAATTAACGACCGCAGAAAATTGTCAATTCCTCATTATAAACGGACAAAGCACCTCAGAAAGAAAGATATGATGGTTGCAGATAAGCTTTTTTGTAAAATGACACGAATCCCCCCTTTCATAAATCCATAAGGAATAAGCATTTAACACATTGAAAACATACGGCTGGACCGGAAATCGAACCCGGGACCCCTGCAACTTTAGTCAGTAGCTCTAGCTCTGAGCTACCCGGGCCGATATCGTCGCTTCAAATTTACACACCATGTCGACATTTGGAACTCTTCGGATTTTTCAAATTCAAAGCCCTTTGTTAGTGTTATCTCCCGTATTTTCTTTGATGAACAGAATATATAGCAAATTTCCAATGGAAATTTACACCTATTACATTTGTATGATCGTTTCTCAGTTTATTCATGCAAATGCGATATTCTGGAAACATAACCTAAAGAGCCTCCCTTGATTTAGCGTGAATGTAATGTGCATGCGCAAGATGATTTCCGACATTTTTGAGGAATTTTCGTTCATTATTATTTAGTGAAGCTTCATTGAAAAAATAAAAACAAATCATTCAATTTCGTAATCTTCAATTACCAAAGATGTTTAAAATGTATAAAACAAATGACAGTACTCCTCCAATATACTGGTATAATGAGCCAAAAATTCGAGTCTATTATTTTGATATAGTACTTTATTTATTTGGTCATCTTTATGTTATTAGATATGCAATGCATGTAATAATCAGGATTATTTGTTTCTTTATCAAATAGTCTGTATTAAAGCTGACATGAATTCATAAAAGCATTTAGTCGCCATATTAGTTTTGATCACTCCTCTATTGCCACTGGGGTATATATACCGGTTGAGAAAGTTACGGTCGGTTGCTTTCTGATCGAGGCATTCAAGTTGCACGGACTTCTGAATGCATGAACTACACAATGTAGTAAAATGTTAGTATTAGATAATAAAGGAATCAACAATCAATAAAATACAAAATATATTTATTCTTTGAAAGAATTTCCAAGGTATCCGTAATATTTTGCACATAGAGTGCTGCCTTACTTCGCATGCACATCAAACACGTGTGTCGTTCATACAGAATGCATAACGTCTGCATCATTTTTAAAACCCCGGCGGCAGTACATCCAACACAGTAGCTAAATGATAGTCAATACAAGACAGTAACAACGTAATATCGTTTCCATTCATTCCTACAAAAACGCCCCGTTTCTAAGAATCCATGCGATCATTGACATTGCTCGATCTGCCACAGTGTGTAGTTTGCGCATGTGCGATGTTATATTACACACAGGAAAACGGTCTACACTTATCGAGGATTTTTGAAGTATCTGTGGCTGGATTTCAGTCTGTCTTGTTTCGTCGTTCATTGGATATTCCTTGCCAGTGCAGTGGTTGTTATATTATTTTTGTTCAAAACGCGTTTCTACACGTCTTTTTGTCCCAAGTAACGTGTTCGGGTGAATGAAATACCTGAATGCGGTGAAGCATGAATAGTGCTCTCGGCCTTATATAGGGGTGTGTAGCGATGAGCAAAACAATTGAAATCGACAACTAATATGGCGGTAGTCGGAGATAAAAGGGAAATAATGTGTATTTATGAATTCATGTCAGCTTTAATTTTGAGACACACTGTATATTCGGAAAAACTCGGTACGAGCTAACCATTGGCTTATCCGGAAGCCCCTGCAAAAACCCAATAGTTTTCATCGAATTTTGGCAAGGAGCGCGTGTTGCCTGTTTAGAGCAGTTTTACACAAATTTATACATATTTGCCTTGCAACTCCCAGCAAGTGATGGAAAGAATCCACCGTTCGCTATGCCCCCAAAACGCAAAGCAGTGTCAGCAAAGCGTAAAGCACCCACAGGGACTCCAGCCCGAGCGCCAGGGAGAAAATTTTCCCCGCCATTCCAGAACAGGCACAGGCCCCGCTGCGGACCCGCCACTGCACAGGCCCCAGTGGAGGTTTTACCACCGCCCAAGGCTCGGGCTCAAGACCAGTTCCCCCCAGTGGTTCACCCCGAAGTCAACAACAACTCGGGTGAGTGCGAATTTGTGCAACATTCAGTAGGCTTGCCATATCAACAGACATCTGCCTCAGACGGCATTGCATCTCACGTACCAATAAAGTTAAAATTAAAAATCTGGGAGGGGGAATTTCTTGATATGTCTCTGTTGCTAAAGTCGCCCACCGAATTGGAAGATTTTGATTCTCAAGGCGAAGTACAGTTTAAAAATGGCCGCCTCTGTGTAGTTAAACGTAAACAAAACTCACAGTTGAGTATTGAAAAGTGGACATCCGCTTTCATGATATATATGAGCATTATGTTTGAACACAACCCTGCTTTAGCACAACAAATGCTTAGATATCTGCGCGATATCAGAATAGCTGCTAGTCGTTCACATTACTGGTACAAATATGACGAACAATTCCGTCTGCGCAAGGTGTCCAACCCAGCTATGTCTTGGGGTGATATACATAATGAATTCTGGCTTCTTTATGTCACAAATCAATCAAGCAATTTCATGTCACAGAAAGGTTCTGATTCTCAATTTCAACAACACAACAAACCTATAACACATGGGTCTTCTCCAATCCCAACACAAGCTGATGTTAAACAAACCTTCAATACTTACAATAGGGGTAAATTCTGCACTTTCTTCCCTAGATGCTGCTTCAACCATGCTTGCAGCCATTGCGGAGGAAAACACCCCAGAGTTACTTGTGCACGAAAATAAACATTTGTATACATTAGGACACACTCCCTTAAAAATTCAGGCGCTACAAAAACACTTACAGGGTTATGAACATTCAAACTTCTTGCTCAATGGTTTCAGTTTTGGTTTCAGGCTTCAATATCTGGGTCGTAGGAAAGCTCGAATAAGTAAAAATTTACCAAGTTTGTATAAACATTTGCCCATGAAAAAATCAACAAAGATTTACAACTCAACAGAGTAGCTGGTCCCTTTCCACAACCCCCTTTTGTAAATCTTCAAGTCCCCCCCCCCCCCCCCTTGGGCTAGTACCAAAGAAGGATGGGGATATGCGCCTCATACATCATTTATCATATCCTAACGAGGATTCCATAATTTTTTTCATTGATCCCACAGCATGCTCTGTCAAATATTCCAGTATCGATGAAGCAGCAGACTTGATTTCAAAGTTAGGGGAGGGCTCTCTTATGGCCAAGTCAGATATAAAGTCCGCATTTAGACTCTTATCTATCGCTCCAGGTGATTTCGACTTGTTGGGTTTCCAGTTAGAAGGTTACTTTTATTTTGACAAAATGGTCCCATTTGGTTCGTCGATAAGCTGTGCACTGTGGGAAAAATTTGCTCTTTTCTTGCATTGGCTCACTCAACAACACACAGACAACATCCACATTTTACACTACCTGGATGATTTTCTCTTCTGCGGACCTAGACAAGATGTGGTCTGTCAAAATACACTTGACAAGTTCAAGTCACTCTGCGTAGAACTGGGGGTTCCTATTGCTTTAGAAAAAACTGTAGAACCAACTACAAATCTTATTTTTCTCGGCATTACTTTCGACACCAATGACATGACCATGTCTCTGCCATCAGACAAATTACACAAGTTAAAGTCAGTTATCAATTCCTTTCTATCAGTAAAAAAAGTTACTCTTCAAGAACTCCAATCACTTATAGGATTACTCAATTTTGCTTGTAAGCTCGTAGCTCCCGGACGTGCCTTCTGCAGACGCCTCATAAATGCAACTATTGGAATTTCAAAACCCCATCACAGAATCAGGCTTAACAACAATATCAAGCAAGACTTGCGCATTTGGCAAATTTTCCTTCAATCTTATAATGGTGTTTCTGTTATACGAACCCATTTTTTGGATAGTCAATCCATACAGCTCTTCACAGACAGTGCAGGGAGAAAGAATGGGGGTTTTGGTATCTATTTCGGTGGTAGGTGGGCACATGGAACATGGCCTCACTCTTGGATTTACACGGTCTTACCAGGGATATGACTCTTCTTGAAAATTTTCCAGTCCTAGTAACAATTACTATATGGCACCAGAGTCTACAAAACACTAGAATCCTTTTTCACATCGACAACACTGCAGTAGTTCAGGTGCTCAATACACTAACTTCCAAGTCCGATAGGGTCATATATGTGGTAAGAAAACTTGTTCTTCTGTTACTAAGACACAATATTCAAATCAAAGCAACCTATATACACACAAAAGCAAATTGCATTGCAGATGCTTTATCTCGTTCACAGTGGGCCAGATTCCCCGGAGGCGGACCATTGGCCCACACCTCTACCACCTCACATTTGGAACATTTGGAGCAAGAGGCATCAAGACTTCTGTACAGATCTTAGGCCCCAAACACCCACCAGTCTTATAACACCGCTTAAGCAAAGTTCAATCAGTTTAGGGCACAGTATGACTTGGCCCAAATCTGGCCTGTACCTACAAACCAACTCGTACATTTCATAGCTTATTTATGAATCAACAATTTATCATACAGAACTATTTGTCTATATATAAGTGCAATGTCCTACCAGCACAAAATTTTGGATGCTGTAGATGACACTAGGCATTTCATAGTTACCAAGTCTCTCGAGGGTGTCCGGCGGTCAGTCGGTGTAAACAAGGACATTCGACTCCCCATTTCAATCCAATTATTAACAAAAATTATCCATTCCCTCATCTCAGTATGCCGCTCACCGTATGAGTCATTACTTTTTGCGGCAACATAAACTGTTACCTATTTTGGCTTATTACGAGTAAGCGAAGTTCTTGCATTGCAAGCAAATCACATTTCTAAAAATCAGTTGGGTCAGTTTTTCATTACTATCAGCTCATCAAAGACCGACCAAACAGGCAGGAGCTCGGTTGTGCAAATTCAACAGCTACCTCAAACTCATTTCTGTCCATCATCAACAATCACTCCATTCCTCCAAGTTAGACCCCCGAGAAAACCCACTTTATTTGTTCACATTGATGGCTCAACAGTTACACGTTTCCAATTTCAGGCAGTTTTGGACAAGTCACTCTCTTTTATACAGGTCAAAGGTCACTACAAGTCTCACAGTTTTCGCATAGGCATGGCTACTGAATTGGCAAATCAGGGTTTTTCTAATGAAAAAATTCAAAAATTGGGGAGATGGACATCTAATTCCTTTCTTACTTACATCTGCCCACATAACTCACATTAGGTTTCCAGTTACATTCCCAATTTATCTAGCACCACTGTATTTTGGACAACACTACATACACACAATGAATACATACACCAGTAGGACTCAACACTAATTTTAAGAAAGCCTTTTTAGATTTGTCAGCCTGGATTGTAGGGTCCTCAATCCCCTATTGGGCTGATATTGCAGCAGCGGATAGACCGGGGGGGGGGGACCTTAACCTGCAACCACCTGTAACCATTCAGTGGAAAGGTATTCGTGGGCAACAATGGGAAGATTTCGACAAGACGGTAACATCAATGTCAAAATACCAGACTCTACCAGATTTCTTCATCATTCACCTCGGTTCAAATGACCTAACCAGAGATCAAATGACCTCTTAATTGATTTCTGAAAATGCACAATGTTTATTGTATAGATTGCATGCTTTATGGCCATAAACAACCCTCATCTGGTCTGCCATCCTACCTAGAAGATATTGGCATTTTGCCCCTTTGGGTCTGGGAAACAAAATCAATAAAAAGCGGGTCAGAATTAACAAATGCATGAAAAATTTCATGGCTGACCAGGTAGGGGGTTGTTACATCGGCCATGACCACAACATCAAGGCAACCGAGCTTGAGTTGTTTCGATCAGATGGTACACCTGTCGAACACTGGTAACAACATATATCTCAACAATATTCAATGCGCTCTACAATATTTCATTGATGGACAAGGGAACCAGTATCCCGTGGTTAACTAAAAAGCAACTGTTCACAATCCCATGCTTCACATATGTACACTTTTTATGTTAGTATTCAGAAAGTTCTGATGCTTGCCTTGCGCCCATGATAGGACCAATGTTTTGGCCCAAAATTTTATTTTACTTCAAAGCATAATGTGCTGCCATACTTGGTATTGGCCTTTGTTTCATGCTCGTTCAATTTCATGTACAATCTAAGGCAAATTTAAATATTAACCGTCTCTGACAATTTTGCTTCTTTAATTACCAGCATCTACACAAATAATTGCATGTATATGTATTAGTTTTACATATATAATATTAATTTTATCAAGGCCTGAGGGTTTTGTGGGGGACATTGTCCCAATGTCTGTGGCGGGACTGGGGAGTCCGCAGTGGTATGTGTTGACACTTTCTGCTCCAAAACCTGGGTGTCTCCCCCCACTTGCTTTCAAAGCTAGGGGATAGTATATAAATTAAATCATTCAATATGGTTTATAAAAGGGAAACGTATTACAGTTAACTGCGCCATGTGGTTACAATGTAAAATTGGGTTTATTGTATAGTGGGGCCTACACTGGGTATAGGTGGGGCCACATCCACCTCACTCCAGTGAGGGGATGCTACAGGCTGGTGCATCTAATAATGGGTTGATAAAGTAGCCTTTGTCATGCAAAGTTCTAAACCAGGTAGCACTGCAGGAGACAGGGTGAGAAGGGCAGGTCTCACTACCCTCCTTAGAACGCTGGGGATCGTTCAGGTTCGGGCACTGATGTTTCATACTCGGGCCCACAGTGTGTCCCTACATGGGTAGTTAAACTGGCACACTGGTCGGCTCCCCAGTTACCCCACAAAAAATCATTATGCAGCCAACATCCACCAATTGTTTGTAATAGCGGAGTAATAAATATTTCTCATACTCTTTATAGTAAAGTTCTATTTCATAATTCCCGAATGTTGCCAGACTCTGTGTCTTTCAAGCTAATATAATGTATAGTGCTGGGTTATCTTGGTGAATTCAATAATTAATCCAAACATCTGCATGCTGCTCTGAACTCGAAACTTTAGTAACTAACTATAGAAAATATTCAGTCCCGTTTAAATAAATGAATGCCAAAGCTTCATTATTTGTTGAGAAACGTGATCAGGGCGTTTAGATTAAACCTTGAGAAATATGTTTTAAAAATCCCTGTATTCATGATATTAAAATACTATGTGTTTTACATAAAAAAAACTGTCTTTAAAAAAACTACTGATCCGGTATCTGTCCTTGTCATTATTTTATCAGGCTAATTGCAATGCACACATGCAAAACAGTTTAAATCCCGCTAGTAAATTGATAAGGATCTCATGCTTCAAATACTTCATTGTAACGCTTATCAATGCATCAACACGAAATTTTACGTACAAAAAATTCCTGTGATCCAACACAGGAAACCTATTTTTAATAAGAAAGAACCAATGACTGAAATAGCTATAGAGGTTTGTAAATTTTTATTCCTCATGTATTTAAAAACTTTTCTTAAACGTAGTTTATCACGAAGTTTGGACTAAATACCATTGATTTATCTTCATATTCATTAAACACTAAGAGCTGTGATATATTTTTATCTTGCTGCAACATTTAAACAAGTAATGGTGAATTCTTGATAGGTTTTTAAACAAAATATAAGAAAAGTAGATTACAATGGATTCAAATTTCGGATGGCGAGGCGACTTACGATGTCATCTATGTTAAACAACTTTTCCCTATATGTACTGTAACATTTTTCACTCTGTAACGTCTATGTTTGGGAACATATATCGGATGATTTACAGTTAAAAAAAACCCACACAGTTGTGTCATTCAAAAAGCGAGGATCCATCGACTAAGAACAGATTTGCCAACAGTTGGTTTTCTTAAGGCTACATCTATTGCAAAAGATCAAGACGGTAGATGTTCTTCAAATAGGACATTCATAAATACGTATCACATTAAATATAAGCGCTTAATATGGAGATTCTAATAGATTATTGAATGTGTCCTTCCTATGTTATGACAAAATATGGACGAGTGGCAATGCCAGATTCTTTAGGCCCTATAATTTAGGAAGAATTTTTGAAGAAAATTCAAACCAGATCAGGTAGTTATCCTCCTGGCAGTGCGGTGATCTGATGTATAGACAATAATACATTCTCTAGACCTTTATCAGCTCTCGGACCTTCGTATCGGTCCTCTGTCTAATATTTGTGTCTTGAGCTGATACAGATTGTAATATGAAACAATGAATTCTTATTTTTTTATTAGTTAAATGTTTAGAAATTACACATCGAACAAATTGTTTATGCCTCAATTCAATGAAGAGGTATTAGCGCGTGAATTAGGTCAGAGACTGTTTTGTGACCTATGGACCATTAACTTATATTCTACCTAATTCTGAAGAGAAAAACTAAAGGAATAAAGCGAGGGGTGTCAGTCCTGCAGATAGATATTAGCTCACCAGAATATATCGGTCCTTGGGGCTGGTACGGGTATAATAAAGAACGCTGTATGTGAAAAAAACGTATTTATTATTAAATATTTGAAACAACTCCTTATAATATTAGACGGAACTCTAGTTATAGTGAAGGATACCGAAATTCAGACAGTGTGTGCACTACAAGGCTGGAAAGCCTGCGGTGTCTGCTACATGTACATCATTGTAGTTCTGGCCAATGATGACGGAAAGCAAGTGAAATTTGTGCGTTACTCTGATTCAAACGAGAAACAGAGCATCTTATTCCACGACAATAGAGAGACTTTTTTTACCTAGTTTATCTGTGTTTTTAAATTTAATGTTATCTCTGAAAACAAAAACTTAAAAATCTATATGTGGCTGACAGGGACGCAAGTGCAGTGGTTGAAGATGATCAGGCAGGACAACTACGATTTCGTTACACAAGGTTTCAATATATCACCAAAAAATTATTCAGACCGTATGGAATCATCAATTACAGATAATGTCGAGTACTTACATCTGATTTTAACAACCTATATATCCAGATCCTTAAAGAAGTTGGGTTCAAACTTCAAACCCATGTTCAAGCCCCGAGATGGAGCTCCAATAAGGTGAATTTCTCTGTATATATTTAACTCAAGACATGACGGCTTTGAAGAAATTACCTGACTCACTAATATCATCTTGTTTCGTTGAATTCAGAAAATCTTAAGATGAAAGTTGAAAGTTGTTTATCTTATTTTATTTTATTGGAAATGAGCAAATAACATTTTCAAGATAACGGATCCTTGTTTAAGACATTACCAAAAACGTGAAACATATTCACATTGAACTTTTTTATGTTGTATGGAATCTAACCATTTGAGAAAGATACGCGGGTAGGTTAAGGCAACTCCGAGTTTAATGACCGTCAAAATTATGATCAATTTAAAAACTGTTCATTTTTATGAAAACGGTACTGAATATGAATACCAAGTGAATGTGTTCCCAAAGATATCATTTTTCTACTTCGGAATCGACTCGATATTTGAAGCTTCCGAGCCATGGTATCACGTGACAGTTAAAAATAGATCACTTTTTTACCTTAACAAAAAATGAAAAAGTGAAACACTACCCCGAAGTTTATTTGTATGTTTGCTACTATAATTCGATCGGCAATTAGTTCATGTTTATTGGTAATACTGCTAGAATCCTATTGTTAATCGCATAAAAAGATATTGTAAATATTTATCGGAAACCCTCTCAACTTCTATAATTTCATTGAAAATACTACGTATTTTTCATTTAAAACAACGAAGCACAGGATTCTAGCAGCACTTTTCAAGTAGTTTAGGTCATATACCGTTGATATTTACCAAAGTCATCTTTCATAATATCCGGGGTAGTGTTACACTTTTGCCTTTCTTTGTACACATCGACAGAGGAAAGGATGGTCAAGCCATATAAATGTCGATCTGCTTACCTTAAAACACTCGCTGATAAAATAAAATATCCATGCCTGTATTATCCTTATTATATCCTAACTGACACTCATTTAAATCTTAGGTATCTGTATTAAATAAGTCTTATTTCGGCATTGTTTATACTGCATTCCGATGATTTGTCTCCCGACATGATCTTCTCTATTATACATGCTTGTGACGTCATCAATGATAATTATACGTAATAGAGAGAAATCGAAGCTATATTCAGTTAGAAGAGTTTCTAGTGATATTTCATGCCTTTAGGCCAGCATTTTTTTAAATTTCGATTTACAAACCCGCCGACCCTATTTTTTAAAAATTCAAATAAAAATAAAATGACCTGAACTAGCTATTTATTTTATTTTTTCCTCCGACCCGAAGTTTTCTTTCTGGTAAAAATAAAAATAAATGTTGATGCAATCACGTATGTGTAGTCTGAATTATTGTTGTTCATGCATTGATTTAATAAAAAGACCAAGTTCTTTCCGATCAAGTCACAGGCACTAGAAGTCACAAAAAACCACCAAAGGGCCTACTCCTGTTTGCTTTCGTCCAACCCTACAATTTACGACCCTATTAAGTTTTGTGATCGGCAACTTAGCCAGAATTTCCTCAATAAAGAGAAGTTGAAGTCTTTTTCTATCACAATTCTGTAAATTAAAAAAAAACACCTCATTGACAAGAAAATGATAAGTTACTTAAAAAAAAAACATTTTTGCAAAATAAATTCTAGAATAATCATAATTTAACCGTTTGGAAATAGATCCTCTACATAACGGTTGTAAGTGGGTCATAGGGTTGGACTAATAACCCTAAACACACTGAACACAGGTCTTATGACTGAAGGAAAGAGAATAATTTTATTTGTCATTAAGGTTAAAGCTAACAAAATAACGAAACATTTCCTCTATTAAAGGTATAGTTACATAAATAAATAAACTTGTTTTGTTGTAAAGTTATTTAGTCTTTTTTAAATAAAAAAACTTGTTTGATTTTTTACTGATATTTATGGACATGCTTCTAATCCAATTTATTTTCAGTAACAATATTTTAAATTTTGAATTTGTGAATAGCATTGTTAATTTAATCAAATAAATTATTTCTCAAACTTCTTCCTATTTTTTTGCAAGGAAGAAGTGAAAACTCCCTTATTTTTTTTTTGGTCTTAATGTATATGTACAGTATGTACTTGTATTTATAAAAAAAAAAACCTTCGTTTTTAGCTCACCTGAGCTGAAAGCTCAAGTGAGCTATTCTGATCACTTTTTGTCCGTCGTCCGTCCGTCCGTCCGTCTGTCTGTCCGTCTGTAAACTTTTTACATTTTGAACTTCTTCTCTAAAACCGCTTATCCAATTTCAACCAAATTTGGCACAAAGCATCCTTATGGGAGGGCGAATATAAATTGCAGAAATAAAAGTCTGATCTGTATTCAAAGCGGAGAAAACCTTGAAACTGTAGAAAAAGGGGGGTGCATTTTAAAAAATCTTCTTCTCAAGAACTACTGATTCCAATTCAACGTAGTTTAGCATAAATTATCCTTATGGGAAGGAAAATATGAATTGCAAAAATTAAGGTCTAATTCTGTTTCAAATCTGAGTTATTACGAAAATAATAATAAAGGAAAGGCGTGTTTCAATCAGTTTAATAGCTTCGGATTCGGCATCCGGTAAAATGGGTAGACAAGACTTGGCCTGGGCAAAGTTATTAATCTGCCAATCTCATTAAAATTTCAGGATATTTGATGGACCAGTATATTTGTATTTGCTGTAAATATTGCTGCAAAATAATGCGTATTTGGAATTGACGATTGCCGATCTGCCCCGGCTTTTATTTTGCCACGGCCCGGGTTTGCGTACCCATTTTACCAAGACTCGCATTCCATACTTCTAAAACGAGGTTCTTTGTTTAAAGCAGCCATGACATTATACGAAAAAGGGTCGATCTGACTATGATGAATTTGCTTGTTGTGCAACAGTTCGCGTATGAAGGGAATTTTTTGAAATATGAAAAATATATTGGTGCCTATTTTGTGAAGTAAATTGAGGCTAAATATTTCAATGCGTTGACAGTTTTCACACATGACGTTGATGTTAGCTTGTTCTGATTTTCGTTTCGTTTTCATTATTTATGCTTTGTAACCTGGAAACTGTCGTCTGTATTTCGTGATTTTTACGTATCAAATCAAACAGAGACTTCGGTAAATCAAACAGCTACGTTAACTGTTTACCTGCGCAAATTAAGCAAAATCTGATGTAGGAGTACTGAAATACAATTCATTCTATCGGTAATTCGGCATTATCTTTTGCGTAATGGTAGATTAATGCAATAGGTTTTTGTTGAGATGCTCGGCATTTTCTCTAGTTTATTCAGTTTAAAAAGAGTTTGATATCGCTTACGGAAATATGTAGGTATCTACATGTATATATATGATTCATTTCGAAAAAATAAATTGTGTTCTTTATTTGTTATACATGTAGTGCATGTTTCTTGTGTTTAATTGTTTACAATTTCTATTTACTAACCATATTTGAGTGTTAAGCTTCGAATTATAAGCAAGATACAGAGATATGCTCACAATTCTATGTTTGTACACAGATCTTAAAAGCTAAAGATTAAATCAAAGTACTGATAGTATTGAAAAGCGCTAACCCAGCTTCTGTATGTATATAACAAATATATGTATATAGCATTTCAGCTTCTGTATACGCACTATATTTCCTCATCACTGCATGACAGTCCCTGCAATGATGTATGTAAGCCCCGTACATTAATTTTACAATAGCCCGTAAATTAGATTCACAATAGCCCGTGCAGTTATGTGCATAAACCCCTGAAACTGGTTCCCTAACCAGTTTAAATGATGTATACTTTTGCTTATAGGTGGTGGTTATTCGATGCACCGGAAGTTAAAGTCTAACGACAATAAAGCGCTGAGCTATGCTTAGCGCTTTAAAAAGTAAAAAAAAATTGTCAATATTTATTACGAAAATTTTCAAAATCTGTTCTTCCAGAAACCAACTTATTGAATTGTAAACTTAACCTTTTTAGCTCACCTGAGGATGGGGCCACAATGGGGGGTCGAAGTTTAACAAATGAATATATAGAGTAAATCTTTAGAAATCCTCTTCTCAGAAACTAATCGGCCAGGAAAGCTGAAACTTGTGTGGAAGCATCCTCCGGTAGTGTTGATTCAAAGATGTGAAAATCATGACCCCTGGGGGTAGGGTGGGGCCACAATTGAGGGTCGAAGTTTAACATATGAATATAAAAAGTAAATCTTTAAAAATCTTCTTCTCAGAAACTAATTGGCCAGAAAAGCTGACACTTGTGTGGATGCATCCTTATGTAGTGAAGATTCAAATTTGTGAAAATCATGACCCTCGGGGGTAGGGTGGGGCCACAATGGGAGATCGATGTTTTACATAGGAATATACACAGTCAATCTTTAAAAATCTTCTTCTCAGAAACTAATCAGCCAGGAAAGCTGACACTTGTGTGGATGCATCCTCAGGTAGTGTAAATTCAAATTTGTGAAAATCATGACCCCCGGGGGTAGGGTTGGGCCACAATGGGGGATCGAAGTTTAACATAGGAATATATACAGTAAATCTTTAAAAATCTTCTTCTCAGAAACTAATTCGCCGGCAAAGCTGGAACTTGTGTGGAAGCATCCTCAGGTTGTGAAGATTCAAAGTTGTAAAAATCATGACCCCTGGGGGTAGGTTGGGGCCACAATTGGGGATTGAAGTTTAACATATGATTATATACAGTAAATCTTTAAAAATCTTCTTCTCAGAAACTAATTAGCCAGGAAAGCTAAAACTTGTGTGGAAGCATCCTCAGGTAGTGTAGATTCAAATTTGTAAAAATCATGACCCCTGGGGGTAGGTTTGGGCCACAATGGGAGGTCGATGTTTTACATAGGAATAAACAGAGTCATCTTTAAAAATCTTCTTCTCAGAAACTAATCAGCCAGGAAAGCTCGAACTTGTGTGAAAGCATCCTCAGGTAGTGTAGATTCAAAGTTGTGAAAATAATGATTTATTTTAAAATAATAATGGGGGGGGGGGGGTCAAAGTTTAACAAAGGAATATATAGGGTAAATCTTTAAAAATCTTCTCAGAAACTAATCAGTTAAATGATTCTTTATAATTGTTAAGACTTTGGCCCCAGGACAATTCTTTGGCCTCACGAGAAGGTTTAGAGTTTGATGTACGTTTTTATCCCATATATAAACTATTGTTAGGGATCTTTTTTAGAACTGCAATACTCAACATATGATATGACTATAAATTCATCCTGTTAGAAAAGGGACTAATGATTATAAACATAAGAATATCCAGGGGAAAATGGATTTTATTTATACAGGATTTACATGAATTATTGTACATTGTCCAGATAGTTTGTATTATGACTCCATTGAGCTGATTTTATCATACCTATTGTTCCTCAGGTGAGCGATGTGGCCCATGGGCCTCTTGTTATACATGCATGTACAATATATCAACACAAATTTTCAGTGCCCATGGATAAAATATTTTATGATAAGAACATCACCAACAACCAAAATTACTTAGATATTTTTAAAAAATGGCAGCTCCTAGACACATGTTCTTATTTTAAAAATAAAAAAAATATTGTTGAAAAATTGTTTTATTTTCATTTTTTTTCTTGACGGACAAATTTTTCAATTTTATTTTTATTTTTTTTCCCTCCTCCTCACCAAATAATTTGAAAAATATTTCGTAAATATTAAAATAAAAAAATGCTGGCCTTAGTTATTATAATTTAAACCAGAGATAAAGTTAAAATCGACATGTTTCTGAGTAAAATATGACATCATGCTGCTTATTGTGACGTCATATCGATCAGAGGAATTTGATCGCTGAGAGTTGCCTTATCATACCCGCGTAATCTTAAATTTGTAATTGTGGTTTAAAGACACAGTACAAATGGATGTACTTTAAATGATTTAGGTGTCATTGATGTCTGATATACATCACTGAGGTTTAAGATCTATAGGGAGCATCCAATGAATATGAAGAACGCATGTATTGTCAATATACAATGACCTCATCAAAACCA
This sequence comes from Magallana gigas, assembly GCF_963853765.1. NCBI lineage: Eukaryota > Metazoa > Mollusca > Bivalvia > Ostreida > Ostreidae > Magallana > Magallana gigas. The sequence goes on along the minus strand of NC_088853.1, from coordinate 51,421,523 downwards.
CGTGTATGTCCAAAAACATTTGAATAGGATATGTGATTCTAAGCCCCAGAATATATTTAAGAAATTGTATTCATCTTCATTCTATCACGCACAACTGTACACTAATACTCTAAAAAATGACAGATTAATTTAGTAGTTTGTTACATAACATTTATTGGAGTTTGAAGAGAGCCCTTTTGTGACTAAAAGTAAATCAGGTAAAGTAAATATTATCAAAACTGTACGTAATGCTTTTCTTGTCTTCATGATAATACTATATTCAATATTTAAATACATTGCTGTATAGATTATTGGTGACTTTACTAACATAATTCATATGAAAAAGTCATTTCTTTTGATTATGTATTCATGCATGTAAGATATATATCATTCCAGTTATCGGGACATATGTTCATTTCTGTAACAGATTCTTTACTGGTTAACGTTTTGTCGAGGTTATTTCTCTTTAGAAACAAAAACATACACAAGCCTTGTAATGAGACCATAATAACAATGATTTAACCTTGATCCAACTAAACAAGATATCAAAACTAGTGTCAAGTTTGATTTGATATCTTTCATAAACTTCTGGATATATTCATGGATTAACTCTTTGTAAAAATACCGATTTAAACTACAAGACATTGAGAAATTCTAATCTTTTTGAACATTGAGGAAACTTCCAGTTTGTATCGGCTACATCTAGTGGTTTGGAAGTAATACTTCAATTTGATGGTTACTTTCCTGAAATGATTTTTATTATAGAAAACCATAGTTAAAAAACATTTAACCGTAATTTTTCTTTTTAAAATAATTCATTAGTGATGTTTATCAATTTTAATATTACTTTGTTTTTATCTCGACAAATGAAAACTTTTTCACATTATCAGAGATTTATCAGATGTTTATGAATCTTATATTAAATTGGATTTTGTTTAACTTACATCATATCATATTTTTGTTGATATGTCACATCCACTGCATTTAAATCGTGCTTTTTATTCCCTCCTCTCATCTATTGTTGGTTACGTGATTCCGCTAAAAATAACAACATGCCCTGAAATTATCCGCTGTAGTGAATATCTTTTTGGAATGACTTTAACACCATTGTTACATTGGATCACTTGTTTATATAAATATTTGATAGCAAAAAGCAATTTGAAGCATTTGTAACCTGCAACTGTACAAAAAAAATACACTTCTGTAATGAGAAAAATAAAGAAATTTTCGATCGTTCAAATTAATATCTGAGGTACATGAATTTTTTTATGATTGGAATTGTTACCTTAGATTTTTTTTCTCTTAAATTTGTTTGCACTTGCATGTAGAATGTATAACCAAAATAATAAAATCATTTCAAAATACAGTAAAACACGCTAATAACGAAGTCCCAGGGACGGGTAAGTTAACTTTGTTATAAGCGTAATTCGTTATATCCGTCAAGTCTACAACATGAAATAGAGACTTGGGGAATGAAATTCACTTCGCTGTAAGCGTCAATTTATTATATGCGTGTTCGCTATAACCGTGTTTTACTGTATACATTAAGATCAATTCGCAAATTTAAAAGTTTTCCACTCGGCTAATTGGAATTTGCACACTCGTTATAAAATACTTTTTCAACCAAAAAGTTGCCATAATTAATAAATATTTGTACACTATTTATATAGATAACTACTTGTATATCAAATCGTACTCAGACAAAGAGTCTTCATGATTCGTTGTTTAACAAAAACGGCAATGCAAAGTAACTGTTCAGACTTTCACATTTCCGAGATGCAATCATCGGTCAATTGGCCAAAAAAATAGAAATGACACACAATAGCTCCTACTTAACAGAACACAAAGAACGACAGGCTGGACTAAAATGAGCAGTTATAGAAACGTTGAATTAAAGCAAAGCAATCAACGCAACTTAATTTTCTTACTGGTTTGATCATCCATCACAAAACCTTGCAGCAACTTGTGCGTTAAGTGCGGAGAAAATGACGTTTTTCAATTCAACATCGCATCAATAAAATAATAATAGCTTGCCTCTCAACAGTATCTAACGGTGAAACCAACAATTGCTTATGAGGAGAACTATAACATATCAACATGAAAATGACCCTTATAGACATACAAAACTCAAGTCAAATATCAACGCCTAATGAAAAATAATTCACGGGGACAATTCAAGAGCCTGACTTATTTTCCTCGACAATATAATCAAGAGTATTTTTGTAAAAAAAAAAAACATACAGAGCAAAAGAAGAAAAAGTGTGCCGGTCGGTAATAATTCATTTGGCTTGTAAACACCGACTTTTACTTATGAGGACAAAATTAGATAATAAGAAACTGGAAAACCCCAAAAATGGGAAATAACGAAGTTATTACTTGCATTTGCGTGATACTTCTAGTTTATCAATTTATCATTATTATTTTTTAAAATTGCAGTGCTTCTATTCGAATTCCCCAAGAACATTTTACCTTAAAATCACCCGTCTCGTATTTCAACGGGAAAAATATAATCGAAAGGATTTTTTGCAACAATGACCTTATACACTAGACTTAAAATTTTGTTTGAGCCTAGGTATTTGTAATTCATTTTAAAAAAAATAGTCTCTTCAATATCTCACCAAGCTAATCAAACAAACGACCTTGGTTTTCGCAGTCTATTGTTAATATCTGAATACGATATGTCTGATTAGCATAAAGAGCAGGCTAATTTGAAATATTTTTTTAAGGCTTACATTTCGTACTTGGGGACATTTTAAAACAATTTTGATACGAATCTATGTCAAAGGACATCTTCTGCATGCAAACTTTATCTTTAAATCTGTCTTGTGTCTTGTACTTTAGTCTTCATATAGAACAAAATAAATGCCAAAACTACGGAAGGAAAACCTCCAGTTTTTCAGAATTAGTTTAGTCTGAATAAGAAAATAAAAATCTATAAACGGCAAATAATTTATCTAAGTTCCAGTATAGTATGCTAAGTCCCAAATTATATGTTGCCCTTTCAGAAAATGGTGTTAATATTATAAGGTCAAAGTTGCCAACTATATTTCACTATGCTTGCTTAGAGTTTCTCAGATGGAAAACAACAATAGCAAATAATCATTGTTTGGTCAAGCTTAGTATATTAAAATATTTAAATATTCGTGGTCCAAAAACATTAGTATTAGGTGGAAAGGAGAATTTTTATAAAAGAAAGATATGTTTGGATTATCATAATATAACTGTAATACATCTAACATACAAATAAAATTGATAACTTTGTGTCTAAGAATAAAGCTGCCTCATTCACTTAATTTTTGGGATTGTCCTTGTCTTCATGTGAATTCTGTGTATTCTCCTTTGGTTTGTGGTAAAGTTACATAAATTTGAGATTTTATATCTAACCTTGGTATTGTTCGACCCAATGCACAGTTGATTAAATCCAGCCAAGTCTCAAAAATCTAAAACAGGCAGCACGCAACGATTATCTGTCATCCCATATGCATGTACATTTAGCAAATAATTGGTAAAGTTCTTTGTATTTCATATGAACCAAATCAAAACATTGTATTGTAAAACATATTAAGTAATTTGTCGACAAAGACGTGTGCATTTGCATGAAGGTTATGCAATTTCGGTAAGTGCAAAGCATTGATTTAAAGTTTAATGTCAAATGCCTTTCCATAAATATATTTCTAAATTCTGAATCTAAAATGTAGGGGAGAAAAAATCCTTCTATGGGGGAAAGTCTACTCCAATCCATCCATCCACCCCCAGGAAAAAGACTACTATGTATTAGTCAGTTTTCTGAGGAGAGGACTACTATGGGGAAAAATGCTATACAACACCGATGCAAACAAAAATTAAAATGACGACCGTGACGAACCTTGCTATTATTAAAGTATAGGATTGCAATATAATGTTGTTTTACTTCAAGCGCTTATGGTTCACGTCCATATGTATGTATATTATTCTCAGATTTATCTTTGTATCGTTGCTTTATGTTGTTTTTCGACTGTCAATTTATGGACATTTTGATAACTCCCCCTCCCCAAATATGTTAATGATTTATATGCAAATGCACATTATAAAGCATCGACGTTTTGTATCATTTTTGCTATATAATATGTATAAACGGATAAACGGAAAAGATGATAATCATGACAACTAGAATCATAAAACATGAACAATAATTGCGGTTTTAGGACAACATGATAATTTGGGTACTCTAGGAGTACAATATTCACAGAGTGTAGTCAAGTCATACTAATAAAAAAGCAATAATCGTTTATTTATCATGAACATGAACAATAATTGCGGTTTTAGGACAACATGATAATTTGGGTACTCTAGGAGTACAATATTCACAGAGGGTAGTCAAGTCATTCTAATAAAAAAGCAATAATCGTTTATTTATCATAACACAGCCGGAAAAGGTTAAGTTCCAAATTTAGTCACTACTAGTAAAACATTAATTGGAAAATAAACACTGATTATAATACATAGCAAAATTACATTTGCTAACTTCAGCCCCTGCAACCACGCCCTTCATGATTTTGCCAACACCCTTGCTCATATTAATTAGAATTTGATTCTGTTTAAGAGCGATAGCACATTTAGCTGAATACAGTTTGTGGTACTAGAAAAACTTAGATGGTCACACATTGAGAACTTCTATAAATGTGAACCAAATCTTGTTGTCTCCATGGGTATGTTGTGCACATAATTCTTTTGAACCTGCAGAAGGCATTAATAAACTAGCTGATTTTTTGGTTTCTATTGAACCGTTTATCAGCTTTTTCTTGTTCTTTCTTAGAAGTTCAGTATGCAGGTATCAATAATAAACACAAATGAATTTCTTCCCTTTTCAATTGTTTCCTAATCTCCGCTGATAAATGGTCAACGTTTCCCACGTCTTTTGACGAGACACTTGTGTTTATAAACAATATTCCAGGTTTCCCTCGGAGTTGAATTGGTCCGCAAATTTTCTTAAGGGGTTATCTTCCTTGACATCAGCGAGTCACCCCCCCCCCCCCCCCCCTCGTTTAATGTCGTGTTTACTCTCTGTTGTAACGCTGCACAGGATTGCGCCATTGTCTGTAAAGTCTACAACAAAACATTGTTTTTCTTTGTGACGGGATTTCCGCCCAGCACAGGAGAAAAACTCGGATTTTTGAGTTGCTCTAGAGTCAAGTTGTTGTTTTTCACATTTTAATTTTAAAGTTGACGCATTGTTGCGACGCTAAATCCTTTGGAAGCATTTATTCCGAGTTCAGTTAATTCTTTTCTTAATTACGCCCATAGTCTAGTTCAATGGGCTGTTCACATCTGATACGGGAAAAATAGATGGCTTACCTCACGTTGCTCAGGTTTTTATGCAAAGTTTCTCCTAACACCTCGCGGCATTTCAAGTATGTGTAAGTCAGTTTCACAATAGCACTTTTAAGATGTGTCTAGATATGTTTCTTTATCGCTACTAATTATATCAAAGTTTAAAACACACGTAGTCACACTGCACTCCTTACGATAAAAACACACAAAACATCGAAAATTGTCAAAGTATGAAACGTTCACATATCACTTCACACTGCGCATTAATCAAATAATCCAGGTAAACATCGATAAGAGATTTAAAGGAAAATTACTGAACTGAAAAAGAGAACACAAACACTGCAGGCCCGCTAAACTCGGATGAATAATAATACCCAATTGGTTAATTTAATTACGTGGCCTGTATGGGGTTCCCTTGGAGTACCCGTCTAAATATAGAAATAATTTGTATTTAAAAAACAAACACTGATTATAATATATAATCGATATTATTATTATATACTTCAGTGACAGTGTCAAACCTTCACCTTTCCAAAGCTTGTTTAAAGTCAGGTGAAATTCATCGCCGAGAAACTAAGAAACAAAACAGTTCATTGAACGACAGGAATAAAAATACACATTGTAACCATTTGTAGCGATGTACAAAAAAAATCGAGTGTCACCTAAGCTGAAAACCCAAAAGAATTGTCTTATCACCTTTTGTTCGCTGTCTGAGTATCTGTCGATTCGTCCGTTTGTAGACTTGTCATAATTTGACACCTTCTCCTGAACAAAATGACTATTTTTAACTTGGCGCAAACCATCCCTAGGAAAATGGGATTAACGTTTGTTAATTTGAATAACGTTTTCAAATTGAGAGTTTTGATTTATTCAAAATTTATAGGCAATTAATTAAATAAAAAAAGAAATTTTCTTAAAAGCCCATCAGTCAGAAAAACAGAAATGGCGATCAAATCATCTGTTATTGAAGCTTGCCCAATGTCGTCAAATTTAACGTAAAAGTATGTATTATTTTAATATCTTCTCAAAACAAATCGGCCAGAAAAGTTGTAACTTGTACGAAAGCATCCCCATTTAGTCGAGATTCAAGTTAGTTCCAATAACAATGCCAGGGGCAATACATTGGGGTACATAATTGCACGGCAAGATATAAATGCCTTAAACTTTAAACTCAATTTCTGCACCTGGGTAGCTTTTTTTCTTTGGAGAAACTAATTTTGTGAAGGGGCGAATTATACCCTCGTAAATTGTCTAGGTTGAGGAGACATTATATTTAACGGTGTTGACGGGGGGGGGGGGGGGGGGGGGGGGGGGGGGGTTGTTACAACATTGGGCAATACCGGATATACAAGTTCGTTGCCAAGTATTCGATGAATTTTACAACATTGCTTCTTCGTGTTTTTGTAATCAGCATGCGCCTTGTTGAAAATACTGGGGTTAGCCTGGATCCACTCTATCACATCGACTTCCTCGGCATCGGTGAGTTTTCGGGTGATGCGCTGGATGGTTCTGCAATTAGACAAAAGAAAACAAAATTCATAAACTGATTAAACATACTGTTAATTTATTTAAGTTAAAACAATTATAGTACAGTTGTCAATTTGTCAAAAATAATATCTACATACTGAGGATCAATTGATATCAATATTTACTCGATGTTACATATATACATGTAAAAATTAAAAAAAATATAAATATATAAATAAATAAAAATCTTAAGCAATGTAAAATGTACCTCTTTTTCATGGGTGCGGCAGTTCCTGGAGGGTCCATCGAGCTGGCATCCGAGTCTGCATCTTTGGGTATCTCGTCAGGTAGTGTCAGTGGGTCCTCCAGCTCATCAGGGTCGACAGGGTCAACAGGTTGAAATGGTCAGAGGGCCTTGGTGGCCCTTTTTGTATTCTCTCTGGGAGAATCTTCCATGGTGGGGATTCTTTTGGGGACTTTTTTCTTCTTTGGAGGCATTATGTAGCAAGTACTCTGTTGTTTCAAGGTGTCAGCAGGTAGTTGTGTTCTGATGTGTTCGAGTGCTGTATGATCATACAAGAGCTTTGTACATACGTAGAGACCGTGTCTGGTCGTACTTGACCATGTATAATTCGTTCTAAAAAGGTATTGGTCGTATGGCGATCGTATGAAACCGTATTGGTCGTATAAAACCGTGTGTACACTCGTGTGAATCGTACGGTGATCGTGTGACATTCGAGTGTTTATCCGGTTGTTGGATGTAGGACTTGGGAACGGTTTCACACGATTCCATACGATTTATATACGAAATTGACACAGTTTAGCTCACTCGTGGAATGGACTTTATGTGCAGTTGTATATACGGTCTCGTACGGTCTCACACGGTCTTGTACGATCGCTACTATGATCATACACGGACATGGCATCCGTGCCAGTTTTTTAAAAGTTTAAAAAATCATACACGGCTTTCACGGATACACTCGAATGGCCCGAGTGTAAGTAGGATAAGGCCAAGGTTGGTTCGGTTGTATGTACGGTTTACACGGGTGGCCAACCGTATTAGCCGTGTGTTCTGTGTGAGACAGGCTTAAGCTATTTCCTTTTCAGTATTGTGAGGTAAGAACTGTTCAAATTATCAACAAATCTTACAGATCAGGTATGAAGATAACGATTTCCATTGCATGTAAGAGTTTTCAAAAAATAATTCTTAAATTTTGTGCATTTAATATGTGCCAAATGTTTTTTTCTTTTATAAGATAACGCATAAGACCTATACCAATAAAGTTCAAAGTATGAAAATATTTTTTAAAGAAAATCAGTTCTAATACAGTTGAACTTGAGGTCTAAGTTTGACTTTTAAACATAAGTTGCTAAAGAGAAAACAAAGAATGAATTAAATTCAGTGAGTTTCCTTATATTATGATTAATATGAAGCTGTTATCGTTTTGAAAATAAGAAATATTAAAATTGCAGGAAATACAGAAACCCTGTGCATATCGCTATCCTTGCACAGAATCAAATTTGTCTGAATTATTTATAATATGAACCGAGTATTCTTCAAAATATAAAATAAAGAATTCAAAATAACTTTCGTTTTGATAGCTTCGTACCAACGCAGTTTTTTAACTATCACTTTAAAAAAATCCGATATTCACGATTCAAGAAATATTGTGAAAAGAGAATTATAAAGAGCGCTCTAAAAAGGAAAGCGATTATACTTTTCAAATCAACCGATGCATTATATGATCCTAATTATGACAGATTATTTTCTACACTAATTTTCAAAAATTATTGACAAGTAGACGGTATTGCCTTTCAATAAAAAAAAATCAAATAACCTGCCAGTGGCACACATCGCACACCTGAGCAACAATTGCCGATAATTCGCGGGAATGTTAAGACTTCCCGATTGATTTCACAGCGATGTGTAGAAGGTCACTTGTCTGTACTTCATAGAATATGACGTCGTAATCAAATTAAACGTCACGATCTGCATCTCAGGGATTTTATCTTAACGTTAAAAGTGAATTTTGTTGAAACAGTAATAAAACCGCTTCTTTTTCCTTTATACAGATGCCGTCGATACTAGATGACACTATATGATACTAGAGAAACAAAACTAATTAATATCAAAATATTAATTATTAAAATAATCGGCAGCTGTAAAGCTTAGGTTGAATTAAATGACTGTTTATAAATCAATGGTTTAAGAATATCCCTGCTACGTGTAAACAATTGAATGAAGAGATTTTACACAGGGTGAAAAACAATCTTTAATCTACCTTTAAGTAACCTTTAAGCTGAGCGTATAGTTCCTTAATGTCCAAACTTATTTAAGTCACCTTTAAGCCATCTTTAAGCCACCTTAAATGGCATTTACACCCCCTTTAAGTTGTCTTTACACCATCTTTAAGTTCCTTTTAAGTCAAGTTTGATCAAGCTGAACAGATTCGTCTTAAAACATATATTAAATGCAAAAGCTCTGTTATAGGGATGGGAGGGGTGATCCAAGTGATAATATAATTTCCAAGGAGGGGGAGGGGTGTTCCAGACGGTTTTACTTGTCGCTTCATTAAACACAGATTGCTTTCATCAACACCGCTCCAATGGCCACATATTGCCGTTATAAAGTTCTTTATAATTTTTTTTTTTTTTCAAAATTATTGTAGGGGTGAGCGCAGTCTCTGTATCTAAATCTGCGAATAAAATTATATTAAAGTATGTTTGTTTCCTATTATAAATTAATCAGTCAAATCTCTCAATCTCTCTCTCTCTCTCTCTCTCTCTCTTTCAGTTCATCCGGTTATTAAACAATTTTTTTTTAAAAATGAACCAATAATGCATGATTTAATTTAATAATCGGTATAAGATATGTATTTTTTCAGTTTTAATTATTTCTAAGTCTAATTTCTAGATCTGGTAGATATATAATAAAGATGAAAAGACTCTCAACTGCCTTTGTTATATCGGGCAGGATATTACTGTTTTGTTTGTCTAGACATAGTTTTGCTCGTTTGTGTATATCTAATTAAAGTCTATTGTTTGTCCAACTTAAGAAAACCCATGGAAATAACACAGAATATACAAGATCTACACAACAGGTGTGTCGTGTGCCCAGGTGCTGGTCAGGGTTTCTTAGGCGTTGGAATCTTAGTATGTACGTGTATACGATAAGTCTAGTAAATGAAAGTTTATTTACATTTGTAATTCATTTTCAAAGTATCATTTCCTAACTCTGGGTTTTAAAAATCTTACGTCTACAATTTAAAGATACATGTATGTAAGAGTAAAATCTAGAGTATATTTAATTATTGTACCGGTGATCATAAATGGGGGTTAATCATTTAAACATATGTATAAGGATTAATGTGTCACATACCCAGCCTAGCACATCATACAATTGTATGTACAAGTATATGTATACATCATTTGCAATTGCAACATGCAGTACATACGACACCGGTAATTGATAATATTGTTTGTTATAGAATTAATAGTTTAAAATTCATGTATACAATTAAATATATAAACACATATCATTTCATTCGTTATTGCATTTCATTTGTTATTCTAGATCTGTAGTAAATGTATAATAATCAATATTATTAAACTTATACATACGTGAACGGAGCCGTGATCATGAAAACCGGGAAATTGCGTCGAACTAATACCCTAATAGTTTCAATGCATTTAATGAAAGAAATAGTTTCATCTTCATTTAGCTATAGATCTACTCTGTTTAAATTTATTAACTAAGTACTAAGTAAGCCTAACGGTTTCTATTTAGGTATAATATATTTTTTTTTCACTGAAGACCAAGTTCCGTATTTCATTCTAAATACATGCATGCATGTAATTTATTAAATAGATATAACTGATTGTTACAAACTGAATGGAAATCAAAATCTTATCAAGTAAAAAATACACTCGAAACATTGATTAAACAGCCTCTGATTTATAGGATATAAAAACCAAGGAAAAGATATAAGTTGCCGTGGTCAACGGAGGGTCCCGGGTTCAATATTCGTCTTGGGCTTTGTAATAATTTTTTTTTTCATTTTTTTTTTCTAGAACAAAAACCATTTTTAACACATTTTCTATCTTAAAGTTAATTCATTTTGTTGGTAAAAATTAAGCTCAATATTGAATTAAAAGATTTTTCAATGGCTTAAAGGTGGCTTAAAGGTAGCTTATAGGTTTAAAAAGTTTAGACAACTTGTTTTGAACTGAGTGTAATTAGAAGTAACATACGCCCGGTTGTGCATTTAGAAAAATAGCACGCGTTATTTATCATCTATCATCAACGCTTAATAAATGGCGCATAGATGAGCATGGAACACGAGACTACATCTTAGGAAACCAGATTTTATATAGTAAACATGGTTACGGAGCTCACCGACACAAAGCATCACTTTTTTAGGCCAACCAGCATAGTTGATTATCTATAGTAAAATAAGTCAACCACACATTATTGTATCAATATATTGTATTTATTATATTATATTATTATTGTATATTACTCTATTGTATCATATTACAGAGCAAAATACAGTATTGTATCGTGTTATATTAACAATTATATATTATATCGTATGATACAATATTTATCATAAATCTATCATACTATACAAAACCATATCATATCATACAATGCAGTATTGAATAAAATAATATATGATAACAGATGATATGATATGATATGATATGACATTGTGTATCATCACACGATATAATATTATTTTGTAAAAGATAATAAGATACAATATTATATTGTATTTGATTTGATAATGTATCATATAAAATTGCATTATATGCATCTATAGTAATATGTAAGATATTGTTTAAAATGTAAAAATTATGTACCATATAAATGCTATTTTATGATATGATATGATACAGTATTATTTCATACGATTTATTCATGAGACTGTTCAAATGATGCAATATTATAGGAATAGTAATAAAAGAGATACCATATATCAACAATCGCATCCACCAAACAAGTTTGATTGAGGTAGGAGAAGTTTTCTTAGTATCTATCCGAAACCTATTGCTGTGATTCATCATCCAAGCCTGCCGAGTGCATTAGCATTTCAAGATGCATCATTCGTCCGATTTTGGTAAAGATAAAACCAACAAGTTTTAATTTTGTGCGAAATAATTTGACATTTTTTGTTTTAGCATTGCAAAATGAACAACGTCCACCTTTTAATGGGCTACGTCTTGTTGCTAATGCAGGTAATTTATGCAACAGTGATATTAAATTGTTATTCATTAGCATCATAACTTATTGTTTACACTTTCATGACCACTTTTACAATAGCTATCTCAAGGAATATCAAGATACTGTCAAGAAGCCGTCGACAGCGCTGAATCTGTAAGGTCATGCCCAACGTCAAAAGAGGAATGGGAAATTGCTGCCTGGAAGAAAAATTGCAGCAAAATAGCATCACAGCAAAACTGTTCAAGTGCTGAAAAATTCCAATACCACTGTGTGTTAAACGGTTACAGAAATGAAACTTTGGAAGTTTGCGCCCCTTCAAGAATAATTTTTGGTATCTCATTTATATACTTTAAGTCATTTTGCTCATTTTTTGTATATTTTTTTCCAAGTATGCAATTCTATAGTAATGCATGTTTTGATTAATTTAAGCTTACGGTTTTTAGGACATTGTGTAGAGTTTAATCTACAAGGAGGAGTAATTCAGGAACAGTATTCATCTCCCTGCAACGACACATTTCCCAGATGTGACAAACACTATAGTTCATCGACTGCCTACAAATGTAACGTAACAATTTATATTACAGCAAAATACATTCCGTATCATGATCGCATGCTGATAGACAAGACCCCAGAATCATGAAGCGATCTTAAACTAAAATCAAAAATTGTACCTTGTCTAAATGTCTTTTGAATGAAAATACTGGCACATTTTAAACGCAATATATCTTGATATAATTAAGGAATAAGGAATCATTCTTTGAGTATTATGAGGTGATAATTTCGGTCGGGGTGTGGTCAAATCCAATAAAGCCTGAAGGGCTTTATAATAGATTTGACCACGATCCGACCGAAATAATCACCTCATAATATTCAAAGAATGATTTCTTATTACTTGTATTTATATTATTTCCAATTTGTACACTATGTATATTTACGCGGCAAGCCAATACCGTTTCCCGGTTATGCTATACGACACGCCGGTTTTGTGTCTTTCATGTTTTATGAAGTTATTGGGTTTTAGGGTTCAAAATTGATTCGTAATGTTATCACAGACAAAGACAGTTGAAAATAAAAAATATTGTTGTTTAAATTAAAAATTTCAATATTCATATTATGATAAACAAAATTTTTATGACTGACTGAATTTTTGGCTTAAGTCTGAAATTGCCTCATGTTTTTGAGGTAAGTTACATGTACATTTGTTTAATTGTCTGTATCTTAAATTAATTTTTTGGACGAATAACGAAGTTTGTTGTTAATTCTATTAAGAAAGGAATTTTTCTTTTGATCGACGTTTCAAAGGAAAAATTTACCGGAAAACTTTTACTCTCTCAAACTGCTCTTACATCTTATAAACCAGCAAACTGAGTTTGATTTGGGGTATCATGTTGTTTTGTAAAAAGGTTTCAAAAATTCTCTGTTAGTCCTAGGGGTCAAGTAAAAAACCGTCTTCATCGAACTTTTCCTACATTTTCAACAGTAGACAAATCATCTCGTGGAATATGTTTAAGGATATCCTATAGATGCGAAATAAGGTTTCGGAATTTTCAATTTTGTTCTGGGGGTCATATAATGGCTGAAAAATGACGATTTTTTACAAAAAAACTGGTTTTCAAAAACGTCATTTTTTTGCACTAGCCAAATGGTCTTCTAGAATATGATTGGGGGTGTCATATTGAAGTGTGATCAGGTTCCAGAATTTTTTTTTTATTAAGGGGATCAGTGGGCAACAAAAAATGACGGGTTATTTTTGCAAAAAAGTGTGGTTCCAAGAACTCCTCTTACAACTTTTGGAGTAGCTACGTCATCTCTTGGGATATAATTGGAGCTGTCCTATAGATGTGCAATAAGGTTTTAAAAATTTAAATTTCATCCAGGGAGTCAAATAGTAGCAGAAAATTGACGTTTATCCAAAAAAAAACATAGATCCAAGAGCTCCTCTTATGATTTAATGGATAGACACATCATATTTTGGTATATGATAGGGACTGTTCTATTGATGCGCAGAAAGGTTTTAAAAATTTAAATTTCATCCAGGGAGTCAAAAAGTAGCATGAAATTGACATTTATCACTTCAAAAAAACATAGATCCTAGAACTCATATCCCAAGATATGATTTAATTAATACACACATCATATCTTGGGATATGATAGGAACTGTTCCATAGATGTGCATTACGGTTTTGAAAAATTAAATTTAACCCTGATGCCCATTACATACATACCTTTGTATGCCCTTTAAGGATCAATAATATGTATGGTTAAGGGGTGGGGATCTCAACCATTTTCGAGATATTCGTGCACTTCCTGTTCGGGGGGGGGGGGGGGGGGGGGTCCATGACCACAACCGCGGCCCATGACCTACATACCGTTTGATGCTTCTTGACACAAGGAACCAGAATATATATGGTTTAAGGGTGGGGATCTCAACTGTTTTGAAGATATTAAGGGACTTTTTGTTTGAGGGGGTCAGGATCACCCACAGGGCCCATGACCTACGTAACAGTTGATGCCCCTTGACATCAAAAACAAGAATATATATGGTTTAGGGATCATGATTAAAACAGTTTCTGAGATATATGGTAATTTCAAATTCCTGGGGGGTGGGGATGACCCAAGGGGTCAAATCTAATAAACCCTATATATTGCCAGTAACAGTCAATATATGGTTTTGAAAACCCTATATTATTATCTTTGTCCGTTTTCAAGCTACCATTTACAATATAGTCTAAGATTCTTCGTACAAGGTTCAATGTTAGACCCCCCCCCCCCTTCCCCCGAAAAGTGGTTGTCTAACCCAAAATGAGAAAAATCAAACCAGGGTGCACAACTAACTAAATATGCAGGCCTATCATATCCTAGAGTTTTGTACAATTCTGTTCACCCATCTCTGAGAAACAAGTTCAGAGCGGGAAAGAAGAAGACGAAGAATAATAATTCATGTATTAAGAACCGTACAAAAACAATAAGTGTCCAAATTTCATTCAGGAGACTTAATAATAAAGATTAAATAGAGATAGGATCATCAAACATCAATAATTTAAAAATAATTGACAATTTCTGATTCTAAGGGGGTCAGGATGACTCCTTAGGGTCATGACTTACATGCCATAATGATCTGATGTGCCATGACCTAAGGAGGAATAATATTTTTGGATTAAGGTGGGGATCTCAATGGTTTTTATAACATTTGATAATTTCAGGAAGAGCACTTGGGATCATGACCTAAATACCATCTGAAATGCCTTGAACAAAGAAACCATAGAATAACATAATATGTACATGATATATGATTCAATTTAAGAACCCAGATATAGATCAATCATCTATGTTTTAGAATACTTCCTATGTATATATATACATGTATTAGTTTGTGTTTTGTTCTATACTACTCATATTAATGACTGTAGTATGGCTTAGTCTTATTTTGAATTACATTAAAAAATTGTCAATATATGACATATATATATATGGAACCCCCACCCCCAAACAAACTCAAATATAAACTGCCCCCCCCCCCCTCCCTTAATTGTCGAATGATCTATTAAAATCAAAATATAATTTGGGTGTCTAAAAGCTTTTATAAACTGGTAAAAAATGTTATTCTTCAAAACAAAAATTACACTGGTATACCGTAATTGACAGATGATCTATTGAGATATGATCAGAGGTCATATTTCTACCTTGGGATCAATAACTAGTATTCATTGACAAGTTAAAATTAATAACAATAAATGATTCAAATTATAAATGTTTATACTCGATCCACATTCACCCCCCCCCACCCCCCACCCCCAGTCTTACCTCGTTCTAATGATTCAGTTTTCTTTATACTTCTTACATGTGTACAGTAGCAAATTTTAAATCATTTCTTGATTGCTTTTTCTCTCCTGATGCACAATAACATTTTGGAAATTGCTTAATTCAATTTTTAAGATTTATAAACAAAATGTAATATGCATGTGTATTCGCCTATTTGGGGCAATTCTCCTAAACAAAGCAGTGTCTTCATTAGGCTAGGAATTACCCACATGGATCAAACACTACATATGAATAAGATAAAATACTTTATTATTTCTAGTTCTAGAATGTCAGAGTGTCTCCAAGGGGGCATAACCTATATACTTTTTTTTTTTTTTTTTTTTTTTTTTTTCAGTGTTCTGTTTAATTTATATGTGAACATTTACATTTTCAAGTGTCTTTTTTTCTTTTCTTTTTTTTTTTGATAATTTATTTGCAAGAACAAACAAAGTATACAATAACTTCAAGCACAGAATTCTAATAAGCTATCTACAAGACAGCACATTGTCTTAAATAAGATACTATGATTATTATTTTTGTCATCTAATTAAATATTGCTTATGAAAAAAATACTTTAAAGAGTATTTAGAGTTGCATAGATTCCACAGATAATGTTTCAGTGTATTACACATATATATACAATTAGCATAGATTCATAAAGCAAGTAAAAAAAATGGTGTACAAATAAGGCTAAATTAGCAATGTATAGAGATTTAAATAAATGTACAAGTAGTATCTTGCCTAACCCGGTAGACAACATTATCAATCACATAGTCTCTGGGTGTAGAGATACATAGGCAGACTCTATGTATCCATGGTATATAACAGTTTACTATATTACACTGTAGTTGTCTATATAATTATGATATAAAAATCATGGACAAAAAGAGTTTGCTGTCCTTATAAGGAGGTTCTACCTTGTTTTACAGTCCATATCCTCCCTTTTATGACAGCTCTACTGGAAGACAGGTCTCTTCTCAGTAGTTTTAGGATAATAGAATATTTTACACTATGATAATAAGACATATCACATCATCTTTGACAGATTTTCAAAAAACTTGCACTCAGCATTTGCATTTAAAAAACGTAAAACTGAGGCATAAAAACAAGTGGATTTTTTAACATGATTATATATGATACATTCAGTTTCATTCATAGAATCCAATTTACAAAGCATTTTTTGTTTATAAATTCTATAAGCTACATAAGTGATAAGTAAATTTAGAGATTTAGTTGTATCGCTTTTTTCATAGAAGAAACCAATAACAATATGTTTCCATTGTATTTTGAATGACAATAAACTACTAACAGTATTCCATATGTTTTTAACATTGTTACATTCAAAAAGCAAATGTTTTATATTTTCTATTTGTTTACAGTGTACACATTGATTTGATATATCTTTTTTCCATTTACTCACATATACATTATTACATAATATATTATTTAAAAGATTGTAACTGAATTCAGCTACATGTTTATCTTTTATATCTTTAATCTTGCATTCATAAATATTTTTCCAACTCTTCTCATCGTATATTTTAAATTCTTTACGCAGTATTAATTGAAACTTTTTTTCAATGAGATTTTTATAGAAAAAATTACTAGATTTACCAGTCAAGTTGTAATATCCCAGAGGGAAGTTGAAACTTATTACGCTTTGTATGTTGATAAAGTTTACATTGCTGAATGAGTAAAGTCTTCGAATTGATTTAGTTATTTGAAAAAGAATTTTGTATTCACATAACCAGTTAGATTTATTAATAATATTTGCATAATGTTCTAATCGTCTGAAGTTACCCTCGTCGTCAAACAAGTCTTTAATGTATAGTATTCCTGATTTAATACAGTTTTCGAAGAAAACAGAGTTTCCCTTATATACTAAGTTACAATTATTCCATATTGGTTGTTGTAAAATATCATCAGGTGATCTTTTTTCAAAGTGCAGTTCACGTTTACATTCATTAAAACAACAAAATATTTCTTTGTAGAATAGGGGTAATTTTATGCTATCCAAGGTCTCTGTTTTAGTAGTGGAGCACTTTAAAAGAAAGTGTATATCGATATTAAGTTTTTTACACTGGTTACTAAGAATATCAAATAGAATGCCTTTTGAGTAAAGTAATCTTGGAATCCACGCTGCTTTTAATGATTTTAACTTGCAATCTATGTCTACTATAGAAAATCCACCTTTTGCTATGTCTCCAATTAAAGTATTTCGTTTGATTCTTTCCGTTTTTTCCCAAATGAAGTTAAAAATCAATCTCTGTATTCTTTTAATAAAATTGCTATCAGGAAGACAAAGTATTGACGAAGTATATACAAGTTTTGAAATAGCTAGAGTCCGAATAATACATGCTTTTCCAAAGAGTGTTAATTTTCTTCGTTTCCAGGATTCAAATAGTTTTTCCATGTCATGATAAATTCTCATCCAATTTTTATTATAGCATTCTTCCTTATCATGGCCTACATAAATACCTAAACATTTAATTGCTTTATTTGTTACTTTGATTCCATGAAGCTCTTCAAATTCGTTTTTCATATCTCCTAATAATATGCATTCAGTTTTATTAGTATTAATTTTTGACCCAGCACATTCACAGAATGCTTTAATAATATCTAAAGTATTCTTCATTGAGATTTCGTCGTTCAAAGCCACTGTTAAATCATCTGCATGTTGTATACATTTAATTTCATAGTTATTTATTTTAATGCCATTTATGTTTTGATGATTTTTAATTTTAGTCGCCAATATTTCTGCAACAAAAAGAAATAAGAGAGCTGATAAAGGACATCCTTGTCTTATTCCTCTTGTCATTGAACATGATTTTGAAAGCCAGCCGTTGTTTTTCATTTTAAAAATAGGATTTGTATACAAAATGTTTGCCCATGTAATAAAACTTTTTCCGATATTAAACTTTTTTAAAGTTTTAAAAAGAAAATTCCATTCAACCGAATCAAATGCTTTTTCAAAATCTAAAAATAACAGAATCCCCCCACGTTTTCTGATTCGCAAAATTCAAATATATCTAATATAAGCCGGGCATTTTCTCCAATGTATCTTCCTTTTATATATGCAGTTTGGTTATCATTGATTATGTCTTTTAGGATCTTCTGTAGTCTTTTTGCAAAAACAAAAGCTATGATTTTGTAATCAGTATTTGTTAGACTAATTGGACGATAATTTTTTAAAGAATTCTTTTCTCCTTTCTTAAACACTAACGATATTACTGATTGCCGCTGTGTGTATGTCATCATTTTATTTTCATATATATCTTTAAGAGCATCTTTAAGAGCATCGTAGAAATAAGGGCCAATTACATTCCAAAAACATTGATAGAATTCACTTGGTAATCCATCAAGTCCAGGCGATTTATCGTGTTTCATACTATTGACAGCTTCTGTACATTCCTCGAACGTCGGAAATTTATCTAGCATACGTTTATTATCCTCACTTATTACTGGTACATTGATTTCAGATAAGTAATCATCAATTATTTTATTATCAATGTTTTTACTTGCGTATAAGCTCTGGTAAAATTTAAACATTTCCCCCATAATTGAATTGGTATTATGACTTTTTTCATTGTTTGAAGTAAAAAGTTCCGTTATTACGTTTGATAATTGATGTTGCTTTTCTAAATTTAGAAAATATGATGTGTTTTTTTCGCCATTTTCTACCCACTTTGCTTTAGATCTAATATGTGCACCTTTTGATTGTTTATCATAAATAGAATCTAATTCTGCTTCTAACTGTTTAAGCTTTTTATAATCGAATTCCTCAGTTTTACTAGTTTCTATATTTTCAATTTCTTTCTCAATTTCCTTTTTCCGTTTCTTAATTGATCTCTGTTGATATTTCGAAAAATTAAAAGAAAATTCTTTTATCTTACGTTTAATACATTCCCATTTGTCGACTTGGTTCAAGGAGTTATCTAAATTATCAATGATTTTATGAATCTCCTTGTTATATTTATCGTTTTCTATATTTGACACATTTAACTTCCAGTAGCCTGGGCCTCTTTTTTCACATGATAAGTTCAGGTGAAATTTTAAAAACCTATGGTCAGACATGCGATTTCCTTTAGAATGAGTGCCAGGAATTTTCCTGATTATTAATCCACCAAATTTACGATATATATTTTCATTTAATAGTACATAATCTATCCTTCTTTTAGGACAAGGCCAGTCAGAAGCTTTTGTGTTTTCTGTACCAGCTTTATCCAGCCCTGTCCCCCATTTGTCGTTGAATGTTGACTCGGCAAACAATGTGTTTTTCTTAACAGACCTGAGCTTTTCCCTGAACCTCTCAACTTGGACACATTTATTTTCTATAATTTCGGTCATAACATTTTCACACGATTCAGTCCACTGCTCATTTATCCGCACTTTGTCTCCGATGCGTTTGGCGGAGAGAGCGTCTTTAGCCTCTTGGATGGACTAGGCAGCCTCTAGGTCCTCGCATCGTAATGATTTTGCATATTGGAATGCATGCTCTGCGGACTCCGAAGATGTTGAGCTCACATGGGTAAAAATTTGACAAAATGTTATTTTCACCATTGAAGGCTATAACACTTTCCTGAATTTGATAGGAGGAGCACCTTGAGTCACCTGGTTTGTGGCCGGGTGTTTTGCAGACTTTACAACGGGGTTCGGTTTTGCAAAAATTTCTTGTGTGTCCGGTGTCCCAGCACTGAGTACAGGTGAGATTCCGCTGAGGTTTGGACTGACCGTAGTGAAATAACATGCAGCGTATGCCAGCGCAATAGTTAACACGAGGCAGAACTTTGCCGTTTTCAAGGGGTTCTAAGTACATGAATCTATTTCCATTAAGTACGCTAGTCATTTTGTTTGTTACCGGGTGTCTTATTTTTTCATACAATATCTTGCTTTTCAACTTTGCTCCTAACTTATCAAGTAGCTCGACGACGGCCGATTCATCGACAGACAAAGGTAGTCCGCATAGACGAACTTTCAGAGTATTTACAGTGGGGTCATGATTTCCTGACCTATATACAATTTTACGCACAATGACACAAAGAGCAAGAATAAATTATATTCTTTAAGGATGAGGATCTCAGAAGTTAACAAAATATAGTGTATCATCATTTCCTATTTCATGAAGGGGGGGGGGGGGGGGGGGGTAAAGACAACATCTGGGGGTCATTAATGTACTTTACACCATTTGATGCATCATTATGACATAAGAAGATATTTTGTATTTTCCAGTTTCGTGGGGTCAGAACAGTCCCATAAGGTCATGACCTACATTGCATTTGATGTATTATAATACATTAAGAAAGAAATACTCCATCCTTCCTATTATTACGCAGATAAAAATGATAAGTGTCAACACTTAATTACATGTAATACACAAATTTGATACAGAATTGTTTATACAGGGTCAATATATGGGGTCAACTCAATAGTGCAAGTCTGACAAATGAAAAAAAATAACTTTTGCAATTAAAATGACGGAAACTTTACAAATACGATAGGATATGTAACGATGATAAGCTTATTTAAATACTAAAAGATGATGATACAGTTTGCTGTCAAAGGGAGATCACATTTAGAAAGTGAAAGTAGAACTTATGTATGCTGGCATCTCCTTATATTGTGCTACTGCTACTACATGTATTATGCCTACCTATATTGGTCAACATCATAATGATAATCCAATTAAAACACAATAATGAATTCCTTTAGCTGATCTTAACTAATCCTTTTCTGCATATGAAAAACACATACAATGATACATGTATGTATAGACGTGAACCAATCTAATCGAAGAGCTGGGTAAAACTAGTACCCGCTAATGAGACCTGCAGACCTGTGTTGTGTATGTAACTTCAGACAAAGATCAGTTATTTGTAACATGCATGTATTTTTATGACCTATTATTCAAATCCACTTGCACTTTTTTATTAGGTAAATAACAACTTTAAGGTGGTGCAGGACACCTGCATATTGTGATGTATACTTCCTATTGAGATAAACAATAAAGTATATTAAATATTAATTAAATATTTACCCCCCAAATAATGTTACCTAAAATTGAAGCGCAATGGGTTAGAGCGTTTACATGTCTGTAAGAGCATTGGGGTCCAAGGTGTATTTTTGGTAATTTTACTATTGATATAAATGAATTTTCGTGGGGGGAGGGGGGTCTGGACCCATCACTCCCACCCCTTCTCTAAATCTGTGCACACGATGATGTACATGTAGGCACACAAAAACAAATCTAAAACCGGCAACCGCACAGGGAGGGGGGGGGGGGGGCATAATTTAATTTTTAATTTTGTTTGTAATAATTATATAGACCATTATACTTTCTATGACATGAAATGTTT
Organism: Magallana gigas; assembly: GCF_963853765.1. NCBI lineage: Eukaryota > Metazoa > Mollusca > Bivalvia > Ostreida > Ostreidae > Magallana > Magallana gigas. The sequence continues at coordinate 51,399,389 of NC_088853.1, read as the reverse complement.
AGATTATTGATTAACTGAAAAATTCACTGCAAACAGTTCAACCCCAAATGGCACATAAAGTGCTGCTCATGTGCATTATCATATGGGAAGGGATCTCATCCTTCAGTTATGAAAATTATAATTTTTAAATGTATTAAAAGCTTGCATGTGACCTTCATTTTTAATTAAACTGGTACAAAACAGTGTTATTAAGGGGCAAACACTTGGTGCGGGTATTACTGTCTAATGACAGCATCTAGTTATAATTATTTCTGGAACTGGAATAGCCAACCTCGTTGTAAATGTTGATCATTGATCCATAGCAGACAAAATCGCGAGAAGACGTTTAATTTATTTTTATTTCGTGAATTAAATAATGTGTTTTGTTTATTTTTGAAGGTTCAACTTTCAATTTATTTTATGTTTATTAAGTTGTATTTCGTTCGTTGACAATTAAATAGACACAACTTTACATTTTGTTGACAGTGTTTATTTTGGAAATTCCCGTTCTATTAATAGTGTTAGATCAGAACAGTTGTGAAAAGTAGATCCGGCAAATTTTATTGATGCAGATATCAAAGAAATTGTTCACCCAATCAGAAGCGCCAACATCTCATCAAACGAATAAATATTAAATGTAATGTACATTTTGTAAATTAACTATTTCCGATAGCAATGTTTGATAACTAGTTCAATAAGAAAATTAGTTGTTCATTTCAAACTTTAATTTTAATGTTTTAGAATGCTATGATAATTCTCTAATGATATTGCATACACTGCATATTTGATATTAGTCTATGATTCTGGTCATGTGGTATTAAACAGTTTTATGACAGAAATCCTTATTTTCTAAAAAGTCTAAATTTCCGGTATTTCAATACAGATTTACAATTTACCTTGCCAAATAATCATTTTCCCTAATTTTTGGCATTAATGCACAGGGAATCGATTTATATTATTATATTCCAAACTGGCTATTATAAGTCATATTTTATTTAAACATTAATAATTATTTCATAAATCAAACATTTGTAGTGTGTGAAATTCGGTTCAAAACAGAAATGACATGAATGCAAGTGTTTATGTATTTAAAATTAAATACAACAAATGTATTAAAATTGATATATACCCAATTATGAATGGCATTTCATGTATTTCTATTATCATTGTTAACACAGATCCTAATTGTTATCAGCTTGTGTCCTTGAGTGGGATTATTTATTCTAAAACAACTATGAAATATCATGAAACATCAACCACTGACGAATCACACTCTAGGTAAGATCAAAATTATCCTTACAAATTTGAATACCGTAAACTATTTTTTCTGATACTGATGAACCTATTTAAATATAGATATAACATTGTCTTTTTTCTTTACTTCAAGGATATTTTCGATTATTTTTTGTTTTTATTTCAGAGAATTTCAAATAATTGTCGGGATTACTGCGGGGTTTTCCTTTGCAGTTTGTATCTGTGCTTGTATCATACGTGTCATCAGATATAAGACCAAAGCTCATAGGGAAGCGCCTATAAATGAAATGGGGGGATCTATTTGTGTGAGCTTGGTCGAATCCAATAAAGCCCGGGGTCTTTCTGATTGATTTGATTATGCTCCAACCGATATTATCACATCATAATATTAAAAGAATTACTTTTCATTACATATATAATTTTTATCAATTGTAAGATTATATATTCGAATATTTACATACTGCTAAATCCTTTTTATTCGTGATAGTCAATGTTCGAGTGTAGCCAAAATTTTTCTGGTTCTTTGGGACGTAATTTCGTTGGTATAAAGTTCTATTTCCTACATAAATATTAAACATATGCTTGTACTTTTGTTCATGGGGATGTATGTTATTTTCGAAAGCCACGAACACTGGTTTCTCACAAATGATTATGAATCCACATTATTTATGTGATTTTCATTTCTTTTACTTTTTCAAACCCTGATTGTGCCCCAACAATACCTTATTTGAATTTATTGGACGGTATGATACAAAATCCATTCATAATGTTATCTCAGACAAAAGCACTGAAAAATGGGAGTATTATGATATAATATTCTTTAAATATCCAAACATTATGAGACAGTGAAAAAGAAAGCTGATTGCTGCTATATTTTTCGTCAGATTCGACTATTTGAGATAACATTAAATTCAGTAAATATCATAAATACTTCACGATACAACCGAAGAAATCTTCAGTCTCTGACAAGCATTGATAAGAGGTCACATTCACGCAATACTTATATTTGCATAGAAACTAAACATACCAATTAATCACAGAGATGTTTTTAATTAGAGGTGTAATTCATCAATGCCAGAGGTTACAGAAAAAAATCAACAATTTATTTTTTTATCTCCATTTGAAGAGTTCAATAGATTTTTTTTCTAAATCAGTTAAATCCCGTCCCTTATTAGTCAGAGGTAAAGGTCGTATATATGAAGATGACCTCCTATCGAAACCTGTCAGACGAAAAGGAAAAGGGGACTGCTTCAATCAAACTTCAATCAAATTAAATAAAATATCATTTCATTTCTAAAAGTTTTACTTTTTAGCTTATCTGGACTGATGTGAATTTACCTGATCAAAGTGTGTTCGTTACAAGTATCTGTTGTCGTTATTTTCGTTGTTGTCACTAAATTTTACATTTGCATCTTCTTCTCCATAATCAATTGCTTAATTTTAATCAAATTTATGTCAAAGTGCCAGGAAAAGGCCCTAAAATAACTCCAAAGTTTATAACATATAACGGCTGTAAACAACGCCTTCAAAATAATTCTGAAAATATTAACAGATGACTATGCTACGCGCATTGATGAAGTTTCCCGGACCATTTTTCCTTTCATTCGTCGATCAATAGAAATATTATTAAATTTATTTCTTAAATAAACCATGAATTTTCTTGTCTACATTCAAAATCTGAACAAAAACATGGCCTGGGGTTTGCATTCATAACAGATACTTGTAAGCTCTTTATCTCGCTCATAACTTAACGACTTACACTTAAATTTTTGGTTGACTAATAGAAATGCCTTACTAATGTATTGTGAAAATGAAAAAAAAACCGGAATAATACACATTTTTCCTAAATTCGTGATCACTTTACTTAACAAAGTTTTGCCAGAATACTTATTTTTGTTTAATCTGCGTGCTTAAAAGAAAGAAAATTAAACTGTGAAAAATACAACTTGCAATATTAGTTTATAATATATATACTGAAATAAATAAAACAGAATGCGACCGTCCATATTAAATAATAGCCTTTCAGCCATGTCGGCTCTTCAGACATTTATACAAAATTGTGCATTACTGTCTTAAGAGCCAACATGGCCGATATATATATATATATATATATATATATATATATATATATATATATATATATATATTATTTATTGTCAATACGAATATCATTTATTTGATACTGATATATCATTTATCTAATGGGTAATGGGTATAAAAATTCGATTTTTTTTTTAAATCATGGAAATCACTAAATGGAATATAAATGTCCCGTACGAGTAGTCTTCCTTTTTTACATATATCATATATATCTTCCTGTATGTATATGATACATTCTATATTTTATTGTGTTTTTATTGCGTATACTCTGTTTTATACTGTTTACAATTTTTTATCGTTTTTATATTTTAATGATGTATATATGTCCTGAACATTTTTTCTCGATTTTTGTCAACCCTGTAATTAGTAACATTTTTATATAATAGTCTATAAGAAGATGAAACTGTCTTCAAATCCGAGCAGCTATTGTACTTTTCTATTGCAAAGGCAGACAATAATACAGTTTTTTCCCTGGTTCAATGCTATGCATACTGAACTGATATCTTCAAAATGTAGCAGCGATATCTTAAGCCTTAGTCACAACTGGTTGCACGTGCTTCTACGGATGGTCTACGGGTGGATTTTAATTAAAATCTTGCGAGACACGCAAGTACATCTTACAATTTTGCAAAATACGCACGGTGGCTGTTGGACTTGCCAAACAATCAACACGGTTTCCTTGCGAGATCTGAAAATGTACGTTGCACTTGCGCTTCACTCAAGGAACCCGTAAAATAAGCATACGATTTGACTTGCACGAATGACGTAAGGGATCTCACGTGTCCTTTGCGTTACACGTACGTTAAATGGAAGTCGCCTGTGCTCACCATTAACATATCAATGAAACGTACAGTACACGTACGTCATACTTACGTCATGCGTATACCAAATGCTCGTGGTGCGTGCGAATCGTCCATAAACAAGTTAGATATAAAAAATGTTTATTAAAAACATCCCCATAAGGTTAAAAGAATTGACAGTTTTACCATTTATCAAAATTCAATCAAAGCTTCTATGAATCCTACTTAAGGAAGTTGTTGAAGGACTTGGGCACACAGATTTAATGAAACTCTCAGAAAGCTGTTATGCTAGTAATTTTCGTGAGCATGATAATTTTGTTTATTAACAAATACTAACTCCGTTTTAAGAATATTGAATATCTCTTATGACCATTAAAAATTTTAAAATTTGTTTTCATAATGATATTAAAATCTGAATACCTTAAAATAATTTGTAGGCTTTGATTTTCAAAATGATTGAAGTGTAAATTGTGTGACTCTTTTAATATTAACATTTGTAAAAGCAAAGTTCACTGTAATTCTTTGTGGATTTTTACTTTTAATAAAACGTTTCGTCAAAGTTTTTACGAAGATATTGTAAAGTTAGAGAAATAATTAACAAAAATGCAACAGCTGTCAAAGATATGACATTGTGCAGGAAAATTATCATTTGATAATTAATTCGTTGAAATTAGATTTTTTCGCAAAATTTCTTTAAGATTTCAGAGATTTTTTTATATCTTTGTTGGTAGTAGATACGAAAGATGAATTATGTGTTCAAAACACTCTTTATTTGTGTCGTCTAGGGTAGCTAGTCTATTCACGAAAGCAGCAAATACAGAATAATAGTCTTCTTTCTCTTCGAGTTCTTTGGACGTTTTAATACCCACCTGCTTACGGTAGATTTATTTCAGTACATGTCTAAAGAAAAAGAAGTACAAGTGACCTACGACGTGAATGTTATTACTTTCATTTGCACGGCAAACGCACGTTTTTTGCATGATTATCATAAGATACAAGTACGGTTCCTACGGTCATCGCACGTTGCAAGTGATAGCCCGTCTCCAAACAAAATTGTACGTGGCATCTACGACTGGCACGTCAAACGTCATTTTGTCTTATGTTGCACTTTAAATCACCTCAACACAATTTTTCATGCTACGATCAGCCACGGGAGCAACGATTGGCAAAACTCGTAGCACACGCACGTTCACCAAACACATTCGGCCAGTTGTGACTGAGGCTTAAGCAATTTTCTATAAAAACTCAAAATCCCAGTACGGGTTTCTCGGAAGGAAATATGGATGCAAAATTTCATCAAATAAGATTATTACAACAATTAAAAAAACAAACATGCATTTTGAAGTGTTTTATTCTGTTTAGGGTTTTTTTTATTTCTATTTTGTTTGGGTTATTTTAGGATCGTATTTGAATTTTGTCAATTTTGATTCTTTTTTTTTTAGTTCAATTGTATTGCATAATTTTTTTTCACTTTTCTCGGGTTTTCACATGCTTTGTATTTTCTTTGACTTATGCTTTTGTTTTATTTTTACTGTAGAGCTTTAATTTTAAGCAGTTTTGTTGTAGATTGAAACCATGTTAAATGTTCATTTTACATGTAACAATAAATAATCAATAAAATAAAAATCAAATAAAGTGTTTTGATTTACTTAAGTAATGAAATCACTTGTACCACTTCATCGTAAACATTAAATAGCTCTTGCATGTTGGTCTGTCAATCAGTTATAACTAGCAACAAGTTATATTTTTGCATATTTTTTTACTACATGTATGTACATCAAATTACTTCAAATTCCAAATCTTTTCTCTGTGCCTTTTTTCCGTTTTCATAATCATTTCTCTTGAGAGTCTGCGTTACCGTATTACTCGAAGTAGTATTTTTAATATGCGTTCAGTTTCTCCTTCTTTTCAGCACAAATGAAAAAGATATCTTTTAAACATTACTTCTTCACAATATATAACCACTTTTGTCCCGTCCTAGAGTAAAACCGCTTCATAAGAAAATATGAAATTTACAAATTTAGTACAGGGATTTATAGTCCTTCTTTTGAGTAGTCAAATTCTATACAATGCCAGTAAAAGTGAAAAATATTTTTAAACATCATATAAATTTACAATATAGAACATTTTAACTCCGCCCTAGAGTCAAAACACCTACTACAGGGGACATAAAGTTTATCATTTTGGTACAGGATTTCCTATGACGCTTCCGTTTAACGTTGCCTCGCTCGCGACATCATTGGAAAATGGTGACGTTAATGGAACGGTTGGCAACGTCATAATGCTCCAATGAAGATGATTGCAGTATAAGACTGACCCTTCTCTTAAAATTTGTTCCAGAAATTTTGGCAATTTGCATTTTTAATGTCTTTAAATGTAGTAGGACAAACTGAAGTTACTAAACTCCCGGTTTTGTAGAATGTATACATTTGTAGATGATAACCTCGACACCATATTGTTTCCTAGTCAGCAATGGTAAAATGCGTTACCTAATCGCTCGGTAGTGTGTTGATCGTACAGAATTAGTAAAAGTAACTAAATTAATGTTAATGTACATCAGTATGTTACATAAAAGAAATAGCCAAGTCGTCTTATTTGGAAATTTGAGTCTGACATAATCATGAATATTTAGTGCGGCCCGTGATTTCTCTCAGGTCGCTGAAGGTTTCGACAAATCGATAAACTGGATAGGACTGGATTGTGTATATAAATTTTAGTCCTGTCATTTTTAAAAGAGCCGTGATTTACATTTTCTTCTTCAGAAATAGAAGCATCATACTTATTGGATATGTTTATATATATTTTTACTTTTTTAAGTCAGATCTAGAAAATTATCGTATTTAAATACATGAACTAGTATATATTCTAGGAAAAACAAGTTGTCGGTCGTTGAAATGAATGTGAGGGACATAAATAACTGCGTGCGATAGTGGGAAATTATGTTGTTTGTCTCTATAGGTTTTAGACTTAATTGACCGAGTATTTATCGCGATGTTTCATGCAATGTGCGATCCTCGTACCGTACTCAAATGCAACTGAATGCAACATTAATGAATAACTTCTCTGATCAGCAGCTACTTTTCACAATAACTTTACCGGCTGTGTATGTACCATAGCTGTTTGTACTTGTTTCTCTTCCGGTATCAATTCGTGAAATTTGTCAAAGAAATCTGATATTAATGAATTGTGAACAAAACGACAAGATTTGATATCATTATTCCCATATCAACAATTTGCTCTATTAATATAAAGACGTTTTCATTAATGGTCGGCGCCATGGGATAGACTAAATGGTCAGCGGGTTTGGTGCGATACATACACTGAGCACAAGTAAGTCATAAATTCATGTTCTAATTTTTAAGAACAGACAATTTGATTTTAATTGACTTTAATTCCTTTCTTTCATGGGTTGAAATTATTTCTGCTTTTAACGGAAATCAGTGTGGAAATGTTTAGAACTTACCATTTATTTTATAATAAAAATAGCGTGCTTAAGGATGACGTTTACTCAGAACGAAAAAAAAATCCACTGATGATAAAGAAACACCATATATTATATAAATAGTGCCTGTTTGGGGGGGTAACAGTTGAAATTGACACCCCGAGAAAACCATTGTCAACCGACGCGAAGCGGAGGTTGACAATGGTTTTCGAGGGGTGTCAATTTCAACTGTTATCCTCCCAAACAGGCACTATTTATTTTGTTATACTGAATGTCTTTTTTAAAATTTTTAAGAAAATTTTACTGCTTTTATATAGGAATAACGTGAATTCTACAGCGAACCGTACGCGCATAGTTTTCGCGCATGTAACATTTTTTAATGTTACCCGTTGCCAAGTGCGTTGCTAACGCTGAGGGTAATAGTAAATATTAATAACTGCGTCTTAACCAATCAGATTTCAGTATTTAACATGAAAGTATAACAATGTATGTTATAGACCTTTAATTGTAGTGTTATTTTTCACTTTCAAAAAAGTAGGTACGAGGATCGCATATTGCATGAAACATCGCGATAAATACTCGGTCAATGACCTACTTTTTGAGTTAATGACCATTTAATATTTTTGAAAAAATCAAGAAAAATCCAATAACGTTTTACACTGCGATTGAAATTTTCATATTTGTAAAAGTATTATAAACTAGAGCAGAGCTTGTGGCAAAGCCACGAGTAGGTCTTCCGTTGTTGCTGCGAGTTGAAAATATATGTGATATGGTGTCAAACGATTATAATTACTAAACTTTCAGTTATGCTTTTGTTATAAAAACGTGTTGTGATTGAAAGCCTGCATATAAAACGTGTTTTGAAAAAGAAAATAAGAAAATGTTTTAGGAAAACTATTTGTCGCACACAGTTTATGTAATCGTAACAAACATTATTTAAAAAATGAGATATTTAAAGGCGAGTTAAATTTTCAGAGGGTAGCAAGCATTGTAATAAACAGTATGTACTCATGTGTCATGTCAGGAATTGTGGGGTTTTTTTTTTTAAACCGAACCTGTTTACAAAACACGTAACCTTTTCTCTAAGATAACTTCTTTATTTAAATATTTGTAAATTTTTGAAGACAATGTGCAATTTAGAATTGTTGCGTGCTGACAAAATTTACAGACCCTGAAACGTACTACTACAACAAAAAAAAGCGTGCGACTTACGTGCGAAAAACGTTTCGTATTAACCGTTTAGCGTTTCGTGTGAATCGTGAAGCGTTTCGTGTAAACCGTTTAGCGTTTCGGACAAAGCGTGCAGAATTTCGGACAATGCGTTTAAATCGTTTCGAGCAAAGCGTGCGAGAACCATGTGAAACGTTTATCAGATTTCATTCGGAACTCTCTAACAATTTGTTTCAAAATAGAGCCCGTGTTTTACATTACATGTACTTTAAACTGTTTGTGATTGGCAAAACTCTCTTGTAGGTATTTTCATGAAAAAAAAAATCTAGAAGAAATGATATACTTATCTTTTAACAAAATTGAATTTATTTTTAACAAACAAAAGAAAGGTATATGTATTTTTTTTTTGGTTTAAACAATATTTTATTATGTAAAAAAATATATGTATTAAAAGACGACTAGTTACAGAGTACATGTTATATAACGTTTTTATACGATGTTTCAGTACTGGTACAGTTTTACCGGTAACGAATATTTGCCAGTATCGAATAATTTTTAGATAAATTATTGGTGGAAGACAAAGTTGAGGTTTTAAAAAATTCTAGCTAGGTGATTATAACACAGAAATAAATATTATATCAGTGCGTGAAGTTGTTTGCCATTTGCACGATTATTTACCGAATTGTTTACAAATTAAAAATGTGCCCCAGATATGAGCTGCCGGATGTTCAAAGCAGAAAAAACGAAAGTGTGAAAACAATTAAGCCTAACTATGAAAATAAGTTTGTTATTGATCCCTATTTAGTGAATAATTAGTAAATATAATTCATTTAAAAAGATAATACATCATATCAAATAATAATGGAGCTTTGAATGAAATTACGACTTCAAATAGAACCACGTGTAGTTTTCCTAGTTACTGTTCATTGCGACAGAAGTATTATTTGGCTGCAAAAATTGATAGATATACGGGAAAAACAAAGGAAAATGGCAACTACTTATCATCAATTACTATTATAAAGTGTTTTAATGAAAATTCAATATTATAAAGTAACGGAAATGAAAACTGTTCAAGTCCAGTTTCAATTTGACAGGAAAACGGTATGATAAAAATAACGATCATATAATTTGTTTAAATGACATATTCCCACAATCGTTTTTCCTTGTTCATTTATAAGTCCATTAACATGTACCTCTAGTATATTTTTGAAATAAATTCGCCTCAAAATATTCGGTCAGAAGTGATAAAGGGCGCTTAATTCGATACTGGGAAACGAATTCGAAACTAGGAAACTGGAGGGGGTGTTGAAATTACTGTCTCCGTAATTCATCCTTTATATTTTCGGAAGTTTGATACAGTTTAGAAGGACAAAGAAACGCGATTTAAACAAAAAATAAAAACATTTGGAATTTTGATAATAATAGTTGCATGCACGAGAAACCGCATACTGATTCGTTACCGGTAAAATGACTGTACAATATTAAAATTCGCTATACATAAAAAATACTAAATACAGTTAGCAAAACATGATTTCTGTTGGAACAAGCCTTAATCAACTTTAACTTACACGAGCATGTTTTGATAAGCATGTATCTTTTTTAATTTATTTACATCGATAACTCTTATTGAGACCACTCGCGGCACACAGAACCTCGGACATCGGGTGAGACCTGCACCTGGCTGAACCTGTCAATCAAACTCTGTGTATTTGTTTTCATTGGATGGTTAAGCGTCTCTTTTTTTGTCAATAGCCAATGGAAAAATTAATGACTTCAAGGTAATTGGAATCAGTATCTGATGAAGCACACAATTAAAATGATAGAAAATTTATTAATTATTTGAACAAAATTAAATGTAAACATAGAAAGAAAACATACTGATCATTTCTATGAATTGCGGGAAGAAAGTTCTTTGGAATCCCGATTATAGATATTTTTACAAGTAATTATTTTAATTACTTAAACCACTGTTAACGGAAAACAAGACGTAATTAACACACAGGGATTTGCCTACAATGTACACAGTCATGCAATTAATTATTAAGGGAATCTTTACGAATGGAACTTAATTCAAATAGATCATGATAATCTATATACACTGTACGCCGTTATACATGTAAGGAGCGCCGGTAATAAATACAAAGATGGGGTCAAAAATTTAAATCAATTTTATATCTTGTTCTTTTCAATACAATGTTAAATTACTTTGAAAAAAATCCGAAATAGTAATTACAACTTTCTTTTTTGTTTAATCATTTGAATTTTTTCTAAGGTACATGGATATGTACAGAACATATTTATTTACGCGAATGATACGACATAGGAAAAAAATTATCGGATGTTTGTATAACATTGTTTTCTAACGAATGTGACTAATTTAATTTTAAATATTTTTCAACATTATCAATGTAAATAATATCAGATTTATTTCCTGTTTGTATTTTTACATCGTATTCTCTGAAACCAATAAAAATACTAATGTTAGAAGAAAAATCAAATCCCGCCGAATACTGAAAAACCGATTTCAGTTTGTAATCATACGGATTTTTATTTTTGGTATTGACTATTGAGTTACGGTAACATTTTTTCTGGATGATTTTTTTATTTTTATTTTATGTAGTAAAAGCACCATTCCAACTGTTACTCAATTACATAACAATTGATGACCCGGGGCTATAAATGTTCTGAGCTGTGTGCGCTGAAGCGACACAAGATTCTCGGTCGCACGTGGCGATTGAATTAACACAGACTGACCGAATAAACAAACGGGTGGGAAAGTGAAACAAAATGTTACACATAAGAAGAAGCCACCAAAAATGATTTTTCGACAGATCTTGATATCGTTTCGCCCCCCCCCAAAAAAAAGTGCAGCGCGAGCTCCTGTCAGCGGGGCGGGAGGAGGGGGGGGGGCAGCAATGAGTTCGCTTCCATAATGAAACGAACATGTAGAAAAACTACAGAAGTGATTAATATGTGACCGAAAGAATCTAATCTAAAGTTGTTTAAAACTCATGTAAATATTCTTTTAAATAATCATCGAATGCCTCAACTCAGGACATTCTTTTATCGTGCTAGCCCCTACCGCAAACATGTAACATGGAACTTTGATTATAATTTGATTTGATTTTTAAACTACCTTGTACGCTATCGTATACACCAATGCTTAATCAACTGTACAAGTAAAATAAATTTATCTTTTCATCTTAAACCAAAATAATAGTTGAAAACATAATAAAATATAGTTGTGTCCGTGCAAAATGCCAAAATATGAAACATGAACGCGTGATAAGGTACACGATCACGAACCGACCGCGGATCACTTGTCCAATCGTGCCGGATCTCCTCAGCCATGGGCGATGGATGATCATCATTTAAATGTTTAATATTTAGGGGGGAGGGGGGGGGGTTGTTGTTGATTTAAAACTTTATTTGTACAGTTTATAAAATATTTTATATAAACAAACCAACCATTAATTTATGTCTGACGATGTTTCCGATTTGGAGTAATATCGTTCATTAATATTCATTTACACTCAAATTTAATTAAATAAATACAAAATGGACAAACTTTTATAACATAAAATTAAAACAGTTCTTGTATTTACGACTATATTAACTCAAACACGTTCATATGCATGGAAGTGTGCGTCTCGGTGTGCGAATCTTGTGTATAAATAACCGCTATGTAGTGCAGCCGTGGCTGAGATCCTCGGCCGTGGGCGAACGATAGATTACGTAAAGGTACAACGCACAGACCCACACAGCTCAGAACCCAGTAAGCCTTGAAAATTGCAGTATAATGACCTTACACTATCAAATAGAAGTTATTTATTTTAAACTTAAAACCCACAATTTATCTATATCTATTATTGCTTTAGATTGAGAATGACATTGCTTTTATTAATTAACTGAACGATTTCTTAATTGACACCCAATCGTTTAATCCATAAAAAAACATGTGTAATCAAAACGAAAACAATTCTTGGGTTTGCGGATAAATAAACTCATATATGAGAGACGCAACTCTCGTGTATTAGATAACCCCTGACCGCTAGGTAGTCCAGCCGCGACCATGGTGACCGATTTTCTCGGCCGCAGGCGAGGGAGAGCTTACGTAATGGTACACACCAGCTCTGATTCAAGGTAGATTTTAAATGTATGGAGTTAATAACTAAAATGTAATGCATAGATTTTTTTTTAATTCCATATTTTGTGGTTTACTAGAAAAGAAAAACAACGATTTGTTTTCCAAATCCCGTTTTTAAGGGTTGAGCATTATAAGAACTTAACAACAATGACTTAAACTCCTAAAAAAAAAGCACGTATATTCTAAAAAAAAAATTCTTATGAATTAATCCCGTTTGTATAAACCAGCATACTTTCTGCGGTGACTTTATGCCAGTTGTACGCGCAAAGACTTTCGTTAACTTGTCAAATGAAAACAGGTACATGTTAACTTGTAAAGCTTTTTACACTCATACTACACAAATCACATACAAAATAACATTGTAACGACCTTTATGAGATCCCAACAAACAACTTTTCCAGCGACAGCCATATCAAAATCCTAACCGTTTTTGAGTTATTAAGCAAAATTGTTTAGGGGCCATTGGCCCTTAATTTAAGGGGCCAGCTCTTTTTTATTGGTGTCAAATGAAAGCCCTCTATATTTTGCACAACTTTTATTCTACATGTCTTAACAAAATATTTTTCGTTTAAAAGATATAAAGGAAAATATGTCTAAATTTTCGCACTTTTTTGAATCCTGTTTTTTGACCCCCTACCTTTTCCTAAATAAAAAACGTAATCTAAAAACAAAAACCGATGTGCACAACTACAATGTCTCTGTTATTCAAATTCGTTGGATTCCCATTCCCTGCTATCATAGTCTCGGAGCCTTTGTCTGGAAACAAAAGGCCCTAAAAAATTTTAAAAGGGGAATAACTCTTTAACGAAAAGGGAATTCTAAATTTTATGAATTGCTTAAGATAGTGTTTTGTAAAGTACATTAGCCCTGAAAATTTGAGCAAAAAATGTTCAGAAATAAGCAAGATATGAAGCCTCAAAGTTCGCGTCTAGGAAGAAAAAAAAAAAAAAGAAAAATAATCTTTCCCGCACAATAATAGAAAGGTCTTCCGTTGGAAACGGAAGACCTTAATAATAAAACACTTTAAAAAATAAAATACAGTTTATGAATGGTGGTGGCACTAAATAGGTACTCAGCGACTATTCTGAAAAATATTCCGGTCCGAATTTCCTCTATCAGTTTTCAAATCCCTACCCATTTTTATCCAAATCTACAAAAAATTGAATGATGATAATACAAAAACATTAATAGTATTGAAATACTTTTATAAGATTTATATGAGGTCAATGATCAAAATTTTGAGGCATGGTTCTTTTATCGTTTTTAAACATTTTTCAATATTTTTTTTGCTATTCGTGTCAAATGATTATTTTCATAAATAAGTGAGGTAAAACCAACAGAAATATGAAACATTATATGGACTAAAATATAAAGTCTTAACTTTTATTTTAAGAGTGCTAATAAAGTAAAAATATGAACGTTTTGTTTATAATTCATTTCATAAATACTTTTTTTGTTTAGATAAAATTTTACTCATTACATTGAACTTTATAACAATCCGAATTTGTGAACTCAAACCCTTAGTAAACAATACCCTTAACAGCGAATTACTAGCTGACTCGAAAAGGACACGCTTTGTACGCGTATATTGGGCAGAATGTACTGCAAATCAAACGGTTATAAAGAAAATATCTTGTGTTATGTATTGCAAAATCTAAAGAATATCATTAAACAAATCACTTATTTAAGAAATGAAAGATTTCACTGAAACAATGATACCTATAATATATCTCACACGAAATAAGTAAACAAAGGATCACAACCAAATTACAGATGTTCTATTTATCTCATACAATTTGATTTATAAAGCTTTATAAAGGTTTTGAGACAGTCCCTTATATGACCCGAATTGAATTTTTTCAAAGATAAATAGCTATGATGCAACGTTGTGTTATGCGGTTATTGTGACCTTGCGCAATACAATTAGTACGTCATTTCGGAGATAAATCTGTGTTAATGTAAAGTTTCACTTAAATAAACCTTTAAATAATTTTTCAGCTCTAAATACTTTTTCTTAGAGCTTACCACCTGATTAAATAGGAATACTGATCAGAAGACTTGTATAATCAAGTCTGTTGGCATACACAAAGTTTCAAATGCTCGTTAGTTTGAATAGTGATTTGATCTCGAGGAACGAGGAACAGTTGTTAATGTTTTATAAAACAAACAAGTACTAGCCTGATGATTCGAAATTGAAAATATTGAATAAAGATGCTTACTGGTGGTTGAATAAAATTTCAAGGAAACATTATTTCGGTAAGTTTTTGTATAAACACAACCAATTGCAAAGCGTTCTGTTTTCATCGCGTGTTCATAATGAAATTTTTGATAGCTAACGTGATTTCCAGTTTAATTATCTTCACTGTGGCGTCGGAAGCAAATTGAAAGTGTGTGTGTGGAGGGAGGGGGAGCTAAGCTTACTAGCTTACTAACCAAAAAAATGTCTTTGGTTACGGTTTTGTATAACTTTGCAAAAAAGGGGAAGGGCTAAGCCCCCCCCCCCCTCCCCCCCCCCCCCCCCCCCGCTGTTCCGACGCCTATGCTACAAAGTTATGTGTCTTCCTTCATATTTGTTAATAAAATCTTTGACAAAATTCATTTAATATCAATTTTTGCTAGTATATATATTGATGTTGAAAGTACTAGCAAATCTTCTAAAATAGGTCACTGAAGCGTTGAAGCTAGGGGCTGTGTCAAAAATAAGCATCACCCGTTTGATAAAGCAAAGGTTTATCACACGGGTAGTATACACCACACGTATGAGATAAATATTATTTGTGTCTGCTTGCCTTACCACCACCATCGATATAAAACATAACTCCTCTTTAGAGAATAGAAATGGTCATTTATTGAATGATGCAATAAATGACAATGAACAAAAGGCACAATAAAAAACATGTACAAAGTAAAATAAGTTACATGTATGTACATAAATATCAAAAGAAAGGAGACGGATCATAAAAAGTCAAGTTTGTGCCTGAGAGCAACAATAAGTTGTATCAAAAGACTAGAATACAATTTCGGCATAATCGACCTAAAAAAAATATCTAGCCAAAATTAAATGAGTCTCAAGAATAATGCATATCTGGAGAAAAAGGGGGCGTTAACCCCACCTTAACAAGGTAGGCGATATTTGATGAATACCTTGCCAACATCACAAATCAAATAGTGTCTATATTGTCAACGCCCCATAAAAAAAAAAAAATTAATAAATTGAATTTTCATAAGCGAATGACATTTAGAAAATATGACAAATAAAATGGTAACCATCAGCCCCTGTCTGAATGGTTATTTGAACACATAACATATATCTCAACAGTAAAACATCATTGTTAAATGAAAATAGTAACCAACAGCCCCTGTCTGATTGGATACACACAGAAATGTCAAATTACATTGAAAATAGTACTATCAGCCCCTGACTGAACAGCACACAGAAAAGAGTTTTAAAATTGTAATGCAGGAATACGGATATATTTCCTGAAAGCATTGGAGTTACATCTACCCATTGTTTGAATTTGCAGCTCTGAGAATCCTCTCGCGGCTGCAGTTGTTGCTGCTCCAATGCGAAAACTATGTGATTGGTAACGGTTAAGATCAAAATTGCAAAATGAAAGGGCAAGACGAAGTTGTTGTGTAAAGTATTGTTTAGAGATAGGCGTATTATCCATGAAAGAAAATAGGGGGTCAGATGGAGAAGCGTGTTTCCTACCTTTGAGATAATTATGCATTGATTGGTAAGGACAAAAACATGGGTTATTTTTGTTTTGATGTAGACGAAGGGTAGTATTGTTAGATTTTGCATGTTTAAAGTGGGGAATGTTAATATCCACATAACCATTTTGATGTTCATCTAAACCTGTAAAAACATTACCAAATAGAAGGACATTTGTGTAGGATTAAGTGTTTTGGTAATTTCCCCAATGCGAAGGAATGCACAGAAAGCTAAATTAAACATAGCTTAAAGAAGCAGTTTGGTAAAAAAGGAAGAGGTTGTGTGTTCCAAAGACTGCAAAAGTGAGCTTAAAATTTCTGGAGTGATTGGCAAGCGCGGATCAGCTGTTGGTTTGGATTTATGAAAACCTTTTAACATTTTCTATATTAAAAATGTTTGTGAAATATCCTGGTAATTTCCCAACTGAAAAATAAAACTGAGTGATGAGATAAAAGTACGAGTTGTTGATGCCGCTAATCCTTTGATGTAACAATGAGCTATAAAAGCTGTTAAATGTTTTAAAGAAGGGGGCAGTGGCTGCTCAGTCGGGCCAAAAAATTGAATCACAAAGATTTGATAATTTAGATATGTTGCCTTGTAAGCTGAAACTGTAGACTTGGAAAGGGAATTGCGAATGAGTACATCAACTGTCTTAGTCAGATCTTGACATGAGAGGCTGGAACCAGTGTAGGTGTTTTGTCCATATTTGGAAATCTGATGAGGAATTCTGGAACCTGCAACCGAGAAAGTAAATCAGCTGCTGTATTTGCAACTCCACGAATATGTTGTGCTTGAAAATGGATATTATGTGACAACGACAAAATCATTAGTCTTCGCATGAGTTGCATAAGCCTGGTATCTTTGGATGTGGTTTTATTGATAACATGAACAACTGCAGAGTTATCCGAATGAATAACAACGGTGGAATTAGCTAGACAAGACCCCCAAAGTTCAAATGCTATCACAATGGGTAAAAATTCACGAACTGAAATATGGCAAGATAACCACTCTTGTGAAAAATTTTCTGAGAACCATTTTGTTCCAAAAATACCCCCAAAACCTAGATTGCTTGCATCCGTAAATAAATGCAGGGAGGACGTTGAATGAACAATGTGTGATGGGAAGAAGGCTTTGCCATTAAAGCTTTCTTAGAAAACCTGCCAAGCTTTTAAATCTGCCTTTGCCTCCAAATTGAGGTTGCGATCATGATGAGGCTTTTTAAGACCTATTGTCAAGTTAATGAGTCTCCTTAAAAAAGTACGCCCAGGAGGCACTACACAACACGCATAATTTAACATTCCAATAAGGGACTGTAGTTCCTGTAATGTAACAGAATGTCTGTTTTGAAATTTTTTGATCTCTGATTGCAACTGAATAAGCTTATCATTGGGTAATCTAACTTGAAATTGCACAGTGTCTAACTCAAGTCCCCAAAAAGTCAAAATAGTAGTAGGGTACACAGTTTTCTCCGATTTAATTGGCAGACCTATATCCTTTGCTAAAACATAGAAAGCAAGCAAAGAACTGTAACACTCAGGGGAAGAAGGTGCGCCAATAAAAAGAAAATCATCTAACATGTGGACACAATGTTGTACCCCAAATTTTGTAGTTAGAATCCACTGAAGTGCTGTACTAAATTTCTCAAAGAGATTGCAGGAATAGCTTAAGCCAAATGGAAGTGTTTTGTCATAGTAATACTGATTATTTATCATGAAACCCAGAAGTTCAAAATCGCTAGGATGGATAGGGATTTGTTTATATGCGTTTTCAATATCTATCTTTGCTAATAGAGCCCCTTTTCCCACCTGTTTGATGATCTCAATTGCATTATGAATTGACTGATATTGGACTGTACAAAATTCCTTAGGAATGTGGTGATTAATTGAGGCCTTTTCTGGAAATGATAGATGGTGAATTAATCTAAATTCCCCAGGGGATTTTTTAGGAACTAGACCTAACGGGGATATCTGGATGTTCGGAAAGGGAGGCTTACAAAAAGGTCCAGCAATGCGCTGGTGCTTTAGTTCTTGATCAATTCTTTGTTGCAGAATATGTTCCTTGCCCTCGATAGAAGAGAGATTTCTAGATAACCTAAACTGGCGAGGTCCTTTGTATGGAATTTTGAAGCCAAACGTGAAACCTTGTATGAGAAAATTAGCTAATTCTGACTCATGTTTTTGTAAGTAGTGAGTTAAACCATAGATCCGTATTGGAGTTGAAATTGATTGATCCTTTGTTAGTTGTAGAGGATTTGTTTGAGTTGTTGGTAGAATTGTTTGAATGGTATTTTGAGGAACTTTTGAATTTAGGGCAGAATTTCCGCCAGTGTTTCCCAGCACAGAGCTGACAGACATGGGGGTGGGGGCAAGCATTGCCTTTTGGGCAGGTTCCATGGTTATTATAAGAGAAGCAGTATTTGTGTTTTGGTGGGGCACGAAAGGGCTGTTTCTTTGTTTTTAATTCGAAATCTAGACCTAACACCACTGCTTCTTGGTACAGTTCCACATTTTTTAGATGCCATGGACAGGCTGCAGGGTCTCGTTGCCTCCAACGTCGAAATTTTTCATCATAGAGAAGGGCTGCATGATCCCCGCAAGTATCAGCAATTTTTTGAATAGTCTGTGCATAAAGCATTAAATTGCCAATTTCAGTTGGGGTTTTTTCTGCCACAATTGCAACATAGATGTGGAAAGCTTCAGTCCATTTAACCATGGACTTAATGGGGTCCTTATCATTTGACTTAACAAAAAGGAGCTGTCCTTCTTTATCGATTGACTTGTAATTGTCTGACTGAGGGATGGTAAAGTCTGTTGGCAACAGAGATGAAAATTTCACGTACTCCCCAGCATGAATTTTAGATCGGATCTTATCATCGACCCCCAATGTTAAGAGAGTAGCAGTTGAGGAAGGGGTCAAGGCAGGTAGATTTGGGGTGGCAGATAATGAGGAACACAGTGTACCTGTGGCTGTTATTTCTTGTAATAGAGTTGGACTTGCTTTTGCAGATGTTGACTGATCTGTCGTTGGCACCACCGGGGGTGGGTCTGAAGAGGCAATTGTCTGAGGCACTGGAATTTCTGCAGTTGACAGTTTTTCTTCAATGACCCGTCTACATGTCGTTTCGATAATTGGAGTTATCGAGCTCATGCACGCTCTTACTAAGTCCTCCACGGCTTGATTCGTAGATGTAGAGGGCTGAATGTCTGTCGAGGGGGAGTGCACCTTCCTTCTCCTTTTGGGTCTGGTGGCCATTTCTATGTATAACAATAAATAAATGGAGTAAAATAAGTTATTTGTATGAGCTACATCTTCCTAAATAGGAAGGTATTTAAAGTAATAATATGCTTTGAGCTAGTGTTATGCTTAGAGCTATTCATATGGTTAAAGATATTCATATGCTTAGAGCTATGCCTTTGCTTAAAAGTACTCATATGCTTATAGCTAGTAATATGTGCAAACATTCAGTATGCCAATGGCCATGAAAATCACACATGTGATCAATGCTTAGAGCTAAAATATGCTTAAAGCTATGACATGCTTAAAGCTGCAGAACATCATTATTCTATGAGTAGAATAATTACCAAATATTGTTAACCTGGGTACAGAAACATGTATGCTTATAGCCAAGGAATGTTTGTCATATAATCAGCAATGTAGTTTTGAGACATGACCAGTGAGACAATGAACTCCGAAACAAACATTTTATATACCCCATAGTTAACGAATAGTTGGTTATAATATATATCTGTTAAAATTGAATTGACTTGTTTGATACCTGTTTGGGTGTTTAAACAATATCACTGGCAATGTAACAACAATGACCCGCAGCAGCACTGCCACATATCACTGTGTAAAACAATGAACTGACGCTCAATGAATGAACTGGCAAGTTTTCAGGATGCTCAAGAATCTTTATCTTCGATAAACAGTAGAAAATTCCTTTACAGACAGCAAGTTTTCTCCATGACTTGAGTTCAGGAAAAAGTGCGCATGCGCAGTCACAATGTATGCAACTTGCCAGATTAATATCACTAAATGGGGAAAAATCCCCACATTACCAACTGGCAACATACATAAACCATTTATTGTACATAAATTGTTTATATAAAGCTAGGTCGTGTATATATAAGCAGAACTGTGATATAAAAAACAACAGTGATAAATCATTAAATGTATAAAGCGAAAATTTTCCACTGAGTGACCTACACTGAGTTCAGCCAAGCGTCTTCATGATAATCTCCGCCTACGGAGGAGAAGGTCAACATCATCATGCTCTTGAGGCTTGCAGTTTAAGATTCAATTGCTAACCGTAATTTCAAAGAATGTTTTTGAGAAGTTGTTATAAAATGAACAAAAAACAAACAAACAAACAAACCGCTGTACATTTTTAAAAGTATCTTAATATTATCTACCCTATTGACAAAGACTGAAAAATCTGAGCATTGATGAGAATTCCTCTAGGATAGGATATGTGTAACCAATACTTTTTTGGAAATATTAACTAACAGCTCTCTGTATGTTTCTAAATACTCAAAATCTTATGAGCTACTAGTATTTATTCATCTTCTTTCTCTCTAACTTTCTGTTTCGGGAGTTGTTGTATCTCCGTTCAACATTTACAAAACTAACTTTCTAAAATCACGCTTAAGCTTACCCAATTTTTTTTATTTTAAATTGATATGATTTTATGATGTTAAACAATGGTGCATTTGTAGTATAATTTATGATAAATTGTGCCCCAAATCAGATCACTATTTAACGTCTATAAATAATCTCTCTCTCCTCTCTCTCTCTCTCTCTCTCTCTCTCTCTCTCTCTCTCTCTCTCTCTCTCTCTCTCTCTCCAAACGCAGATTTAAATACCTGAAGCGAAGGTTCCTGCTTTGCATATTCTTCTCGTGTTTAAGGGGGGGGGGGGGGTTATTAATAAAGATGTTTCTTTATAAATATAATCAATAGCAGAAAGATAAGATGTAGCCTGATGCAGCATGATCCCTTAAAACAGGTATGCAACAATCTATACTAGCATACGAGTAAACGAATGTCAATCATTTCTTAACATACAATCTGGGGCTTCAATTTAGTTGATTGACAGGTGTACACTGACTAGGTAAATTTGAAGGCGGTGCTTATTTTCTTGGTCTTTTTAAAACACTTTTAGGAATCAATGCTTGTCTTCACAAGGTTTTAGCATACCTATTAGTAAAATATCTTGCATTAAATTTGTGATTTTTTTACTAATTGTTTCTTAGATAGGTACATACGAGAACGCGCAGAAACCATGTCGTCACAAAAACTAATGACGTAATGGGCTAAGATTTAGGTGATTCCCCTAGTACATGTATACGTACCCATACACGTTTAAAATTTCAACCTCTATAATATGATTTATAGTTAAGTGTAGCTGTCAATTATATATTTTAATCGAGGGAGATAACTTTTGTTTCAGTCCAATACTTTTGTTCACCTGCAATTGATTGTTAAGTAGCGGCGGGTTTGGCTTGCTCAACTTGTTCGACAATTGACAGGGATACATACGTGGTTTGACATGGAACACCTGTCTTAAACTTCGTTGTAATTAGGTCCGCATGGATACTTAAAAATATGGAATCTGCGTGCTTGTAATGTATGTATATTCCTACCAATGATTACTACATAAAAGTAAGGGTACCTAGATTTTTCTTCTTGGGTTGGTCTTATGTCCATGTATATTCTGGCCCATGCATGAATGAGCAATGTGAATGTAACTTACAATTTTAGTATATTTTGTTTGCACAGCTTATTTGAAATCATATTTTAGATATCGATATTTGTTATTAAGAATGCAAGTTTTTAGGTCATTGCAATCAAATACTGTTTACAGGGAAATATTTGCCTCCGTTTTAATTTCGCTGCTTTCGCCCTCGTTGACAGCGGGCGTATTTAAGAATGGGCGATTTCCAATATCTCATATTATTTCCCTTTAAACAATACTGTGTCTGGGCGAATTAGTGACGGGGCGAGCTTTTGCAAGTGTGAAAAGGCGAAATTACATGGGGCGAAAATTACATATACAGAACTCATAATAATGTATATTTAGTCAGTGATGTCACATCTATGAAGAAAGCTTTATATGTATATTTTTTAATTGCCTTACATATCTATTAAACAAATCTTTTACAAGAGAACATTAAAAATAATACAAGAACGTTTAGTGTAAAGTAGGTAAAAAAAAACTAATAAAATTGAAATGCTATGAGAAATGTTGGGAGCATGGGAAAAAAGGTTGATATTTAAAGCAAATTTTATTGCGATTTTATAACAAAACGCATATGGTATCTTTGTTCAATCTTTTGTTGAGGGAGAAGAATTTGATATCCCGGAATATTTATCTGGTTGGTTGATTGCCGCGGTATTACCTGTGTGTACTTAGTTTAGAAAGTTAAATGCACCTTAAACGATAAACAAAAATGACGGGGAATTCTATAATGTAGTGTAAAAACCCAGACAACTTCTACGGAGATGATGTACGTTTTAGCATAATTTAAATATACGCCATTATCCCTCCGGTCAAATAGGTAATATTTAAGAGTGTTGTTTACTCAGGGTTTCAGTTCTCAAATTGCTATAAAGTTCAATGTAATGTGTAAAATTTGTTCTAAAAACATAAAGTATTTATGAAATGAATTATTATTGACAAAACATTCAATATTTTTACTTTATTATGGTATTAGGCTCAAACATAAATTGACATATAGCCAAACAGATGAAATTCGGACTAAATTTTGCAGATTTCTTTTTCTGCTAAACTTTTTTTTGGCAGTATTCTATTATCAAAGGTAGGATTTTATATTTAAGTATATGTAATTTTACATATTTTCCGTTGGTTTTATCTCACTTATTCATTAAAATAATCCTATGGCACGAATTATAAAAATATTTAAAAAGGCTAAAAAACGAGAAAAGACACCATATCTTAAAATTTTGATCATTGACCTCATATAAATTTTATGCCAACAGAATAAGGTTAATATAAGTAGTTCAATACCATAAAGGTTTTTGTATTATCATCATTCATTTTTTGTAAAATTGGATCCAAAATTGGTAGGGATTTGAAAACTGATAGAGGAAATTCGGACTGGAAAATTTTTTGAAATTGTTGCTGAAATCTAAATGCTGTGAACTTATTTGGTGCCTCTACCATTCATAAACTGTATCTTATTTTTAAAGTGTTTAATTATTTTTAATATTTTTATAATTAAAAAAAATCTCAATCGTAGTGTAAAATTTTTTGGTATTTTTCTTGATTTTTCAAAAAATATTTAATGGCCGTTAACTCAAAAAGTATGTCATTGACCTACTTTTCTGAAAGTGAAAAATAACACTACAAGCAAAGGTCTATAACACACAATAGATGATTTTTCATTATCATCAGTGGATTTGTTTTTCATTCTGAGTAAACTTCTTGATTAATTGTGAACAAATAAGATACCAAGTCGTACAGAGTCGTTTTGAAATGCAATAGGTAAGATACAAAAAAATTGAATATGGAATAAAGATCGGAAATTTACTAATAATTTAACGACAAAAGAAGATATCTTTAAAACTGATTAGCGCTGACAAAGTACATATATTTAAGCAATTGTCAATATTCTTCCATAAAAAGTTTGAAAGTCACACTAATGCGTTGTTTTTTAAAAAAAAACTTGTAGTTTTTTAAAGAAAAAATTCTGGTATTAGGTAAAAAAAAAGTTACGAAACGCAAACAATCTAAACGATCACGCACGGTAAAAAATGCAAACCAATTTTTCCTATACACGAACGATTCCGCACGATACACGAACGATCACCTACGTTACACAAACCTTTTAACACAATTGGTCTGTTAACAATAACGTTATCTGAACTTATTCACCGTGGTCTATCGTATTCGATATAGATATTATTATACCCATTAAAAGAAAAATTATTTCATTAAAAAACTTCTAGTAAACTATTGCTACACGTATTTTTGTTAATATTATACTAGTAAGATTATAAAGCATTATTTTTTTTCCTATGACGAGTTAAAAATATGCGACAGATTTTTAGAAGAAAAATATAACGCAATTGTCTATTATGAGGTCGCTACAGTAGGCAACAACTCAACATGTATGTTTTCCCGTCAATCTGACTCTTATCTAATCCAAGAATTACTTCAGGCCTCTCTCTCTCTTTCTCTCTTTCTCTCTCTCTCTCTCTCTTGTTTAAATAAATAAGATGTTATGTAACGTATAAATACATGTAGCCGTTTTCTAGAAAAAAGTAAAATATTAAAGGAATTTGGAATTTTATATCTGCAAAAACGCGTGATTATTTTCGATCTTCACAAGATGTGGACCGTCTATATTTAAACGAAAAGTAATACATATATCAGACAGGTACATTACAAATCATTCAGTGTGTTAACGCGTGTTATAACTATAACATAGCACTTCTTGTCTGTGACAGTACCGGTGCTCTGACCACGTGCCGTGACAAATCGAATCAGCAATATGTCATATCAGTGACGTATATATATATATATACTGTGAGTGACTGGTCATAATAATAATTATTATGCGCTATCTTACCCATATGAAGATAAAATAATGCATGATTCAGACAGGTATATTGAAATCCACAAGTACAGCACAATTGAAAGAAAATATCTCCCTGTGTTTAATCGCGTGTATTACTATTACATAACACATCTTGTCTGTGACAGTAGCCGTGCTCTGTCCACGTGCCGTGAAATATCGTATTAAATGTTTAAACAACTCTCTCTCTCTCTCTCTCTCTCTCTCTCTCTCTCTCTCTCTCTCATTAACACAGTAACACATTAATACATGTAGCTGTTTTCTGGAAAAAGTAAAATTTTAAAGGAATTTTATATTTGCAAAAAAAGCGTCATTATTTGAAGTGACAATACAATTCGTATGTATGGTGGCATGTATCCGCCACCACTTCTCAAATATTTATGTCAACTTGTCAAATCTTGTTGACTTGTCAGAAAATAACCATATTGACTAAAAATTGCATATTTTGTTGTCAAAGCGTGTTAGTGCAACTAACTGTCAGTAACTTATCACTATAATATCTGTCAAGTCGACATCATAATTATCTGACAAGCCGATATAAAGATCTGATTAGTTAACATAATTATATGACAAGTCATAGTCAGTCATTACCATTTAAATGGCGAATAACTCTGCTGGTTTATTCTTTCAGATTATCACTATGCACCCTCGCCGAAGCTTACAGGACGTTTTACGATGAAATCTTTGTTAAACGCCTATTCCCACTATGTACATGTACTCTGACATTTGGCACAATCTTCTTTGTAAGACCTGTGTGGGGAGCCATGCCTTAGAAGTGTCGACATTGTCGAGTTGTTCCATTCATTAAGAGAAGATCTACTCATATGTGTTATCTACATTCACCAAAAATTTGTGAACTTTTTTTTGAACAATGTGACAATATAATCTGTGCAACCTGTGTTACCTCCGGAGATCACGAACAACACATAAAAGTTGGCATCGGGGAAAAGATTACCACCATGAAAGAAGACTTCAAAAAAGATATACAGAAACTGGAAGAATTCTTTCTTCCTAAATATGAAGCCATTGTATTTAAAATCCCCGATCAAAAAGCTGCATTTAAGAAAAACTCACAAAAATTAAATTAATATTGCCACAAAAGGAGAAGAATGGCACAAAGAAATAGATGATATTATAAAGAAACTTAAATCCGACATTGATGGAATGGCATCTAGACAAAACACCGTCCTAAATAAAGGGGAAGATGACTATGCATGCATAATTTCTTAAATCAAACGAAGTACTTTTGGTCTGAAATGTAAATTGAACAATAATGAATTCCACGGTTTGTCTGCATACAAATTCAGAAATGCTGAATCTAGACGAATGCTGCACCCTAAATTTCCTTACCAACTTTTATCACTCACCAGATCAACAAAGAGCATATGAAATTAAGTCGGCCTTAGCCTATAAAGGAAGACTAAGAGACCCCATAATTAATAATTCCGTCGCACGTGAAATAGTTAATCTTCGATATTACACACTCCTTTATAGAAAAAATCATTTACCTCCTTTAACATGCACGCAAAGATCATTCAAAGTTACAATCTTTATCTGTTTTCATTTACCACATTCAACAGGAATTTTTGCAAACATCATAGGTAACCTATTTATGTATAAATAAGAATACATTTATTGTTACCCGTTATTTAAACATTGTTTGTGCAACCGGTACCTACTTGTCTTTAATATCTTTTCATAAATTTGAAATGTACATTGATAGTGATTTGCATGAAAGTACTATAATTCTTTGCATTGATTTATGTTACTTTTGATCATTAAAGAATACCATAGTACTGTTATTTCTTGAAACATTTCATACGAGAAAATAATATATAGGCCTGTACATACACATAATATTCTGGGTATTTTAATACATGTAATCTTTAAAATTAAAAAGGGTTCTGATTTTTGTAATTAAACGCAAAATTATATTCATAAAATCGAAAAAACCAAACTTTAATAGTTTTCTAGTGTTAGTTTCTTAGAAATTATCTAAACTTTCCCTTAAATCAAACAGTTCTTTTGAGCAAGTGGCTTGTCTAAATTAAAGGTAAATATATTGTATATATTTTTTATCATTGCATACAAATTGAGTAATGAAAATTTGTATGCACACACCGCTGCAGTTATGAGACTATATCTTTCAAATAATAATGATTCAATGCTTATATTTACATATTTTTAACTTCTTGCCTTGTGTGCAAATGTGATTTATACGTCAAAACTTCTGTTTTATCCTAAGGGTAAGTTCAAATTAATGGAAGAGCCACTGTAACAGCCACAAGCGTGAACTTTTGATTCTCGCTTGTGACGTAGCATTTTACAGCGTTCATCGTTTGTGACGGCAATGTAGTACCCTGTGTGTGTTACGGTCTTATAACTGCAGTGTGTTTTCACACACTTTACATGCAAAAAATATTTGGAATGTAAATATTTATCATTATTGTAAAATCCCTCTTGGTGTATGCATTTTTTTACAATAATTAATTTGTCTTGATTAAATATCTTCTGAGCATTCTTAATATTTTTAGAGTAATACGATTAGGATAAGACAAAGTGACTTCAATTTTTAATTAATTAAAAAGTTCATAGAACGTAATGGGGTAAAAACTTTATCAAAATTTTAAAAACAGTTTGAAGGAGACGAACTTTACAGCTAAACAAAACCAGGTTATTTATACATTAAATTTCGTTTCTAAAATAAATAGATCAATACATCTGATGAAGTTGCACAATAAAAAAATGACAAAGGTTTTAATAAAGCTATCTTGTTTAATATTTTAATATTTGATTTTATTTATGTTTAATATTTTTTTTATATATTATATTTTTACACTAATAACAACGTACAAATGCATGTGATACTAAACGCGTCTTTCCATTTATGAATTTTCATTTTTTTTTTAAGCATTTCACAAATCATTTAGTATGAATAGAAATAGATATTCATAACATAAAAGGCATATTTCTAGAGGTGAAATTTCTAAATGATCATATCTGGTATCGATGTGAATGTACGAAGCATGAAACATTCAATGATCCATCAGTCAGATTCGACAAGATAACAAACGTATCCAAAACGTATCCATGTTTACTCTTGCGGAGAGAGAAGGTAAATGTTGGTGTCAATGTTTTTCGGTAATGATTAGAGATCGACTGAATGCTTTAAAAACAGCACTTGGCATAAACGAACTTGTTTGACACACAAGTTGATATCAGTTTCAATATAAAATCAGTGTTCTCCTATTAAAGCATTATTAGGAGTGTTTATGATGTACACAATAATTCTGCACAAAATATGGCCTATCTTCTGCTACAGATAATGCCTGGTAAATAGATAACATTGACGCACATGGTTCAATTCAACCCCTAAATATATCCTTGTTTACCAAGATACTTGTAGCGAGAGAAGGTGAATGCATATGTCGGCAAGTTACAGTCGTGTATAAAATTATAGCAGTAGCAATCTCGAGTCTTGATTCTAATCCTTAATAATTTATAATTAAGATGTATAGTAAGATAAAACAAGAAATCAGTGGAAACAGAAAAAAATGTTTTAGATCTCAGGCATGTAACAATGTTTTAAGCGGCCGGGAGGGGGGGGGAGGGGTACCGCAACATTTATCATATTCCACTTTCGGGTCTTCAAAAATTATCACGTGTCTGAAACAAAAAGATTTAATACGTGGATCATAACGGTTGATCGTATAAGATAAACAGAATTTGGAAAAAAGAGTTAATAAAAGTAAATTGTAATAAAAGTAATGCCAAAACCATAGCCATTCTACCAACAAAATTTTTTTCCATAAGACTTTACAAGCAGTGATCATAAAAGAGAGTATCCCCTCCCTTGGTTAAGATAGTCTTAATCCCCTTTTTACCTATTTAGCTGGTTTAAAATGGTCCCACTGTTTTGTGCGAATGTGTGATATTTTCTCCCTTACGGCCGTTTTAAATTACACAAAACACA
The DNA here is from genome assembly GCF_963853765.1 of Magallana gigas. Lineage (NCBI taxonomy): Eukaryota > Metazoa > Mollusca > Bivalvia > Ostreida > Ostreidae > Magallana > Magallana gigas. The sequence continues at coordinate 51,370,213 of NC_088853.1, read as the reverse complement.
TTTTTGTTTACTAAGATGTGATTTTCACCGCACAGTCACCTGATTTAAAGCCCCCCAAAAAAGTTTGTGTTTTTAAAAGAAAAGTTCATAGTTTCATTCACACTTTTATCGCATGTTTTTGTTTCTTGTTTTTGTTCTTGTTTTTTTTTTTTGTTTTTTTTGTTTTTTTTTTTTTTGAACTATGTAAGAAATTTGGACTTTTGGGGGTAGAATTTGTATATAACGTGTATGCATCGTTTTTTTAAACGAGCGCGCAAAGTTCATCAGGACGTGGATACATAAAAAAATATTAAGAAATTAAGGTAAAACCTTGTAATTATTTTTTTTTTCAGTTTGATTGATCTTACGAAAAAAGTGAGATATTTTCCTGCAGTTTTATGCACATGTTAATTCAAACGGTACAAAAAACCTTTGATCAGCAGGACATATTTTCAAAAATCAAAATGGCCGCCATCATCATGCGAATACTTAAGTTCACAGTATGTAGGTCATTCAGAGGGAGACGTAAAAGGTAACTTTAAAATTCGTTTGGGTGTTTTTTACGGGCAACGAAGGTTGCAACTATCTCATGATTATTAATTGCTGACTGGTTTTTTTCTGCAATGTTTGTTTCCTGAATAAATAGAAAAAAGCAAAACATTATTCTCATTATTAAATAGAAGCAACGAAATGTACATGATGACATTTATCTCGGGATCTGTTGAAAAGAAGTCCTTTTTACAATTTGCTGCATTTATAAATGTAGAACATCAACAAAACACAAAATATTAATTTGAATTGTAATATGTAAGGAAGGTGAAAATGACTCAACTTGATAACTTCAATCGGGTTTGACATACATTGTGTGTCGGAAGTTAGGAGATAAAAACAAAATACCATTGCCATTCAAAGCAATTGTAATAACATTATATAACAGGTACGGTATACGTATCTGTTTTCAAACTAGGCTAGGGGGATTCAATTCACAAACAATTTCTGGTTGATTGCCGGGGCCATTTACCTGCCTGTTATTTAACAGAGGAAGTCGATAGCTTCTTACATAAACGATAGTCAGATCGTGTTTTAATTATTTTTAACATGCGCCTGCAGTGACGGGAATACGTTTTCCTGCATATTGTGTAATATAAAAGAGCCAATGTCCATGCGGTTGAACAGGTACTTATAAAGTGATTTGGAATAACATAGTTTACAGATAAGTCAGGAAACGTATGTTTGGATAAAATTCTTCTGTTTAAGTACATATGTATTGGTATGAGTGTGAGTCATTATGAGTGTGAGTGTGAGGTATGAGTGTGGTATTAGTGTGAGTCAACAATACTTGATTTTTATGTAAAGGAAGTCACTGTTGTACATTTATAAACCTAGTATTGATAATTGATTGAAACAAAATGAATTATGTTACATTGGTAAAAAATAATTACACTTCCCGATTTCCTTTGATATTTTTTTTTTCAATTTTTACTTCTTCTTAAAAGCCTAGATTTGATGTTCAGCACTTATTTTTGCAATGCATATGTATATTATTGTTAAGATACTTTTGCGGCAGTGCATATTTCCTTTAAAATCCAAAAAAAAAAATTATATAAAAAATTACAGGGAAATTAACAAATTTTATATTATGTTATTTGTTAATGTCCAAAATTTGTCGAGAAAAATTGAAAATAAAACATTTTTTATCTATAAATACCTGTAATACAAAACATTTTGTCGAATAATGTATGTGTTTTGTGTAACAAATTATAGTAAATAATTAACAACAGTACATTTCACCAATTTAGATACCATGTCTTTCGTAATAGACCTTCCAATTAGCTTCGGCTGGATCTTTTAACATTTTAGATCGTGATATTTAATCATTCGTATGGGCTTTCAAGCTATTATGCAATAGAAATAGATGTTTTGCAAAACATCGAAAAAGTTAAATTCTTTCTGTCCATGGATTTAATTCCAGTTTTGCTTGAGTGATTATCTGTATTTGAATCAACAATTTTAAAAAAATACTAGTATTTTGTCTATTTAATTGCATTATTTACATTTATGTATATTTCTATGGAAAAATTCCTCTTTTGATCACTTCGTGACGTTAAGCAGCTGTACCTCCGCCCTTAATTCTTTATATAGTTAACCTTCATAAAACGATCTTGTTCCTGAGAGAGTTTTAAATGGTGATAATTCATACAATTTATATTCAGTGTCCTTACAAATATGTTTTCATGCATTCTGAATCAAACTTTGTCTGAAATTTTATCCTTAATAAAAAAGTTTGACTTTCACTATCCATCAATATGATTTTAAATCAATTTTTAATATTATCTTATCTTCAAAACTGTAATATCATCTCCTGTGACACTGGATTAACAGGACTGCAGAACTTAAATATCTAAATATAGAAATATGAGGGATGTTCTCATATTTAACATTTTCGCAATGAATGTAATATTCAGAAGTTTGGAGATTGCAAGATTTGCGCTATTTAAAGTGGATTTGTAACATAATGCTTGTCAAATACTTGTGTATAAATAATCCAATGCACGATTATCTGACTTTGGTTTATCAACAGCAAGATGTGACGATATGACTCATCCTTGTCCTGCAATTTATAGCTGTTTTGACTAGAGCTTGGACTTTTGGCACTCTGTATTAAACTACAATTTGACACAACTTATCGTTCACTTGACTGGCCAATCATTGGCTAATTAAGAAATGAACTCAATGTCTACCCAAGTTATACGAGTATAACCTGGGTTGGGTCAATTTACGCTTTATAATCCGCTTCGCGGATTATAGAAAAACCTAAATTGCTCCAACCTAGGTTATACGAGTATATCTTGGGTAGATATTGAGTTCATTCCTTATAATTTAATTTTCAGTAATTTGCAGTGAAAATTGAGTCCGTTTTACTTTTAAAAATGATATTAATCTGTTCAAAATTCAAACGTTACGTCAATCGGATTAATACGTCTTTGACGTTGGTGCATTGTGACGTGTCTTGTGACGTGCAAACCAGGTTATATAAATTTAACTAATTTTTTCTATCCAATCAAATGCCGCGTTACAACCAGAATTAAATTATTAGATATGAATACATTGAACGCAATGAAACCAGTCCGACTTTGTCCACTAATATATATACATGTATATCACTTGAACAAGTGTCAATTTCACACAGCAGAACAGATCTTTAAAAACAAATTACGATATCAAGAGTCTTTGATTATTGAGAAGCTTCTCTTAGCGAAACAGAATAAAGAAGGTAAATATTTGATAGCTTTTTAAAAAGTAAACTAAACAGTAACATCCCACCAAATGTCAAAGCACTAGTTTAAATATAGCATTTTAATCAAAGTACTCATAGTACTGAAAAGCGCTAACCCAGCTTCTGAATGTATATTAAGGATAAACAGTGTATGTATGTATATAAACTTTCAGCTTTTGTATTGGCACTATAACGTATTTCCTCATTACTGCGTGACACCCCTTGCAATGATGCATGTAAGCCCCGTACATTAGATTTACAATAGCGCGTATGATTCACAATAGCCCTTGCAGTTATGTGCATAAACCCCTGAAACTGGTTCCCTAACCAGTTTAAATGATGTATACTTCTGCTCATAGGGGGCGGTTATTCGATGCACCGGAAGTAGAAGTCTTACGACAATAAAGCGCTAGGCTCTGCTTACAGCTTTAAAAAGGAATATTTATTCAAGGTTCCATTCTTGTATCCACCTACAGTTTTTAAGGTTGATCCTCACAAAATCCAAATTTTGGATCTTTTAAGGAATGCACCATTAAACGAACAGGTATTGCAAAAAATCTTGTTTATCAAAAAATATTATTTCAAACGGACATTTTCAATTTCCAAACAAGTATCTTGTTCAGAGTAACAGAATTATTGCGTTACCTTTGCACATTTGTTCCACACATGTTTAACTTAAGCTCTGCGGGACATAGATGAAGGGCTAAATGAAACAACGCTAACATGATAAAGGAACCAATTTGACACACTGATAGAGTAAGACTGTGCTCCATCCATATGCATAGACACTGTATGTCTATCAAAACTGGTAACCTTTTTTTTTACGTTGGATGTTGGTGGAACGAGTACTTAGTTAACAAATAATGTACATGTATATATCAATTATATAGTGAAATGTTGTTTGTGAGGAAGAAGAAGTTATGACCACGTCTTTAATATCCTCCCTGAATAAAGGGCTTACTCTCCTGTAATAAATGCTGAGTGGTTTTGAACGAAATATTCTTTTTATCAAAATCACTTTTTAACATTTAACATTTTGTTTTCAATTGAAGGATCACCTAAAAAGATTTAAGGATAAAATCACACGACATAGGCATTGAAATGGCAATGTTTGACCTAAAGATGAATACAGACTATTCTCATGTCAATTCAGATAATTTTGATGTGTTCCTTTCTCCACATGTGGGAAGGTTGACAGAAATATTTAGTAAGTATAACTAATTAGAAAATGTTCGTCTGATGCGCTTTTTATGTCTTTTTCTGCTTATAGAGAGAAGTTTCTGCTTCTTTTTCAGACAAATATCTTGATGGATTGGATTTTAAAACAAAGGTCAATCTTGCAGATTTCGGAGCGAATGACGGAAAAAATATATTTCCGTTTCTAAAGATAATGATCGGTAGGATAAAAATGTTTAATGAATAAATTATATTCATTTGATTCCCATCAAAATCAACATCATCCAATTTTTTTTTTAGCTATAATTATGACTTTTATATACAGAACTTATTCGACGAAGATCAGCATCGTGTGAAATATATGTAACATTGAATGATCAACCTACAAATGATTTCACTGCTTTGGTTAAGAATGTAGAAGGTTAGTTATTCAAGTATTAAAAAATTGAATCAATTACATTTAATAAGAATAAATGACACTTCCTTTATTATTATTTTTTACAATCACATTCCTCAGACCTACAATCTACAAATTTTTACCCCAGATAAGACTTGACTGACTCCGACAAACCTATAATCGTATCTCAGCTACCATTTCGGGTTTAAAATCAATACAACAAATGAATTCCTATTGGTTGGCATTGACCATTGGTGATTGCTTGAATTGGGTAAGTGATGTCACGTGTTAATGTTTGTTTAATGGTCGGTTAATGATTAGATTTTATGACATTGAGTAATATATTCATTATACAGATCTCAAGGTAGAACTAAACAAATTTTCTAATCATTCTTTTTGTCTGAAAATTTGATTATATATTCTTTGGAATAAAATCCATAAATATTCAAAATTTAAAAAATCCGACCACATAAAGTTTGCTCACATGTCCTTAAACCATCTGTTTGAATCTCATTTCAGTGGAATGAAGTGGAAAATGGAATAGTTATTGTTAGAATCTGCTACGTACACCGATACACATTTGATAAATTTGGTGACATTAACGAAAACCTTTGAGTTTGATGTCGACGTGTTATTCTTCTAGAAAACAAAAAATAACAGTTTTGTTTTCTAGAGAATAACAAATGGCTAAAATGTAAATATCATGTTAGTTAACAGACATATTTTTAGCCAATCCAGAAAAAGAATGTATATTGCATTTGATGATATTGTAAAATATTTACAAAATTATTAATCTTTAAAAAATTTAATAGATTAAATAGAAAAAAATAGATTTTTTAAAGAAAGTTGTCAAAATGAGCTCTTTGATATGGCATAACTGTTAAGACTTTTTAATTAACTATTCACTGTTTCAACTTGTTTGTGAGTAGTGTGAGGTGAGTGAATGGTAAACATTAATTTGTATTGAAAATGAATAAAAAGAAAAGAAAAATAGTTATGTAGCAACCATAAGATTTACACGACAGCTATTACATAAGTTAAAGCGGTATGTATAAACTTTTCTTTTAGTTTTTTTCCTACTTATTTGACATTGAAAGTTATCATTTTTTTTCTATTTTTAAAAGGAAACATATGTTGATGGTTTTTACATGAGATTCAAGTAATATTATAAACCCAAATTCTAGATTTTAAGAAAGAGATAAAGGACGACTTCCTAGCAGTACACACTATTCCTGGGAGCGCATACCAACGCTGTTTACCTGACGAGACCATCGATATTGGAACCTGTTCATTGGTGTTGCACTGGCTTTCTGAGTAAGTCAGCAAATTAGTGAAAATTAATGAAAATTCTCCACATATTACTTCGGTACGAAAAAAATATTTTTTTCTAAGCTCTTCGAAAAAAAACTGAGGAGTAAGTCTGATTTTTTTTCAGTAAAACAGTGAAAACCAAGTGTTTGCGAGATATTTAACAACGGTTAATCGTGTTAAGAATACCAGGACGTTGTTTAAATCTGTTTAAACATGTTTATTTGTAGGTATGTTGTACTTGAAAAAGCATTATTTTACGTTCCTGGCATGATGGTAAGTAATGAAGAAAGAACAAAGATTAGAGGTTTAGCTGCAGAGGATTTGAAAAATTTCATAAAGTCCAGATCTACTGAAATGAAAAAGGGTAAATTACTTGTATCCAAAAATTGCAGACTCTGTAACAATAAGCTTGTACGCCAAGGCAGCTGATCTTAAAAGCCGCAAAATACAAATCCACTCTTTTTTATACCCAATACGTGCTACAATATTATTGAGGCTACTAAGAGAAGCAAGTGTAAATATTTTTGTTTTCCAATATTGAGATGATTCTCTTACCTTGCAATACCCATCTTTTTCATTCTTGGTTGTAAAACACACAATCACAATCAGGTAAAAAAAAAACTTGCTCTAATGTCCTAACTTTCTTCCTTTGTACATGCCGTATTATTTCATAAGCTTTGTTTCTGAATGTGGGCCTTTCTAGCATAATGTAAGGCATTCAAATGTTTAGTAAATACCTAGTTTTACCCTCTAGAGGTGGCAATTTTTCGTTCAAGATTTTTTAGCATTTTATTATTCTCTGTCCCAAGATACCCTCGATTCACATGTTCTGTTATTATTCTATATTTATAAATATCTCATGGTTTTATCCATGTTCATTCGAAAGTATGAAAAGTTTCCAAGATTTCTCAGTTAAAACGCCCCTGTTAGCTTATCAGATTTCAATACACGACTAAAACGTGTGAAGTCTACGGGGAATTTGCATGCAAGCAAGCCGGGATGATATCGTTGAAAAATTGTGCGAGGTGTTCCGAGTGACTTTCAAATGGAGAAAAGATGTAAACATTTACATTAAAAATCTCCATTAGAAATTTGTTTTTGTTCCTGCATTTTTTTCGTGTAAAAAATAATGTGTCGAAGATGATTTCTTGGACATTTTCCCTTTCATTGATTTCAATTGAACTTCTTTCACACGGATGTATATTTTTTTTAAATCCTCCAAATGTGCTGCATTAATATCTTGGAACAGAATAAAGTGGACATTCGATCGATATATTTTGCTGCTGTACATGTGCGGACATTGAGAATGAACATAAGCACTTCTTGCTAAGTTTCAAAAAAATAGTCAAGTAGAGAAGTATTAATATGTTCATAATTATGATTCCTCATAATGCATCATATGGGAATGCAATTAAAGTGGAAGTTACTTTAGACTTATAGTGTAGATGATTGTGTTCTTTTGGTGTTGATTTGGGCAAAAATTTCCAAAAGTAAATTTTTATCAAAATTACAGGGGCAATTTTTTTCCTGAACATACCCACTGAACCTCTGAATGTAAATAAACTGTGTTCATCCACGTTTTATCAACTTTACCAAAGAAATGTCATATCAAAGGTACTGCTACACAGTCATTCTTTTAAGTAAATGGTATTTTTAATCATAAATTCAATTTCAAATAGGCTAATTTACTTCCTTTAGAGATCCTAGTCACGGATTTATTAATGTATGTTTAAAATGGTTAAAGGTTTAGTTTAAAATGAAATTAAAATCATTTTATTTAGTTTAAGAATAATGGTGATAAAATAATGTCCATGTATTGTTTCAAGTGCAATGTAATCAAAAACCAAATTTGTATCTGATTGAGCTGAAAGTGTTAATACTATTATCATTAGAATTACTATTAATGTAGGAAGAATTGAGGAATACGTTCGTCCCTATCTATAACGCGAGAACAGAGTCTGAGGTGAAAACAGCATTTGTAGAATTCGGGAAAGATAATGGCGTGGAACTTCTGCATTTTTCGCAGAGAATAATCTCAATGTATGAGAATAGTAAGTAACTTTGGCTTTATTCTATGTTTGGTCACAAACTTCCAACGTTTAGAGCAAAAACTCTTTCAAGCAATTTTATTGACAGTTACGTCATTTAGAATAAAAGTGTAAAAAAAATTCACCTGCTCAAGAAGAGAAAATAAATCATCTCATGCTTAGCAAGTTAAAACTGGGAGTTGCAGAACATCATAATTTAAAATCAGATCAATTGTTATGCAATGGACGTAAGTTTCAGTATTCATTATATATTTCAAAATATCATCTGATACTTTTTAGAGGACCCTGTACGAAGTCTGAAATCATGGATTCTTCCTAGTTTGATGACCGGACTATGCCAAACAAGAAGCAACGACGAAGCTGCAGATGTTTGTGAATTGTTCTTTCATGATTTGAGAAGTCGTTTCAGTGATATGAAATGGGCAAACTGTAAATTTTATGAAGTGATTTTTAAGAAACTGTAACCATTTGCAAAAGGAGCACAAGGAAACTTAACGTCTTTAGCAACTTAAGCATCAAATTAAAAGGAGTAGTTCTTGGAATATTAACAATACTTGAAGAATAATTCCTTATTTCTTCAACATTAGCTCAGTTTAAATCACCATTATGTAGACAGTGCTCAAAGTACGATGAACAAAAATAATAATTTGCCGCTTGAATTGTGAATTTAAATTTGGTAGTTTATTAGTGAGTGTCTTTGAAGTTTTGTTATGAATTAAAAGGCATGCGATCTTGCTTGAAATAATGTATAATCAGACTCCACATGTAGAAAGCATAACGTTCCCAGTTTAAAAAAAGATTTTGTTTTGTATGTATTTCAATTTACTTTAATAACAGTACTAGACCTTTAGTTAGGCATTTTTCTTTTTTTATATTATATTTCATAAATATTATAAATAATTTCGTTTTTACACAATTGAATTTTTTTTATACTAACTATACAATCCTTGTAAATATTCATTTAATGCTCCTCGTGTGTTTAATTATGCAATGCATACATATACGTTGGTAGTATACAATTATCTAGCTGCTGCGCATAAAAGTCTGCAATTTTACCCAAGAAAAGGCCATACTATTAAGCCAACGTTTATCAAAAATTATCCACCTTTTTGATTGACTGTATGACACCGTTTGTTAAGTAACTTGGACGGGTCAGCTTGTGTGTTGACAACAGCAGTTTAAACACGAATATGGATCCCCAAACCAGTTAAGCGTATAAATGTAATCAATAGCGGAAAGATAAGATATAATAGTTCTTGCAGCATAGTCCCTAAAAACAGGTACTCAGTATGCAAAAATATATATATACTGGTATATGCTAGTTCACTGGAAGCTCAATAATTAACTCATATCTCTGTGACTATCTTTATGGCTGTCAGTCTTTTGACCATTCGCTCTTCTAAAGAGCGATTCATAATAATTCATAAAATTTTGGAACCATCATTAAATCACTGTGTATTCTCTTACTCACTGTTTGCAATGTCAATTTAATTCAATGAGTAATATTTATCAATGAGGAGAAAATGCTGCACATCCCTTTTCGCCTGGCTGACTTTATTGGTGTTCAATATAGAGTCCGCGTAGATTATCAAAATCAACAATAAAATTATGTGCTGTTAGAAAATGCCATATCTTATTTGTTTTAAGGTATTGTGATATTTGGAACTTTTGTCAATCATTTATTAGTTTACGATGATATAACAATAATAAATGTGTTTAGATGCGGATATAATCCACCTTTAGAGAAATAACCAAGATAACAAAAATAAATGCATTAGAATATATTTAGAAAATTTGATATTGATTACAAAAAAAACTTTCTGCTTTTCGGTTATGAGGCGAATCGTTTATCATCTTTTATAACCAATATTGATATTATGTTTCTCTGTTGCTGTTTTGCTCTACTTGTTTAAAGTTATACTTTAAACTTATGAGTTATGCAAGAGTAAAGTTTGATTGATAATGAAAAATCCATTCGTAAAAAGCCACCTTACACCAGCATTAATGAGCAATGTGAATAAAACTTATACTTTTTGTATGATTTGTTCGCACAATTTATTTGAAATCATATTTTAGATATCGATATTTTTATTAAGAATTTTTTTTAAGTTTTTAGAGTCATCGCAATCAAATACTGTATACAGGAAAATATTCGCCTCCGTTTTATTTTTGTCCATGTCGACCTCGTCAGCAAGCGTATTTAAGACTGGGTGTTTTCCAATATTTAAAACTATTTTTTCTTTAAAAAATACTGTGTCTTGGTGAATCTAAGACGAAACGGAACTTTTTGCAGGTGTGAAAAGGGCGAAATTACATGGGGCGAAACTTACATATAAAGAACCCGTTATAATGTATATTAAGTAAGTGATGTCATATCTTTAAAGAAAGCTTTATATGTATATTTTTAAGAGAGCATTAAACAAAATACAAGGTTTAGTGTAAAGTAGGTGAAAAAAAGACGTGAACTAATAAAATGGATCAGTTCAGACAAATGTTGAAAGCATGGGAAAAAAATAAAGTTGTAATTTAAACCAAATTTTATTGCGATTTTATAACCAAACGCATATGGTATCTTTGTTCAATCTATTGTTGAGGGAGAAGAATTTGATATCCCGGAATATATTTCTAGTTGGATGATTGCCGAGGTATTACCGGCCTGTACTTAGTTTTAGAAAGTTAAATGCACCTTAAACGATAAACAAAATGACGGGGAAATCTATAATGTAGTGTAAAAAACGAGACAATTTCTAAGCAGTTTGGGTACTTTTTAACATAATTTAGGTATACGGCCATTATCCCCGATATCAAATAGATAATATTTAATATGATTTAGAATAACCACATTTTAGACATATGCTGTGAATAACGGAGGTGTCGGCAAGTGTAATGATTGTGTTTAAAGGTTTCTTACCTTTCAAATTTTAATCAATAGAGGTACATCTATTCAGAATTATTATAAAATCTTTACAGTCTGATTAGAACACCCCCTTTTCTTAATACTCGTCATGGTCTGACAGGTATCGATAGGTCTTCCTCACACGACCTTTCTTTTTATCCAACTTATTGAAATCCTATTGGAACTCTTCATTAGCAGATAGAAAAAATAATCCATGCTTCTAATCTATGTGACTTCTAGTATTGAAGAAATAAGCCTCTCATAAAATAGATAAAAGCATGTCTGTAATTGAAAAGTACAGTTAGATTGTATGTAAACGTAGAGGAGATGACTTACCTATAAGATGCTGACGACTGAAAGGAGAAGATGATTTAAATTAGACCGTGCTATTTTTTCGGTGGATCATCATGATTAATAATTCTGAATCAAGCAACCAATGCACAGCTATCTGACGTTGAACTCTCAACAAGAAAACGGTAAGATATGACGTCATGAAGTCATCCTGATCCTCCTCTTAACAAGAGCTTAAACTTAAAGCAGTTCTTGTCAAGGTACAATTTGATGCAGAGTTTATTCATCTTTAACTGCTTTTTCTTAGGGAACATGATGGAGGTGTAATCTCAACTCTTAAAAAACCGATGCAGCCTGATAATGCACGTTGATGCTAACAATGAGTCAAATGTTATTTGCGCATTTGTGTTTGAATGTTATTCATTTTTAGGTGGTGGAATCTGTGATCTGGACATCACAGGTAGAAGCCCGCAAGAAATTTGATTTATCAATAGATTATTTTGTCGAATAGTTAATAACGTCGTCTCACCTTCTATTTTTAACAAGGCACCCTGGTACTAACAATTTAACGGCAGAAGAAGATATCTTTTAAAAAAAGATTAGCGTTGACAAGGTACATGTATGTAAACACTTGTCAATATTCTTCCATAAAAAGTTTAAAAGTCACAGTAATGCGCTGTTTTAAAAGAAACATCCCGTAGGAAAAAATCCTTGCATTCGGTAGAAAAAAGTTACTAAATGCGAAAAATCCACACGATCACGCCCGGTAAAAAACGCAAACCAATTTTTCTTATACACGAACGATTCCACACGATACACGAACGATCACCTAAGGTACACAAACCTTTTAACACAATTGGCCTGTTAACAATAACGCTATCTGATCTAATTCACCGTGGCATATCGTAGAAGTCCTTTTTTCCCCACAGCAGACAGACTTGTTTCAGGACTTGTTTACACATTTCTCCTTGACCCTTTACATTTGTACATTATTTATATTTCGTATTTACGTTTTAATTTTTAAAGTTTAATCTGCATTTGGCTACGTAGGTAGATTAAAAATCTTACGGGGAAAATTTGTTTAATGTATAGAAGTTTTAATACATTCCGTATAAATTTGAAAAAAAAAATATATAAATATATATTAAAAATATGTGTGATTATAGGAAAAAGACTTATTCTTTACACATTACAGGGGGAGGGCTGTAGAGGGTCTGCAGGACGGTGAGGGGTTTATAAAATGATCCATGTATAAGCTACCTAGATTTTTTTAAAAAAATTACGACCCCTTATTTATTAGCGTACATAGACGGAGTTCTCTTCCGACGTCGTTCTACTTTTGAAATGCCAAAGATCAATATCATGCAACAAGATAATGCACACAGGCTTTCCACCCCTATATATTGCCACTTCATCACGTGATCTTACACAAATGCACATAACTATTTAAGTAATATTTTAATTCGTAGATCTGCCACTTTGGATCGTTAAGGTATGTAGAGGTTTAATCAATTTTTAATCGTTAGATACGGATAACTATTTGTACAACAGAATTGTCATGATATCCCCTTGTACACTATACAGTATACAAACAAAGACCGTCGCCGAACCATATAGGAAATTTTGAGATGTAATCCTTTTAAAACCCTTGCCCTTTCTATGTACTGTGACATTTGTAAAAATTCAACTTGATAACAACTGTTTGGGGAGCAATCTCTTTGACGTGTCAACAGAACACAAACTTAAACCATCCTGTAAGAGAAGATCTACTCATACGTGTCCCAATCATTCAAAAAGAAAATTGTAAACTTTTTTATGAATATGACAGCATAATTTGTGTAACCTGTGTTTCTTCTGGTAAACATAAACAGCTGATAAAATTTACGTCTGGAAAAAGATTGAAAACAAAAAAACTGACTTTCCAAAAAGATAGACTAAAGAGTTAGAAGAAAGGTGAAAAACTGGAAGAAAGAATCATTTATTATCCTTATATATAAAGTCGCTTCAAAAAGCTGCCTTTGAAGCGAACTCTTCAAATTAAAACTGAAATCCGACATTAATGAAATGGCCACCAAACTATAAGAAAACCGTCCTCAATTAATAGGAATATAAGAAATGCACGCATAATTTCTCAAATCAAACGGTGTTTTTTGGTCTGATATGTAAAACGAATGATTTCCACCGTTCGTCTGCGTACAGATCAAGAATTGCTGTATTTAGACGAATGTTGCCCCCAAAACTCACAGTTTTCTTTTAAACTTTTATTACTCAGCAGAACAACAAACACAAGATGAAACTCTGCCATTCAGATCTCCCAAAATTGACTGAAAGGTAACTGAAAGGTATATCTCTGCCATTCAGCCACCTTTCCATAACTTTCAGTTATCGTTCTATTGACTGAATATAACTGTTTAATTCTGTGAAAAGAATAGATTATTCAACTGTTTAAATATAGGTGTATTTTCCCGCGACACCATGAATGTTTTCCCGTCAATCTGACTCTTATTTAACTCAAGAACTACTTTCAAACCCCTCTCTCTCTCTCTCTCTCTCTCTCTCTCTCTCTCTCTCTCTCTCTCTCTCTCTCTCTCTCTCTCTCTCTTGCTCATGTTTAAATGAAAAAATGTATGTAATGTGTTAATATAAGTAGCCGTTTTCTAAAAAAAAAAGTAAAATATTAGAGGATTCGTTATTTGCAAAAACGCGTTATTATTTAAAAGTAGCAATAAATACCGTACGCGCTTTCGATCTTTACAATATGTTGACCGTCTATTTTCAAACACAAAATAATGCAAAATTCAGAGAGGTCATTCCTGTTCAGACTATTACATAACCTTCTTGTCTGTGACAGCATCCCTGCTCTGACCACGTGCCGTGAGAAATCTTATCGGATGTTGAGACAACTCTCTCTCTCTTTCTCTCTCTCTCTCTCTCTCTCTCTCTCTCTCTCTCTCGTTCGTTCCAAAAAAACTAATATTTTATATGAATTAGTTAGGTAATATATTTTGCCGTTACTACAATCTGATTAAAATGCAGATTTCTAAATAAGCGCACATGTTGTCTCAACGAACGTTTTCAGCAATATATCATATCAGGGACGTATAAACACTGTGCGTGACTGATCATATGCGCTTTCCTACGAACATGAAGATAAAATAATGCATTATTCATACAGGTATATTAAGAACCACAGGTAGGTAAAGCACAATACAAAAAAAATATCCCTATGTCTGTGCGTGTGTATAATTAGTATATGACACTTCTTGTCTATGAAAGCACCCGTGCTCTGACCACGTGCCGTGAGAAATCTTATCAAAGGTTGAGAAACACCCTCTCTCTCTCTCTCTCTCTCTGTGTCTCTCTCTCTCTCTCTCTCTCTCTGTCTCTCTCTCTCTCTCTCTCTCTCTCTCTCTCTCTCTCTGTACCCATTTTATGAAAAAAGTAAAATTATTAAAAAGGTTCGTTCCCCTCTTTTTTCCTAATCTATGTCCACTTTAGTCTAAAAATTATGCATCATATATTAATTCTATTTGTTTACTTATATTTTACAATGCCAAATACACCAAGTGAATAAAAATGTTAAAAGAAAAATACATATCAGAGTAAGGGACTGTATTTTGTGGCGGAAGGATTTCAAGAATAACATGAACAATTTTCATAACTCAATAGTTTTAAGGTACTGTTACTTTAGCTCCCATATTTTCAGCGCAGTCCAAACTTTCAGATTGTTTGTGTATTACAGTATATTCTTTTTCTTTCGAAAACATATTCAAACAATATTTTGATATTTCTATCAATATTTTTTGTCAAAAAAAGCTTATATTCCATAGAATTAAAAAAAAACAACTCCAAAATGATTAAAGGAAGGAGTCTTTTCTGGATTTCGACTTGTCAAACGTAAAATTGATTAACTGTTCATTAAATCATGATGAAAGGAAATATCACATGTTTCGCAATTCAGAATTGCTGTAGATTAATGAGTCTGTTTTAGCATTTTTAAAACAATAATAGTAACGTTGGATTTATTAACTAATGTGAACTAATAATTTGATAGTTTGGTTTCAGAATTTGTCTTTAAAATAAGATTTTTGCTTATCAAGTTACATTTTTATAAACTTTTTAAAGCGCTCATTTATACATTGATATGTGTGAAAAAATCATTATAATCAGTTTCTCTTTCTTATTAAATGGTCAATACAATAGCTTTTCTGTCAATTTATATCTTTATGTGACATCTTCTTAATACGTAAAAATAAGAAATATTCTAATATTGGAAACATAAAAAATTATCGAATATCTTCAAAATTTAAGAGAATTAGAGGAAATGCGGGCTAAGCTAATATCAATTATAGTTTCAATATTTATTCCCATTTAGTAGTATAATCTGATATACATTCTGATATTCTATCGTTTTATTGAAGAATAGAATCTTCATATCTAAAACAGATGTCTACTTAATTGAAAACAACTACTTTTATTTTTATCATCTTTTAAGTTGAGGAAAAGGGTAGTGCCCTTGACCTGACCTTTATGCAAAAACAAAGCAGTCAAATTTGATTGAACTGATAGAATCTATTGGTTATATGATCTGTTTTACTGTGTCAAAATTTCTTGAATTTCTTATTGAAAGAAGTATGTTTGAGAACGAGAAGACTTCCTTAAAGCACAAAGCACATTTTGAGTGGTATATGTCACTGACGTTCTACTTTCTTTTCTCTTTTCACTCTATATGTGTGCAAAGTTCGCAACAAGCATAGCGGAAAGACACCTCTGATTTATGAAAAGTTCTATTTACTGGATAAGAGACAAATCAATGGCATGGCAACTGGTTTAAAAAAAACTTATTTTTATACATGCAAACCGTAAATCGTCAAATTAACCATGAGACGTAATTTTGCTACTTTGATGCTAATATTTAATTTCCCTGCTCTGCCATGTAAGGCACTTTACCTAAATAGTATAAAACTGTACTTTTTGTATATTCATCAGATATGTTTCACTGAATTTAAATTTGTTCTTTTAAATTGTAATGGGCATCCAAAGCAGTATCAGAATTTATGGATTACCCTGCACCATAATGCCTATGCACAAGAACAAACCTTTTAGTAGATTAATTAACTCCGTTACCAGAAGTTTAACATAAAGATACTACTAATGCAAAAGCAAAAGCCAGCAAATTTTGCAAATAAGACATGTTCCCTCTTGCCTAAAACATCAACGTTATCAATGTTTCGGTTGAAAAGAAGATCCAGGAGCAATGGGGATAAAGGCTTTAAAACAAAATAAAAGTTTACGTTTTCCTACTATTCGTTGAAATAAGTCTATCATACATAAGAGAAGAACAAACAGAAATTGTACTACTGATTTCACCACGAATGCAAGCCCTGCCATCGTAATCTATTGTTTTTAAGATGTTCATTCTCTTTATTGTCCATCGTCCACCATATCCTATTTTGTTAATATCTCTAGTAGGGTTACTGCATTCTTGAACTGCAAAACAATTCCTTCAAAAAGTTGTTTTTAAAAACCACAGAAATAGGTTTTCTTTCAAAAGAAGCTGCCTTTTTACTTTACGAAGCTTGGAGACAAGGAACTATCAGCTTACAAAAGTACTCAGGGGAAAGTGGGTCAGCTGATGTAGTACATGGTTTGCAAGAATCGTGCAATAATCGGCACCAGAGAATAGGACACCGAAACTATGTCTGAATTATTTTTGAAGACACAAGGATTTGAAATATATTTGATCATTTTTAATGGAAAGATGTATAAATTTTAATTTTAGATGTTAAGATAAAAAGATTGATGAGATATGCTCCCGATTTGGATCAGATTTCATTTTTCTATTTTTATTGTTAACAATACTTTAGTAATGTATTTCTAATGATTAACCATAAATTGAGTGTCAGTCATAGAGTTATGAACAAGATACAGAGCTCACAATTCTTTGTTTAATGACAGGTTTACTCCGGGCTTGAGTTCTCAAGTTCAGATTGTTATTGATATCATGAGTAAAATTTGTTCTAAACACAAAAAGTATTATTGAAATGAATTATATCATTCGATAGTTCTACTGTATTATTGAATTAAACTAAATTGGGCTTTTTTCAAAACAGAGGAAATTTGAAGTAAATTTTTTCAGATTTTGTTTTTACTGAAATGTTTCTGGCAGTACTATAATAATAAATGTTAAGATTTTATTGTTAGTCAACATAATTTTGCATATTTTCTGTTGGCTTTATCTCACTTTTTCATTAAGATAAACGTACGATACACATTACAGAAATATTGAAAAATGCTTAAATCGATAAAAGACCATATCTTAATATTTTGATCATTGATCTCACATATATTTTATGCCAGCAGAATAAAGTCAATATACTGTATATAGCGTATTACATTTGGCTGTGTATTCTATATAGCGTTTTTGGCGGAAAATGGCATCCGCTAAATCAAGTACATCGCCAAATTTAAAATATGTAAGTAGATAAGTAGTTACATTTAGAAAATCGCTAAATCAAATCTACGCTAAATTGTTCAAAAATCATATTCCGCCAAACATCGTACACGCCAACTATAATACGTTTACTGTAACTAGTTTAATACTATAGATGTTTTAGCATTATCTTCAAACACATTTTTGTCAAATTCAGTCAAACATCGGTTGGGATTTGAAAACTGATAGAAAAAATTAGGACTGGAATATTTAGATAGCGAGCGAAGCTCGCCGGCGCGCAGCGCCGGCGCGAAGCGAGCTCTACCGGCAAGGCGTGTGTGAATAGAAAATTCGGACTAGTTGCACATTCATTCAACGGATTTTTTTGGCGTCAGTAAATCGGACCAGTAATGCCTTGTTTTAATCGTCCCCGTAGTTCCCTGTAAATATGGTTTCCCATTTCACACTCTCACGAGAACAAGATAAAAGACTATGTTCATCATGCATTGTAAATAAAATAATTCCATTACGTAAGACTAACAGAGTTGTCGCTCCTTCGAGTGACGTCACAATGGATTTCTTGCACATTGATCACACAGAATTTTTTGGCGTCAGTAAATTTCGACCCACAATGCAATTTATCAATGTCGGACGATCTCACTAGACTTGATTCCTTCTCGCGAGAATCAAAGTAAAACTTTTGAGAAACAGATAAATTGTGTAATTTCAAGAATATCATGCTTTTTAAGTAAACAAAACAGTATATTTCACTTAGTTTTTTTCCAGGGTTTTTTCAAAGAGACAGACGACACTTGACCGACGTGAACTTTGACGTTACAATAAGGGGAAATTACTCTAAGTAGTTATTTTAAATCTGTTAGAATATAAATACTAAAATCTTCTCAAAAACTTGCAAAGCTAACGAATGGGGACATCTTTCTTTTTTTTTTAAATAGAAAACAGTTGTAACTTGCTCTCATTTGGATTAATGCTCACATTTATTTTTACAGTAATTAATTTCCAGGAACGATTTTTAAAAGGGGCGCGGCAGCATCATTCAAAAAATATTTACAAGCAAAATGAAAAAGAAATTCTCAAAATCAGGGAAATTCTAATCCGGGTGAGGAATAATGAGTGCGTAGTATGCATTTAGCTCTTTAACTGCTCAATGGTATCTTTATTTTCACATTTATTACATCCTCCCGGGGAGGGGGTCCAAAACCGTTTTTCTTATATGATCAGCAATTTTTTTTATACGTAAATTATATTTTTTTAACGGGGGGGGGGGGGGGGGGGGGCTCTATGATAACAATCTTATATATTATGATTAATGAAAATTTACTAGAAAAAATAGGCATGTTTATATCTTATTTTGCATTCAAATTCATTTACGTTACGTTGATACTTTTATTTTTATTGATTTATTATAATTCATTATTTGATCATATGCTGCGCTCGCCCCAACGGTCGTACCGTAAAACATATTAAATGTCTTTGAACATTTAATGCTTTATATATGTTTAGTGCCATTACCACTCATAAACTGTATTTCATTTTTACAAGAGATTAGCAATTTTCATTATTTTCAAAATTAAGAAAATTAAAGGATTTTTCTTGAGTTTTCAAAAAATATTTGGGGCTATTATCTCAAAAAGTAGGTCATTGACCTACTTTTTTTAAAGTGAAAGGTAACACTATAAAAAAATTTCTAAAACACACAATTGATGGTTTTCATTATCAGCAGTGGAATTTGTTTTCATTCTGAGTAAACGAAACCCTTAAGTAAACAAAGCGTGTGCTTCGTTTTTGTTTACATTTGTCACTGACTGTACCTGTTAAAAATCTTTTTCAAGCTGAGTTCTCTATCTGCTTATTCGATTTGACCATATGTTTAAATTTGTAAAGTTTATCACACTCATTTTAGGTCTAAACCTGGTATTTTCTTTTCTACATTTAAACTGTAACCAAAGACTTGACCTGTAGTTTTTGACACAAAAAAGTCGTCGACTGATAAGCCAGATAAAGTTCTTTTTTTAGTCAAAAGCTACAGGTCAAATCTTTGTAACCAGAGAGGGACAAATAGAATTTACAGCTAGTAATAGCAGAAAACCTTGTTTACTTATGTTTTATTTTAAACATTAATTTTCCATTTTTATATCTGGTCAGAATAACAAAGTAATTGCATTAGCTTAGGACATTTTGTTTCCAAATAATGTAAACTTAAGCTCTGTGGGACACAGAAGAAGAGTTTACTGTAGAAAGCTAACATGACAAAGGAACAAATTTGACACTTTGAATTTGGAAGGTTGAGTTATATCCATATGCACAGACAATGCAATCCTATCAAAACTGGAAACATTATGAATCCATTTTTACGATAGATTTGGGGGGAATGAGTACTAAGCTAATAAATAATAAATATAGTCAAGTAAATTGTTAAATTTTGATCGTGGGAGGTAAGCAATTGTAACGTCCTTGGTTATTACGTGCTTCCTCTTGTAAAAATGCTGAGTGGTTTTAAACTAAACATAATTTTTTATCAAAGTAGTGTCACTCTTAATATTTACCGTTTTGGTTTTTTGTCGAAGGATCACCAAAGAAGATTTAAGGATAAAATTGCACGTCTAAGAACATAGACAGAGGCATTGGAATGGCAATGTTTAAGCCAAAGATGAACCCAGAATATTCTCATGTCCATTCAGAGAATTTTGATTTGTTCCTATCGCCAAATGTGGGAAGGTTGAAAGACATTTTCAGTAAGTGTAAATGATTTAAAATTTCTCTTCTGATTCGCGTTTTCTGCTTATGAAAAAATGTTTCTGTTTCTTTTTCAGACAAATATCTTGATGGATGGGATTTTAAAACAAAAATCAATCTTGCAGATTTCGGAACAAATGACGGAAAAAATATCTTTCCGTTTCTAAGGATAATGATCGGTAGGATACAAATTTTTAATGAATAAATTATACGCATTTGTATCCAATTAAAATCAATATGATGTAATTCTTTCACTATAATTATAACTTTTATTCATAGAACTAATTCGACAAAGATCGGCATCGTGTGAAATATGTGTAACATTGAATGATCAACCCACAAATGATTTTTCCGCTTTGGTTAAGAATGCAGAAGGTTAGTTATTAAGATTGAATTTAACTTTTACATAATATTATGTCATGATAAATGAAATTATTCATTTTATTTTACATTTTAATGGAGACAAAATTTATGCAAATGTTCAATAAGAGATTTGTTTGAATTTTAAGTTACTCTTTACAATATCTAAATAAAACACTTAAATAAAACCTTAAATTTTGCATTGAAGTTTGAACGCTCACAAACTTCAATGCAGAATTTAACGTGCAATTGATTGGACAATATTAAACAAAGAACAATGAAAATTCCTTTAGTGGAGTATTTTTTTATTTGATAACACCTTCCAAATGATGTCATGATTAAGAATATCAGACCATTCATTTTTTTCTAAATACGAAATGTGGTCGTTATACATTGAATACCTTAAATTTAAAACAGTTATATCACAACTATACATAACGCAGAAGGAGCACGTGACCAATTGTGGCGAGGTAGCTATAAATAGCTTTTTTGTCACGTGTATCAGTGTGCAAATGGACATTATCCGTAAGAGGTGTTGTTTGGTGTAACGGGCTGTACAGTAGGTTGCGATCTTATCTTAGATAAGAACGTTATTTAAAGTGCATTTGTGCATTTACCTAAGTTGAGCACTGTTTACACGAACATGGCCAGCCATCGTGCTACCCCTTGACCTCGTTTGTCGACATCATCCGCTACGGACACAAAAGACGACGACAACAACAACAACATTGTTATATTAAACATTAATTATGCATCAACCGCACTTCAAAATGTATCTGACAAAATTGACAAATAAGCTAGAAATAAATAGTTCCGATCAAATCCCCGTCGAGTCTCGGACACAGCAGGTGAGATAACAGATGAAATTTATCTACATTCAATTCATAAAAGCCTTTAAGAAAGAAAACAAAGAATGGTAACAAATAATAGTATATGTAGGGGCATGAAAAATATATTGTCAAAGTTAAAACGCGAAAATTGAAAACACTATCAAGGATGAAATGAAAAAAAAAAAGAATTAAAGATTGTCTGAAAACTTCATTAAAATGTGAGAGAGAAAAAATACACACAGAAATATCAACGAAGAACTGAAGCAAGCCAATATTTATAATAAAGCAAAATGTTCTTTTCTTAATATGGACCTTACTAACATAATAGAAAATTGAAAGAGAAAAAAAGGGTAATCGAAAAATAAGTCATGAACTCGGTATAACAACAGAAATGAAGTAACTTTTCTTTAACGTACAATCTAGTTTTTAAAAAAATAATTTGTTTAAATAACGATTAAAATAGATTTGTTTTAAATCTTGTTTTAGGTCAGCTTTGTTTCTTTGTTAAATACCTCAATTACATCGTGCAAGGACAAGACGTAATAACGCGCGAACTACGTCAGATGTTGTTTTTTGAAGCATGGACAGTTACCTTAATTTCTAATAAACATCATGTAAAATGAGGTGCTTATTTTTTATATATGTTTGTGAGTGGTGTGGTTTGAGTGAATGGTATATATGGTATATATGTATTTGTATCAAATATACATATAAAAGATAAAAAGATAAAAAGAATATAATTTTGTGTTACAATCTTAAAATTTACACTACATTTATACTATTTTTAAGTTTTTCCTCAAATAGTTTGATAGTTATTTCTTTCTTCAATTTTAACCATCAAACATATGTTGATGGTTTTGAAATGAAATTCAAGAGAAAATATATACCATTTCTAGATTTTAAAAAAGAGATGAAGGACGACTTCTTAGCAGTACACACTATTCCTGGAAGCGCATACCACCGCTGTTTACCTGACGAAACCATCGATATTGGAACCTGTTCATTGATGTTGCACTTTCTTTCTGAGTAAGTCGGCAAATTAGTAAACATTAAAGAAAAATCTCTTATTTCTAAGCTCTACGAAAAATATAACAAAGGAGAGAGTCTGATTTGTTTCTAGTAAAACAATAAAAAGCAAGTGTATGAGAGATTTTTTTACCACGGTTTATCGTGAAAAAATGACAATAACAAACCGTGAACCATCTCTAAAATCCATTAAACAATACAACGGCGGTTTTTAAATGCTTATTTGTACATGTAGGTATGTTGTACTTGAAAATGCATTGATGTACGTTCCTGGTCTATTGGTAAGTGACGAAGAAACAACAAAGGTTAGGAGTTTAGCTGCAGAGGATTTGAAAAATTTCATCCGGGCCAGACTCACTGAAATGAAAAAAGGTAATTAACTTGTATCGAAACATTGCAGACTCCAAAGCAATACGTTTGCAAACCAAGGCAGCTGAGGTTAAAACCCGCTTAAATAAAAACGTCTTCCTCTTCTTTATACACAGTACGTGCTACACTGTTGTTGATGTTACCAAGAGAAGCAAGAGTAAATATTCTTGTTTTCCATACATTGGATGATTTTCTTACTTGGGAAAATAACATATATATATATACTTTAATCCTAAAAAGGGAAGAAATGCTCTCCTAAATACAGTTTGTGATACTCTTGAAAGTCTATCAACTGAAGATAACACCCCTAAAAATAAAAGACAACATAATTTATTAAAATCAGAAGAAAATGCTATCACATCGTTGCTCAATGATGATTCTATCGTAATCAAAGAGGCGGACAAAGGAGGAGCAGTAGTACTACAAAAATAAAATACTGGAGATGCTTAACAACAACGAGTTTTATTGCGAAATAGCTGAGAACAATGATAAAAAAACCATTCAAAAAGTGAAACGATTACTTAAAGACCACCAGACTTCCTCCGATATAACAACCAAAGAAGCGGATTTTTTAACGGATTTTGATTTCCGGTAAAGTGTCTTTAATGGACTTCCTAAGATAGATAAGTCTAAAACAATTACTAATGCCATCAAAATGCAAAAAATGCATATATTACTTGTATCAAACCGGACGATCTCAAATTTAGACCTATAGTGGGAGGACCTAACGCTCCAACACAACGACTGAGTCATCTTATGGATATATTACTAAAACCCTTAAGCTCAGAAGTAAAAAGTTATGTTCGAGATGATCTTGATTTCCTGAGATATTTACCAGATAAAGTTAACCAAGATGCAAAGTTGGTCACTGGGATGTAACAAATTTGTATACAAACATAACCACAGATCTCGGTATCAATGCCCTCAAATACTGGATCAATAAATATCCACAAAATATCAACAGCCGTTTCTGCAGAGAGTTTATCCTAGAGGCAAGCAGTTTAGTCCTTAAAAACAACACATTCTCTTTCAACGGCAAACATTATTTGCAGCTTAAAGGAACGGCTATGGGGACTAAAATGGCCCCTACTTATGCCACCCTCACATTAGGATACTTAGAAGAGAAAATGTATGAAAAAGCTAGACGGCAATTTAACCATCAAACCGCACAAAATATAAAAAATGGATGGAAAAGATATCTTGATGACTGTTTTATCATCTGGAACGAGAGCGACGCCAATTTAACAGTCTTTTTAGACATTGTAAATAATCTGGATCCAAACATCAACTTTACGCTAGATGAAAGTGCGATCTGTATTCCATTTTTGGATGTGCTCATTTCTAAATGCGGAGAAAATATAACCACCGACATGTATTACAAACCAACAGATACCAATCAGTACCTTCATTTCAGTTCTTGCCATCCGGGCCATACTAAACGCGCAATTCCTTACAACTTAACAAGGCGAGTATGTACCATAGTTAGCGACAACGAAAAAAGAAATGAACGTTTACATGAATTGAAAGCAAGCCTGATAAAACAATGTTATCCAGTAGGAATCATAGACGATGGTATCAAAAAGGCATTAGCACTGAACAGGGAAAATCTTATTAATCCTCCTGAAAATAACACCTCTGATTTAAAGATATTACCACTCGTAACTACGCATAATCCGAATGATATTAATATTATTCCAGTCGTACGTCAACTTAACAACATTC
Source organism: Magallana gigas (assembly GCF_963853765.1). NCBI lineage: Eukaryota > Metazoa > Mollusca > Bivalvia > Ostreida > Ostreidae > Magallana > Magallana gigas. The sequence goes on along the minus strand of NC_088853.1, from coordinate 51,345,341 downwards.
TACAAACTGATGAAAAAATGTCCGAAGTGCTGAAAAAATATAACTTCATCAACAGTAAAAGACAACCCAGGAATCTCCGAAGGATACTTTGCAAGTCTTCTTTTCAACGTCAATCTTATTCTGTCAGCAAGTGTAACGATCCCCGCTGTGGAACTTGCCAATACATTAAAGTCGGGAAATCGTTCAAGTTCGGGGACAAGGACTTTATTGTTAATGCGAACATGTCTTGTGCCTCTAAAAATGTTATATACAACATTACGTGTAGCGGATGCAACGAATTCTATATAGGAGAAACTGGAACAACCCTACGCACCCGTATTCGTATACACAAACAACACGTCAATCAACCCGAGTACAGAAAAATTAAACTTAGTGAACATCTTGATATTTGTGGCCACGGACAATTTTCAGTTTTTCCGTTTTATAAACTTTATACTGACAATGCAATTGAACGAAGGGAAAAAGAAAAACATTTTATAAAGTCACTAAAACCTTCGTTAAATAGTTTGATATAGACTGTTTCATCGTCTCTGATTTTGTTTTACTGTATATAACGCTATATTTGCATTTCCATTGTTCTTTCCCACTATAAGCCCATACGGAGGAGCTGCAATTATTTCTCTATAATCGCAATTGCTCTGTCAGTATACTATGACGTCATAAAGGTGTAACGTTAAATATACTTTTCCATGACGTTATAGATTTAAACCACTATACGATACATCATGTGTTTTTCTCCAACTCCATTAAAATTGACGTATTTACATGTAATATTAAAACATGTTCTTGATAACATTTTAAAGCAATTACTGTTATAACATATCATTGATTCTGTTAACAAATCTATGTGAATTACATAGTCTGAATGTTTACTTTTGATGTAATAGCTAAATGTCAAGGTCTAGCTAGGCTAATACAGGGTATTTGCGAGTGGTAAAATGCAAATATAAGTAATAAACAACGATTATTTAGTGAACATGGCGTTATGAATAGCAACTGCTCTGCTGGCATATTTTCCATGATGCGCTAGCGCGCATCATGGAATATGCCAACAGAGCAATTGCTATTCATAACGCCATGTTCACTAATTAACGTTGTTTATTTCTTAAATATAACTTTATTCTATGATTGTTTCCTTCAATAAGCATTATGACGTCATAGTATTATTGTTGACGTTATCACTAGGTAACGTAATTACGTCATAGTTTTAACGACTGTAAAACGTCTGAAGATTTTTAACAATGAAAGCGCTTATGTTTTGCAGTTAGTGTTGCTTTTTTTCTTTTATTATATATATATATATATATATATATATATATATATATATATATATATATATATATATATATCCAAAGTCTCTTTTTCAATGAATAATAAAAATCTTTTAAAACACTGTTTCAAAATATTTCTATCGTGTTACCGGTCTTCATCAGTCGGTGTTTATTGTCTATAGCAACACAACGTAGAACATATACTATGACGTCACAATGTTAATACAGTCTGGCAAGTGACGTCATACAACAATATTGCGCCAAAAACATATGAAATATAGGTGAGAGTCTATAGTAAGCACATTGATAGCCGTAATTAGTACATAAACAAGTAAAATATGAAAATTGTATAGATAACGGGACATAAAATAATGGAAATGTCTATACAAACTACTAATAATGTAGTCTAAAGACAATAATGTTCCCTTTTGTTGATACCAAAAGGCATATAAGTATTTAATTTTTTCTTCCACAAATTTTCTCTGAATTTTCTGTAAGTTTCATCTTTGTACAATTTTTCGATACCTATTACAGAATAATCCTCAACTGTATGTTCGTCCGTATAAAAATGCATTGCTTCAGGGTCGTTAGTGTCTCTCCTGATCAGTGACAAATTTAAAACATGTCTTTGATATAAAGTCACCCCCGTTTCCCCAACATATACAATTTTGTTACACTTTTTACAAAACACCCCATAAATAACATTACTTGACTTGCAATCGATATGATTTTTAACTTGATACGTTTTGCCCTTAGAATCTTGAAATTGGCCAGAACAAATAATATATTTACACATAACACATTTTTTTGCACCACACGTGTTGTTTTTTAAAACAGAGGTTATTATGTTTCTTATGGACCAATATGTCTTTCAAGTTTTTGTTTCTCCTGAATGCCACTGTAGGTGTGTTATGAAACGCAAGTTTTAGGCGGTCGGAATTTTCGAGAATTTTTTGACGTTTCTTTAATATTTGATGAATATTTGGTAGTTCTCTGGAATAGTTTAACACAAACGGAACACGGTTACACTCTTTGTTATTTTTTCTGTAGTTCAATAAATCCGAGCGGTTGAATTTATCCACCTTCGCCAGCTGATCCTCGACCTCCTTGTTGGAATATCCACATTTGTGTAAATTAGTTTTAATTTTCTCCCGTTGTTTGAAATATCCCTCATCTGTTGAGCAGATTCGGCGCGCACGGATACCCAGTCCAAATGGTATAGATTTTTTTGTAGATTCAGGATGGCTGGATTTTTTATTTAGGTACATGTGTTTGTCAGTGGGTTTACTGTACAGGTCGGTAGAAAGAAATCCCTTTTCAATAGAAATATTTACATCTAGGAACTCTATGCTAGATTTAGAAAAGCGTAGATCAAGCTGAATATTTGGGTGTATACCATTTGCCATTTTATGGAAATGTAGGAGATCGGCTTCTGTCCCTGACCAGATTCCAAATATGTCATCGATATATCTAACATGAAAAAGAGGTTGTACGTTACACTGTTCCAAAAGAATACGTTCCCAATCCCCCATATATATACATGCATAGTTTCTGCCAAGTTTGGATCCAATAGCAGTTCCTTCTGTTTGAATATATTGTTTGTTGTTAAAACTAAAATTGCTATTTTCCAGGACAGCATCCATCATCTGTAAAATGGTATTTGTGTCAACTTCTTTTTTCTGTCGTTGATTTAAAACTTTTACTATTACTTCCCGCGCTTCTTGTCTGGGTATACTGGGATACAGCGCTTTCACGTCCATACAAACTAATATTGAGGAATTGGATAATGGTTGATTTACGGTAGAAAGTTTTCTTAAAAAATCTGTAGTGTCTTGTACATAACATTTTAACGATCGGTTTGCCTCCTCCAATTGCGATTCTACATATTCTGCAAGCTTCTCTGTTGGATGTTGGCGGCCATTTACTATTGTTCTAAATGAATGGTTTTCCTTATGAATTTTTGGATTTGCCTGTAGTTTTCCTGAAGATATTTCTGTAGGTAAAAGATAATGTCGTAATTCAGACGTGATGGATCCTTTTTTATACATATTGTTAATTAGTTTCTTAATTTTGTTAGTGATTTGTTTGCTTTTATCTACTTTAACTTGATCATATGACGCACTGTTAATCATTTCATTCTCCAACTGGTCGACGTACTTATTGGTGTCCATCACTACTATCCCAGATCCCTTGTCTGCTGGTCTAATAATTATGCTTTGATCATGTAATAATTCCCTCATTGCTTTGTCTTCTGAAACAGTTATGTTACTTGAAAATTTTCTATTTAACCCCCGGATAACGTCTTCTTTAACTTGTCTGATGTATTCATCCAACCACTTGTCTCTTCCCTCTTCTGGTGTCCAATTATTCTTAGAGTTTTTATGATTAATAGTACCTACATCTTGTGAAGAAATGTCATTTTCTTCGTCAATGAAATACTCCCGAAGCCACATCCCACGTTCCCAAGTCTGCTGATCTGTTAGTAACTGTGTGAAATCAATATTTTTTCTAGTTGGTACAAATTTTAATCCTTTTTTCAATAAACTCATTTGATCTGCAGTAAGTTTTTTTGATGATAAGTTAATAACTTCCATGTCACATGTTTCAGCTACTGTTTTTGGTGAACACACTTCCGGTTCGTTGGCCTGAGAAGTTATTTCGTCAATATTAGCGTGTACTGATGGTTGGTAATTCTCTTCTTCAGGAGAGGGTGATAAGTTGCAAATACATGGGCGATGTGAGGTCTTAATTAAGTTAAAATGATTTGACGAATAATTAAAACAAATAAAATCTTTCTTATGATTACATTCACCAAGCGGATATTTCTGCCACTGCGATTGTCCATTGAAATATGTCTTAACAAAAATGTCTTTATCAAAACGATAAGGTGTAGCGATGTTAACATAGATAGGCAATGTGAAATTTTGCGGCAAAAACTCGGCAAGAAACAATTTATGGCTGCCATTTCATCCATCAAAGATAATGTTGATGCCAGTGCTAACCGACTTCATAGGTTAAAGAGTAAGAAACCCTCAGCACTGTCTAGGATTCCAGTAGTTAATCATAACATTTCGGACATATCGGAAAATACTTCTATACATACAGTGGACAATACTATTAGAGATGATACATCTACAGAAATTTCAGTAGAGGTAGACGGAAATTGTTTTTATAGATGCATTGCGTACAATCTTTATGATAATCAGGATCTCCATCCAAATGTAAGAAACACCATTGTTCAAGAATTGAGTTCCAATAGACTATTTTACAGAGAATTTGTGGATGGGGATTTTGACACTCAATTGAACAACGTCAAGTCATTAGATGGCAGTGTGGCCTCCTGGGCAGAAATCATCGCTACATCTTATCGTTTTGATAAAGACATTTTTGTTAAGACATATTTCAATGGACAATCGCAGTGGCAGAAATAACAGCTTGGTGAATGTAACCATAAGAAAGATTTTATTTGTCTTAATTATTCGTCAAATCATTTTAACTTAATTAAGACCTCACATCGTCCATGTATTTGCAACTTATCACCCTCTCCTGAAGAAGAGAATTACCAACCATCAGTACACGCTAATATTGACGAAATAACTTCTCAGGCCAACGAACCGGAAGTGTGTTCACCAAAAACAGTAGCTGAAACATGTGACATGGAAGTTATTAACTTATCATCAAAAAAACTTACTGCAGATCAAATGAGTTTATTGAAAAAAGGATTAAAATTTTACCAACTAGAAAAAATATTGATTTCACACAGTTACTAACAGATCTGAAGACTTGGGAACGTGGGATGCGGCTTCGGGAGTATTTCATTGACGAAGAAAATGACATTTCTTCACAAGATGTAGGTACTATTAATCATAAAAACTCTAAGAGTAATTGGACACCAGAAGAGGGAAGAGACAAGTGGTTGGATGAATACATCAGACAAGTTAAAGAAGACGTTATCCGGGGGTTAAATAGAAAATTTTCAAGTAACATAACTGTTTCAGAAGACAAAGCAATGAGGGAATTATTACATGATCAAAGCATAATTATTAGACCAGCAGACAAGGGATCTGGGATAGTAGTGATGGACACCAATAAGTACGTCGACCAGTTGGAGAATGAAATGATTAACAGTGCGTCATATGATCAAGTTAAAGTAGATAAAAGCAAACAAATCACTAACAAAATTAAGAAACTAATTAACAATATGTATAAAAAAGGATCCATCACGTCTGAATTACGACATTATCTTTTACCTACAGAAATATCTTCAGGAAAACTACAGGCAAATCCAAAAATTCACAAGGAAAACCATTCATTTAGAACAATAGTAAATGGCCGCCAACATCCAACAGAGAAGCTTGCAGAATATGTAGAATCGCAATTGGAGGAGGCAAACCGATCGTTAAAATGTTATGTACAAGACACTACAGATTTTTTAAGAAAACTTTTTACCGTAAATCAACCATTATCCAATTCCTCAATATTAGTTTGTATGGACGTGAAAGCGCTGTATCCCAGTATACCCAGACAAGAAGCGCGGGAAGTAATAGTAAAAGTTTTAAATCAACGACAGAAAAAAGAAGTTGACACAAATACCATTTTACAGATGATGGATGCTGTCCTGGAAAATAGCAATTTTAGTTTTAACAACAAACAATATATTCAAACAGAAGGAACTGCTATTGGATCCAAACTTGGCAGAAACTATGCATGTATATATATGGGGGATTGGGAACGTATTCTTTTGGAACAGTGTAACGTACAACCTCTTTTTCATGTTAGATATATCGATGACATATTTGGAATCTGGTCAGGGACAGAAGCCGATCTCCTACATTTCCATAAAATGGCAAATGGTATACACCCAAATATTCAGCTTGATCTACGCTTTTCTAAATCTAGCATAGAGTTCCTAGATGTAAATATTTCTATTGAAAAGGGATTTCTTTCTACCGACCTGTACAGTAAACCCACTGACAAACACATGTACCTAAATAAAAAATCCAGCCATCCTGAATCTACAAAAAAATCTATACCATTTGGACTGGGTATCCGTGCGCGCCGAATCTGCTCAACAGATGAGGGATATTTCAAACAACGGGAGAAAATTAAAACTAATTTACACAAATGTGGATATTCCAACAAGGAGGTCGAGGATCAGCTGGCGAAGGTGGATAAATTCAACCGCTCGGATTTATTGAACTACAGAAAAAATAACAAAGAGTGTAACCGTGTTCCGTTTGTGTTAAACTATTCCAGAGAACTACCAAATATTCATCAAATATTAAAGAAACGTCAAAAAATTCTCGAAAATTCCGACCGCCTAAAACTTGCGTCTCATAACACACCTATAGTGGCATTCAGGAGAGACAAAAACTTGAAAGACATATTGGTCCATAAGAAACATAATAACCTCTTTTTTAAAAAAACAACACTTATGCGAGCCGTGTGGTGCAAAAAATGTGTTATGTGTAAATATATTATTTGTTCTGGCCAATTTCAAGATTCTAAGGGCAAAACGTATCAAGTTAAAAATCATATCGATTGCAAGTCAAGTAATGTTGTTGATGGGGTGTTTTGTAAAAAGTGTAACAAAATTGTATATGTTGGGGAAACGGGGTGACTTTATATCAAAGACATGTTTTAAATTTGCCACTGATCATGAGAGAAACTAACGACCCTGAAGCAATGCATTTTTATACGGACGAACATACAGTTGAGGATTATTCTGTAATAGGTATCGAAAAATTGTACAAAGATGAAACTTACAGAAAATTCAGAGAAAATTTGTGGAAGAAAAAATTAAATACTTATATGCCTCTTGGTATCAACAAAAGGGAACATTAATGTCTTTAGACTACATTATTAGTAGTTTGTATAGACATTTCCTTTATTTTATGTCCCGTTATCTATACATTTTTCATATGTTACTTGTTTATGTACTAAATACGGCTATCAATGTACTTTCTATAGACTCTCACCTATATTTCATATGTTTTTGGCGCAATATTGTTGTATGACGTCACTTGCCAGACTGTATTAACATTGTGACGTCATAGTATATGTTCTACGTTGTGTTGCTATAGACAATAAACACCGACTGATGAAGACCGGTAACACGGTCGAAATATTTTGAAACAGTTTTTTTTTAAAATTTTTATTATTCATTGAAAAAGAGACTTTGGATATATATATATATATATATATATATATATATATATATATATATATATATATACTCCAAAAATAAATAGTATAAATCCACACACGTAGTATTACATGAAAAAAATCACAACACCGAAATAAACTCAACTAGTTTCATTTTAAATCATCGGGATCCGGTTGCACGAACGTTAGTTAAATTTAACTAGCCGTTAACTTGACGTTAACGTGACGTTAAAATTAACGGCGAGTTAAATGGGTTGCACGAACGTTAACTAATAGTTAAAGCTTAGTTTATTATCTAATTTAACTTAAAGATTTAACTCAGGTTACCTAGGTACAATAAATATTTAATTGAACATTAAAATCAAAATGGCGGATCTGTTGTTATTTGGAAACGTGTTTGTGGAGAAGAAAAAAAGAAACTACAGAGAGAGAATAGAAATGACAGACTTGAGCGATACGCAAATCCGATCCCGATTTCGATTTCGACGAGATTCGATTACGTATATTTCGGACATTGTGCGTTATGATCTGCAGAGAGCAACAAAACGAAGTCAGTCCATATCGGTGGAAATGCAGGTACTTGTTATCAGAATACACATTCATAAAATTAAAACAATATCATCACAAAATAATCATTATACTACCATATATATATAAACACATACTGGACCAATTATTAAAATGCTAAGTTACATGCAAAGTGAGGTTTTATGCTTTGTACATTGCATACCTATAAATTTGACGCATCGGGCCGAGAAATACATATCTCTTTTTATCCTTGGTAAACTGTTTATTAAATTGTTTATGAAATGAAAATTGTCGATCTTAAATTATACATATTATCAATGCAAACATCTAGAAAGAAAAATGAAAACGTTAGCGAATATGAACGCTGTAAAATGACGTCATTTTTGATACTTTGATTATGACATCAGTACTTTATAAATACAAGGATTGCTAACATCGATGATAGTACCATGTGCCCCCTCTGATCCTATTCAAAAACACGTGAAAAAATACATGTTACATAAAACTATATCAAACCTTGCAGGTTATGCTGGCTCTACGTTTTTATGCCTCTGGAAGCTTTTTGGAAGTTATCGGAGATACCATGGGGTTTGATAAAAGTACAGTCAGCAGGGCTATCGACGATGTTACTAATGCACTTATTGCAAAGAAAGATAGATTTATAAAATGGCCTAATCATGAGGAAATTTTGAAATCCAAGCAAAATTTTTTTTCACGGGGTGGATTTCCAGGAGTAATTGGCTGTATAGATGGAACCCATGTCCGAATACAAGCACCTTTTGAAGATGAGGCCGTGTATGTGAACAGTAAGGGTTTTCATTCCATCAATGTACAGGCCATTTGTGACCATGAAGGTACTTACTATAATATAGTCTACATATATTATCTCATTACAAATTGGTTAAATAGAGAGTATATTAAACCCAGATAGAAAACCTATCATAATTTTTCATAACACCTTCAACAGGGAAATTCATTAACATTGATGCTCAGTGGCCTGGCAGTACCCACGATAGTCACGTATTTCGGACATCCGAGGTGTGTACCTTCTTGGAAGAAAACCACCGTGGTGTCGAAGATGGCTACCTCATTGGTGACAGTGGCTATGCGTGTTCTAGGTTTTTAATCACGCCTTATCTATATACATCCTGCAAACCTGTCAGAGGAAGCATTTAATACGGCTCATTGCCGTACACGCAACGCTGTAGAGAGAGTCTTTGGTTGGTGGAAAAGAAGGTTCCACGTCTTGCATAGCGAAATCAAGATGAAGCCTGCAAAAGTCTGTAAAATAATTGGTGCCTGTGCCATTCTGCACAACATCGCCATATCTCTTAAGGAGGAGATGGATGATGAGGACGAAGAAGACGTCAACGCCGCTGTTCATTTGGCTTATTGGGGACCTGAGGACGGAAGAGCAATCAGGAACTTTATAACCAGGACCTACTTCTAAAATGAATGCATAACAAAAATAAATTTTGAGAACCATTCATATTATTTATGTAATGATTTAAAACTGCAACTGTTTTATAAGTAGTACATGCATGCTTTTTTTTTATTCGTCAGTTATGGCTTGTAGTGCTAGCAAAGCATTTTCATTCTGAGTTACAGTCTGCTTCAGGCATTCGATCTGCAGCGCCAGCTTCGAATTCTGTAATTCCATATTCTGCTTCTCGAGGTCCGCCCGTTCGAGGTCCTTCTGTAGCTTCATGTTCTGCAGTTCGATGTTTTTTTTCTGACAGCATAGAACCTTGAGAATGATCATTTTCTATATAAAATACGACAATGTAATATGTGTCGTTTACTGCTGATCTCTTTTTTAAAAGTGTTAATAAATATATCATTTCTTATCCAGCAAATTAAAATCAGTAAACTACATGTGAGAAGTACAATTTCCAACGACAGTATGAAACCAGGATAAATGCACAATGCTTATTATTTTACCTCATACTGCATCTTCTGAAGCTGTTCAAATGAGATCTTTCTTCTTTTTATCTGCACATGAGAAGTAGTTTTATCTCCTTCGCTATATTTTAAAAAAGCAAAGAAAAAAGTAAGTGAATTAGCTATTAATATATATACATATATATGTGTAAAAATCTGTATCATCAACCGATTGCATGGTTACTCAATTCACTTACTGATTAACCTATTAGGAATTTACATGACAAGACAACAGATTCTAATTAAAGTTGGAATTGTAAAACCGCTCCTCTATATATACAATATGCTATATATAAGCGTACGAGTGGTTTTCTAAGTCTAATTTTAATTAGACTGAATTTAACGTAGTCTTATAAAATCATGTACACACACATGTAAATGAACTATATACGCAGCATTCAAGTTGCACAATACCTTGCAATGTTTGGTTCACTCGTGCATGCAGACTCAACTGCCTGTTCCGCTACTTCCTCCGTGCTAGGTGCCGTTGCCTTTAGACTGAAATCGAGGGTAGAACAAGTGGACTCGAAGGTAGAACTGCTGGTCGAAGCGGATTTGGGAGAGGAGGGCATCTCTGCTATAGCAAACACATTAGATTAAAATCAACACATATATAATTATATCTTATTCGATTGTGTGTTTACCTCACTTTTTTTTTGTTCATGATAAACTTTGCCTATCTAGACCGATTCAGAAAACAGTCCAATTAGAAGGGGAGAAATCTATGCATAAAACGTACAATTTTAAATTGTTTAAAACATTATTTGGATAGGTAGGGGAGACGATCAAACCCATCGGAGGTAGACTTCATTTCACTTCATTTGAGAGAGAGAGGAGAGAGAGAGAGAGAGAGAGAGAGAGAGAGAGAGAGAGAGTACTCATTACTCAAAAACAAAAACAAAAAGCGGGAGCCTATAATTTGGTCCACTACCGAAGGCCGAGTATAATTGGAATGCGTGCAACTTTGCAGACCTTTTCTTTCCATGCTGCTGTTTGTGCAAAGTAAAATTTCATTAGTACTGTGTTTTTAATCAAAATAAACATCATCGGTACCATATATGCCTTATATTCTTTTTAAAGACATAAATCATAAATCGGGTGAAATCAAAAGAAGTACTCACTTTATATATTTTGTTTTATCAGGAGTTAATAAAAAATAAGAGATGAAGAGGGATGGGGCGCTGAAAAATTACATTTATATGGAATGTTAATTCTAGAACAAAATTTTAAACATTTGTTTTTCTAAAATTCCATCTGGTGACTTTTTACAGTAGTTTTTATGCATGTTAAAGAACAAACAGAACCTTTGGACAGAAATGCAAAAAATAGTAATTTATTTGGAGATGATAGTAATGCTGAGTTCGAGTTCATGGAGTTGAGAAATTGTATTGAAGACTTTAGTGTACCCCCCCCCCCCCTACCCCAAAAGAAAACTCCTGATACTCCTTTCTTCACATTTTCTGTCTTCTTCCTCAGAGCATTTCCAACTTCCAACAGACATTCTGTATTGAAACTGATTTTTAACCGCGTTTGTTAAATTGGTTTGTTAAATTGGACACCGCTCATCGACGGTCATTGTCAACACTTTCACATGGATGTTATTATCTGTTTATTACCGCACGGACTTTATTTCTTAGCCATTTTTGGTCACAAATGAATGCATTCAAACAACATATATTGTTTGTACAGGCACAAATACAGCGATAAATGAAATAAAGAGTTCAAGGAGTGCAATATACATTATAAAATACCTTTTATTCCTTGAGTTGTGTGTATAATTTTATTAATAAATAGTATTTAATAATATCAATGTTTCAATCACCCAATTTTATCATAATTATAGTTTAGACAGCTCAGTTTAGCAATACCCCCACCCGCTTTTTACTCTTTATAATATCGAAAAGGTTAGGTATACGCACAAGTATAGAAAAAAATCTTGACATATGAACGCATGTAAATAGATGAAAATAAAGAAAATTGGTAAATTCAAATGCGTGTCTTAATAAATGTCTCAAAATTTCTTACACTTGGGTTAATTTTGCGAAAGGAATTTGATATATCTTTTGATTGTCATTATAGTCAGATTTTATGACAATCGATAAATTTCATTGTTCTATATAAATTTGATAGTTTTGTGAAATCCAGCTCTGATTGATTAAGAATTTGACTTCAGAAATACTATGCTTATGTCCTTTCCGATATATTTCATTTTATCAAATAAAATATACAACATGACTACTTTGTCATGTTGTATATCTTATTTGATGAAATTAAATATATCGGAAAGGACAGATAATTATGTTTATTAACAGTGTTTAATTAAATGTATACAAGTTAAATTGTTTAGTGTAGAATATTAGTAGAGGAATTTTTAGTCATAGTTTGTTTGATAAAGTAGAGTAGATGTTTTGATTTATTGATCTCAATATTTTGTTCAGGTTTACAGTTTACAGCAATAGACCCTATACACATATATTGCCTTTTGCATGGGAAACACCCTTTTTATGCCCCACTTGTGACGTCATATTTGTATTTAAATTAGCATTTTGATGTATCAAGGCTATGCGATCCTGAATTTGAATGGGTATCCAAAATGGTTCCAAATCAACTGTTGGTATATGAAAGGATATGGATACTTATGCGTAATGCGGATCCAGTGACATTTAAGACACATTTGAATATTTCAATCGGTAGTATACCACATTCGGAACCTGTGATCATGTATGCAGCGACAATGTAAGACTTTCATTTTTATTTGTCTATTAGGCTATACATATTGTACATAGGCCTATAATTCATAGTGTACATGTGATTTGATTTGTAAGTAATGAATCATTGCATTGATAAAACAGTATATAAAGACGGAGAAAATCACATCATTAGATCTGAAACAATTCAGCCTGAATCTCTCTAGAGTGTTTATAATATGACGTCATCAATCAGTTCGCATTGTCAGCCGACAATGTAAACAATCAAACAAGCGTTGATAAATGGGGAAATGTTTAATTACTACACTATAAGAATTTGAGTACACATAGAATTTTATTAGTTCAAGTTGATTCTAAACTAAGAACAAGTTTCCTGTCCATTTAATATTTCAAAATTAAATATACTGTACCTGATGTGGTTGGCATTGATGACTCGAACCCCCCAGCAATTCCGCTGAAATTAGGTCTATCCTTCATAAGGTCGATAATCTTCTCCTCAGCGGCAGTTGGGGGTTTTAGTGGAGGACCTCCGCCCGTTTTTCTCGCATGTTTGCGGGCCTCGGTGAAGGTCTTTTTCGCCCCCTGCTGCAGGTTCCCCCACTTGAACTTAACCTGCTCTACTGATCTGCGTTGAACGCCCACCGCATTAACTAAATCGGTAACCTCTGCCCATTTGCTGTTCTTTTTTAAATTGGTAATTAAATTACTCTGCTTCGCCTTGAGTACTTCCTCATTTTTTTCGACGAAATCGGTTAGAATTGTGATTTCGGCCAAGGACCAGTTACTGCTTCGTTCTCGTTTGACTGCGACAGCCATTTACACTACCGTAGGTAAGGTAACACGCGCGTGCAGACGATTTTAACACAGAGTTAACTAATAAACATCAATTAAATCTGAGTTAGCTAATTTATTTTTAATTTATTTTCGAACAACAAAAATTTAACTGACAGTTAGCTAACTAGCCGTTAAGTATTTAACGGCAAGTTACGGCATTAACTAGCCGTTAATTTAACTAACGTTCGTGCAACCGGATCCGGGAGTTTAACAACATGTTGCTAAGTTACACAAATACACATACATACGAATACATATTTCTTATTGTGACGTCATAAAACGCTAGTATTATGTTACCTTATGTAGCCGAATTGATTATGACGTCATAATATAAAGATATACATTAATTACGGGAAAATAAAATTCTCCATACAAATAATAGAAATATATAAAATAATTACGGGAAACACTTTTTATCTGATACATTATATAATTATTAGGCATTTAAAACGGGTCTATATTTGTTGATAAACAGTTTTTCTTTTGCCTCACGTTCTTTTTCTGTGGTATCCCTCAGAAACTTGTAAAAAGGAAAAACGGTAAAATTAGGACTTTTATTCCTTGCACAGTTCCTTATATGTTCACTGACGGACGTACATTGGTGTTTAGGTTCCCTGATTTGTTGTCGGTGCACGGTCATCCTGTGTCTCAAGGTGTCTCCTGTCTGACCGATATAATTTTCACCGCAACCAGCGCAACGTATGACATAGATAAGGTTTGAACTAGTGCATGACATGGAGGTTTTGATGGAAAAATCGCTTCCGGTTTTAAAATGAAATGTGGATCCTTCTGTCAGATATGGGCATGTACTACATCTGGGTTTTTCACATTTTTTGATGATGGGTGGTTCCTGGATTTTACTGGAAAACGATGCTCTGGTAAAATCCAGGAACCACCCATCATCAAAAAATGTGAAAAACCCAGATGTAGTACATGCCCATATCTGACAGAAGGATCCACATTTCATTTTAAAACCGGAAGCGATTTTTCCATCAAAACCTCCATGTCATGCACCAGTTCAAACATTATCTATATATATATATATATATATGTTTTGCCTCGAACTAGAAAATATATATATATATATATATATATATATATATATATATATATATATATATATATATATATATATATATATATATAGTTAAATCCAAAAAATATCGCAGTGTCCGGTTTTATATATAGAAAATTTGAAAAACGAAAGACAACACAGAGTAAAACGTTAGCGCTTTCATTCAATCTTCAGACGTTTTTAAAATAACAATTACGTTACTTGGTGACGTCTACAATACAATGACGTCATAGTTAAAGTTAACGTAGTAGAGGGATATTTCCGCGTAATCTATAGGGTAATTCAATGAAATATATACACAATACATAAAAAAGTTAAATTATAGCAGTCTGTTGAGGCAAGGTTTTAAAGTTTGAATAAAATGTTTTTCTTTTTCTCTTCTTTCCGTTGCACTCTCTGTAAAAAGTTTATAAAATGGAAACACTTTAAATTGCCCGCCTCCGCATACATCGATGTGCTCGCTGAGTTTTATTTTCCGGTACTCTGGGTCTTTAATTTGCTGTTTATGCACCCGGATTCTTGTTCTTAATGTTGTCCCAGTTTCGCTGATATAAAATTTGTTGCAACCATCACATATAATGGTATATATTAAATTTTTGGAATGACATGACATGTCCGAATTTATGTGGAATTGTTTTCCTCTGAAGTCAACCGAGCTGCCTTGTTTTAAAAACGGACACGTGCCGCATCGTATGTCTCCACATTTAGATACCGTTTTTATTGACGTATTTTAAATTGTAGATGGACAGAGTATTCTCTTAAGGTTCTTTGGTTGCCTTTTACTGTTAGTAAACTTGAGTTTGGTTAAAACGCGAGCCATATCTTCATCTGTTTTGAGAACTCCGTTGAGATGATTGACCACTGGAGCTATATTCGGGTTCCTAGGGTTATGGGTAGTAACAAGCGGTAATATTTTGGTTTCCTTGTTGTTCTGTAAAATTGGATTAATAAGATCCTGTCTATCTATTCCTTTGGCCTTCATTATTCCGTCGTTGATAAGGTTGATAGGGTAATGCTGGTCAGTTAAAAATTGTTTTAATTCGTTGAGACGCTGATTTCTTGTTTCCTCATCACTGACTATAGTACATATTCTCCTGGCAAGGTTGTAAGGGATGGCCCTCTTTATATGTCGTGGATGGGACGATCCAAAATGCAAATATTGATGAGTATCTGTACTCTTGTAGAAGATATCTGTAGAAATTTTATCGTTCTCCTTTTTGACTAGAACATCTAAAAACGGAATTTTTGTGGAACTTTTTTCTAATGTGAATTTAATATCTGGATCTAGATCATTAAGAATATTTTTCAACCTTTGTAATTCCGAGTCTTCTTTATTCCATATGATGAAACAATCATCTAGATATCTTTTCCAGTTCTTTTTCAGAGTCTGGCTGAATACTTCACCGAATTCCTCCTTTGTCTTTTTATACAGACTTTCTTCTAAAAATCCTAGGCATAATGTAGCGTATGTTGGGGCCATTTTAGTTCCCATGGCTGTTCCTTTGATTTGATGAAAGTATTTGCCATTAAACGTAAATACATTATTCTTTAAAACCAAGTCTGTAGCCTCCAATAAAAACTCCTTTGTAAATCTGTTATCAATGTCCGTTCTGCAATTATCAATCCAGAAATTCAAAGCTGTAAGTCCTAGTGTACTGCTTATATTAGTGTATAAGTTGACTACATCCAAGCTTACTAGTTCAGCATCAGGATCCACTTGTTCCGGTAGATATCGTAGAAAATCTAAGTCATCCCGGATGAAACTTTTTACATTTTGACATAGTGGTTTCAAAATGATATCCAATAAATCCAATATACATATATCTATATAAATATATATCCAAATCACAACAGTATGTTCTCAGTGTCCGGTAAAAATATAATAAAAGAAAAAAGCAACACTAACTGCAAAACATAAGCGCTTTCATTGTTAAAAATCTTCAGACGTTTTACCGTCGTTAAAACAATGACGTTATTACGTTACTTAGTGATAACGTCAACAATAATACTATAGTATTATTATATATATTATCTTATATATATTGTTATACCGGTATATATATATATATATATATATATATATATATATATTATCTTTTGCCTTTTCTGGTTCTATGGTTACTTCAAAAAAGGAAAAGACGTCATGTCTTTTATTCAAGATAATTTTACATTTTTCTTGATTGATTCGACAATTACTCGAAACTATTCTTATCTGCTGTCCTTGCCAAGAACCTATGTCGTGTATACAACGTTTCCTGGCAATAACTATCTTTTTCGTTCTTGGTTGTAAAACACACTCACAGTCACGTAAAAAAAAAATGAGCTGCAATGTCCTAACTTTTTTGTCTCAGTACATTCCCTAATATTTCTTTAGCTTTGTGTCTGAATATAGGCCTTTCTAGCCGAATGTAAGGCATTCAAATGTGTAGCAAGTACCTCACCAGTTGTAACCTCAAGTGATGGCAATATTTCTGTCAAGCTTGTTCAGTGTTCTATTAGTGGACATTTGACGCAATATATTCTGCTGTTGAATATGTGCAAACATTAAGAATGGACTTATCACTTCTTGCTAAATTTATAAAAAAAAAAAAAAAAACAAGCATATAAGTGATACATTTTTTAAATTCAAAATAATGATTCCTCATAAGGCATCTTATGGAAAGGCAATCAAAAGGAAGTTACTTTAAAATCAATTATAGCGAGCGCAGCTCGCCGGAGCGCAGCGCCGGCGAGCGAAGCGAGCTCTAAGAACCAGTGTGCGCGGGAAAAAGAACGAGCTAAACCTACAGTTCATCAAAGTTTTTTGTCTACGTCCCATAATGCTCGCTAATGTTTTAACCCGTGGTGCTATGCCAAAAATGGCCGACTTTTAATTCGTAATCTACGGTGTCTTAAAGTTTGAAGACACGTTTTGAGTACCGCATATGCTTTGGCGAGACTCAAAAGATTTGTTACATGCTTCCATACCTTCGTATTGAGTCGAGAAACGTAAAAAAAGACGAACAAAGTCATGGATGACGTCACAGTACTCTCTCGCTATATTTCCCGCGATAAATTTACAGGTGGATCAAACATCTGTAATGTGTGTACTAGCTATTTCAGTATAGACCGCGATACCTGCCTCATTGACATATGATTTGTTTTTAATTTTTTTATATAGAGATTATATAAATATATACTAGCAAGAACCATACTTTACTGTCATATCGATTCATTTTAAAGCTAATTGTGCATGCAGCAGATAAGTATATGAGTAGGAAGGAAATTAAAAATAGGACATTTATAAAAAGGAATATTTAATGAAAAAATAAACAGTTAAAAAATGTATGTAGATATTGCTTATAGTCAACAATTAAATTTGAAAGTGAGAAATTACCCAACCTACAAACAGGGTCTGGGTTCTCTCTCTCTCTCAGAAACGATGCTACGTGCCTGCTCTCTCTCTCTCTATCTCTCTCTCTGTCGGGGTAGGGGGTTGCGCTGTATGTATCATAACCATTAAAATTAGTACCTTTGGCATACTTATTGAACAGCAATACTCTCTCAAACATTCTTTGACATTCGTTGATACCTAAATAACACTAGGTTGACAATGATGCAAGGTATGCGTAATTCGTGCTGCGCTCGCCAGAACGGTAGAACCGTATTCTTGTAGATGATTGTGTTATTGTGATGTTGACTTGGACAAAGATTTTAAAGTGTAAATTTATATCAACATTACAGGTGCAATTTTTTTCGTGAACATTCCCACTGACCCTCTGGTGTTACATGAAATGTGTTCTTCTACGTTTTATCAACTTTACCAAAGAAATGTCATATCAAAGGTACTGCACACGGATTTTATAATGAGTGTTTAAAATGTTTGTTGCATTCGTTTAAAATGGAATTAAAATCGATGGCTTTAGTTTAAGAATAATGGGGATAAAAGAATGTTCATGTATTACTTTGAGTGCCGTGTAATCAAAAATCAATTTTGTATTTAAATGTGCTGAAAGTGTTAACATCATTATCATTATTACAAATGTATATTATTATTATCATCACTATTATTATCATTATTATAAACGAAGGAGGAATTGAGGAATACATTTGTCCCTACCAATAACGCACGAACGGAGACTGACGTAAAAACAGCATTTGTGGAAATAGGGAAGGATAATGGTGCGGAACTTCTGCATTTTACACATAGAAGAGTCAAAATGTATCAGAATAGTAAGTAACTTTGCTGTATTCTTGGTTTACTCGCGAACTTCCAACGTTCAAAGTGAAAGCTCTGTTGAGCGATTTCAACGACAGTTAATTCATTTTTTTAAAAGTATACCAAATCCACCTGGTCATGAAGAGAAATTGAATCAAATCAACTGCGTAGCAAGTTAAAGCTGAGAATTTAATGTAAAATGTCAAAACTCAAAATCGAATTAATTGTTATGCAATGGACATAAGCTGCAGTATTTATTATATATTTCAAAATATCAACTCATACTTTCTAGAGGACCTAGTAAAATGCGTGAGAGCATGGATTATTCCTTGTTTGATGGCCGGACTATGTCAAACAAGAAGCAACAACGACGCTGCAGATGTGTGTGAATTGTTTTTTCAGGATCTAAGAGGTCGACTCTCTGACGTGAAATGTGTGAACTATAAAATTTATGAAGTGATTTTTCAGAAACTGTAACCATTTGCAAAAGAAGCACAAGGAAACTTAACGTCTTTAGCAACTTAAGCATCAAATTAAAAGGAGTAGTTCTTGGCATATTAATAATACTTGAAGAATGATTCCTTATTTCTTCAACATTAGCTCAGTTTAAATCACCATTATGTAGACAGTACTCAAAGTACGATGAACAATAATATTAATTTGCCGCTTGAATTGTGAATTTAAATTTGGTAGTTTATTAGTGAGTGTCTGAGAAGTTTTGTTATGAATTAAAAGGCATGCGATCCTGCTTGAAATAATGTATAATCAGACTCCACATGTAGAAAGCATAACGTTCTCAGTTTAAAAAAAAAATTTGTTATGTAGGTATTTCAATTTACTTTGATAACAGTACTAGACCTTTAGTTTGGCATCAATCTTTTTTTATATAATATTTCATAAATATTATAAATAATTTCGTTTTTACACAATTGAATTTTTTTTATACTAACTATACAATCCTTGTAAATATTCATTTAATGCTCCTCGTGTGTTTAAATATGCAATGTATACATATACGTTGGTAGTATACAATTATCTAGCTGCTGCGCATAAAAGTCAGCAATTTTACCCAAGAAAAGGCTATACTATTAAGCCAACGTTTATCAAAAATTAACCCCCTTTTTGATTGACTGTATGACATCGTTTGTTAAGTAACTTGGACGGGTCAGCTTGTGTGTTGACAACAGCAGTTTAAACACGAATATGGATCCCCAAACCAGTTAAGCGTATAAATGTAATCAATAGCGGAAAGATAAGATATAATAGTTGTTGCAGCATAGTCCCTTAAAACAGGTACTCAGTATGCAAATATATATATATATACTGGTATATGCTAGTTCACTGGAAGCTCAATAATTAACTCATATCTCTGTGACTATCTTTATGGCTGTCAGTCTTTTGACCATTTGCTCTTCTAAAGAGCGATTCATAATAATTCATAAAATTTTGGAACCATCATTAAAACACTGTGTATTCTCTTACTCACTGTTTGCAATGTAAATTTAATTCAATTAGTAATATTTATCAATGAGGGGAAAATGCTGCACATCCCTTTTCGCCTGGCTGACTTTATTGGTGTTCAATATAGAGTCCGCGTAGATTATCAAAATCAACAATAAAATGTGCTGTTAGAAAATGCCATATCTTATTTGTTTTAAGGTATTGTGATATTTGGAACTTTTGTCAATCATTTATTAATTTACGATGATATAACAATAATAAATGTGTTTAGATGCGGATATAATCCACCTTTAGAGAAATAACCAAGATAACAAAAATAAATGCATTAGAATATATTTAGAAAATTTGATATTGATTACAAAAAAAACATTCTGCTTTTCGGTTATGAGGCGAATCGTTTATCATCTTTTATAACCAATATTGATATTATGTTTCTCTGTTGTTGTTTTGTTCTCTTTGTAGTTATACTTTAAACTGATGAGTTATGCAAGAGTAAAGTTTGATTGATAATGAAAAATCCATTCGTAAAAAGCCACCTTACACCAGCATTAATGAGCAATGTGAATAAAACTTATAATTTTTGTATGATTTGTTCGCACAATTATTTGAAATCATATTTTAGATATCGATATCTTTATTAACAATGCATTTTTAGGGTCATTGCAATCAATTACTGTAAACAGGGAAATATTTACCTCCGTTTATTTTCGCCCCTTACGCCCTCGTTGTCGGTGGGCGTATTTAAGACGGGGCGATTTCCAATATCTCAAATCATTTCTTTTTAAACAATACTGTGTCTAGGCGAATTAAAGACGGGTATTTGCAGGTGTAGAATTATTATGAACTCTTTACAGTCTAATCAGAACACCCCCTTTTCTTAATACTCGTCAGCGTCTGACAGGTATCGATAGGTCTTCCCCACACGGCTTTTCTTTTTATCCAACTGATTAAAAACCTATTGGAACTCTTCATTAGAAGATAGAAAAAAATAACCCATGCTTCTAATCTATGTTACTTCTTGTATTAAGGAGATAAGTCTCTCTTAAAAAAGATAAAAGCATGTCTATAATTCAAAAGTACAGTTAGATTGTATGCAAAGGTAGAGGAAATGACCTTTTATTGATATCTGTAAGATGCTGACGACTGAAAGGAGAAGATGATGAATTAAATTGGACCATGCTACATGTATTTTTCGTGAGTTTGTAAAATTATAAATCATCCAGATCAATAATTGTGAATCAAGCAACCAATGCACAATTATCTGACATTGAATTGTAAACCAGAAAACAGCAAGATATAAAGTCTCGACGTCATCTTGGTCCTCCTCTTAACAAGAGCTTAAACGTTAAGCAGTTCTTGTCTAGGTACAATATTATGCAGAATTTATTCATCCTTAACTGCTTTTTCTTAGGAAACGTGATGGAGGTATAAGTTAAACTCTTAATAAACTGATGCAAGCTGACAAAATGCACGTTGATGCAAACAATGTGTCAAATGCGCATTAGTGTTTGATTGTTATTCATCTTCACGTGGTGGAATCTGTGATCTGGACATTAGCCCGCAAGAAATTTGATTTATCAATAGATTTTTTTTGTCGAATAGTTAATAATGTCGTCTCACCTTCTATTTTTGATAAGGCACACAGTTACAAAAATTGAAAAAAACTTTCATGACGTCATGTTTACCCGTATAAACGTGCTCTGTGGTAATAACCATGCCGCTTTTAAAATCCAGTTACAAATATACCTCTCAAACAAATGTAGTAAAACTTCACAAGGCAATGCAAGAAATGTTTATACGAAGGTTAATGTGTTAGTTGCGATTTTTATAAAATTTATATGACAAACAGCGATACTATCGATGTATCTTTTTATTGACCCTGGTACATATACTAACAATTTAACGGCAAAAGAAGATATCTTTAAAAAACGCAAACCATTTTTTCTTATACACGAACGATTCCACACGATACACGAACGATCACCTACGGTACACAAACCTTTTAGCACAATTGGCCTATCTGAATTAATTCGACGTGGCCTATCGTAGAAGTCCATTTTTCACCACAGCAGACAGACTTGTTTCAGGACTTGTTTACACATTTTTCCTTGACCCTTTACATTTGTACATTATTTATATTTCGTATTTACGTTTTAATTTTTAAAGTTTAATCTGCATTTGGCTACGAAGGTAGATTAAAAATCTTACGGGGAAAATTTGTTAAATGTATAGAAGTTTTAATACATTCCGTAAAAATTTGAAAAAAATATATATCAATATATATTAAAAATATGTGATTATAGGAAAAAGGCTTATTTCTTACACATTACAGGGGGAGGGCTGTAGAGGGTCTGCAGAACGGTGAGGGTTTTATAAAATGATCCATGTATAAGCTACCTAGACTTTTTAATTTTTTTTTCGACCCCTTATTTGTTAGCGTACATAGACGGAGTTCTCTTCCGACGTCGTTCTACTTTTGAAATGCCAAAGATCAATACCATGCAACAAGATAATGCACACAGGCTTTCCATCCCTATATATTGCCACTTCATCACGTGATCTTACACAAATGCACATAACTATTTAAGTAATATTTTAATACGTAGATCTGCTACTTTGAATCGTTAAGGTATGTAGAGGTTTAATCAATTTTTAATCGTTAGATACAGATAACTATTTGTACAACAGAATTGTCATGATATCCCCTTGTACACTATACAGTATACAAACAAAGGCCCTGGCCGAACCATATAGGAAATTTTGAGATGTAATCCTTTTAAAACCCTTGCCCTTTCTATGTACTGTGACATTTGTAAAAATTCAACTTTATAACAGCTGTTTTGGGAGCAATCTCATTGACGTGTCAACAGAACACAAATTTAAACCATCCTGTAAGAGAAGATATACTCATATGTGTCCCAATCATTCAAAAAGGAAAATTGTAAACTTTTCTATGAATAAGACAGCATAATTTGTGTAACCTGTGTTTCTTCTAGTAAACATAAACAGCTGATTAAATTGACGTCTGGAAAAAGATTGAAAACAAAAAAACTGACTTTCCAAAAAGATAGACTAAAGAGTTACAAGAAAGGTGAAAAACTGGAAGAAAGAATAATTTATTATCCTTATTTATAAAGTCGCTTTAAAAAGCTGCCTTTGAAGCGAACTCTTCAAATTAAAACTGAAATCCGACATTAATGAAATAGCCACCAGACTATAAGAAAACCGCCCTCAATTAATAGGAATATAAGAAATGCACGCATAATTTCTCAAATCAAACGGTGTTTTTTGGTCTGATATGTAAAACGAATGATTTCCACCGTTCGTCGGCGTACATATCAAGAACTGCTGTATTTAGACGAATGTTGCCCCCAAAACTCACAGTTTTCTTTTAAACTTTTATTACTCAGCAGAACAACAAACACAAGATGAAACTCTGCCATTCAGATCTTCCAAAATTGACTGAAAGGTAACTGAAAGGTATATCTCTGCCATTCAGCCACCTTTCCATAACTTTCAGTTATCGTTCTATTGACTGAATATAACTGTTTAATTCTGTGAAAAGAATAGATTATTCAACTGTTTAAATATAGGTGTATTTTCCCGCGACACCATGAATGTTTTTCCGTCAATCTGACTCTTATTTAACTCAAGAACTACTTTCAAACCTCTCTCTCTCTCTCTCTCTCTCTCTCTCTCTCTCTCTCTCTCTCTCTCTCTCTCTCTCTCTCTCTCTCTCTCTCTCTCTCTTGCTCATGTTTAAATGAAAAAACGTATGTAATATATTAATATAAGTAGCCGTTTTCTAAAAAAAAAAAAGTAAAATATTAGAGGATTCGTTATTTGCAAAAACGCGTTATTATTTAAAAGTAGCAATAAATACCGTACGCGCTTTCGATCTTTACAATATGTTGACCGTCTATTTTCAAACACAAAATAATGCAAAATTCAGAAAGGTCATTCCTGTTCAGACTATTACATAACCTTCCTTTCTGTGACAGCATCCCTGCTCTGACCACGTGCCGTGAGAATTCTTATCGGATGTTGAGACAACTCTCTCTATCTTTCTTTCTCTCTCTCTCTCCCTCTCTCTCTCTCTCTCTCGTTCGTTCGTTCCAAAAAAACTAATATTTTATATGAATTAGTTAGGTAATATATATTGCCACTACTACAATCTGATTAAAATGCAGATTTCTAAATAAGCGCACATGTTGTCTCAACGAACGTTTTCAGCAATATATCATATCAGGGACGTATAAACACTGTGCGTGACTGATCATATGCGCTTTCCTGAAGTTAAAATAATGCATTATTCATACAGGTATATTAAGAACCACGGGTAAAGCACAATACAAAAAAAATATCCCTATGTTTGTGCGTGTGTATAATTAGTATATGACACTTCTTGTCTATGAAAGCACCCGTGCTCTGACCACGTGCCGTGAGAAATCTTATCAAAGGTTGAGAAACACTCTCTCTCTCTCTCTCTCTCTCTCTCTCTCTCTCGTTTTAAATAAATATGATGTTAAGTAACACATTAATACATGTACCCATTTTATGAAAAAAGTAAAATTATAAAAAAGGTTCGTTCCTCTCTTGTTTCCTAATCTATGTCCACTCTAGTCTTAAAATTATGCATCATATATTAATACTATTTGTTTACTTATATTTTACAATGCCAAATACACCAAGTGAATGAAACTGTTAAAAGAAAAATACATATCAGAGTTAGTAAGGAACTGTATTTTGTGGCGGAAGGATTTCAAGAATAAAATGAACAATTTTCATTACTCAATAGTTTTAGGGTACTGATACTTTATCTCCCATATTTTCGGCGCAGTCCAAACTTTCATATTGTTTGTGTATTACAGTATATTCTTTTTCTTTCGAAAACATATTTGAACAACATTTCTATCAATATTTTTTGTCATAAAAAGCTTATATTCCGTAGAATTTGAAAAAAACGACTCCAAAATGATTGAAGGGAGGAGTCTTTTCTGTATTTCGACTTGTCAAACGTAAAATTGATTAACTGTTCATTAAACCAAGATAAAAGGAAATTAAAATAGTAGGAAAATATCACATGTTTCGCAATTCAGAATTGCTGTAGATTAATGAGTCTGTTTTAGCATTTTTAAAACAATACTAGTAACGTTGGATTTTTTAACTAATGTGAACAAATAATTTGATACTTTGGTTTCAGAATTTGTCTTTAAAATAAGATTTTTGCTTATCAATTTACATTTTCATAAACTTTTTAAAGCGCTCATTTATACATTAATATGTGTGAAAAAATCATTATAACCAGTTTTTCTTTCGTATTAAATGGTCAATACATTAGTTTTTCTGTCAATTTATATCTTTATGTGACGTCTTCATAATACGTAAAAATAAGAAATATTTTAATATTGGAAACATAAAATTATCAAATATCTTCGAAATTTAAGAGAATTGGAGGAATGCGGGCTAAGCAATATCAATTATAATTTCTGATATACATTCTGATATTCCTTCGTTTTATTGAAGAATAGAATCTTCATATCTAAAACAGATGTCTACTTAATTGAAAAAACTACTTTTATTTTTATCATCTTTTAAGTTGAGGAAAAGGGTAGTGCCCTTGACCTGACCTTTATGCAAAAACAAGACAGTCAAATTTGATTGAACTGATAGAATCTATTGGTTATATGATCTGTTTTACTGTGACAAAATTTCTTGAATTTCTTATTGAAAGAAGTATGTTTGAGAACGAGAAGACTTCCTTAAAGCACAAAGCACATTTTGAGTGGTATATGTCACTGACGTTCTACTTTCTTTTCTCCTTTCACTCTATATGTGTGCAAAGTTCGCAACAAGCATAGCGGAAAGACACCTCTGATTTATGAAAAGTTCTATTTACTGGATAAGAGACATATCAATGGCATGGCAACTGGTTAAAAAAAAACTTATTTTTATACATGCAAACCGTAAAACGTCAAATTAACCTTGAGGCGTAATTTTGCTACTTTGATGCTAATATTTAATTTCCCTGCTCTGCCATGTAAGGCACAGTATAAAATAGTACGATATCAAACGACAATAGTATAAAACTGTACCTTTTGTATATTCATAAAATATGTTTCACTGAATTTAAATTTGTTCTTTTAAATTGTAATGGGCATTTAAAGCAGTATCAGAATTTATGGATTACCCTGCACCATAATGCCTATGCTACGAAAGCCGAGAAGGATCATTCGAGATTCGAGATTCAAAATACGAGATTCGAAATACGAGATTCGAGATTCGAAATTCGAGATTCAATATCTAAATATCTAAATTAACCAATCAAATCATGGATCTGAAACCTGTACCCTAGCAACATCAAACTGTTCTAAATAAAGATCATTTGTACATGCTCTTTCCTACAAATAAATGTCTTAATATCTCTTATATAGTGGTTATAAAATGGTTAAATTAACATTGATGAATTAACCCCACACAGTATAAAGAATTAAATTAGAAATAACACTGTTGGCTTTGCGAATCTAAGTGGTTTTGTTTGCCCTGTATGTATTTCCCCTGAACAATTTTTACCCGAAGTGTATTCGCCCCAACTGTGTAAAAATCGGCTCGCGAAGAAAGATCTGTTTAATCTAAATGTTTAAGCTATGAAACGAAACTCAATGAAATAATCGACATGTCAAAATATAAGTTTTAAACCATAAAAGATATAATGATTTACAACCTCAACTTTTAAGACAAAAATCCAGATAAGAATAGTGTATTGTAGGGTATGACAATGCCATTGTCGATATGAGAGAGAGAGAGAGAGAGAGAGAGAGAGAGAGAGAGAGAGAGAGAGAGAGAGAGAGAGAGACAGACAGACAGACAGACAGACAGACAGACAGACAGACACAGAGAGAGTTTTGTAGTGTCAAATTCAGTTTTGATTTAGAATTTGAATTTGATTTGATTTGTTACAAGCATACATATATAGAAAATAATTAAGCCTCTAAAAGGAGAAAAGAGAGGAGGTAGCTAGGGTAGGGCAGACCAACTAGCAAGCTTTGATTTTAACGGTGTTAGCGCACCTGTGATTTACATCGACTCTCTCTCTCTCTCTCTCTCTCTCTCTCTCTCTCTCTCTCTCTCTCTCATCACCTAGAATTTCCTTTTCCGTGAGGGGGTTTGGGGTATTTGTGATGTCTTACATTAGCTAGCGAAAATGATAAAAAAAAAACATGAAATTTTCTTTAAATTGTGTGCGGATGTTGTACTCCAATAATATGTTTTCAGTATATACATTTCAAGAGGGGGGGGGGGGGGGCTATATAGTCCTAATTAGTTTGCTAGTTATTCTGTCCCCACTTTGTTTTCTCTTCGTTTTCCAGGTTTTTTTTTATTTGGCTCGGCAAATTAATATAAAACTTTCTGTGTAGCTCCATAACGATGCACTGTAGATAAATTATGAGTAGTTTTACTTTTCATAAACAGGTACATATCCGTACTTGATTTTTTTAATTTGACTCTTATAATCGGATTTAATATTCCAATAAATATAGGGTAGGAAAGTACGAAAGCCGAGAAGGATCATTCGAGATTCGAGATTCGAAATACGAGATTCGAAATACGAGATTCGAGATTCGAAATTCGAGATTCAATATCTAAATTAACCAATCAAATCATCGATCTGAAACCTGTACCCTAGCAACATCAAACTGTTCTAAAAAAAAAAAGATCATTCGTACATGCTCTTTCCTACAAATAAATGTCTTAATAGCTCTTATATAGTGGTTATAAAATGGTTAAATTAACATTGATGAATTAACCCCACACAGTATAAACAATTACATTAGAAATAACACGTATTCGCCCCAACTGTGTAAAAATCGGCTAGCCAGGAAAGATCTGTTTAATCTAAATGTTTTAGCTATGAAACGAAACTCAATGAAATAATCGACATGTCAAAATATAGGTTATGATAAAGTTTTAAACCATAGAAGATATAATGATTTACAACCTCAAAGACAAAAATCCAGATAAGAATAGTGTATTGTAGGGTATGGCAATGCCATTGTCGATATGAGAGAGAGAGAGAGAGAGAGAGAGAGAGAGAGAGAGAGAGAGAGAGAGAGAGAGAGACAGGCAGACAGACAGAGAGTTTTGTAGTGTCAAATTCAGTTTTGATTTAGAATTTGAAATTGATTTGATTTGTTACAATTATATATAGACAATAATTAAGCCTCTAAAACGAGAAAAGAGAGGAGGTAGCTAGGGTAGGGCAGACCAACTACATGTAGCAAGCTTTAATTTTAACGGTGTTAGCGCACCTGTGATTTACATCGACTCTCTCTCTCTCTCTCTCTCTCTCTCTCTCTCTCTCTCTCTCTCTCTCTCTCTCTCTCACCACCTAGCATTTCCTTTTCCGTGAGGGGGTTTGGGGTATTTGTGATGTCTTACATTAGCTAGCGAAAATGATAAAAAAAACCATAAAATTTTCTTTAAATTGTGTGCGGATGATGTACGCCAATAATCTGTTTTCAGTATATACATTTCAAGAGGGGGGGGGGGGGGCTATATAGTCCTAATTAATTTGTCAGTTATTCTGTACCCACTTTGTTTTCTCTTCGTTTTCCAGGGTTTTTTTATTTGGCTCGGCAAATTAATATAAAACTTTCTGTGTAGCTCCATAACGATGCACTGTAGATAAATTATGAGTAGTTTTACTTTAACAGGTACATATCCGTACTTGATTTTTAATTTGACTCTTATAATCGGATTTAATATTCCAATAATTATAGGGTAGGAAAGAGTGCATATATTTACCCAAATGGACCAAAATATAACCAAATGAATCTAAAAATTTTGACAAAATTAGTTTTAAACGTCCGACTCTTTTTCAATTCTAATCGGGTATGTCCTTTAGAAAAATCTTGAACCACACACATTTAAGCAAATAAAACGACAATTGTTTCATTTTTTATGGGGAGGGAGGTGGTGCCGGTAAAGGACATATATTGCTTGTGGCAGTTGTGCTATACTCTCATTTGTTATAATAGGTAATACTACATATTGATATAAAATGAAAGTTTCCAATTACACTGTACATAGCTTTTATCACGCATTTTGACCCGTGCGATAGTTTAAAACAATTTTCAAAGCATTTAATGTAATTTAACCGATCATTTTTGAAATTTAATTTGATGGATCCCCGCCTGATACGTCCGCCTTCTTGTTTATTAGAATTTAATGTACGTTGACCACATTAACTTAATCGGCTATGTTATTGGACGATAACATTTTTTATCAATGTTTTTGCAGGATATGTAACAAATAACAGCCTATTTGTTGGTTTTTGCACTGATTATTTGAGATAATTTGCCGCCATCTTTTATGCATTCCACACACCACTCACAGTTTCTTTATTTGGTGTTCTGTGTGTATGGCGACAAATTGGTAAATTTGCACCACTCACCGCTTGTAGCTTCATCCTGATTACCTTTTATCTGGCTAAGTGTAATGTAGTAGTATATTAAATACACACATCTTTGTTTGCAGTGCTTATTTACATCTTTAGAGATTTACTTACAAAAAAAGTAAACATTTGTATGACTTATATGTAATTATTGTCAATTTTGGTGCGGGGGGGGAGTAGGGGGGTAGGACACTACAGAGAAACTTAACTTGGCTGTGAAACATATGCTTTTATTCTTTCTTGTTGATATATAAATGAATGAATTATAACAAAATACATGTACAACAATTAATTTTGAAATATTCATGCACAATCAGATAAAAGGTTTTACTGTTCTCTGCACAAGAAATAGGCAATGTGAACAAATTGGCACCCTATCATCCCTACCTTTAATTGTAGAGAGTAGGTATCCTTCTATATTGAAAACAATTCCAAAAGTAAGACTCATAATAAGTTGTTTACTGAGGAAAAGGAAAAAAATTGTATTTATTAATAATTCCGTATGATGTGATTATATCTCAATGATTTGTTTATAATCATAGTACTAGTGTATCACTGTATGCATACATAAAAACGATAAGTAATGCTTATATTTATTAGTGAAATAGGACAGAGTATTTATATTTAGATTATTTAGATACATGTACTAATCTTCATGCGGGGATCTAGAAAGGAGGGGGGTCAGGGGATCTGGACCCCCTCCTCGGGAAAATTGGAGCTTATTAAATTTACATAGTAAAATTTTTTGAAATTGGCCTAGGACCCCCTACAGAAAAAATTAGCTACGCTTATGAAGTTTTCTACCATAACCGCATTTTTACACAAACGGGAATAAACCTGGGTTTTAAACTATTACTGGTGGTGAAATACCTTAGGGTTCAAACGCATCAGATGGAAATGCACCAGGGCAAACAAAATCACTTAAATCCGCAAAGCACACTGCATTATTACTAGTCTACTTAGATATTCTGTGTAAAAGTAAATACAAATAATTATTTAGTAAGGTAGGGAGAAGTGAACATAGCATTTATTTGTATATAAGAGCATGTACGTATGATTTTTATTTAGAACAGTTTGATGTCGCTAGGATACATATTTTCAGATCCTTGATTTGATTGGTTAATTTAGATATTGAATCTCGAAATTCGAATCTCGTATTTCGAATCTCGTATTTCGAATCTCGAATCTCGAATGATCCTTCTCGGCTTTCGTAGGAAAGAGTAGACGGGACTTTTTTGCGCATATCCTACTGTACCATTCATTCAACACAGGTATTAGCACTCATCGAGTTCGACTTGCTTTCTTTTTTTTCATCCACTGGATTTAAAGCTATTAATTTTTGAAAATATTTTGAATTTAAGGCCTGATTATATATAAATAAGAGCTGCGCTGGTGCATCTATTTACCCAAATGGACCAAAATATAACCAAATGAATCTAAAAAAAATTGACAAAATTAGTTTTAAACGTACGACTCTTTTTCAATTCTAATCGGGTATGTCCTTTAGAAAAATCTTGAACCACACACATTTTAGCAAATAAAAAGACAATTGTTTCATTTTTTATGGGGAGGGAGGTGGTGCCGGTAATGGACATGTATTGCTTGTGGCAGTTGTGCTATACTCTCATTTGTTATAATAGGTAATACTACATATTGATATAAAATGAAAGTTTCCAATTACACTGTACATAGCTTCTATCATGCATTTGACCCGTGCGATAGTTTAAAACAATTTTCAAAGCATTTAATGTAATTCAACCGATCATTTTTGAAATTTAATTTTCTGGATCCCCGCCTGATACGTCAGCCTTCTTGTATATTAGAATTACATGTACGTTGACCATATGTACACATTTACATAATCGGCTATGTTATGGGACGATAACATTTTTTATCAATGTTTTTGCAGGATATGTAACAAATAACAGCCTATTTGTTGGTTTTTGCACTGAGTATTTGAGATAATTTGCCGCCATCTTTTATGCATTCCACACACCACTCACAGTTTCTTTATTTGGTGTTCTGTGTGTATGGCGACAAATTGGTAAATTTGCACCACTCACCCCTTGTAGCTTCATCCTGATTACATTTTATCTGGCTAAGTGTAATGTAGTAGTATATTAAATACACACATCTTTTTTTGCAGTGCTTATTTACATCTTTAGAGATTTACTTACAAAAAAAGTAAACATTTGTATGACTTATATGTAATTATTGTCAATTTTGGTGCGGGGGGGGGGGGGGGGGTAGAAAACTACAGAGAAACTTAACATGGCTGTGACACATATGCTTTTATTCTTTCTTGTTGATATATCAATGAATGAATTATAACAAAATACATGTACAACAATTAATTTTGAAATATTCATGCACAATCAAATTTTTAAAAAGTTTTACTGTTCTCTGCACAAGAAATCGGCAATGTGAACAAACTGGCACCCTATCATCCCTACCTTTTATTGTAGAGAGTAGGTATCCTTCTATATTGAAAACAATTTCAAAAGTAAGACTCATAATAAGTTGTTTACTGAGGAAAAGGAAAAAATTGTATTTATTAATAATTCCATATGATGTGATAATATCTCAATGATTTGTTTATAATCATAGTACTAGTGTATCACAGTATGCATACATAAAAACGATAAGTAATGCTTATATTTATTAGTGAAACAGGACAGATTATTTATATTTAGATTATTTAGATGCATGTACTAATCTTTATGCGGGGATCTAGAAAGGAGGGGGTCAGGGGATCTGGACCCCCTCCTCGGGAAAATTGGAGCTTATTAAATTTACATGGTAAATTTTTTTAAAATTGGCCTAGGACCCCCTACAGAAAAAATTAGCTACGCTTATGAAGTTTTCTACCATAACCGCATTTTTACACAAAAGGGGTAAATAAACCCGGGTTTTAAACTATTACTGGTGGTGAAATACCCCAGGGTTCAAACGCATCAGGTGGAAATGCACCAGGGCAAACAATATCACTTAGATCCGCGAAGCACACTGCATTATTATTAGTCTACTTAGATATTCTGTGTAAAAGTAAATACACATAATTATTTAGTTAGGTAGGGAGAAGTGAACATAGCATTTATTAAGAGCTATTAAGACATTTGTTTGTAGGAAAGAGCAAGTACAAATGATCTTTATTTAGAACAGTTTGATGTTGCTAGGATACAGGTTTCAGATCCCTGATTTGATTGGTTAATTTAGATATTGAATCTCGAATTTCGAATCTCGAATCTCGTATTTCGAATCTCGTATTTTGAATCTCGAATCTCGAATGATCCTTCTCGGCTTTCGTACTATGCACAAGAACAAACCTTTTAGTAGAATAATTAACTCCGTAACCAGAAGTTTAACATAAAAATACTACTAATTCAAAAGCAAAAGCCAGCAAATGTTGCAAATAAGACATGATCCCTCTTGCTAAGACATCAACGTTATCAATGTTTCGGTTGAAAAGAAGATCCAGGAGCAATGGGGATAAAGGCTTTAAAACCAATAACATTTTGCGTTTTCCTACTATTCGTTAAAATAAGCGAATGTCTATCATACAAAAGAGATGAACAAACAGAAATTGTACTACTGATTGCACCATGAATGCAAGCCCTGCCATTGTAATCTATTGTTTTTAAGATGGTCATTCTCTGTGTTGTCCATCGTCCACCATATCCTATTTTGTTAATATCTCTAGTAGGCTTACTGCATTCTTGAACTGCCAAAAACAATTCCTTCAAAAAGTTGTTTTGACAAAACCACAGAAACAGGTTTTCTTTCAATAGAAGCTGACTTTCTACTTTACGAAGCTTGGAGACAAGGAACTATCAGCTTACAAAAGTACTCAGGGAAAAGTGGGTCAGCTGATGTTGTACATGGTCTGCAAAATTCATACAATAATCGGCACCAGAGAGTAGGACACCGAAACTATGTCTGGATTATTTTTGAAAACACAAAAATTTGAAATGTATTTGATAATTTTTAATGGAAAGATGGATAAATTTTAATTTTAGATGTTAAGATAAAAAGATTGATGAGATATGCTCCCGATTTGGATCAGATTTCATTTTTCTATTTTTATTGTTAACAATACTTTAGAAATGTATTTCTAATAATTAACCATAAATTGAGTGTCAATCGTAGAGTTAAAAACAAGATACAGAGCTCACAACTCTTTGTTTAATGACAGGTTTTCTCAGGGCTTGAGTTCTCAAGTTCAGATTGTTATTAAAGTTCATTGTCATGAGTAAAATTAGTTCTAAACACAAAAAGTATTATTGAAAAAAATTATAACTGACAAATCATTCGATAGTTCTACTGTATTATTGAATAAAACTAAATTGGGCTTTTAGCAAAAGAGAGGAAATTTGAAGTAACTTTTTCAGATTTTGTTTTTTACTGAAATATTTTTGGCAGTACTATAATATTAAAAGTTAAGATTTTATTGTTAGTCAACATAATTTTGCTTGTTTTCTGTTGGTTTTATCTCACTTTTTCATTAAGATAAACATACGATACACATTACAGAAATATTAAAAAATGCTTAAACCGATAAAAGACCATATCTTAATATTTTGATCATTGACCTCACATAAATTTTATGCCAGCAGAATAAAGTCAATATACTGTAAACGTATTACATTTGGCTGTGTATTCTATATAGCGTTTTTGGCGGAAAATGGCGTCCGCTAAATCAAGTACATCGCCAAATTAAAAATATGTTAGTAGATAAATAGTTACATTTAGAAATGTGCTACGCTAAATTGTTCAAAAATCATATTCCGCCAAACATCGTACACGCTAAATATAATACGTTTACTGTAATTAGTTTTATACTATAAATGTTTTAGCATTATCTTCAAACACATTTTAGTCAAATTCAACAAAAATCGGTTGGGATTTGAAAACTGGTAGAGCAATTAGGACTATTTTAATAAATGTCTATGAAAATTTAATGCTTTGTATCTCTTTAGTGCCATTACCATTCATAAACTGTTTTTCATTTTTACAAGAGATTATCAATTTTTATTATTTTCACAATTAAAAAAATTAAGGGATTTTTCTTGAATTTTCAAAAGGTATTCGGGGCTATTATCTCAAAAAGTAGATCATTTACCTATTTTTTTAAAAATGAAAAAGAACACTATAATAAAAGTTGTAAAACACACAATGGATGGTTTTTATTATCATCAGTGGAATTTGTTTTCATTCTGAGTAAACGAAACCCTTAAGTAAACAAAGCGTGTGCTTCGTTTTTGTTAACATTTGTCACAGTGATTGTACATGTTAAAAATCTTTTTTAAGCTGATTTCTCCATCTGCTTATTCGATTTGACCATATGTATAGATTTGTAAAGTTTATCACACTCATTTTAGGTCTAAACCTGGTATTTTCTTTTCTACATTTAAACTGTAACCAAAGACTTTACCTGTAGTTTTTGACATAAAAAAGTCGTCAACTGATAAACCAGATAAAGTTCCGAAGTTCTTTTTTGAGTCAAAAGCTACAGGTCAAATCTTTGTAACCAGAGAGGGACAAATAAAATTTAAAGCTAGTAATAGCAGAAAACCTTGTTTACTTATGATTTATTTTAAAAATAAATTGTCCATTTTCATATCCGGTCAGAATAACGAAGTAATTGCATTCGCTTAGGACATTTTATTTCCAAATATGTTTAAATTAAGCTCTGTGTGACACAGAAGAAGGGCTTATTGTAGAAAGCTAACATGAAAAGGAACAAATTTGACACTCTGATTTTGGAAGAGTGAGTTATATCCATATGCACAGACAATGTAAGCCTATCAAAACTGGAAACATCACGAATCCATTTTTACGATAGATTTGGGGAGGAATGAGTACTAAGCTAATATATATAATGAATATAATCAAGTAAATTGTTAAATTTTGTTCGTGAGAGGTAAGCAATTGTAACGTCTTGGGATATAACGCCCTTCCTCTTGTAAAAATGCTGAGTGGTTTTAAACTAAACATAATTTTAGTGTCACTCTTAATATTTACCGTTTTGGTTTTTTATCGAAGGATCACCAAAGAAGATTTAAGGATAAAATTGCACGTCTAAAAACATAGACAGAGGCATTGGAATGGCAATGTTTAAGCCAAAGATGAACCCAGAGTATTCTCATGTCAATTCAGAGAATTTTGATTTGTTCCTATTGCCAAATGTGGGAAGGTTGAAAGATATTTTCAGTAAGTGTAAATGATTTTAAATTTCTCATCTGATTCGCGTTTTCTGCTTATGAAAAAAATGTTTCTGTTTCCTTTTTAGACAAATATCTTGATGGATTGGATTTTAAATCAAAGATCAATCTTGCAGATTTCGGAACAAATGACGGAAAAAATATCTTTCCGTTTCTAAGGATAATGATCGGTAGGATACAAATTTTTAATGAATAAATTATATGCATTTGTATCCAATCAAAATCAACATGATTTAATTCTTTCACTATAATCATAACATTTATTTATAGAACTCATTCGACAAAGATCGGCGTCGTGTGAAATATGTGTAACATTGAATGATCAACCCACAAATGATTTTTCCGCTTTGGTGAAGAATGCAGAAGGTTAGTTATTAAGATTGAATTTAACTTTTACATAATATTATGTCATGATAAATGAAATTTTTCATTTTATTTTACATTTTGATAAAGAGAAAGTTTATGCAAATGTTCAAAAAGAGATTACTGTGGAATCATTAAATTTCGTGGGCGACAATTTTCGTAAATTTACAGGTTCGTGGGGACGTTATTTCGTGAATTCTTATATATCTACAAAAGGAAATATGCCTTTATTAACCTAATTTTTCAATTCGTGGAGGATGTTATTTCGTGGATGAGAGGTACCCACGAATTCCACGAAAATTTAGCCACCACGAACTCTAATGATTCCACAGTAGTTTGAATTTTAAGTTGCTCTTTACAATATCTAAATAAAACACGTGTTGCTCACAAACTTCAATGCAAAATTCAAGGTGCAATTGATTGGACAATATTAAAACAGAAAACAATGAAAATTCCTTTGGTGGATTTTTTTTTATTTGATAACACCTTCCAAATGATATCATGATTAAGAATATCAGAACATTTATTTTTTTAAATACGAAATGTGGTCGTTATACATTGAATACCTTAAATTTAAAATAGTTCTATCACACCCATACATAACGCAGAAGGAGCACGCGACCAATAGTGGCGAGGTACAATATAAATAGCTTTTTTTCAAGTGTCAGTGTGCAAATGGACGTTATCCGTAAGAGGTGTTGTTTGGAGTCACGGGGTGTGCAGTAGGTTGCGATCTTATCTTAGATAAGAACGTAATTTAAAGTGCATCTGTGCATTTATCTAAGTTGAGCACTGTGTACACGAACATGGACAGTTATCGTGCTACCCCTTGACCTCGTTTGTCGACAACATCATCCGCTACGGGCACAAAAGACAACAACAACATCGTTAAATTAAACATTAATCATGCATCAACCTTACTTCAAAATGTATCTGACAAAATTGACAAATAAGCTAGAAATAAAAATTCCCGTCGAATCTCGGACACAGCAGGTGAGAAAACAGATGAAATGTATCTACATTCAATTTATAAAAGCCTTTAAGAAAGAAAACAAACAATGGTAACAAAGAATGGTATATGGAGGGGCATGAAAAATATATTGTCAAAGTTAAACGGCGAAAATTAAAAACACAATCAAGGATGAAATGAAAAAAAAAAGAAATTAAATATTGACATAAAAACTTCATTAAAATGTGAGAGAGAGAAAATACACACAGGAATATCGAAGAAGAACTGAAGCAAACCAATATTTATGATAAAGCAAAATGTTCTGTTTTTAATATGGACCTTACTAGCATAAAAGAAAATTGAAATAGAAAAAAAGAGTAATCGAAAAATAAGTGATGAACTCGGTATAACAACAGAAATGAAGTAACTTTTCTTTAACATATGATTTAGTTTTAAAAACAATTAATTTGTTTAAATAATGATTAAAATAATAATTTTAAATCATTTTTTATGTCAGCTTTGTTTCTTTGTTAAATATCTCAATTACATCGGGCACGGACAAGACGTAATATACGTAATATACGTCAGTCGTTGTTTTTTGACGCATGGACAGTTACCTTAATTTCTAATA
The DNA here is from genome assembly GCF_963853765.1 of Magallana gigas. Lineage (NCBI taxonomy): Eukaryota > Metazoa > Mollusca > Bivalvia > Ostreida > Ostreidae > Magallana > Magallana gigas. Next base: position 51,307,542 of record NC_088853.1, on the reverse strand, counting down.
AACATCATAATGTAAAATGAGGTGTTTATTTTTTATATATGTTTGTGAGTGGTGGGGTTTGAGTGAATGGTATATATGGTATATATGTATTTGTATCAAATGTACATATAAAAGATAAAAAGATAAAAAGAATATAATTTTGTGTTACAATCTTAAGATTGACACTACATTTATACAATTATAAGTTTTTCCTCAAATTGTTTGATAGTTATTACTTTCTTCAATTTTTACCATCAAACATATGTTGATGGTTTTGTAATGAAATTCAAGAGAAAATATATACCATTTCTAGATTTTAAGAATGAGATAAAGGACGACTTCTTAGCAGTACACAATATTCCTGAAAGCGCATACCACCGCTGTTTACCTGACAAAACCATCGATATTGGAACCTGTTCATTGGTGGTGCAATTTCTTTCTGAGTAAGTCATCAAATTAGTCAACATTAAAGAAAAATCTCTTATTTATAAGCTCTACGAAAAATATAACAAAGGAGAGAGTCTGATTTGTTTCCAGTAAAACAATAAAAAGCAAGTGTATGAGATTTTTAACCACGGTTCATCGTGAAAAAATGACAATAACAAACCGTGAACCATCTCTAAAATCCATAAAACAATACAACGGCGGTTTATAAATGCTTATTTGTACATGTAGGTATGTTGTACTTGAAAATGCATTGATGTACGTTCCTGGTCTATTGGTAAGTGACGAAGAAACAACGAAGGTTAGGAGTTTAGCTGCAGAAGATTTAAAAACTTTCATCCGGGCCAGACTCACTGAAATGAAAAGAGGTAATTAACTTGTATCGAAACATTGCAGACTCTAAAGCAATACGTTTGTACACCAAGGCAGCTGAGGTTAAAATCCGCTTTTTAAAAAAAAAAAAGTCTTCCTCTTCGTACGTGTTACACTGTTACACTATATATATATATATATATATATATATATATATATATATATATATATATATATATATATATATATATATATATATATATATATATATCAGGCTTGGGGCGAATTACATTGTAAAGTAATGCATTACATTACCATTACTTCATGAATTTGGCATTAAATTACCATTACCATTACTTGATTTTCTTGAAGTAATGCATTACCATTACCATTACATGAGTAAAGTAATGCATTACCATTACCATTACTTTGGTTTAAAAAAGTGAATAATAATAATAAAAGAGTTTTTGAAAAATGTTTCAAATAAAAAACACTCTTTAACATATTTACAGGTTCATGTTCAGTATCAGGTTCAAATTCAATGACTTGTAGTTATATAAGATTCATTTTGTATTTTCTCAATATATAATCATCTTATGGCATTATGAATAACATATCACATAAAGTAAATTGATATTTATAGACATTTGACATGGTTCAATGTCAGGTATGAAATAGAGACACAGAAGTACATGCATAACAGAAAACAAATTATGGAATAATGTTGCGGTTATTTTAGCTAAATGTGGGTATTTCCCCAGATTACACAAATCTTTATAATTTTGGAAACTTAATTTATAAACAGGGTTTTCCCAGTAATTCTTAATATATTTTAAACGGATTTCTTTATACTGAGGACACTTTAAGACAAAAGATTGCTGTTGCACTTTATGATCACCAAAGTTTCAAAGGGTTCATCTCTTAACTTTCCTGTTAGGTTTGAGCATGTATACTAAATTCATAAACCTTCTACAGGAGCAGTGGAAGCTGGGACTGAACATCTTTTTTGCAATCTTTATATTAGGATATATATCAAGACCAGTGATAGAAAAATTACATGAATCTTGTATTTTCTATCAGTGTAAACTAATGTACTTAATATAAGAGAGAGAGAGAGAGAGAGAGAGAGAGAGAGAGAGAGAGAGAGAGAGAGAGAGAGAGAGAGAGAGAGAGAGAGAGAATGAGAGAGAGAGGAGAGAGAGAGAATTTTTAAATGGGTTATAATATTGAAAGTGATTTTGATTTTCATCATTGATGGACAGTGCATTCATTTTGTTTAAAGGTGCATGTCTGTCCTTTTTTCTATTGGAACATAGCCAAGGAAAGGGGATTAGGGTCTTCAGTGCTTCTTATAACAATAGATTGTTTTGATACTTGGATTATCCTGGGGGCATTGTGTGTTGTTGACAACTTCTTAATTGAAGTGAAAACTAATTGGAGTAAATTGTTTAAATGATTTCAAACTCTTAATAACAACACTCTTAAAAATGTTATTGAATTGTGTTGTTATATCAAGTAATAAAATGAACTTTTTAAAAATCTTTTTTTATAATACAACCAAAACATTTTTATCTGAAGAACATTTTTATCTCAAGAATTATTGCTTTCTCCTTTAAAATAATTTTAATCAAATACAATTTCAGCTATTCATTTATTTATCACATTTTTTAAAGTGAACATGCATAAATAAGCATAGTAATGCAAAGTAATGCCATGTAATGCCAGCATTACCCTAGATTTTGGAAAGTAATGAATTACATTACCATTACTTGTAATGCTAATTTTGTGGCATTACACATTACTAGCATTACTTTGAAAACATGTAATGCATTGCAATGCATTACCATTACATTTAGCATTACCCCAAGCCTGATATATATATATATATATATATATATATATATATATATATATATATATATATATATATATATATATATATATATATATATATATATATATATTTATATAACCAAATCAGGTGTGAAGTTGACAGTCGACTTCTGACTCCAGAGCAATTGGCCGCATGGCCTACACCATCCAAATCACTAGAAAACGAAACTGTTCAAAATGTAGTTGTTATTTTTTTATAATTAAAATAGTTGGTAGTGTTAGTTGTAGTTTTAGATTTTGTTTTCTATGTTTTTATTCTATGTAATTTATTTTATTGTCCTGAAAAATAAAAAAAAAAAAACAATTAAGCATATTAGTGATACATTTTTTAAATTCATTTTAATGATTCCTCATAAGGCATCTTATGGAAAGGCAATCAAAGGGAAATTACTTTAAAATAAATTATATTGTAGATGATTGTGTTATAGTGATGTTGACTTGGACAAAAAATTGAAAGTGTAAATTTATATCAAAATTACAGGTGCAATTTTTTTCGTGAACATTCCCACTGACCCTCTTGAAATAAATGAAATGTGTTCATCTACGTTTTATCAACTTTACCAAAGAAATGTCATATCAAAGGTACCGCACACGGATTTTATAATGAGTATTTAAAATGGTTGTCACATTCGTTTAAAATGGAATTCAAATCGATGCCTATAGTTTAAGAATAATGGGGATAAAAGAATGTTCATGTATTACTTTGAGTGCCGTGTAATCAAAAATCAGTTTTGTATTTAAATGTGCTGAATGTGTTTACATCATTATCATTATTACAAATGTATATATTATTATCATTACTATTATTATCATTATTATAAACGAAGGAGGAATTGAGGAATACATTCGTCCCTGTCAATAACGCACGAACGGAGACTGATATTAAAACAGCATTTGTGGAAATAGGGAAGGATAATGGTGTGGAATTTCTGCACTTTACACATAGAAGAGTCAAAATGTATCAGAATAGTAAGTAACTTTGCTGTATTCTTGGTTTAGTCGCGAACTTCCAACGTTCAAAGTGAAAGCTCTACTGAGCAATTTCAACGACAGTTAATTCATTTTATTTAAAGTATACAAAACTCACCTGGTCATGAAGAGAAAATGAATCAAATCAACTGCGTAGCAAGTTAAATCTGGGAATTTAATGTAAAACGTCAAAATTCAAAATCAAATCCATTGTTATGCAAAGGACATAAGCTCCAGTATTTATTATATATTTCAAAATATCAACTCATACTTTCTAGAGGACCTACTAAAATGCGTGAGAGCATGGATTTCTCCTAGTTTGATGGCTGGACTATGTCAAACAAGAAGTAACAACGACGCTGCAGATGTTTGTGAATTGTTCTTTCATGATTTGAGAAGTCGTCTCTCTGACATGAAATGTGTGGATTATAACATTTATGAAGTGATTTTTCAGAAACTGTAAAAATCTCAAAAAGGAGCAATTTTATCATCCTAAGCAATCTAAGGATCAAATAATTAGAAGTAAATCTTTGTATATCCAGAATACATAAAGAATGATTCCTTATTTTTTAAACATTAGCTCAGTTTAAATCTTCATGAGACAGTACCAAAGCTACGATGAACAATAACATTGATTTGCCCCTTGAATTGTGTGTTGATTTGGAACCTAATGTCTTTGAAGATTTGTTATGAAGTAAAAGGCATGTGATCTAGATTAAAATTTACAATGTATAAATCATGATTTTCTTAATAAAAAGAGGTTTTTCATATAGGTAGAGTTTTTTATTTTTAGTTTTTTTTATTCATTTTAATAACAGTAATATAATTTCAGTTTACGCTAATAAGGAAATACAATGTGGACAGCTGCTGTTAAGTTTTTTTTCATAATATTATTTATTAAAATCATAAATATTTTTTTTTTCACAGAATTGAAAGTTTTTAATGCTAACTTTACAGTCCTTCTAGATTTTCATTAAATAATCTTTGTGTGTTTAAATATGAACAGTATATACATATACGTTCGTAGTGTACAATCATCTACCTGCTGAGCGTGAAGCTCTGCAATTCTATTCACAGGGGGTTGGTTATACTATTAAGTCAACATTTAGTTAATATTACACACCTTTTTGATCGATAAAAAGACAAAGTTTAATTGATTGTTAAAAAACGAGATCGAAGCATTGGAGTTTAAACGTCGAGATATGTGTTTTAAAATTGTCTGCATTAATTGTTTTGAAATACTATGTGTCTTACATCAAGGTTGTCTTTTATAACTACTGATCCGGTAACTGTTCTTACACACGCAAAACAGTTAAAATCCCGCTCAGGCCAGTCTATTGCGTAGAGATCTGCATAGACCCGATTATCAGAGCATCAAAACAGAATTTACGTACAAAACAAACCCGTAACGACACACAGCAAACCTCTCCTGATCATGAGAGAACCGATACCTGGATCGCCATAGATCTAGAGGTTTGTGATTTCTTGTCTCTCTGTATGTATACACTTATACTAAAACATTATTATCTCAAGCTTCGAATTAAATACCGATGATTAATCATAAAAAAACTATGTATAATAATAATTTTATTGTGGTATTATTCTTCTTTTATATCATGCATAATGTTTTGTAATCGTTTTTATTTGGGTGAAAATTTTTAACAATATATATGGATTTCTTCATTGATTTTTAAACAATATATGAATAGAGTGGATTACAATGGATCCAGCTTGCTGTGGACAGGACATCTTACGATGTTACCTATGTGATTAACCTGTTCCCTCTATGTACTGTGACATCTGTTACAAACAGATGTGTAAAGCATGTGTTGGGGAACATATATCAGATGATTTCAAAAACCACACAATCGTGCCATTTAAAAAGAGAGGATCTACTCCAAAATGCCCAAAACATTCAAGAAAAATATGTGACCTTTACTGTAAACAATGTAAGAGTCCAATATGTGCGCTGTGTATTTCCTCTGGTGAACATGAACAGCTCAAAAACGTTGATTTATTAAAACGAGTTGAGAGCAAACGGGAAGATCTTCGAAGTATTTTACTTGAACTAGAAGAATGCATTTTGCCAAAATACGTAGAGATAGCATCTAATATCTTAATGCAGAAAAATTGCCTAAAGCAAAACTTTCAAAACGTGGAAAATGAAATCGACAAAAGAGGAAAAGAATAGCATAGAGAAATAGATACTGCTATAAAAAAGCTGAAATCTAACAACACCGAAAAGAACAAAGAACAGATGTCTGCTATACATAAAATTGAATCTGATATTGAACGCAGAATTTCCAAAATAGAACAAATTATTCAAGATCAAAAAAAGATATTGGACTCAAGCGATGTTTGCCTTATTTCTGCATACAAATCCAGAAATGCTGAATTCAAAAGGTTTCCTTCGTGTTTTACACTTTCCTTACCAACTTTTATTTCCCATCAAATCGACAAAGAACATGTTTCCCAACAGTTTGGTATCCTTACAGCTAAATCTACTGCAAAGAACGATAAAACAACTTTAAATAGAGCATTTGTTGATACGCCACGTATCACATTAAATATTGCGGTGATCTGATATATACTGATTTTTTAGACGGATCTCTGAATAGGGTGAAGGATACGGGTGCTCAGAAAGTGATAGCATTACAGGGGTGGAAAGCCAGCGGTGTCTGTACATCATTGGATGATATTTTAGTAGTTCTGGCCAATGCTGACGGAAAGCTTATAAAAGTTGTACGTTACTCTGACTCAAAGGAGAAACGGAGCATTCAATTCCACGACAGTGGAAAGCCTTTATATTCACCTATCTGTGCTTTTAAATTTAAAGGCATCTCTGAAAACAGAAACTTAGATATATGTGTGGCAGACAGTGACGCAGGTGCTCTGGTTGTAGTTGATCAGGCCAGGAAACTAAGGTTTCGTTACACAGGGTTTCATTTATTCAGACCGTACCGAATCACCACGGACTGCCAATGTGGGATAATTACATCTGATTTTAACAACTGAATATTCACATCCTTGAAGAAGACGGGAGTTTCCTTCGCTGTATTGACTATAGTGTCCATGGGAATATATGGGGTTTATGTGTGGACAACAAGGACAACCTCTTTGTTGCTGAGATAGTACTGGCAAAATTAAGAAAATCCAATATTACGTGTAGATAAACGGCATTTATCATACTTTCAGCAAAAAACGCGAGCGTAAATGTTAATGACATTGTAAATATTTCTTTACATACATCATTCGTTTGAACGTAATGACTGTATCGAGATGTTTTTTTAACCAAAGATTGTGTTTTGTCATTAAATCACTTTTTTTTCTTATTTTCTTATTTCTTCCTTCTGTTTTCTTGAGGGCTGAATCTCTGCCGTCGGACGAAATTGGACATATCATGAATAAATATCTCAGACACACTTTTTCTCCAAATGGCTTTCAGTTTTTGCATTTTTGTTAGTAGCACATGTAAGACTTAGATATCTTACATATTCTCCTTTGATTGAGCGTTTAAATCTGATCTGTAATGTACACTTTGTCTATGTAGAAATAAAAAGGTGTTGGAATGTATGATGTAGGAATACAAATTAAGGACGAATTCTTTCGAAAATTTGTGTAGATTAATCGTCATTCACTAAACTTCCAGTAAAAAAGCGTTTTATTTTTAATTATTATTAATGAAATTGGTAAATATGTCTTTGCATACATCATCTATTTGAATGTTATGCCTGCATTAAGGTAGTATGAGTTCGAAATCAAAATAATGGAAACCAAATGATTTTGGTATCAATGGTTTTGATGGATACAAATATGTATAAACAATGCTTGAGTATAAAATAAATAAAAAGAGTGTAGCCGTTTGCCCCTAGTGGCTGTCAAACTAAGGGGGGTAACTCTGTGTTGTGTTTTCCTGAAAATTATAGTCTGTATATCAATTTCAATTAATAAGTGAAAGATGACACAATTTTTTTTAAAATATTAATTTCTATTAAACATTTAGCGTCTGTTCTTAAATATAAAACAATAAAAAATTATAACAAAATATACACTTTGCTTGCAGCGCCACCTATGATATCTAATTGTCACAGCAAATTACCATAATTTGTGGATATTAATCAAATTGTAAAGCACAGACAGAGTAATGGAAACATAAAAAGCAACATATATTCATAATATATAATAACAATCTATCAATGTGTCCAATATTCAGAAAATAGAGTGGAGCCATTATGAAAATATTCAGCCCGAATTTTCTCTTAACAGCTTTTCTATACAAAATGTTCATTATTCTCTATAACTGCTCTTTTGTCTTCAATTACAATTTTTGAAAAAAAAAATGGAAAATGAACAAGATACCACATTTCATGAATAATATATATCATGAAAATATATCAATTGTAACATAAAAAAAAATCGACATGGTTAATGTTTCATAATGTCCTCACAATACCATCTATATCGTCCATTGACTCACATTGAAATATGAGAAATATGAATCGTTATCACATATTTTTTAACATACAGAGTAATGGAAATTAAAAAAGCATGATTTTTTCATAAAATATAACAAAAATTCAGCAATGTGGCCAAATTTCAGAAAAAAAGAATGTAGCCAGTTTGAAAATATTCAGCCCTAAATTCCTCTGAAAAACTTTTTTTTTTTTTGCAAAATTTTCATGTTTACGATTTACAGTAAAATAATTCCAATCACATTTCCCAATTATACATATATGTATCAAAAATGAACATGGTGCAAATTTTATGAAATATATTATACCTGAACTTACATTTCAAGCAACATAACAATTATTTGAATAAATTAATCTGGGAATTAAAGCCAACACCTGGCTTGATTCCTGGAAGAGAGTCTCCAAAACCATGAACTGTTTTGCAATATTTTTTTCATAATTTCACAAGACAGTAATGCATAAAAAAGTACAGGAACATCGTATTTTCTTACATTATGGCCAAGGAACACCACACTGTCATATTGCTATATAGACAAAAAATCCAAACAGCTTGTAAGACCTGTGGTAATGTTCACTGCTTTCAGCTCTTTGTCATTGTGGTATATTTTCTTGTCCTCTGTCCTAATTCCAATAATTTCTCTAACTTTTGGATGAACTAAAATCTTTGGCATTATAAACTGGTTGAAGTGGTTTTCTCCATTGATGGCAGAAATCTGCAGTATATTATGTGATGTTCTGGCTGAAATACAATAAAATGTTTTACACATCGCTAAACTAGAGGAGATGGTATGACAAATATATTACTCTGTATCAACTACAAATATATATATAATAAAACAAAGGGTACATATGAAAGCCCTATCACTCACCATTCAAAACTTATGCACTAAACCTAACTTTTCAAAAGTAAGTTGAATACATGTATCAAAATCTAGGTCAAAATATGTTCAATAAGTATGCCCTGGGTTAAAGTTTTTCTAATGTACAATTTGTACCAATACCTTAAACAGTTGCTTCCAAGTCAAAGATAATTTCTGTTTCAGTTGCATTGGTCATTATTCAAAATTGTGCATTGGGAGGTTCCATAATTTGTGCTGGTATTTGTCTATATCAAAAGTCCCTCTAAAGCACATCCAGACACATATGAAAATCCTTTCCTAAATTTGTTTGAAGATGTTTTCTGTTGCCTGTGGAATAAAAATGATATTTGAAGAACAAATATGCCCATGCTGGTTTTTTATTGTATAATACATGTATAGAATACAACATGCTATCGAGTAACTTTTGGCATTTTTAACTGAAAATCAAAACAGGTTATCTTGCAATACTCATTAAAAAACCACTTATGACATATCTTCACTATCCAGCAAATGTCACTCTCAACATATTGGACAGACACTAACTATATACAGTAGTGCATTGGGTTAACTTTATGCAGCCCTAAATTGTTTTCACACCACAACAATGACATTACTTTTATGTGCACATTTCTATCCCTTATCAATCCTCACAATGTGTAAATAAAGATATTAAAAGGAATTCATCTGAAATAAAATTACTAATAAAACTCTGCGTTGCAATGCAAGTTTAACTTTGATTGTCAATTAAAGTTTAACATTTGACTTGTGTACCAGTTTTGAACTGCACTGCATGCCCATAGTGGTTGCCCATGCAGTATTGACTTACTTTTGTTTGAATTTTTCTACACTATTTGAATTAGTATTATGAATCAAATTCATTCACTTTTACAGACATTTTCCAAAAGAAAATCTCTCCTATTCATACCTGTGTCTGAACGTACAAGTGTATGAGCTGATCGCTTGTGTCAACCACATTTGAGGGGGAATGGGGACCCGATACATGTAGCTCAGCGAAGACAAAAATTTATCAATATTCATCTTGGTTACCGATAATATCACCTGGTGTTTATCAACTTGCACAAATATTGATTAATTCACTAAAATATTTCCAAACTTGTTTTGGCATGCATTACAGATTAGTTTCCTTGCAATTTCCAAACAGTTTGTTTACAAACGCAAGGTTATATATGTACTTTCTATTTCACAGCGGGGAATAACTCTAACCTAAAGAAAAAAAATATCAGCAAAGCAACATGAATCATTTAATTGCTCAAAATGTTTTGAAACAGCAGATTCCTTGTTAATATATGAATTCCAACAACATTTTTATTATGGCTAAATACGTGTACATGCTACATGCTACATCATCTTAATTGGCCAACAACAAATATATGTAGGCTATTAATGTTTTATAAAATTACACACCATTTAGTTTCTATGGACCAAAACCAGTCTCTAATTCTACAGACAACAACCATCACACGTATAACTAGTCCTCTTCATTTTCAGACCTTCATTACACGGACAGATTACTACAAATGCGACTGTTTTCCTCACAAAGTGACACTATGGAACTCCCTTCCACACTCAGTGGTGTCAGTAGCATCTTTGGGCCAGTTCACAACTGTAGTCCAAAATTATGTCCCATAAGTCTAAAATTTCTATAAAGAGTTATGCAAATACATATGTACATATACTCTTCATGCACAATGTTAACTGTTATTTTTTTTGTTCTAGCACTTAGTTGATTGATTTATATATATATATATATATATATATATATATATATATATATATATATATATATATATATATATATATATATATATATATATTTATTTATTTTTATTTTTTGGGGGGGGATACCGAAATTGATGGACTAAATTATGACTTACCGGGGTTTTTTTTTAATACAGATGACACCGCATCAATCTCTGCTTCTGCCTGATTTATGTAAAAAAATAATGATACCACCGCCGTCTTTGGCACGTCCCATGGTCTGTCGTGACAGTCGTCTGTCAGTTCGGGAAGTCGCGCGCTGTAGTTACTATGAAGATCGGAAACGGGTCAGTTGTCGTAAAACAGAGAAGCCGTACTCGATGAGAATGCAGATATTTTAATTCTAATTTTTATTGAAAATTTTTATGCTCTTAAGGAAGGAGTCTTTTCTGGTTTTCGACTTGTCAAACGTAAATTTGATTAATTGTTCATTAAATTAAGATGAAAGGAAATTAAAATAGTATATTTTTCTTTCTTTTTTACTATCATACAACTTGGCATAGAAAAATGTAATCAATGTTTAAAATGGAACAAGGACTATATTTTTGGCGTAATATTGGCGTAGGAAAATATCACATGTTGCGCAATTCAGAATTGCTGCAGATTATATATATATATAATGAGTCTGTTTTAGCATTTTAAAAACAATAACAATAATGTTGGATTTTTTTTAACTAATGTGAACTAATAATATGATACTTGGGTTTCAGAATATGTTTTTAAAATATGATTTGCCTATCAAATAACATTTTTATAAGCTTTTTAAAGCGCCCATTCTATACATTGATTTTTGTGAAAAAATCACTAAAATCAGTTTTTCTCTCTTATGAAACGGTCAATATATTAGCTTTTCTGTCAATTTACATCTTTATATAAAGTCTTCATAATACATAAAAATTAGAAATATTTTATTATTGGAAGCATAAAAAATTATCAAAATTTCTTCAAAATTTAAGAAAATTAGAGGAAATGCGGGCTAAGCAATATCAATTTTAGTATAAATATTTATTCCAATTTAGTAGTATAAGCTGATAGACACTCTCATGGTCTCTGATTTCATTGAAGATTTGAATCTTCAAATCTTAAACAAATGTCTACAGAACTATAAAGAGCTACACTTATTTTTATCACTCTTTACGTTGAGGAAAAAGGTAGTGACCTTGACCTGGCCTTTATTCGAAAACAAAAAGGTCAAATTTAATTAAACTGATAGAATCATTAAGTAATATGATCCGTTTGACTGTGTCAAAATTTCATGCATTTCTTATTATAAGAAGTATGTTTGATAATAAAAAGACTCCTTCCTTAAGATAAACACACAGCTTATTTAATCATTTAATGTTTTAGATACGCTTCAACTGACGTTGCATTGAATGCAACATTCATTCCACTTTGTGTTAAAAGTCCTCACACTCATACAACCTTGACACGTACTTTTTAAACAAAAGATTGTATTTTGTGATTAAAACATTCCCAATGGCATTTTTTATTCATCTTCTTTTCAAATGGATTCACATTCTATTAAAAATGTGTAAAAAGTAACTTGTCAGTAGGAAGACAACAACGACTCATGCATATTTGTTTGTTTGTGGGTGTTTTTTTTTTTGTTTTTGTTTTCTCCCACCAGACTGGGCAGTCCGATTGCTCTTTTGATACCACCGTACCTGCGTCTTATATCTTCAGATATGACAGCTGCCTTATTTGTGGCAGAACTCGTCCGTATAGTGCCTGGCGTTCTGTTGAGTGTTGAGTCTTGTTTCTGATTGGTAAGAGAGTTTACTATTCTTCATTTTGTTAACCTTTCATATTCTAGGAGCAGCGCGATTGGTTTCACTGACGACTTATCTTCAATCCAATTTATTTGTATTTACTACAGTATGGTTGCCGAGGCAGTGTAATGTATGATTTTCAAGTTTTTCTTCAAGTTTAAGGCTTTTATCTATATCCCCAAGTTTTTTCTCAAGATATAATGCGAACTTCTGTATTAGATTTCGCTGAAACATTTTCATGTCGCATTGTGTTTTGTTGCAGCTTGATTATTCAGAACAATCAAGAGTATTAAGTGTCGCAATCAGCTTTATGGTAGAAACGTATGTGTAAAAACACTGTTTATAGCTAAATGATTGACAAAGATTAGATCAAGCCGTTTCAGTGTTTTAAGCAGGGGTGTCTTCAAGACATTGTGGTTCAGCTTGGTTTGCAAGTACCAATTGGTAAAGCACATGTTGTTAAATATGCATAGCTCAAGTAGAGCTGACCGTTCTCGTTTGTTTTGCCTACGACAAACTGAATGAGTCAGGAGGACCACTAATCGTGGAATGCAGTTACTTTTAACAAAATAATGATCTGTTCCTCTCTTCGGGTGCTACTTATGACCGATGCTATGTTCTCGTAGAATTTAGTTCGGTTTAAAAGAACCACTGATTTGATTATTTTACACATAAGGAAAAACAATGTTGGGAAGATACAAGGGTATAAGACGTGGTGTTATAATCATTTCGCAGACTATTTCGTTATAACTAAATTTATTTTTCTTCCTTTAGGGCTAGGAACATCTAGTTTTGTTACTTAATGTATTCCTAGAACTTATGGAAATATTGACCCCATCAAATAATAATTATTATTTTATGCTTTTCATTTTAAATTTGTAGACTTATTATCTTAAAAAAAAGGTGATACCTAGGGTCATAAATCTTTGTCGGTTGATGTATTTTGGAACCTTAGTATGTATTTACATGAAAAATAGGTCACGTGGACCTTCTTTGTTATACTTTCGGCATAGCTTTACCTGGTTGATTTAGATCCATATCTTTGGCATAGTGAGGTTTAGGGTCATCATAGTTTGTCATTTGATGCATTTGGAGGTCACAATTAAATGAATACGCATTATTAAACACTTAATTTTGCAGTCTTTTTTGTTTCAATACAATATAAGTGAGGAATACAATGATATACAGTTTAAATTGATTAGCAAATCTTCTTAATTGAATCACGACTTTTCATTTTTAAAACTACTACTTACGGTATGAAAGATCTTTGACTTTGAAAAAATCTGAGAGCGTCAAGATAATATAGATAGTTATTAATATTTAATTAAATGTGTATTTCATATTACCAGGCCTAGGAAAATCAAACCTATTTAATTTGTAACGCTAAGATATGTTTACCCACAAGTAGATTATCGGGACCTACTCATTGCCTCGGATCATTCCCCATTTTCAGTCTTTTGAACGTTGATGCGTAGAAACCTAAAACTGTCAATTTTAGTAGTTAATACATTCTTAGGCGTAGGATATTTTGTCTCTTATGCAGCTCATCATGATAATTTTACCATTTCTTTTAATGTGTTGGCAAATAATGGGGTGTGCGCAATCTTTGGTCATTTCTACCACTGATCAAAAGACTATTGGTAGACCTCTGGGTTCCTTGTTCCTACTTTAAAAAATATATCAGAGATTTTTAATCAATTTATACAAATGTAATAATGCATGGTTCTGACATCATTCAAGATATCGGAACACTGTCGCATACCACAGCTAGTAAATTGAAGCCTTTTCCAGTCAGATTGTAGTTACATGACAAGAACATATCTAGATCTTGTACTTCAAAAGGCAATGACCAATGTATAACCAGAGTGGGGCATTTGATGCCAACTTTCATTTAGAGTATTTCACTTTGCAGGACAGGTTACATGTATAACTGATAATTACAAAACTCGGGTAAATATTCATTAAATGGTGCTTTATCTGATAGATCAGACAAGGAACAAGACATGTATATAGATTCCAGACCATAGCTTGAGAAGCTGAGATCAGAACAATACTGTTGTTACTAAATTTAGCTAAAAAAAAAAGCCACGTAGTGATTTTGGTGTTTTAAAATCCTATTTCCAATCTGCTTTCATAGATAAATTCCTCTTATCTATCCTTGTGTAAATATCATTAGCACATTTTAAGTTAAATTACAGGAATCCATTGGTGTCAAGTGAAACAAATATTTTGTCTAGCGGCCATCACCTTAAAATCTAGCGATTGCCGCTTATTGATTTCGCGAATGCCAAAACAGTTATGTTATGGCCGCTAAATAAATTTAATTAAAATATTGATCTTTGTTCTATAGTGGCATAGTTCTGCCATCACTTGTCAAATGATTATGTTGACTTGTCAGATCTTCATGTAGACTTGTCAGATAGTTATGTCAACTTGTCAGATTTTTATGTCAACTTGTCAGAAAATAATTATAGTGACTAGAAACTAAATATGTTGTTATTTACGCGTGTTCGTGCCACTAACTGTCATTTACTTGCCATCAACATATCTGACAAGTTAACATAATTATCTGACATGTTGACTTACCAATTAAAGATGATTATTATTAATATTTAGTTTTATTCTAAAATTTCGGCAATTTTTCTGTTTGTTGGGTTGGCTTTTGTTTTTTTTTTTTTTGTTTTTTTTTTTGGTTTGTTTGTTTTTTGGTTTTTTGGGGGTTATTTTTTTGGGGGGGTTGTTTTTTTTTGTTTTTGTTTGTTTTTTGTTTTTGGGGTTTTTGTAGCAGAAACGATCGAGTACCGGTGTACATAAGGTAGGGGTACCGATAAATAGGCACAGAATAACAAAATGGCCGCTAGATTGAAAAATATCATCATTCAAATTATTGTCGAATTGTCAGATAATGACGTCAACTTATCAGATAATTATGACGACTTACTAGAAAGTGACGTCGACTTGAATGATGATTATGTTGATTTGTCAGATCCTTATGTCGACTTGTCAGAAAATATTATGTCAACTGGATGGCACAATTAGGGCGTGGACACGTTTTAGTATTGAAGTTTTAAACAAGGGAATAAATGACAAGTCGACAAAAAGATCTGACAAGTTAACATAATTATCCGAAAAGCCAACACAAAGATGACAAGTCGGCATATTCATCTGACAAGTGATGGCAGAACGTTGCCTCCATATTGTTCAGCCTGCGATTGTATTTAATGTGAGTATTCAAGACTGTTTAATCGCAGCTCACTTCCTGTAATGTTGCAAACAAAATCTAGGTGTTGAATAAATTTCAGATTTGCCTCCATGATAAATATAAATTGTGATATATGTGTCACCAATATCAGAAAAAAATCCCAATAAAGAGTCACGTTAGTCACAACCTCGACGGAATAAAATTTTGTGATAACTTTCAATATTTCATTTAGAATTGTATTAACTTTTGTCACCCTGTGAACTCTCTGGCCAGATAAACTCTAACGCTTTTTTACCCAAAAAAATGTGTTTGGCAACAATAACATAAATGTGAAATTGCAATTGTCCACTTGACTATGTTCACATCAAGCACACTCCCATACAAAACTCATACCCAAATTTATCGTGCAGCCTCTAAATAATAAATTGTCAAATAGATATGATGGAGCATATATAAATATTTCCTTTGGCTTCCGTTCAGTTTTTGTAATTATGCACTTATAATGATACAGACTATGCAGTTATAATGACACAGATTGACAAATATTGACCTCGTATACAATTCTTGCAGTTCGTAGGTCAATAAGATAAGATAATGACACGAAAAGTACAATACACACTGAGTCCGGATTAATCGAAAAAAGCCAGGATTTATTGTCTAATTATAATTCAGCGACACAATGATACAGGCATATCAACTTAAGTGTTATCTCATTATCATTAATAAAATTGTTATATCTGGAAAAAAAATTATCGTCAAATACACCGAGAAACACGTTTCATAGGACAATAGAAATTATATTAAATAATCGAAAAATAGAAAATGTTATATTTTCTTTGTATGCAACGTGCAGTTAAATATAAAATTACACTTTTTTTCTAAAATGTTGGGTTTTAGCCCAATAAGAGATCTGGGAATAAATCAATCATATAATAAATAGAAAATAGAGAGACATTGTCCTCGGTCGATATTATTATTAATCTACAATGGGTCAATACATATCTATATTCATAAATTTAAACATCTTGACAATACACTATAAAATGACTGCACCATGGTAACTGGTTACACCTTTGATATTTCATCACGTGTGAGATGATGTCCGTAAGCTACATTGAATGTTACCTGATAAGTCGTTTTCATTGTAAAATTAATAAGAAACCTACTTTCATTTTCGATAAACCAGCCCGAAATAGCAAAATGAGATTAAGGTGGTGGACACGCTTTGGCGGAACCAATTCAGTGGGAGTTTTTATTATATTCTCAATAGACGTGCTGCCCATATTTTGTCGTAATTTTGCTATATTGTAGAGTCTGTCACTCGTGTTTCTGTAAACAAGAGGGTGATAACGTCTTCACAAGTGTAGAATTTTTCGTATTTATTATTGCATTGTGCCTATTTTGCTAGTTTATTGTCACTTTCTAGCGTTTACCCCAGCGTTGGGGTGATATTTTGTCTTCGTAAATTGCGTTTGATAGATTTTTTGTATTTTGGCATTTGTTTATAAGGTGTTGTTTAGTCTGGTTGGTAACCACTATTTCCACGTGATTTTTGGCGCCAATTCGACAGTGACATTTTTGCGTGTAGATAGCATACTTCCTGTGACGTAACAACTAATTTCGTTTTCAATTCCTCATTTTCTGAAAATCGTTTTGTTTCTTTTCAATTTTAAAAATAGTAGATAAGCATAACATTTAGTCATTCCAAGCTTTCCTTAACATTTTGGTTCAAGTTATTATTAGTTGCAGCATAATTTAAATACTTTGTTTTTGGTATACAATTATTCTCGTATTTTTTGCTGTTTGAAAAATTTTGGGTGTTTACAATATCCAATACAATTGTGTTCTATCAGCTGTAAGAAACCTTGGTATTTTTGAATAATTTTTTTTTCTGTAGTGATAATTTAGTCATTGCATATCTTCTTGCAATTTGATGGTATAATTTATTCATTAATTAAACATTTAGTGGCTAGGCTTTGGTACTAATTAATTCTAAAAATTTAAAGTCATTACTTAATTCAATTAATTACTGGTAAACAAAAACTATTATTTTTAAAAATAAACTGTATCTATTTTACAATTTTTCTTAGAAAGTTATAATATTTTTACAATTTACCCTCAGTGTTCTGTTGATATTTTTTTTCAAAATTTTTTTTTTCTCTGAAATTTTTGAACTTTAGAATTTACGAATTGTTCCGAGCTATTAGGTTGATTTTTTTTTCAAACAATTAAGATCACTGTCTGAAACAATTTACGGTTTTTTTTTCGCGTTTGAATAACTTAAGCTTTTTGAATTAAAGTTTGAGTTATTATATTAATTAATTGTCATCAGCGGTTCAAGCTTTTGAATTAAAGTATGCACTGTTGCTGGTGTCACAACCAGGTTTGCAAGCATGAACAATTTAACATCAATTGCTTCTAAAGGATTGTAAAAGTACAGTGTAACCACAATCAGTATGGAAACAACTCCTGTAATCAGTAGAACTAGTAGTGAGAAATTGAGTCAGTAGGTCCCATAATGTCAAATGGCCATGTGCTCCATCAAATAGGCATGTTGTCATGTTGGGTCCCGCCAGGTTTCTACCCACCATACAATAGTGTTCCTGTTTCATACACTGTACCATATGCAGAATCATACCAAACTCCTATGCCATGGTGGTGATGCTTCAGTATCCTTATTACCCATGTCCGATGATGAGTCATGGTATGAATTATCCACCATGCGGTCCACAATTGCAGTATCCTCCACACATGTGGCCCCACGCAACAGATGACACAACAACCAACACAGGATGGTGCATCTAGCCAGATACAGTATGGGCTACAACATCAGGTCAATATGGCTCAACTACAGGATGGTAGACTACCACCTATAACTGCAGTCAATAGAGAGGATACACAATATGGAAGTAGTACGGCTCAGCTACAAAGTAGAGATACACTGCTAATAGCTAAAGCTCAGACTGAATCCATGCCGTGTAATGTTGAGGGGATGTCAGCAGTTGCAGAGTTCACTACAGAGACATTCCCTAAGTATGAAACAGTCCAGGCAATAGACGGTTTCTTATGGTCAAATGTCCAGGGTTCTGCCCAGAATTATGGAGCATCGGCACCTGGCACAAGTGTTGTCACAGCTCAAGCATCAAGAGGTTTTGAACCATCCAATGTCAATAGTTCTGTGTATGACTTTGCCATTTCCAGTCACATAACTCATGAATATTCAGAACATAACATGTCACCATTATGTATTGATGTGCACGAGTCAAATCATAAGACCCTGCAACAGCCGCAGTCAGAGCAGCATTCACCATTACTGTAACAGGTGCAAGATCCACCAAAAGTGACCCTTCAGGAAAACCATGAGTCATCACTGCATCAATGGAATCCTGATGACCTTGATGCATTACTGGATGAAGGAGAGAGAAGAAAGATGTCTGATGGTTCTGACGGAAAAGCCACCACAACAGAACAGAGCGGAGCCGCAGACAATCTATACCATAACGATGATGTTCTTCGGCGTCTGTACAATGGAGAACCACATTGGATCTCTGAGGACAGACATGACGACAAACATTAGGACAATGAAGGCTCTTGAGCCTGATCTGTTCTCATCTTGTCATCCAGATGTTTAATGAAAATGCTTACCCTGTCCAATACAAGACAACTCATAGAAATTAAGATCATCTTTAAAAGATTAGATATGATGGTGTTCTTGTTGTAGCGATTATTGATACATGTTCCACAACTCAAGTGACCATAATGTCTCAGTGCAGTATGATCATTTATATGCAGCAGATATTATTGATACAGTGTGCTCTGATTTCTATATCACGTGGACATGGAGGTATTACAATGGACTCAAATGCTAGTGACTCGTTTATGAACAATCCATTATGATTAAATATATACAAACATTCAGTGCTTTTCGCGTTACAATTATGTTATGATAATAAAATAAGCATCTTAAGTGTAATGCACAATAGCATATATAACCTGGATCTTTAGAGTTTAGTAATATGTACACTGATAAGTTAGTGTTTCAGTGTGCTTGTGTTATTTTTTATTGTTGTATGCTATTATATTTCAACAGCTGATGACAAACTTTTAAGACCAGGGTCATGTCTCATATCAATATCATATTTAATATGTATCAGTTATTGATGGGGGTCCTGATCTTTTTGTCCATTTATATACATACATAGTAGTTTAATATATTTTAACTGCACTATATGTGCTGTGTTTTTGTATTAAGTATATAGTATATATCTACTATGCCACGCTACAGGAGGTATCAGCCAGCTCCGAATTATTCATCTCTATGTCAGGAGAGAGGAGAGCATTACCTGAATTATATGAGAGGAAGCACCTCCTCAGGAAGACTGATTGAGCTTACTCGCCTCGTGTATGACTTGGCCCTGTTGAGTGATGGAACTTCTCACAGAGACATTTGTGATGCTATCCTTGATCAATACCGCTTAGCACAAGATGAATAAGCCGTTCGCTGGATTGAGAAGATCAGGAATGAAGCGCGTACCATTCTGTGCACCGACAGATGGGTT
This sequence comes from Magallana gigas, assembly GCF_963853765.1. Classification (NCBI taxonomy): domain Eukaryota; kingdom Metazoa; phylum Mollusca; class Bivalvia; order Ostreida; family Ostreidae; genus Magallana; species Magallana gigas. The sequence continues at coordinate 51,287,304 of NC_088853.1, read as the reverse complement.
GAGGACAATCTCCCATCACTTATCCGAAGCTCTAATCCATCCGATATGTGTGTGGATATTCGTCTTCAATCCAATCCCAACCTGGATGTTGTGTTTGAAAATACAGTAGAGTGTCTGCCTTCTTACATCGAAGAGTCTATGATGGAGATTGCTCACACGAACTGTCCCGTCTCCATTTATCATGAAGTAGCGGGGTCACCCGTAACTCGTGTACCGATGGACCCTGCGCCTTTAGTGGAGGAAATTTTTACGGAGGAGGACGAGTGTTTTGGGAGCAGGGATTCTTCACCCGCATTTGTGTCCAAGAAGCGAAGATTACCTTTGCGACATGTCCAGCAGAAAGACTATTCTGAGACTACTGACAAGCGTGCTCGTTTATCTCCGGAAGTTCAGGTGATCTCATGTGAACTTTCGGTGGTGTCCATTTCCTGGCTGCAACGTCAAAAACAGGAAGATCAAGCACCATGTTCAACAGTCCCTTCTTCCTCGGATATTCAGTGATGTGAGACCGATTCGTTCTACGGAAGAGTTTGAGTTATGCAGACTACAGTCCACAGCGCTGGTCTTTGGTTATGATTGTTGTTGGACATGATGCTAGTTAGTTCACAGCAGTGGATTACATTAACTAGACATATCAGTTTGCCCAGGAAACTACTCTTCATCCAGATACAGTCGCGTGCATTAGGAGACCATGTGACCATCAGAACTGGGAAGAACCTTCAGGAGCTTTTACTGTGGCTCCAGTCAACTCAACAGCTGTATTAATCCATTGGAGATGTTTAGTTGTGCTGATGCAACCTGTGCAACGTGAAGAGTTTTGCGTGCATGGGGGTGTTAAAGGTGACAATCATTCCGTTTCTGATGTGAAAAGTACGCGGATACAGGTGTCGACTGTTGATTCATCTACGGAAGAGGAGCTCATTCGTATAGATGCGAGTTACGGCTCAGATATAAACTCTTCAACAGAACCAGTCTGTGATTATATGCCATATGATAGAGATGCCAATGAATCTATAGAGCATGAAGCCTTCGATAGTCATTTTCACCTTGACCGCACTTGTAATCGTATATAGAGAAGGTCGTCTGAAAAGTCGGTGGAGGATGTACTTCGACATACAGAATCAGGAGTTGGCCGTCCTCGACTGGATGTGAAGGTCACGGGTGGTGTGATTGTCTATAGTGAACCCGCTTCCCATCCGAGACAGTTTCGGTTAGTTCTTGGGGAGTTGCTGTGGGTGTGCATCCTGATCACTTCCAAGACTTGACTTCTAAGACTCTACTCCATATGATGAATCTGTTGTGTTTCCCGTACGATGTTGCAATTGGAGAAGTTGGTCTTGACCGTACTGTTCCCGTCAAACTCTGGAGACGCCAAAAAGAAGCTTTCCGGCAGGTGCTTACCCTTATTCGCAAGGACAAAGTTTTGGTGATTCATCTGCTTGGGATATCTTCAGATAGAATTGGAATAGATGTTCACTTCCGATGTATACATATACTTCAGAGGATATGTGATCCGGACCAGCCTATTCATCTTCATTGTTTCACGGGAGATCAGGAACTCGTTAAGCTGTGGATGGACCATTTCTCTAATGTATTCTTTGGATTTACAGGTGTTGTAGACAGCTTTAGTGTGGACCAGATTTCCGGCCTAAGAACTGTCCCTATGAACCGTGTTCTCCTTGAGACTGACTCGCCCTACATGAAACCCGGTGGAGGAGATATAAACACCCCTGCATTCATAGGGGACGTCGCCTCTCAAGTTGCGTCTAGACTGGGAGTAACTATGCAATACCTGTTGCGTGAAACAGTAAGGAATGCTCGCCGCCTATACAAGATGAAGTCATCAACTTAATAGTCCCTACAGAATTGATGGTCTGGAATTAAGTTATCAGCCAAGTTCATGTTGTATGATATTCTGTGACACAAGTTATCTTGTATAGTATCTTCCTGCAGAATTTAATGTCTGGTGTTCAGTTACCGACTAAATTCATGTTGTACAAGATCATTCTCTCTTATGAATAATGCTTGGTCCTATTTGTAGATGTATTTAGAATAACATATATATCCATGTTGCATTTTTAAGGATTGATTGTATTTTTATAGGTTTATCTTTGTCTTATCTGATTGTACATTTCTCTATTGTTAAAGGCCCTTCTTATATAAAATGGGAAGGTATGTAGTGAAATGTACATTATGTTAATACATGTAACTATTTGATATGCAAATGACCTCTGACCCTGGTCCACTGCGCACTCCTTTACCTGGAGCTCCAGTGTCAGTCTAGTTCCTTCCACCCACCAGTTCACATCCATCTGTTTGTCCTTGTCTTGTGTTTTGATGTACTACCTTGCGTGCTCCGTGTTCATCCTAAGGTAAGGCTTATTGCCTTATATATGTACCATGTAATGTTTACATAATATCGGTTTCACGACATTATGTTATACAATGACTACAGTAGTATCTGGTCTGTAGTATCTGGTCTGAAATGTTTCATTTTATGTTAAAAACTGGGTTATTTTCATTAAATGGGTCCATTTTACCTTCTCTCTGAATAATAAAGTGCGACTTTAAAAGAAAGTCTGATTGTCTTAAAACTTCTCAAATCTTATAATTGTCTTTAAGCAACATAAGCTGCAATTTTCAAGTAGCAATGTTTTATTTTGAAATTGTAATTTTCTACTTAAATTGCACAAAAGTATAATGATTTATGCACTTCGCTGTCTGTCATATTTTTGTAGAAAAAGTTATTTAGATGCCCCGATTGAAGCAAGACTACATTTCTTTGTCAAGATTAAAATTTATATATCTGCTGATATATAACTTAAAATGACACTTTGAATTAGAGTTACAGTACCCGCAACATTATTTTTTACAAGATAAACGATAGGATAGAAATCAGGCACGATAGGATAGCATTAACGCACGAAAGAACAATATACACGCACGATAGAACAGTATACACGCACGATAGGATAGGATTGATACACGATAGGAAAGGATAAACGATGTTCATGATAAACGTATAATCGCTTTAAACGATTTACACGAATAATCTGTTAATGGCAGAATTTGAGAAAGAACACGCACGAATAAAGATTTACGTGGAAATTCTATTTAGTAACAATTGTCGAGTTGTTAATCATCGCTGCATTATTTATAGAATGTATAAAAATGACCAGTTAAATTTTTCACTAAAATTTTGAGCTTAAATAATCAATAAATCTTCTGAATTGTTATCATTGTTTTCAATACCGAACACCCTAGCCGATCGCCGCGAATATTTCAGGCCGAGATCAAATTACACGGAAAATTGCGGGTTCAATTATAAAAATCAAACTCTTGTTTAAGTAAATATAAAATCTGTCATAAATACATTTCTTTCTGTGTAAGAAAATGATGCATTAAAAACGAATTATATTACATACAAGTTAAATGAATATTTCCGGGGTTCACATTCTGCGTACGATTTGCTAACATTGTTTTCATTACCATACACCCCAGCCGATTGCCGAGAACATTTCAGCCCAAAATCAACTATCACACAGAAAATAACGGGTTCAACTCTGGTTTTAATTAAATATAAATTATATCATAAATACCGGTACTTTTGTTTCTGTAAAACATGTTGCATAAAACACACATTATATTGCATAAAAGTTAATGTTTACGCAAGTATACACTCGCGTACGATTTAATATATTCGATATACAAGTAAATATGTTACCCTGTTCCTAAGTTAAATAAGTTTTCATTTTTAATGCTTACAGATATGATTTACATGTACTATTGGTTAATTTTGATCTAACAAATTAAGAAATTAGTATCAAAATAAAATGCTGGTAAGGATTTTACAATTCTTGTTCAATAAATTTTCGTATACGGCGCACTGAGCGAATTGCAGCTTTAAATAAATATTTTTATTTACTTGCTTATGAAAAGGCACGAAACGATAAACACGATAGGATAAACGGAAAAACTGTTAAAATTGAACGATAAACCTGATGGGATTAACGCAAGATAGAATAGCATTAACGCACGATAGAACAGTATACACGCACGATAGGATAGGATTAACGCACGTTAGAACAGTATACACGCACGATACGATAGTATTGATACACGATACGATAGGATAGGATTGTAAAAAATAACGTTGCGGGTACTGTAATATAGCATTATAGAGCTTATAGAAAATGTAAAGTTGATAAAAATAAAATTGTAAAAGATTTATATTATGTTAACAGAATATTTTATTATTTACTTTTAAAATTTAACATTTTCATAAAACCGCCGATACCTTGGAAAAACGATCGGGCGCGGTAGTCGCTTTATTGTCAATCCTAGTAATAGCTGCTTATTTTTTCCGCTTATGATCAAAAATCATTAATTTGTGTGGGAAATACTGCGTAAAAAGTATTCAAATCAATGCAAGTTACGAATAATAATGTGTTCTTCCTAAATTTGAAAAATAATCTAAGTAAATGCCCACACTCATTAGATAAGACTTTCACACGGAGAGCATTTGGATGTGAGACATTTACACTTTACATATCACCAAATACACTGAACTGTAGGATTGATACGAAGGTTGGTCCAAAAGCGCTGTCACTGTTGCAATAATATCATGAAAACTCGTCGTAATGACAAAATTTTGAACTATAAAATATTTACATATATTTATTTAGATCTGAAAACTTGCACGCAAAACGATATTTACTTCTGAAGACAACATATATAGAGCGTCGAGAGCGCTAGTAATTATCTTCAAATTGATGTCTGAGCGCATTTAAGGCACCATTTTAATCTGCTTTACTACTTAAAACCTCACAAAATAGCATGCATTTCTTTACATAATAAATTAAAGAATGATTTGGTTTAAAGGGAAAAGTCGAGAACAATTTTAAAATTCTTAAATCGGAGCTAGTGATCAATGAAAAAAACATATTCCTATCTGTCAAATAATCTCTACATAATTCAAACTTGACGTTAAATAAGACTTTCACACGGATAGCATTTGAATGTGAGGCATTTACACTTTACAGATCACCAAACACACTAAACTGTAAGATTGATAGGAGAGTTGTTCCAAAAGCAATGTCACTGTTGCAAAAAAATCATGAAAACTCGGCGTAAAAACAAAATTTCGAACTATAAAATATTTACATAAATTTATTTAGATCTAAAAATTTGAATGCAAAACGATATTTACTTCTGACGACAATATATATAGAGAGAGCGTGAGTAAAGACAGTCGCCGCACACCTGCGATGTTATTTATGTATTTGTGGCGTTTTATTTTTCAATTCATACTTCTTTGCTTAATGCCCCAGTCACACATTCACGGATCAACTCCACGGTTCTACTACGGAATATTTTCCACGGTTGACACCGGAAAATCAAATAATCGTTAATGCCCCAGTCACACATTCACAGATCAACTCCTAGGTTCTACTACGGAATATTTTCCACGGTTGACACCGGAAAATCTAATATACGGAGTTAGTACGGATGCACTACGGAATGGAAACAAATTGATACATACGAATACCTACGGATTTATACGGAGATAAAACGGACTTCTACGTTCTAAAACGGTTTAGTAAGTTTTTCTAAGGAAATACTACGGTGGTTTCATCCGTAGTGGAATTTTGAACATGTTCAAAAATTGTCGCAGCTATACAAGTATTGCTACGTTTGGATACGATAACAGACGGAAAAGCCACGGGTCAATACATATCGCTACGAATGATTCCGGATTGCTTCCGCAGCTAATCCGGCATTTAATCCGTGAATGTGTGACTGGGGCATTACAAAGAAATAGTTGGGCTGCTATATTCACACTTTATTGTAATTGTTCCTATTAAATATCAATATTTTATCTGTTTTATTCCGGACGTCACCGGTAACAAACAAATTTCTGTGCTCTATTTTTTTGTATTTTTCAATAGAATTATCCAGGTTGTTTTTAAAATATTACACAGCATTGAAATGGTAAGTACTTAAAAAGTGCATTTCTTCTGTAGAGATATTTCAGATCTTATTGAGATGTTAATTTTCTACGTTTGTCTGCGCGAGATCTCAATAAAGTTAAGTGACTGAACAACCAATCATTGTTATAAAATATACCTTAACATGTAGATGTGCAGAATAGATACAGTGTATCAGTTATTACCCCATCACTTCAGTAGTTCCGGAAGTGAAACCAAAAATCGGCTTTTAAAAGTTTTTACTCTTTGATGAAAAATTCTATCTAAGGCACTTTTGCGATGGTTTCGAATGAAATACTTTTTCTTTCTTTGAGATATTTCAGATATCTCATTAATATGTTTCTTTTCTGATTTTGTTGTACTTTTTACTTTTATAATTTTTGACGTAAAGCAATCTTGTAAATTAGAGAGTTTTAAACTGTGATATTTTATATCTTTTATATTATGTATGTACTTGACGTGTATGTTTGCATGCATTTCGAGTTCAAATCTGTCTAATAGTTGATCCTTAACAAAAATATATTTGCGCTCGCTATGCATCAATATGATTTTTAATCGATTTTTTTTAATGTTTTATTTTCAAAAATGCCTTATAAATAAATGAAAGAGACCTGTAAATTTGAGATGGTTTAATATTCTGGCTAAGCGTTACTGGCCGCAGTGACTTGAGGTTACCAATGCAATGGGCTGCCTCATAACAAATCAAACGAATTGACAATACCATTGGCTTCATGTGCAATGGGTTAGCATGAATGCACAAGCATCATAAACATAAAATTCTGTACGGTGGGTAAGAATGAACGCAAAGGCATCACAAACATAACATTTTCCACAGTTGTTAAGTGCGAATGCACAGTCATGCAAAACAACATATCAAATATATGAATACTCTTGTGCAAAGAGTATGCACGTATGCAGCAGATGACAAATGAACATTAAATTTTGAGCAATGGGTAAGCGCGAATGCACATGAAAACAACATGTCAAATTCCTATACATTCTTGTGCATTGGGTATCCGCGAATGCACATGCATGGTGTTATTTGAGTGAGATATCAAGTATATAAACAGTTCAAAAGTGGATGGTATACTGATTTGAGTTGTTGCACCCTTCCATTGGAGTTGGGGTGCAACCATAGCGCCACTTGCAAGGGTCATAAACGCTCTTTATGACACTGCAACCGCTACATGTATCAGTGGAGTGCCCAAGAAACATTGGGAATGGCGGCAGGACTCCAACTTCAATGGTCACTGCGAATAGTAGTATTGTAGCAAACACCAGCCCAATCCAATAAATGTTCTAAGGCATCATGAATGTTGTCTAAAAGTGTATCATTACCATCCTCAGATTAATGATCTCCAATGGAATCAAACAAGTTGGGTGGTTTTCCGGAGAACTAGGGATGTTTTATGTAATAAACACCCTTATATGATAGGAATTTATTGCATCTCTATTCATTCTACCCCTAATGGTTTCCATTGTCTTAACATTGTTGGAAAAGCGCTATGTGAATCTATGCAAGGATGAAGACCAAATAACTTTGGTGGTAGGGAACAGGGCATAGATTTGAGACAATGTTGAAAAAAAGACCTTTAGCAACTTCTTAGCAGTAGTTTGGCCAACACTGTTCCCTCTACAATGAATGATTAATATAACTGAGGACGATGTTGTATTCTTAACAATATGGAATGTTTTTGGATTAAATCTTGCAGCTTCGTGCCACTGTATCCTTGCCATAAGATTGAAGTGTTATGGGGATTAAGGTTAAGTCCCCATGCCTAAGTACTGCACACGTGATTGCTTTTTTGATGATGAAAAATCCCACAATCCAAACTTTGGTTGTACCTAGAAGTGGTCTTGTTTATGGTTAGTTGCCTAAAATAAAAGCGACGTTAACGGATATATGTATGAAATGCATTAGAACGCCACCGTCCTGACCCTTGTATAGTGTCGCTATCAACGCCTTGCAGAGCAAACGTTGTGGCTGTCCCCATTCTAAATGAGTAAGAATTATAATTGGAGCTATCAACCGCCATAATATTAAGACTGAGCTTTAAAATTGTAAAAAAATTGATAACGAGTCAAGGGATGGCCTTCAACAGAATGAACAATGGACTAGCTTTAGCTGTGCGGATCTGTACATAATTGTGCAAAGCAGCAAAATTACACGTCACACAATTTGAAGCCTGTGTGTGTATTAATGCATGTTCCGACGCCCAATTTGTTCAGATTAAGAATGTCGGATTGATAGCTTAATTTCAGCTTGTTGCAGTGAAATGTCATAAAACTGTACTTGTTGCTATGTTGCCTTTAAACAGTGTGATTTCACCTATGCGCAACATGGCATGAAATGCTAAGATGAAGGCAGCAGTAAACAACTCTGCTTCAAATATAGTGTTGCATACTCTTTGCAATGTCGGGATAAATGTGTTTAGTAGCTCTGATGTAATAGGCAACCGTGAATTTTTATTAGCTAATGTTCTTTCCATATCCTGAAGGAGCTTCCTTGTGATAAATGATTAACATGATCAACGTTGTAGAATGCCTTGGTGTAAAAACTGATGGCTGCAATGTATGACTGAGCTGTGGAGTATTTGTAACCAGAGAGGGACAAATAAGTTATAAAGCTGGTAATAGCAGAAAACCTTGTTTACCAATGTTTTATTTTAAACAGAAATTCCGGTCAAAATAACAGAGTAATTGCATCCCCTTTGAACATTTTGTTTCCAAATATGTTTAATTTTAGCTATGCAGGACACAGTCGAAGGGCTTATTGTAAAAATCTAACAAGAAAAAGGAACCAATTTGACACCTTCATATAGTAAGAGTGAGTTTTATCCATATGCATAGACAATGTAAGTCTATCAGAACTGGAATCATTATGAATCCATTTTTACGATGAATGGGGGGGGGGGGGGGGCGAGTACTAAGTGAAAAAATAATGATTATATCAAGTAAATGGTGAAATGTTGTTCGTGAGAGAAAAGCAATTGTAACCATGTTTTTAATATTATCTTTGGTTGTAACGCTATTTCTCTTGTAGATATGCTGAGTGATTTTAAACTGAATATTATTTTTATCAAAGTAATGTCACTCTTAATATATACCGTTTTGTTTTTTATCAAAGGATCACCAAAAAGATTTAAGGATAAAATCGCACGTCTAAGAACATTGACAGAGGCATTGAAATGGCAATGTTTGAGCTAAAGATGAACCAAGACTATTCTCATCTCAATTCAGATAATTTTGATATGTTCTTATCTCCACATATGGGAAGGTTGAAAGATATTTTCAGTAAGTATAACTAATTTGAAATTTCTCGTCTGATGCGCGTTTTCTGCTTATGAGAAGTTTCTGTTTCTTTTTTAGACAAATATCTTGATGGACTGGATTTTAAAACAAAAGTCAGTCTTGTAGATTTCGGAGCAAATGACGGAAAAAATATATTTCCGTATCTAAAGATAATGATCGGTACGATACAAACTGTTACTGAGTAAATTATATGCATTTGAATTCTATCAAAATCAACACAATCCAATTCTTTTACTATAAGCATAACTTTTATTTATAGAACTCATTCGACAAAGATCAGCATCATGTGAAATATGTGTAACATTGAATGATCAACCCACAAATGATTTTACCGCTTTGGTTAAGAATGCAGAAGGTTAGTTATTAAGATTGAATTTAACTTTTACATAATATGATGTCATGATAAATGAAATTATTCATTTTATTTTACATTTTAATAAAGAGAAAGTTTATGCAAATGTTCAATAAGAGATTAGTTTGAATTTTAAGTTACTCTTTATAATATCTAAATAAAACACGTGCAATTGATTGGACAATATTAAACAAAAAACAATGAAAATTTCTTTGGTGGAGTTTTAGGAGGTTAGTTCTTTAATTATTCAGAAATTAACTGTTACCTTGCATTGCAATAAATGACACTTCTTTTATATCACAACCCTCAAACTTACGAATGTTTACCCCAGACTCAGACTAACCTATAACTGTATCTCAGCTATCATTTCTGGTTTGAATTGAATACAACAAATGATTTTCTATTAATTGACATTGGGCAATAGTGATTGCTTGGATTGGGTAAGTGATGACCGTGTTTGCGCTTTTTTAATTGTCGTTTAACTTTCTGACATCATGTTATATATATTCATTATACAAGGTTTAAGATAGAAAAAAACAGAAAAGCTAAGATTTTCTAATATATATATATATATATATATATATATATATATATATATATATATATATATATATATATATATATATTGAATTTAACTTGCATGATATTAGGTCATATCTGTATTTGAGAAAATGTGTTTGTTTTTCAATGTTGAATCTAAAATTATATCCATTTCTCATTAACTTAAGGTTTTCAATGTGTCTTTATTGAAAAAAAATGTGAATCATTTTAAATTAGTTAGACATGTTGTGGTAGATAACAATGAAAGTGAAATTAACCAAAGTCTCATAACTGATGACCTATAGAAGGCCGGTCATTTGCCATCTTATATATTTTTTAAGATTAATCTTCCTTTGATGAAAAAGAGAAAAATTTAATTTTGTCAAAATATCTGCGGTAAATGATCCATTTTATTTCATATTTTAATAAAGAGAAAGTTTATGCATATGTTCAGTAAGAGATTTGTTTGAATTTAAAGTTGCTTTTTACGATATCTTAATAAAACATGCGTTGCCCACAGACTTCAATGCGAAATTCCAGCTGCAATTGATTGGAAAATTATAAAATTATTTGAAAATTCCTTTGGTGGAGTATTTTTATTCAATTGTCAGTTTGCAATTGGACATTATCCGTAAGAGGTGTTGTTTGGAGTCACGTGGTGAGCAGTAGGTTGCGATTATAAGAACGTAGTTTAAAGTGCATTGTGCATTTGTGCATTCTACCTAAGTTGAGCACTGTTAACACGAACATGGCCAGTCATCGTGCTACCCCTAGACCTGATTTGTCGACCACACCATCCGCTACGGGCACAAAAGACAACAAAAAACCTTGTACAATTGAACATTAAATCTGCATCAACCGCACTTCAAAATGTATCTGACAAAAAATGATAAAAGCCACAAATAAATTCCCTGTCGGGTCTTAGACACCACAGGTGAGATAACAAGTGAAAATTATCTACATTCAATTCACAAAAGCCTTCAGGAAATAAAACAAAGAATGATAACAAAGAATGGAACAGCCCCTGAAACGTTCTACTTTCCCACTTGAACGGTGAGCGCACTCTGAGCGTACAGTGAGCGCACTCTGAGCGTACGGTGAGCGTACTCTGAGCAAACGGTGAGCGCACGCTAAAGGGAATTTGATGAACGCTAATGAACGCTAATGAAAGGTGAACGATGAGAGAACGCACAGCGCAAACGGAGCGCAAAGTGAACGGTGAACGCAAGGTAAACGATATGTGAACGCTATATGAACGCAAGATGAATGATTTATTCGGAGTGTCTTGGGAGTTATCCTTACATTATATTTCATCGGTAATCAGGATAAAAAATAACAAATAAACTACATGTACAGTGCTGCTATCGTGAAAGTTGACAAACTTATCCAGACCAATATTATGTATACTGCATCCTATCCTGCAAATAATCTCTATCCTATCCTATACCATACCATTTATATTTACATTGTATAGGAATAACAGTTAATTAAAACAAAATTTAAAGCATCAATAATTTTATCAACGAATATCGAAGAATGTAATAATGAAAATGTTTGACTAATTTATGCATAAAACCGATAATCTTTAGAAGGAGGTAACTTAATTACCTGTGCATCGGAAATATTAAATCGTACGCGGAGTGTACACAATTACATAAACAAATACATGTAGGTAAGCGATTACATTTTTGTTCTCATATTTATAAGTATTATAACAAATACATCAGGTTAGAACTTTTATTTATTGTTTAAACAAATATTAACATCTTTTTTTTTTCCTTATATAATAATCAAGTGAGTTTATCGGTAATCGGGTGATTCGTTCGACTAGAAATGTAAACATGTTTCGGCAAATTAAAATTACATAGTAAAAACATCGCATTTATTGATATATCATTTGGATTTGGATTTATTGATAATCTATAAACTCCCGCGCATTTATAGTTAGCTTTCGTTTCTTGATTTGATCTGTTCAGGGTTTTTTTTCAGGCATGGATACATTTGTGATCGGACATCGAAGGAATTATGTGAATCGTGAAACGCCCGTTTCTTATTTATAATTTTGTCTAATTATTTATGTGTTGAATTGTTCGTCGATTGCTCAAGAATGTGAACTTGTAATTCTACGGATTAAATTCTAATTTAAAAACTGATGTTTCTAATGTGAAATAGAAGCTTCTTTATACCTATTCGCACGCGATTTATCCGTTTATTTTCTTGTGACTAGCAAATGCCGATTCTTTCAGATTGGAGTTCCGAATGAAAATGAAGTAAAAGAGACTGAACGATAAGTGAACGCTGAACGAACGGTGAGAGCAAGGTGAACGCTTTTTGAACGCACGGTGAGCGCTTTGTGAACGGTGAGCGCGAACGGAGCGGAGAGCGCGAGTGAATACACGGTGAGCGCACTATGAGCGCACGGTGATCGCACTGTGAGCGTACGGTGAACGCACGAAAAAATGGAAAAGTAGAACGTTTCACGGACTGTATACGTAGTGTGGTGAAAAATATATTGTCGGAGTTAAAAGGCGACCTCGTTAAAGAAATCAAAAACGTAATCAAGGGTGAAATGAAAAACAATAATTAAAGATTGAAATAAAACTGACCTAAAATGTGAGATAGAAAAAAAAATACACACAGAAATATCGACGAAGAACTAAAGCAAACAAATATTCATAACAAAGCAGAATGTGATGCCCTTAATATGGACCTTACTGACATAAGGGAGAAAATCACAATAGAAAAGAAGAGTAATAGAAAATGAGTGATGAACTCAGAATAACAACAGAAAATGCCCGACAAGCCATTTCTATATGTATGGCAAACTTCATCCAACAATACTCACAAAAGTGCGACATCAAGTTACAGGGTTGGATAGAACAGTCGAAGGTAGACTTAAAACAGGAGGTCTGTGCTGTTATAAAACAAAAAGTCAAAGTCGATGTAAACCCTCAGGATATTCTCGAAATCCACAGAATCCCAGGAAATAGGAACAAAAAGTGCCCCGCAAATACTTTTGATCTTCTTTTTCAATTTTAAAAATTTTCTCGACTAAAATCCAACATTTCTAGAACAAAAGGAATCTTGATTGGCTTCAAAATTAAATCGAATACAATTTGCAGTGGTACAATGTACTAGTTTACCATGGACGACAGAACCTTTTAGAATTCTTGGAGGAACATATATCACTAACCTAAAAAAAAATACTGAACAGTAAAATTTTGACAATATGCTTAAACTAGTTCAGAAAAAACTAAATCACTGGTCAAAAAGAAATATTTCAGCACTGGGAAAATTACAGTATACTTTTTTCAAATTCACACATTAATTTTTCTTTTGGAACCTTGTTCTCAATGGATACAGCAGTTTGAAAAAACATGTATTTTTTATGACTGGAATGAAAGTGATAAAATATCTCAAAAAACATTGCGATAAAATTATGAAAAAGTTGGATGTAGAGTGAAAAATGTTGAAATATTTATAAAACGTGAAGAACTGCGAACGCTAACGCCCGTTTCCCGCCTACATTTTACATCCAAACATTTCGGAATTTCTGTCAGATATTCAAAAACTAAGTTTTCCACTAAAAGGTTTAATCAAATCCTAATTAATTTATATCAAAATAAAATTTGTAGTCAAATTAATAATCTTTAAACAAAAGTTTTGCTAACGCGGGGTCTTTAAAAAATTCATTGAAATCGGTCTTTATGAGTGAGGAAAATATTTTTTAGCGGCCAATATGTGCATAAAACTTTATTATAACATATTTACGATATATATTAAAGTAAAATTTCATTTTAATTCATATCTGTTTATTATTTTTCGAAAATTTACAAAGCAAATTTCTTTTTTTGGAATGTATTTCGGTCTGTAGACATATGCCCCCCCCCCCCCCCGTGAAACAACAAACCCTTTGGTACAAATATGCTAAATAACAATAATTAAATCCCCTTAAAAGGAATTTATGTTTCACGGGGGGGGGGGGGGAATGATGTTTCTGTTTTCCGTTATTTACTAATATGAAATGAGCTATTTTAACCCAAAATACAAAGTTATAACTCTTTATTTGACCAAATCATTTATATATAATGAAAATATACATAAATGTTTACATTATAATAAAAAAATAACTTTGATTAGACAACTTTCAAAAAATGACTTTTAGTTAGGCGGCTAGACAATGCTATCGTTCGCAGTCCTTAGGACACTTTTCACAACTAACTGAAGCTGAATAGGTATTTTTCTGAAATTACTCTGTGCCATACTAATAAACTAGCTTAATGTTATTTTGAACCTGATATAATATTCCAGACAAAGTACAGAAGCCACTTATAATAAAATTTGGAAAGAAACTGCATTATATTTATGTGATTTTTTGGAAACAATAATTTGTGCTTGGCCAAATGTTATCCCATGAGCTAAAAAATCAAGCCATGACAACCTAAATATATTAAAATACCTCGCATATGTAAAAAGGGAGCACGGAACATTTATGATCACTTAATGGCAAAATCAAAACATAGACCTATTTTCAAAACCAAATGGGCTTACGTTTTTTATTTATTTTTAGATTTAAACTGGAAACAGGTTCATTCAAACCCTAGATCTGCTACAAAAGATTCAGGATTGATATACATTAACTATAAAATTATTCACTGAATATTAGGTACTGAAAAAATACTACACATGTGTAAAATCAAAAGTCCCCCAATATCTTCATTATGTTCCTTAGAATGAGAAACAATCACTGATACATTTTTCTATTTTCAGTTTGTTTCTCAAAAATGGTTGTTAATGTCTGATTGGATTTTTAGAAAGTCTAGTGAAAGAATTGCATTCGATGCCAAAACTTTTATTTTTGGTTTTCTAGGAAAGAAACATGGCTATAAATTTGATAATCATGTTAGTTGAGACATATTTTAGCCAATCCAGAAAATGTGTTTATATTGTATTTGATGATTTTGTGAATTATTTACAAAATTATTATTCTTTAGAAAAATTGATGTTGGAAAAATAGATTTTACAAATAAAATTGGTCAAAATGGGCATCTCTCTTTGATGTGACTTAATTTCTAATAAGACTTCATTATGTATAATTAAGTACATGTATTTATTATTTCAACTTGTTTGTGAGTGGTGTTGTGTGAGTGAATGGTATACATGTATTTGTATTAAATATACATAAAAAAAAAAGATAAAAAGAAAAAAATGTTATGTTACAATCATAAGATTTACACGACAACTATTATCAAATTTTGACCGGTATGTATACATATTTTTAAGTTTGTCCCTACTTATATAAATTTGATGGCTATTATTTTCTTCCATTTTCAACATAAACATATGTTGATGGTTTTGAAATTCAAGTGCTAATATATACCACAATTCTAGATTTTAAGAATGAGATAAAGGACAACTTCCTAGCAGTACACCTTATTCCTGGAAGCGCATACCAACGCTGTTTACCTGACGAGACCATCGATATTGGAACCTGTTCATTGGTGTTGCAATGGCTTTCTGAGTAAGTCAACAAATTAGTAAAATTTAATGAAAATTCTCAACATCTTACCTCAGTATCAAAAATATTTTTATTTCTAAGCTCTTCAAACAAAAAATAACAGAGGAGATAATCTGATTTGTTTTCAGTAAAACAGTGAAAACCGAGTGTATGAGAGATTTTTAATCACGGTTTTTCGTGTAAACAATGCCACGACGATTTATAAATGCTTATTTGTAGGTATGTTGTACTTGAAAAAGCATTGTTTTACGTTCCTGGCATGATGGTTAGTGATGAAGAAAGAACAAAGATTAGAGGTTTAGCTGCAGAGGATTTGAAAAATTTCATACGGTCAAGATCTACTGAAATGAAAAGAGGTAATTTACTTGTATCTCAACATTAGATACCCCAAAACAATAAGTTTGTACACTAAGGCAGCTGATTTTAAAAACCCCTTTAATAAAAATGTCCTCCTTTTTTTATACACAAAACGTGATACACTATTATTGATGTTACCAAGAGAAGCAAGAGTAAATATTTTCGTTTTCCAATATATGAGATAATTCTCTGACTTGGGAAATATCATTAGTATATATATATTAACCCAGTCATGCGTGAAGTTGACAGAGCAATTGGCCGCCAGGCTACACCATCCCAAACACTGGAAAACAAAACTGTACAAAATGTAGTTGCTATTTCTTTTAAAATTAAAATGATTGGTAGGATTAGTTGTAGTGCTAGATATTGTTTTCCTTGTTTTTATTCTATGTAATTTATTTTAGTGTCCTGAGGAAGGGACTGTGTGTCCTTAAAAGTTTGACAATTTCAATTGTTCGTGCCGTTAGCCATCTTTAGTGCTGTATATATATATATAGATATATTTGTACCGTAGCTTGGCGTGTTTTCTATTGTTAAAAGTGTGGGTTATCTGTACACACCCAACACTTTTTTTTAACTCCGCCTACTATCTCAGGTAAAAACAACATCAACAAAGTTGTTTTCTAACACGTCCATAGTACTGTTCACAGTAAAAGATTCCTCCAGATCCAAATTGCTAAAATTGAACACGGATAACTGACGCAAACTAAGTTCTTCGAATAAATCTCATTTGTAGCTCAAGACAAAACAATATCGGCATTGGTTTTGTCAGAAAGACTCTATTTTAATATTCTACGCTCCTGAGTGTCATTATGGCCACGCCCATCGAGTATCTGCACGTAATCAACAATATTATATGGGGTAACTACTACTTAGTTTACTGGCTAAGCATTTATATATTAGATCCGACATTTTTAAGATGCATAGTGTTGTTAATTTTATTAAGTGATATATATATATATATATATATATATATATATATATATATATATATATATATATATATATATATATATATATATATATATATATATATTGAGGACTTTAATAGAAAAACTGAGATTTTTTACTTTGGCGTTTTTTAACTTAAATTTGAAAGAATAGTTCTTCTCAGGAGCTTTCTATAACCAAATAAAATTGGCTGACACGTTTTCTAATAAAAGTAAATTTTTTTAAAGTTAGCATTTAATTATTATGTTTTGCCCTCTCTGGTTCTATAGTTACTTTGATGAAAGAGAAGACGTCATATCTCTGATCAAGATCATTTTCATCTTTTTTGGCAATATTTCGTTAAAGCTTTTTTAGCATGCTATTAGTGGACATTTGACGCAATATATTTCCTGTTGTACATGTGCGGACATTAAGAATGAATATCATCACTTCTTGCTTAATTTAAAAAAATAGTCTGGTGGATAAGTAAGACATTTAAAAGTTCATAATAATGATTCCTCATAAGGCATCTTTAGAAAAGACAATCAAAGGGGAAGTTACTTTAGAATTTTTTATAGTGTAGATAATTGTGTCATTGTGAATTTGACTTGGACAAAGATTTTTAAGTGTAAATTGATATCAAAATTACAGGTGCAATTTTTTTCGTGAACTTTGTCACTGAACCTCTGGAATTAAATGAAATGTGTTCATCTACTTTTTATCAACTTTACCAAAGAAATGTCATATCAAAGGTACTGCTATACCGATATTTTTTTTAAGTTAATTGGTATTTTAATCAAATATATAAATTCATAAAGGCTTCTTTACATCTTTTAGAGATTGTAGTCATGGATTTTACAATGAGTGTTTAAAATGGTTGATGTATTCGTTTTAAAATTGAATTCAAATCATTGCATTTAGTTTAAAAATAATGGTGATAAAATAATGTTCATGTTTTGCTTTGAGTGCCATTAAATAAAATAATAAATTTTGTATTCAAATGTACTTAAAGTGTTGATATCATTATTACATATGTATTATTAATATTATCATTATTATTATCATTATTATAAATGAAGGAAGAATTGAGGAATACTTTTGTCCCTTTCTATAACGGGAGAACAGAGACTGACGTGAAAGCACCATTTGTGGAATTCGGGAAGGATAATGGTGTGGAACTTCTGCATTTTTCACATAGAATAGTCCAAACGTATAAGAATAGTGAGTAACTTTGGCTGTATACTAGATGTATTCACGAACTTCCAACTTTCAAAGTGAAAACTCTTTTGAGCAATTTCATTGACAGTTAATTCATTTGAAAAAAGTATAGAAAATTCACCTGCTCAAGAAGAGAAACTAAATCAACTGCGTAGCAAGTTAAAACTGGGAATTTAATGTAAAAAGTCATAATTCGAAATCAGATCAATTGTTATACAATGGACATAAGCTGCAGTATTTATGATATATTTTAAAATATCAACTCATACTTTCTAGAGGACCTTGTACCATGCCTGAGATCATGGATGATTCCTAGTTTGATGGCCGGACTATGTCAAACAAGAAGCAACAACGATGCTGCAGATGTTTGTGAATTGTTTTTTCATGATCTGAGAAATCGTCTCTCTAACATGAAATGGGCAAACTTTAAGTTTTATGAAGTGATTTTTCAGAAACTGTAACCACCTACAAAAAGAGCACAGACCAACTTTATTACTTAAGCAATTTAAGCATCAAATGATAAGGAGTAAATCTTTGAATATCAAGAATACATAAAGAATGATTCCTTATTTCTTAAATATTAGCTCAATTTAAATCTTCATTATATAGACATTACCCAAACTACGATGAACAATAACATCGATTTGTCGCTTGAATTGTGTGGTGATTTGGATTTGGTACCTAATTAGTCAGTGTCTTTGAAGATTTGTTATGAATTAAAAGGCACACGATCTAGATTGAAATTACGTACATGTATCATCAAACTTCACATGTATAAATCATTATTTTTGTTAGTTAAAAAGGAGTTTTTTATCATATAGGTAGAGGTTTTTTTCATATAGGTGGAGGTTTTTTTTTCATATAAGTATTTTAATTCATTTTAATAACAGTAATAGAACTTCAGTTCAGCACTAATAAATAAATACAATGTGTGTGGAAAGCTGTTGTCAATTCTTTTTTCATAATGTCATTTATAAATATTATAAATATTTTTTTTACAGAATTGGAATTTTTTAATGCTAACTTTACAGTCCTTGTAAAAATTTATTAAATAATCTTCGTGTGTCTAAATATGCAATGCGTACATATACGTTGGTAATATACAAACGTCTTCCTGCTGCGCCTGAAACTCTACAATTCTATCCACAAGGGTTGGTCAAGCCAACGTTTAGTAAATATTATACACCTATTTGGTTGACTGAATGACAGTATCATCGTTTTTAGTTCACCTGAGCTGAAAGCTCAAGTGAGCTTTTCTGATCACCCGTAGTCCGTCGTCCGTCTGTCTGTCCGTCCGTCTGTAAACTTTTTACATTTTGAACTTCTTCTCTAAAACCACCTGGCCAAATTCAACCAAATTTGGCACAAAGCATCCTTATAAGAAGGTAAATATAAATTGCAAAAATTTATAACTCGAAACTGTAAAAAAGGGGGGTGCATTTTTAAAATATCTTCTTCTCAAGAACTACTGATTTAATCTTAACGTAATTTAGCATAAATCATCCTTATGGAGAGAAAAATATAAATTGCAAAAATTAAGGGCTAATTATGTTCCAAATTTGAGCTAATTACGAAAGTACTAATAAAGCGGGTTCGTTATTCCATATTTCGTAGACTGGCTATTTCGTACGACATAGCTCTGACAGGCATTGTCAGTATATCGTACGATAGTATCGTATCGAAAACGAGGTTCTTTGTTTGAAGCAGGCTAGCCTTTGTGGATGCATGTTGTCAATTCTATAAAGATCAATATGTTTGTTGTGCAACAGTTCACGTGCAAATATAATCTATGAAACATGGAAGATATATTAACCAGTGCCGATAATTGTGAAGTAAATTGATGTTAAATATTTCAACGCGTTGTCATTTTCACTCGTGACGGTGGTTTTAGCTTGTTTCGATTTTCGTTTCATTTTGCCTTTAACCTTGGGGAACGATTGCTTGTATTTGGTATTCTGGTATTTGGAATTTTTACGTAACCAATCAAACATAGACTTCGGTAAAAAGGCAGTTGATTGTTTACCTGCGAAAGTGATAAAAGCCGATGCATTAACAACATACTAAAAGACATATCATTCAATTGGTATTTCGGTATGATCTCTGAGCAATCGTTGGGTTCGCAATGGTAATTAATTCAATGTGTTTTGTTAAAATGCCTAGCATTTTCTCGAGTCTATTTATTTTAAACAGATATTATTTTCGTTGATTCAGATTATGTAGGTATATATGATTTTCAAAAATAAAGTATGCTCATTTTGATTTAGTGCATTTTCTCTCTGTTTTTATTGAGTATCAACAAGAACAAGGGGCGACTTTCGTTGAAATAATTGATTTTTGATCGGTAACATCGCCGGAATTTCCTCCGAAAGAGAATTTGAAGTAGCCATGTATTCCGAGTTCATAATCGTGTAAATGAATTCCAAAGACAATAAAACGATGTTTATGCATGAAAAGACGTTTTCACAGCTTCAGGTACACCCTGTTGTGATTAATCACCCGCGACTGTCTTTAGAGATTTAGAGGTTATGGATACGGGTGATGCAAACACATACCGTGCATTGAAAATTACAACCGATATTTATTACATTTCGTGTTGATATTACAATTAACTGGTAACTTGTAATTAGTTAACAAACGCTGCAAAATTAATGCAAAATTGGTTGTTTACAGTTATCTTTAAAATTAAAAAGATCCTGTGATTTACCTAACTGTTGTAGTTGGGTCATAGGGTAGGTCTAATGCCTCCAAATTACACAGAAGTGCATAAACTGATTTTGTGTCACTTTGATTTACAAATTACAAAACATTTTATCTATAAAATGTATGAATACATTAAAAAAAATGAAATTAAACAAATTGGATAAGTTTTTAAAGTTGCTTATAATTCTACGACTGACGCTGAAACGTTTGTTGATCATTAGAATTGTCTTACTAAACATTAAACACTTGTGTACAGAAAAATCAAAAGGATGATATGCTATAACTACTTTGTGGGGTCCCTTCTCATTTGATGAATTATATGAAATCTGCAACAATTTGGTAGTTTTCAAACAAGTAATAAAAACGTCTTTTAAACAGTTCTGACACATTATAATTATGAGGATAAATGCATCATTTTTAAGAAAATATTGCAGCAGAAAATCATTTTGGTTTGTAGCCATTTGTTGTTTTTGAGGAAAGAAGAAAATAATTGATGGGCCTTAGTACAAAAATGATACCTGTATGTCTGACAATACATTGAATTATATAGCTTTTTAACATACCATGTCACAACATTTTCCAGTCGAATGTTTTCATCGATCAAGTGAGTAAGGTTATAAAACGTCACACAAATTACACCAGGTAAACAATTATCAAAGGGAAGACAAATTAAGCATTCGCGACTTTTGCCACAGAGTTCAAACACTGGGTATCGGTTTTCATACTATCTGACGATCCTCTGTCCGTCAATCTTTGTTAACTTTCACATATGAGATACGAGCTGTAAAAATAAATGTATCTCATCGGCATGGTATATTCATAAGGCTTAGCATCTTAAATAAACACAAAAAATTATTCACTTAGCTGTGGAAAATGAAAATTACACTAATATATTTACATTATCCAGTGTCTTTGTCTGTGATACACTACGTATCGATTTTGTACCATATAATTCATAATACAGTAAAACTCTGTTATAGCGAGGTCATAGGGACCGATGGATTTACTTCGTTATACCCGTAATTCGCTATATCCGTATAGCGAATTCGTAATAGTAACTATAGCAAATTCACTATATACCTGTATTCTTATACCAGACTATAAATTTTGCTATTTGAGGCTTAGAATAAAAATACATTACTTTGATACCTTTCATAATTTGATTGTAAGTCGAAAAAATTGTATGAAAATAGATCTTTCAAACTATTATGTTAAAGGGTAGTGCAAACTTTTTTAAACTGTAAAGAAATTCGTTATAAAAGTGTTAAATTTCGTTATAATTCAACTCTACAGGACTCAAAATTAGTTCGCTATATCCGTAAATTCGTTATATTCGAATTCGTTATATCCGTAAAAATTTGCAAAGATTTGTGAAGAATTTTACCGGGGAATCAAAAAGACTTCGCTATATCCGAGAATTCGCTATATTCGAGTTCGTACTAAACGAGTTTTACTGTACAAATGACGCCAAATTGAGGCGCCGGCGGGGTTTGCTTATTTATATTTCAAGATCTAATCGCACGGTGACCTAAAATTGTATAAATATAAGTAATAAGGAATCATACTTTGAATATAATGAGGTGATAATTTCGGTCGGGCGTGATCAAATCTATCATAAAGCCCTTCGGGCTTTATTGGATTTGATCACGCCCCGACCAAAATTATCACCTCATAATACTCAAAGAAGGATTCCTTATTCCTTATTTAAGTTCGATTTTTTTTTTTCATAAATACCAATAGACCAAACAAAAAATATTGAAGGTGAATGGTAACCACCTTTTCCAGTATTTTCATCATATAAAATAGATATGTATTGCATGACCTCTGAGACAAAATATTAATGAAATAAAATGTTGGAATCCTTTAATTGTGTAGATTCAACATGTCTAAATTATGATTACACACGATAAGATAGGCCCACAATGGGTGCTGATTTTTAATATACGTCTTAGGAAATGTATGAAATTTTTTATCTTTGAAGAGCTAATACTGTTCACATATGGGCAAAAACTGCAAGAAATAATATACCGGTGTTATATATAATTTCTATCGGAATATATTTTCACCCCCACCCCTTTATAAAATATTGAGTCTCACATCAGAAAATTATGGTACTTAACTTTGCTTAATATTAAATTTTATTGTTCTTAATTATTTAAAGTGTTTTAAGTCAAAGCAGTTCGCCATTGTTGCTCAGGTGAGCGATGTGGCCCATGGGCCTCTTGTTTGATAAGCGTGATCGGGGCGTTTTGTTTAAACATTAAGAAATATGTTTAAGAATTCCTTCATAATTTTGAAATATTTCTGCTGAATTAAAAGGTGTCTTTAAAAAACTACTGATCCGGTTACTGTTCATGTCAATATTTAATTAAGCTAATTACACATTTAAAACAGTATAAATCCCGTTCCTGTTAGTATATTAAATAGAGTACTAGATGAATCAAAACAAAACAGATCTGTGATCCAGCAAAGAAAACATGTCCTGATCAGGAGAGAACCAATACACTTGGATCGCCAATATTTAAACACTTTTATCAAAACGTACTTTACCACGAAACATTGAGATCGTAATAGATTATGTAATGTGTCCTGTATAAATGTTACTCGAACAGTGGTTGCACTAAAGAGTGGAAAGCCAGCGGTGTCTGCACTACATCATTGGATGACCTCTTAGTGGTTCTGGCCAATGATGACAGAAATCAAACAAGAGTTGTGCGTTACTTTGTCTCAAAAAAGAGACAGAGCATTCCATTCCACGACAGTGGAAAGCCTTTATATTCACCCAAATCTGCTTTCTAATTTAATGGCATTTAAATGGCAGAATAAAAGTTCAGTGCGAATTCATTCAAAAAGTTGTCTCACTAAACGGTTGTGTCTAAGAAAATTGGAAAGTTTCGTAAATGAACTTGAAATATGTATAAAGAGGAATTTTAAGAGAAGGGTGAACTCCCATAGCAGCACCATATACTGTAAACCAACTTTTATTTGCGTGGGAGAAATTTTCGCGAGAGTCTGTCATATGGTTGTCATAACAATATACGAGTCTGGGTCGCGAACATTAGTCTTTGAAAACCAGTTTATCGGAATAAAATCGCGAAATAAAGTCGCCGCGAATAAAACTTGGTTTACAGTACTGGTTTGAAGTATTGACCTTTACACCAAAAGTAAGTGTTTAAAGTATGCATTTGAGAGAACAAACATATAAGTTCAATGCTCACAGGTCGGGCTATGTTCGATAATGAATTATCTACAATGTATACTTTGTCATTAGAGACAAGGTTCTTCTACAACTGAACAAACCTGGAACATTATTTCTGATAAAAATTATATTTACCCGTAAAAAGAAAAAAATCAAAGTATTGTGTTAGAACAAGGAATTGTTGTATTGTTGTATTGACAGTTAGAGGGTGCATCAAAACCTTGAAAAAGTCAATTTTGTATGTGAGGTTTTGACATCATTGAGATTTTATAAAATCTAAATTTTTCTATTTTAGATATTCTGTTCTCAAACATGTTCGTTAATTTACTATGTGGTTTATGACACAAAGTTTTGAATATCAATATAATGATTGGAATCTAATTCTCTTATCATCATCGCAACTATCTTTAAAACCCTATATAACAGATTAATTTCATTAAAAGAGATTAATTTTAAATACTGTAACATGCAATTTGTTTAGATATTATTTAAAATTAACGAAAAACAAAAACCGGTCATTTTGTCAAAAGAAAATGAAAGATCTCACTAAAGTTTTATCAACAGTAACTTCTTTTTTACAACCATAAAAAATTAGATTTGATTATTCTTCTTATTATCTGCTTATTTATTTAATGTATATTTTTTCTGTTTGTTCTTGTTCCAAGTTTTATTTTAGCTGATTAACACAATTCAGCACATTGCAAGTAGAAATTATAGAAATGCTATGTATCCCACCCCCGTGCGTGAATCCACTCGATACTACAGTGTTACATTGTATATTTAGAACAATCCATACTAAAAACTGAAGATTTTAACCACTTTATATAATTAATAGATACATCTATTTAATCATTCTCAATTTTGAGCGATCAATTCTTTTATCGAACCGTGTTAAATACCGTAATTATAAACTTTAGACGTTTTTATCCCGGCCATAATCACTAATTTGGTTAAAAAAAAACCAAACACTTTTGTTTTTACGGTGTATTTCCCGTCCATTTAAATCTGTTTATTCTGAGGCTACAAGACATATACATAGGTGCTCAGTTTTCACACCTTGCCGCAGTCACCCTGTCGTGTATACTATATAGTCTGAGCGCTGTCTGTAAGTTCTGAGGGTTTTCTTGGTCCCAGACATACAAACGAAACTTTTCTGCGGCTGCAAGACATATACACAGGTGGCCAGTTTGCACACCTTGCCACGGCCACCGCATCGTTGGTATAGTCTGAGCGCTGTCTGTCAGTTCTGAGTATTTTCTTGATCCAAGACATACAAAAGAATTTTTTCTGCATTCTTTAATGTTTACAATCTGTTGCAATTGCGGTTGTGATGCTGTAATTGGACTTTATCGTGATTGTGCCTTGACGCCTCAAAATACCTTCTTGTAGATTATCTATGAGATATAGCTGCAGGTCTGTATCTCCCGGTCTGAAAAAAAATTCAGAAAGTTTTCAGAAACAATGTTCATAAGTTAAAAATAGCGCATTTTTTATGCCCCGAAAATTGCAGTTTTTTTACTGGGGGGGGGGGGGACTGTAGCTCCCAGGACGTCCATTCAAATTGTTTTCAGACCGGGAGCTACAGACCTGCAGCTACTATGAGAGAGAGAGAGAGAGAGAGAGAGAGAGAGAGAGAGAGAGAGAGAGAGAGAGAGAGAGAGAGAGAGAGAGAATTAAAGCATGATAAGCCGTAACACTTTTGCACTACATTGAGCTGGTATTATTTGTAGTCTAAGAAAAGTTTACACTCAAAATCTGTGTTTTAATGGCGGTTGTGATGATGATGAAACTTTATCGTACTAATGCCATTATGCCATTTTGACTCGAAAACTCAAATTTTATGACTAGATAATATATGTGAAAGAGAGAGAGAGAGAGCGGACTACATGTAGATCATGACGACATCACTTTGCCTTGCAACAGACGATATATTACACATGTATGAAAAGAGAAAGAAGGAAAGTTTTTTTTATGCCCCGAAAATTGCAGTTTTTTTACTAGGGGGGGGGGGGGGCACTGTAGTTCCCAGGTCGTCCATCCAAATTGTTTACAGACCGGGAGCTACAAACCTGCAGCTACTATGAGAGAGAGAGAGAGATTTTTAAAATAATGTAACTACATTTAGATCATGACGACATCACTTAGCCTTGCAACAGACGATATATTACACATGTATGAAAAGAGAAAGAAGGAAATGTCGTTTAATTTTTCTTTCTTACCTATTTTGATTTCAGCTAATGGTAAGAGAGAGAGAGAGAGAGATGAGAGAGAGAGAGAGAGAGAGGGAGAGAGAGAATGAATGAGAGAATAATAAATATTGTATCCCAACTAATTTGAATCATACGCAACTAAAATGATGAATATGAAAATCATTCTAATACGTTATTTATATTGTTGTCAATAAAATAATTTTCACTTTTATCAAATAATCATGGATACCTCTATACGGATATGTACAATAACAGTAAATATAAAAAGTAATCAGCAAAATATGGCACTGTCAGTACTCTTTAGAGCCAGTACTGATATGTATCAAGTTTGAACTCTAGCTCTAATTTCAAGGCTTGTACTAATAACAGTTATAAATTTGACGTCCATTTTTTAGAACATTTAGTTATTTGTCGGTAAATATTAGTCAGTATGCAATTTAGAAAATGTTAAATAGTCTTGGAAAAACATGAAAATTACCACAGATGCCGTAGAAACTGTAGCACAGAGCAACTTTATCATCATAAGCAACTTAAGCATCAAATGATAAGGAATAGTGATCTTAATATCAATAATGCCTAGGGGTGATTTCTTATTTCGCAAATATTAGCTCAATTTGAATCATAATAACAGGAAAGTACCAAAACTACGATGAACAATAACATTGATTTCTTGTTTGAATCGTGTGGTGATTTCGATTTGGTACTTTATTAATGACTGTCTGTGAAGTTTAGCTATAAATAAAAAAGGCAATTTCTGTTATTTTCCATTATATCATTTCTAAATATCATATAATAATTTTTTTTCACAAAATTGTAAATTTTCATTAAATAATTTTTGTGTGCTTAAATATGCACGACAAACATTTACGTTGGTAGTTAACAAACATCTACCTGCTGCGCGTGCAGCTCTATGTTTTCTATGTCTGTATTATAAGTCTTACCTCAAGGTTGTCTTATATAACTACTGATCCGGTAACTGTTATATTTCATGGAGCCAATTACACACGCAAAACAGTTTAAATCCCGCTCAGACCAGTCTATTGAATAGAGGTCTGCTTAGACACGATTATCAAAAGGAGCAATTTTATCATCCTAAGCAACCTAAGGATCAAATAATTAGAAGTAAATCTTTGAATATCCAGAATACATAAAGAAAGATTCCTTATTT
Source organism: Magallana gigas (assembly GCF_963853765.1). Lineage (NCBI taxonomy): Eukaryota > Metazoa > Mollusca > Bivalvia > Ostreida > Ostreidae > Magallana > Magallana gigas. Next base: position 51,259,813 of record NC_088853.1, on the reverse strand, counting down.
TTTTTCAACATTAACTCAGTTTAAATCTTCATGAGACAGTACCCAAGCTACCATGAACAATAACATTGATTTACCGCTTGAATTGTGTGTTGATTTGGAACCTAATGTCTTTGAAGATTTGTTATGAAGTAAAAGGATGCGATCTAGATTAAATTTTACAATGTATAAATCATGATTTTCTTAATAAAAAGAGGTTTTCCATATAGGTAGAGTTTTTAGGGTTTTCCGTTTTTCAACGGAAAACCCTTCTGTTATTCTACTGTTTCTTATTATTATTTTTTTTTTTTTCCCGCAAATTTTGTGCACGAGATTTCTCGAACATTTTTTGTCTGATTGCTATGAAACTTTCAGGGTATGTAGATGATATTAATATCTCTAGACGTTTTTTTCAAATTTTTAAAATTCACTTCCGGTTATGAGTTATTGCCCTTTAATTGAAAATTGGGGGGTCTTTTGTCCAGAGTTGATCTCGGGAACTACAGATGATAGATGCATGAAATTTGGCGAAATTGTCGGTAACATTTTATAGTTTTGCTGGCATGAAAATTTTGGTAATTTCTTTGTTAGTTTTTGAGCTATTTGTCGCCAAAGTTTAAGATTTTTTCGGGGCTGAAATTTTGTTGCTTTTTGTATTATAACCTTTAAACTAAAAATATTTTGTTAATACATATAGAACAAAAGTTGTTTAGAATAACGAGAGCTTTCATTTAAAATTAAGAAAAAAAGGCTGGCCCCTATAATTAGGGGTCAGCAGCTCATACACGTATTTTTCTGATAGCAAAAATCGTTATCATTTTATGAAAAAAAATTAATTTAGTTATTGTTAATATATTAAATAATGTCATTTGGTATCAAATTAAACAAGTTCTGTCCTATATTTGTTTTCAAATTTCATAAAACAAATATGTGAGAATCGTACATGAACGAGTTAATATGTCTACATAGACACACAAGCTAACAAATGCCACTTTAAGGGCATTACGTTGTGTTGCGTCTTAGATAAATTGTTGTGATTCAATTTCATTTTTTTCATCTATATCATTTATGAATTCAATGAACACACATTATTTAAACGTTCTATGTGCAACTATTTGTCGGGGCGCCCCTGTATGTAACCCCCGCGCGCGCGCCGAATGTAAACAGTAACGAACGGCATTGTAGAAAAGAGAGAGCCGTAATGCAGAAGATAAGTTGTGTATTCTTTCGGTGTATACATGCATTTTCAATTTACTGTGAAACATATGAACATGCACAGGGAACAATACTACATATTTGTTTAAGGAGGATATTTTTCTCGTGTGAATCGTTTACGAGGAAATTCTGACAGCCACACTTCTGTCGACGATCAGCCGTTGATAAGCTACGAGTAATAAAGGAGAAAAGATGGACATTAAAGTGTGTGATTTATGTGGATGTTACTGAAGAAGGTGAGGCTTTTACTCCTTTTAAAGTTTCTTGTTAACTGGTTAAAATTTAGTATATAGTATAGATGTACATGTAAGTACGTGCATGCACACTGTTAGATGTTTTTGTTATGATGTGGGTGTTTGTTTACTAACGTGTAATTTTTACATGTTTCATGGATGGTTAGACTCGCTCGAGGTTCATGGGGGACTGGAAAGGGTAACTGAATTTATCTATTTAAAAAAATAACAGATTGTGAATTTTCAACTCAAAATTCAAAGCAGGGTCTAATTAGAAACATATCATATATTCTTGTGCAGAAGACTCCAAATGTAGTCATGAATACCCTGTAGACATAACTTCAAGTAAATAAAATTGTATACTTCAGACTTCAGAGTTAAAACATGACTTTAATATCTTTATGATGCCGATCATTGTATCATTAGAGAGGTTTAGCAGACTAACGGGTACCCGGTACATGTACTTCTACATGTAGGTTACAAGTTAGAACTATGCCTACCATTCTACCAGTTCACATAATTTTTCTTGTTTAGCAGTTATGATGTGTACTTAAATTGTCTTTGTTAATGTTTTAAATGTTATAGTAATTTTTTATTCTCTTTTTTTAATCTGACTACTGGCAGTACTGGCGTGCGAGCAGTTCTCGCCGAGGACCATTTCTTGCTGGTGCACTGTTACATCATATTTTCGTATGTAATTTTATGTGTTGATAAAATGACGTAACAATGCACTGGTGAGAAATGGTACTCGGCGAGAACTGATCGCACGCCAATATTGATTAATTACAGACAAAAACTGAAGGTTGCGAGTGTTATTTTTAATTGAACAACATTGTTTAAAATAATTCTTTATATATGTGACGATCAGACCGGTTTGAATACCAGTGCCAGATAGCTCAGTTGGTAGAGCACCTGACTAGAGATTCAGGGGGCCCAGGTTCAAATCCCGGTTTGTTCCTTCATTATTTCTACCATCCTGTTACAATATTGGTGTTGTGACCAACCCCTGGAACTAACAGGTTAACTCGATCCTGCCAGGGGTGATCTTCGAGGGTGAAGATCATTTAAGGGGGGAGGAATGTGACGGTCAGACTGGTTTGAATACCGGTGCCAGATACATGTAGCTCAGTTGGTAGAGCACTTGACTAGAGATTCAGAGGGCCAGGTTCGAATCCCAGTTTGTTCTATCGTTATTTCTCCCATCTTTTACATATACATGTATATCAGATATATGACAGATGATTAAGGGTCATCACATGTTTTGCAAGATGCAATAAGTGTTAAAAACCTTTACTTTACAACACAATACATTTAAGTGAATATTTATGTTTCTTGTTATTATTTGGTGTGGTTTTCTTGACAGTGTCGCATAAACAATTTACCCGCTCCTAAAACACAAACTTTCTTTTTGTGGATTCAGCTTACCGCTGATTGGCTGCTGTTGCAGCAGACAAATAAGATATGCACGCACAAAACACAATGAACTTCTCAGAGAATGAGTTGAGTTTATTTCAACTGTTGGAATTTGGGTATTTTTTTTTAAATGTATACTTGTGACAAAACATATATGTGGTACATACAGCTGTAGCTTTATGAAGAAAATTTTGGTTAGACCATATATACCTATCATGCAAGTAAATGATATTTACAAAAAACTTGCAATTTATGGCGAACGAAATATACGCTAGTTTTATAAAGATTGACATACATGTAATGTAACACATTCTGTGAAAAATAATCTATTAAAAATTCTTCATTAAGTTTACTCATACATGTTTTATGCTTATTACACATAGTATTGTTTTTAAAACATGTAATTTATAAGAAAATAAACAAAAACCCTCGCTAAATTTATTTGCCAAAAAAAACAAAACACAGTAGAATTGATAAAAAATGGTATACCAGAAGCTAATACCAGTACATGTACTTTGACGCTGTTCGGTGGGTAATATTCATTTGTAATTTACGAATTGAAATATTGACTGTTGCACTACAAGTACGGTACCGTAATAAACTCTCTCTCTCTCTCAAACTCTCTTTCTCTCTCAATTTGATAAGTGTTTATACCTATGAAAATTTTTTAATATTATATTATGACTTGATATGCAATTTTTTGATCTTGTACTGCCTAAATGTTATATCATGTATTGGGATATGTCATACTTATTACACTGCATGGTCAGTGTATTTTTTACAGAAATACTATGCATATGTTAATGTAAACACAGCTATTACTAGTACATGTATGTAAACACAGCTAATTATTTTTTTTTTTTTTATTTCAGCTCAAAACAGCCTCTTGTTACCACATGGCTTTTACAGGTACCTGTTGATTCTTGTGGGTCAGCTCCTGAGATTAACCTGTCACCTCTATCCACATGCATATTCCTTGTGTTCTACAGACTATTTACCGGTAATTCAAATTAAATCCAATAATGCATGAACAATAATGGAACTTGAAGAAAGCATCATACCATGTTGTGGTTTGTGTTTGATAAGAAATTATGAAAACAAAATTAAGGCTGTTTAAAGAAATTCATAATTGCTGTGAAAATTTGTTTTTCAATAAAAGTATGCAATTATGTTTCCTTTATTTTTTATTTCATAAAGATATTTAGATGTGTTTACATAATTGAAAAATCCCCCCCCCCCCCTCTATTTAATTGTCTGCATTAAGATTACATGTAGGATATGTAAATGTACATTTGACTTTGAAATAACATCTGCTATGATAATTACTTTTGAAATGAACAAGAAACAACCTATTTCTACCTTTCTAAGGTATATATGCAGAAAAAAAGTAGAAAAACATGTCAAATTTGAACATTTTTCATTGAAATCAACTCTGTCTTCAGCTACCTGGGTGTGTTTGAATTTAATTCTAATTTAAGGCAGATGTCTAACTTGTAGGTTGTAACTTACTGTTTTAGCATGGTTAGAAGGAGACTAGAAATCAGAATAGATTAGATATTCACTAAATATGATTGTTAGCTTACTTTTTTCATGAAAACAAGAAATCACAAGCAGGACAGCTGTCTATTTGTTAATTAAAATGGTACAAATCATACAATAAACAAATAAAGATCAAATTTTAGAATCATTGATGATTGTTTTCAAATATGTGTGAGAAATTACTCAAGGAAATTGCCACACGTTTCATAAAATTAGGTAAAACATTTCAAACCATGACTTTTTATGAAAATCAAAAGATTGGGGGGGGGGGTATACATGTAAGGGTATTTCTAAGTGATGTGAAGCTTTTATCATGATTATATCATGTAGGCATATGTTGTATTGTATAAGGTTTCTTTTTAAAGGTGGTTGAACAACAGTTGACCTCTAAAAGGTCAGGTAAAGATGTTTTACTATGGAGAACCCTGTAAATCTGTGTTTACTAAAGGAAATTGGAAATGGTGGGTTCACTTAAATGGCCATATTTTTATTAAACCTCAATGGAATTGGCAATATGTAGTATTCTTTTTCTCAGAATTGCTTTAGCTTTCTTATTCTAAGACAAACCGTCTTTTCATAAAAATGTTAGTGTACTAAGTTAAAGGTACAAGGAACAGTTTCGGATAAAGTATCGTCAATATTTTTGTAAAATTGAGAGTGACTGTACTTGAAGGTTTATCATTGTTGCGTAGATTCATGAAATGAATTTTAATGATTATCAATAGTTAGAGGGATGTCTCTTGTTGGAATTGGTAAGCAATATTAAGGCCCCTAAATTTAAGTACATGAGAAGCAGAAATAAATTGTGAAACTTGCGGCTATGACAGATGTGTTGACTTTACAGTGAAATTGAAGGTTACAAACGGGAGGTTATATAACATGAAATGTAGGTGGATGGGATATTATATGCCTATTTAGTATTTACTGGGTATGAGGACAATAGCAAGTTTATTGTCCCCCAAGACAGCAACTATTTAATGAGGCAAAGCCAAGGGAAATAGTTGCTGTGGAGTGGGACAATAAACTTGCTATTGTCCGAATAGTCAGTTAATTGGTATTTCATTATACAGAAGAAAACTTTATTTGTCAGCGATGCAGAATTTCTTGATGATAAACAAATTAGAGTTAAATCAAACTTTGTATTTAATGCTGCGATCTTAATAGGTCAGAGGTGTTCCGAGTTTAAGGTGATATGGGACACTTCCATGTTGTGACGTATTGTTTATCGAAATAAACAATAAAATAAAGTGTAATTATATAAGTACATGTAGTTTCTTTTCAAAAATGGTCACCTTACTCCTTAACGCAGTGGGTTAGAGGGTTTACTAGGAACCTGTAAGTCATGAGTTCGAATCCAGCTGGGGTTTTTACAATTTTTACCATTTCAAATATTTTTAAAAGCTATTTTTTGGTTAAATATTGTAAAATTTGAAAATTCTAAACCGGTGAAAATTTTTCAATTATATAGTACTTTAATCCACATTAATATCGACAGATGTCCCATACCACCTTAAAAAGGAGGGAAATCAAATTCTGCTGATGAATGGTTTTGATGACTATTCACCAAGGGCAGATAGCATGGATACTATTTTAAATTAGATAAAAAGGCATGTTTATGCGGGCGCCTTCTAGTGATCAATTTGTCCGTCTGTCCATCCGAGATTGCTTGACTGGAGCATAGCTTCTCTCCCCTTGGCCCAATCTGGCTCATACCTCATCCACAGGGTTCCTTTGGTTGAAGGATGCGCAGTGACCTTGAACCATGTTTTTAGGTATAAGGTTAAGGTCATAGCAGAATTATATATATATAAAATCCTTGTCTGGGGCATATCTTTTTTCCCTTTGGTCCAATCTGGCTAATACTCGCAGAGTGTCTCGATGGTTAAACGATGTGCAGTGACCTTGCATGAAATTTCTAGGTAACGGGTGAAGATCATATCGGATCATGCAAAAATCCTTTTTTGAGAGCATATATACTTTCTACTAACCCCTATTTGGCTCAGACTTCACATAAGCAGAGCTTTTGAGTAAAGGGTGTGTAGTGACCTTGAACCTATTTTCAGTGAAAAGAAACTGTGTTGGTCATAGCAGAATTATATTTTTAAAAATCCTTGTCCGGAGTATATCTTCTCTCCCTTTGCTCCATTCAGCCTCATACTTCACCCACATGATGCCTTTGATCAAAATATATGCAATGACCTCAAATGATATTTGTAGATGAAGAGTCAAGGTCATATCAGAACACACAAAAATCCATATTTTAAGAGCATAGATATACTCTCCTTTTAGCCCCTATTTGGCTAATATTTTACCTTTACAGAGTTTATTGGTTAATGGCGTGCAGTGACCTTGAACCAAGTCTGTCAATGTGAAGGTCATAGCAGATCTTTTTAAAATTAGTTTTAGACAGTAGATTATTTTCCAAATATGCTTAATCTTGGTCAGATTGAACAAAAATGCATGTATGTTAGGGGGAATGAAATTGAAATAAAAGTTCTATGCCAGCTGGAAAAATTTCAAGTTAAAGGTCAAGGTCAAAGCAAAATTCTCTGAAATAACATAAGCGGGGCCCTTTGAAATGTTCACCATTTCAATGTTGTCTGGTTCATAGTAATTTTACATAGAAAATATTCACAGAGGTACAGTAAAGTAAACTTTACATCGATAAGTTTCTGACAATTAATGACGCAACGAGCACACAGTACGAAAGGTCAACCCTTTGAAAAGCAGTGAAGAGGAAAAGTTGCTCAGAATTATGTTTTAAACAAAATTGATTTTTTACGTAAATTTTAATTTTTTTGCATTCTGGGTTAAGAAAAAAGATGTTAGTTCAAGGTAAAGTTAACTTGTACCTAAAATGAAGTCAAATTTGTTAAGTCGTACTTAAACACATTGTTTTTTTTGTTAAGTCGTTCTTGAAATGGTTAAGGGTTTTTGGTTAAGTCGTGCTTAAAACCATTCGGATTATGTTAAGTTGTACCAAAAATCATTCGTTTTTTTTTTTATCTTTTTGTACCTAGGTTTCTTTGTTACTAGATTAAGAACTCTGCTTCTTAGACGTACTTCTAGCGTTGCTTTCGACATTAGCGGAAAACCCACTCGTTGCTTTGCAACGAGCTTTGCTCTAGTTTATTTTTATTTTTTTTTTTCTTCATTTCAATAACAGTAATAGAATTTCAGTTTACACTAATCAGGAAATACATTGATGACAGCTGCTGTTAATTTTTTTTCATAATATTATTTATTAAAATCAAATTTTTTTTTTACAGAATTGAAAGTTTTTATTGCTAACTTTACAGTCCTTCTAGTTTTCATTAAATAATTTTTGTGTGTTTAAATATAAACAGCATACATATACGTTCGTAGTGTACAAAAATCTACCTGCTGCGCGTGAAGCTCTGCAATTCTATTCACAGGGGGTTGGTTATACTATTAAGTCAACATTTACTAAATATTATACACCTTTTTGATCGATAAAAAGACAAAGTTTAATCGGTTGTTGAACAAGAGGCCCAAGGGGCCACATCGCTCACCTGAGCAACAATGGGCGTTCAAAAGATATTGTGCCATATGGCCCTCGGTAGAATAACAAAAAATAAATAAATATTGTAAAGTATTCGAATTTTACACTTATTTTTGCATACACGTAATCTTTGACATTGTACCTTCATGAAATACTGTTTTTACACAGAATAAGAAAATCCTACGCAAGATATAGAACTAAATATTTGGTAGGAATACACTGTTATATAACTTCTAATTCCCTGTATTTTCGTTCTGTCCCCCTCCCCCGCTTAATAAAGCGATCAAAATATATGAGAGCATATAGGTACATTTTCTTCCTCAACTACTTACTAGTTATTGTATTTTTTTTAAATATAAAAGTTACTGTATTTTATAAAAAAAAATCCTACATGTATATATGTGAAGAAGAAAATTGCACCTCAATGCGCTCAATTTCTCAAAATAAATATATTCAACACTTAATTTGTCTTCTCCATTAAAATTAAATGACTCTTGTTTACTTCGCGTAAACTTGTGACTTTTATAACTTTACTCACACTTGATTGGTGAATACACTGGAATGAAAAATGTTGTCACGTGACATGTTAAAGAGCTATAAAAATCAGTGTTACCATATTGACAGGCACATCACTCTAATTTACTATGGCCCACCCATTATTTTCATTTTTATTCAAAAATAACAATTGGCTACAAACCAGGATAATTTTCCGCTGTAATATTTTCTTAGGAATAGCGATAATTCTTTTATCCCCGCAACAAAAATGTGTCAGAATTATGGAAACTGTTTTAACGATGTCTTTTTTTTTTACTCACATTTCACATTATTCATTGTTTAAAGAGGGGGCCCCAGAGAGTAGTTATATACAGCATATCATTCTTTATTTTTTTGTGTACAAGTATTTAACATACTCTTATTCATATAGAATTTCTAATGATCAACCAAAATTTCAGCGTCAATTGTAGAATTATAAGCAAGATGAGCTCAAAATTTTGCTAGGTTTGAATCATATTTTGTTCACATGAATTTATTACATTCATGCAGCTTAAGATTTTTAACTTGGTATTTCTTATTCGGCATTTATAATGGAAAAAAAATAAATGGCCTCAGATCTGTGTACAAACATAGAATTGAGAGTAAATCTCTGTTTCTTGCTTATAATTCGAAGCTCAACACTCAAATATGTTAAGTAAATAGAAATTGTAAATGATTAAACACAAGAAACATGCACTATAACAATTTATTTTTCAAAATGAATCATATACATGTATATACCAACATATTTCCGTCAGTGATATTAAACTCTATCTAAACTGAATAAACTCGAGAAAATGCCGTGCATCTCAACAAAACATATTGCATTATTCTACCATTACGCAAATGATGATACCGAATTACCGATAGCCTGAATGAATTGCATTTTAGTTCTTTCTTAATACATCAGATGTTGCTTAATTTGCTCAGGTTAATAGTAAACTGTTTGATTTACCGAAGTCTCTGTTTGATTTGATACGTAAAAATCAGGAAATACAAGCGACAGTTCCCAGGTTAACGCAAAGCATAAATGAAAACGAAACGAAAATCACAAGCTTAAACCACCGTCATATGTGAAAACTGTCAACGCATTGAAATATTTAGCCTCAATTTACTTCACAAAATCGGCACCAATGAATTTTGCATGTTTCAAGGATTCCCTTCGTACACGAACTGTTGCACAACAAACAAATTCATCATTGTCAGATCAACCCGTTTATCATATAGTGTCATGGCTGCTTTAAACAAAGAACCTCGTTTTAGAATTATGGAATACGAGTCTTGGTAAAATGGGTATGCAAACCCGGGCCGTGGCAAAATAAAAGCCGGGGCAGATCGGCAATCGGCAATTCCAAATACGCATTATTTTGCAGCAATATTTACAGCGAATACAATTATACTGGTCCATCAAATGTCCTGAAATTTTAATGAGATTAGCAGATTAATAACTGCCAATCTTTTGGTTTGCCCAGGCCAAGTCTTGCCTACCCATTTTCCGGATGCCGAGCCCGAAGCTATTAAACTGATTGAAACACGCCTTTCCTTTATTATTATTTTCGTAATAACTCAGACTTGAAACAGAATTAATACTTAATTTTTGCAATTTATATTTTCCTTCCCATAAGAATTATTCATGCTAAATTAAGTTAAATTTGCCTCAGTAGTTCTTGAGAAGAAGATTTTTTAAAATGCACCCCCTTTTTTTTTTACAGTTTTGAGGTTTCTCCGCTTTCAATGAAAATTTTTCTTTCATTTCTGCAATTTATTTTCATCTTTCCATATGAATGCTTTGAGCCAAATTTGGTTGAATTTGGTTAAGTGGTTTTAGAGAAGAAGTTCAAAATGTGCAAAATTAACAGACGGACAGACAGACAGACAGACAGACAGACGGACAGACGGACGACGGACAAAATGTGATAAGAATAGCTCACTTGAGCTTTCATCTCAGGTGAGCTAAAAACTAGATCGGAGCATTGGAGTTCAACGTCGAGATATATGTTTTAAACTTGTCTGCATTAATTGTTTTGAAATACCATGTGTCTTATATCAAGGTTGTCTTATGTAACAATTTAAATCCCGCTCAGGCCAGTCTATTGCGTAGAGATCTGCATAGACCCGACCATCAGAGCATCAAAACAGAATTTACGTACAAAACAAACCCGTAACGACACACAGCAAACCTCTCCTGATCATGAGAGAACCGATACCTGGATCGCCATAGATTTAGAGGTTTGTGATTTCTTGTCTTTCTGTATGGATACATTTATACTAAAACATTATTATCTCGAGCTTCGGACTAAATACCAATGATTAATTATAAGATAACTATGTATAAAATAATTTTATTGTGGTATATATTCTTCTTATTTATCAAACATAATGTTTGGTAATCGTTTTTATTTGGGTGAAAAATTTAAACAATGTATATGGATTTCTTCATTGATTTTTAAACAATATATGAATAGAGTGGATTACAATGGATCCAGCTTGCTGTGGACAGGACATCCTACGATGTTACCTATGTGATAAACCTGTTCCCTCTATGTACTGTGACATCTGTCACAAACAGATGTGTAAAGCATGTGTTGGGGAACATATATCAGATGATTTCACAAACCACACAATTGTGTCATTTAAAAAGCGAGGATCTACTCCAAAATGCCCAAAACATTCAAGAAAAATATGTGACCTTTACTGTAAACAATGTAAGAGTCCAATATGTGCGCTGTGTATTTCCTCTGGTGAACATGAACAGCACAAAAAAGTTGATTTATTAAGCCGAGTTGAGAGCAAACAGGCAGATCTTCGAAGTAATTTACTTGAACTAGAAGAATGCATTTTGCCAAAATACGTAGAGATAGCATCTAATATCTCAATGCAGAAAAATTGCCTCAAGCAAAACTTTCAAAAAGTGGAAAATGAAATCGACAAAAGAGGAAAAGAATGGCATAGAGAAATAGATACTGTTATAAAAAAGCTGAAATCTAACAACGCCGAAAAGAACAAAGAACAAATGTCTGCTATACATAAAAATGAATCTGATATTGAACGCAGAATTTCCAAAATAGAACAAATGATTCAAGTTCAAAAAAAGATATTGGACTCAAGCGATGTTTGCCTTATTTCTGCATACAAATCCCGAAATGCTGAATTCAAAAGGTTTCCTCCGTGTTTCACACTTTCCTTACCAACTTTTATTTCCCATCAAATCGACAAAGAACAGATTTCCCAACAATTTGGTTTCCTTACAGCTACATCTACTGCAAAGGACGATAAAACAACTTTTAAAAAAGCATTCATGGATACGCCACGTATCACATTAGATATTGCCACCGAATATGGAGATCCTAATAGATTATGGAATGTGTCCTGTCTAAATGATGACACAATATGGACAAGTGGCTATGATAGAATCATGAGACTCTATAATCTAAAGGGAGAACTTCTTAAGGCAGTTCAAACCAGATCAGGTAGTTATCCTCTTGGCATAGCTGTGGCAAGGTGTGGTGATCTGATATATGCTGATTATTTAGAGGGATCTCTGAATATAGTGAACAATGCAGATACTCAGAGAGTGATTCCAATACAGGGCTGGAAAGCCTGCGGTGTCTGTACTTCGTCATTGGATGACATTTTAGTAGTTGTGGCCAATGATGACGGTAAGCTAGTAAAAGTTGTGCGTTACTCTGGCTCTATGGAGAAACAGAGCATTCAATTCCACGACAGTGGAAAGCCTTTATATTCACCTATCTGTGCTTTTAACTTTAAAGGCATCTCTGAAAATAAAAACTTAGATATTTGTGTGGCAGATAGTGACGCAGGTGCACTGGTCGTAGTTGATCATGCCGGGAAACTCATATTTCGGTATACAGGGTTTCATTTATTCAGACCGTACGGAATAACAACCGACAGTCAATGTCGAATACTTACATCTGATTTCAACAACCTGAATATTCAGATTCTTGAAGAAGACGGGAGTTTCCTTCGCAACATTGACTATAGTACCAATGGCAATTTATGGGGTCTATGTGTGGACAACAGGGACAATCTCGTTGTGGCTGAGATAGGTACTGGAAAAATTAAGAAAATTCAATATTACGTGTAGATCAATTGTCAATAATCAGACCTTAAGCAACGAAAACGCACATGTTAAAATTTTAATGAATCATCAATGACATTTTAAATATTTCTTTATTTAAATCATTCATTTGAATGAAATGTCGTATTGATATTTTTTAATCAAAAATTGTTTTTTGTGATTAAAACATTTTTTTCATATTACGTCCTTCTGTTTTTCTTGAGGACTAAATCTCTGTCGTTGGACGAAATTGGACATATCATGGATATATAAATTTATCTCAGACACACTTTTTACTCAAAATGGCTTTCAAAGCAGATCTAAGACTAATAGAATGATTAATTATTACGAGTGTGAGATAGTGTAATTCCACCGAGGGGGAAAGATTCACGGTCTAAGACAAGGGTATCCCACATTAGTATATAATGAATGATATTTTTGGTCGCATTATTTTACTTTAAAAATGATGTCTGACAACTTTCTGTTATAAAGTTCAAGAGATTGCCTTCGGTTTATCCCTCCGCCTGTTTCAAATAGTGCAAGTCATAATGAGAGCATATGACACCTTTTTTTAAATACGATAGATTATAAATAATTAAGCAAAACAATTACTTTATTAATAATCTCAATCTATTATTTTGCTTTTCCCTACAGTAGATAACGTATGTTTACGTTTAAAGCGGCTTAGTAATACAAAGCATGAGACAAAAATCTCACACTGCTGTCTCTCATTGAACAAACCGATCTCACATCAGTGATAATGCGATAATAAGATATCTGATATATTCCCCTTTAATTATCCGTTTAAAACTGGTCGGTTATGTACACTTTGTATATGTGTATATAGTAATTAGAAAGTGTTGGAATGTATGACGTAGGAATGAAAATTTAGTACAAATGTCTTCAAAAGTCTCTCTCAATAAACGGAATTGATTAAGAAAATAGGAAATAGGAAAATGTCGTATATGAACTTGAAATATGTATAAAAAGGAATTTCAAGAGAAGAGTAAACTCTCATCGCAGCACCAAATACTGGTTTGACGTTTTAACCTTTACACCAAAAGTATGCATTTGAGAGAATTAAAAATGACAATAACTATCAACCATCTCAAAAATCCATAAAACGAAATACAAATTCATAGCAGAGCAACACGCACCTCAAAAAAAATAGAAGTAGGATCAAGTGCCTAGGAGGAGTAAGCAGGACTGCTGACCGGTCACACGCGCCGTTTGCTCTTTGTCGTAATCGGGGGGAAAGAACGGAAAAGTCCGTAGACAAGTAGGCGATTAAATATGGCTTACAATTAGTATGAAAAACGTCAGTCAGCATGCGACCCAGTGGAAGATTGTATTTGCTGACAAGGTCGTTGTATCGACCATAGAACTTACGAAAAGATGACTTCAAATGAGACTGTTCATAAGTCTTGTTTTATCAACTTGTTTGTCAGTAGCTTGCCTCGCCTTAGAAACTGCTCATACGAAGAGCATGCCATTGCGTATCGAATTAACTAAGGGACAAAAGCACCATATGCAGGTGATGAAGGTATATTGCTACAAAATGTACATAAGTAAGAAAAGTTGACAAGAAAATTTGAAGTAATCGCGTTTATCATAAAGTTTTGTTGTTAGGTTACCATCAATGTCCATTTCCAGTAAAATATCCAAATATGAAACAGATGAGGCAGACGCTGTGGTATCTTTTATTTCAAGTTCACTAGGATGTATAGATCTGCTAACAATGGGGCACAATTGGTACCCATGGGAGTTATAACAGATTGTTGGAAGACTTGATTTCCAAAAAAATACATAGATGTTGTCTATCAGAAACTTAAGCATCTTTTTAATGTCAACTTCAGAGTACTTGTGTGTGCAATTCGAATGGTTTTTAACGAAACAATTTTTTGATTTCCAATGACGACTTCCATTTTTATTGAAGAAACAACTGTAGAAAAGCGTAACATTATTTCTGATAAGAATTATTTTTACCCGTGAACTGAGACAAGGTGCTTCTCAAAGTTTGCAAAATTGTACCATAATAAGAATTGTATTTACTGGTAAAAGGAATGTCCATTTTTGAAGACAATTTAAAGCATCATTAGCAGTGCAAGGAAGTGAACACAACAGTGCATAGAATTTTCAGTTGATATAACACGTGGAGAAATGATTGGTAGATTGCGAAGGCTGTATTGACATTTAGAAGAAGCATCAAAAACCTGAAATTGTCAATTTTGCATATTTAAGGAGCAAACGCAAATAACACAATATGAAGATTTGACATTACTGAGATATTATAAAATTTAAATATTTCTTTTTAAGTTTATATTTCTGAAACATGTCCGTTTATTTAAATTTGTGACAAAATGTTTTGAATATCTTCTTCACATTAGCGTCAACAGATTAATGCTTATAAGAAACAAAAAATACTAGTACAACTTTGATAAATTAAATACCTTAATTTCTGATTCAGATTGGCATAAATTAATTATGGAAGCTACTGATGTTAATCATACAGTTAAAAGTTTTACTTCAACTTTTTTAGGACACGTCAGTGAGTGCATACCTGAGGAAAGTATTGTTATTAGGCCAAGTGATAAGCCATGGTTTGATTCGATTTTACGTAGAGAAATTCGAATTCGAAATCGTTTATGGAGAAAGCACATAAATCAAATAAATTAAGCGATTTCCTGAAATTTCGAAAAGCAAGAAATACAGTTAACAACATGAAAAAGTAAGCGATAAACAATTACTATAACAACATTGAATTAAATCTTGCTGATGCTAGTAAAAATAATACCAAACTTTTTTGAAAACTTTTAAAGGATGTATTCAGTGTAAAAAAAAAACCACAGTTATTCCCCCATTAGTATATTCTTCTAATAATGGATATCAGTCGATTGCCTTCTCTAATGATGATAAAGTATATGTCCTCAATTATTATTTCTCTCCGATTTCATGTGTTGATAATTATGGAGTTAAATTACCAGATATGTTTTCTTTATGTGATAGTGATGTAGATGACATTGTCATTAGAGAGCAAGATATTATAGATATAATTACAATTTTACCTTCAAACAAAGCCATTGGACCAGATACCATTAGTCACAAGGTGTTGAAAAGCACAATATATACAATTGTTAAACCCTTATGCTTACTTTTCAAAAGATCATTGAACGACTGTATATTTTCTCGCTCATCGAAAATAATATAACAAATGCACTTCCTTTATTTAAGAAAGATTACCCGTCTGAACAGTCAAATTATAGACCTGTTTCGCTTTTGAGTTGTGTTGGTAAAATAATGGAACGCATTGTATTTGAGCATTTTACAATTTTTTCATGAAAAAATCTATTTTACAAATACCAGGCGGGTTTCTTACCGGGTCATTCAACAGTATATCAACTTATTGCGTGGACCCTGAGGTCCACGCAGAAAATATATAAGCGAGGTTAAACCGGATGCAATAGGGAAAATTCAGCCTGCGCATGAGCTAGCCTGGTTCCTGTGCGTAATGGGTAGCTCAGGGAACCAGGCTAGCACACGGATCGGGATTCCGTGCCATATGCACACATAAGTTCAAAGGCGCTGTAATTGTAAAGTTGTCGGTAAACAGTACAGAAACAAAGTATTCCTTTTAAAAAATGATTGGCATGTGATATGAACTATCAGTATCATGAAATTAGTTAATGTTATGCCGAAACTACAACATGCAACAAATAGCATAATTTGCAATTTTTTGTTGTTTTCCGAATACACAAGTAACTTAACTTTACTTTTATAGTATGCGAGGCTAAAGAACTTCCCGATTAAATTTTTTAAGCATTTAAGTACGATTGAATAATTATATCACTGTATAAAAGTTTAAATCTCAAGAAAAATGCATCATATGAAATTTTTAATTTACACAACACTGTCAGTGCATAGTTAACAAAGTAGTGCGAATCGTAATGTGTGCGCAAATAGTAGAATTCACCGAATGCCTGATACTGTACATGCAAACTTCATTCATAGATAGATCATCATTATTTTAGAAGTATGAATCCTTTAAATTCTGAGATAAAAAGTCAGGGCTATACATACATGTATACGTAATACACGTACACATTTAGTGGTTAAAAGCAGAGGGCTAGAGTCGGTGAAATCTCTGATAATCTTTAAGGCTTTCACTTTTTCGTTGGAAACACATACAAATGGTCCACGTATTGTAGTCCTTTTTTAAAGGACAGCAACTTGTTGAAACTTATGATTGTATTTTAAAAGCCATTGATGAAGGCAAAACAACTTGTGTAGTTTTTTGTGACGTGTCCAAAGCCTTCGATCGAGTATGACACAAGGGTTTGTTATTTAAGCTTCAAACGTATGGAATCGAGGGTAATTTGTTGAGAAGGTTTCAGAGCTAGTTAATAGGACACAGAGAGTTGTGTACCGTAATTCATATTTGTCTGTAAATACATTATATGCAGGGGTTCCTCAGGGATCTGTATTAGGACCTCTTTTGTTTTTTAATATGTGAATAATTTAGCTAATTATATGCTGACTTTTTGAAGACTATTTGCTAATGATAATAGTTTACAAGATTATTCGGATAAATTCAAAATTATAGAAAATAACATTCATGTAAATCAGGATCTTTTAACATTAGATAATTGGTCTAAAAAGTGGCTTCTTAAATTTAATCAATCAAAAACAAAAGTTATGTATTTTAACACAAAAAAATCTTTTTAAATATCCATCTCCATATGGACAGCATATATGGATAACATAAAAGCAAAGGCACACAAAAAATTAAATCTAATGAGAAAACTAAAATAAATCGTAAATCTTTATCGCTTATGTACACATCCTTCATTAGGCCACATTTGGAATATGCTTCAGGAGTTTAGGGAGTATGTTCTCTTGCAGACACAGAAAAGCTTAAACAAGTACAACTAACTGCAGCTAGAATTGTTTCTGGTTTATCAATTTTTGCTTCCAGAGACTCGCTCTACTAAGAAACAGGTTGGAATTTTTTAAGTGCAAGACGTAAAATAGCTAGACTAAAACAATGTTCAAGGTAGATAAAAATATAATTCCTTCTAACATTACGGAATGTTTTCCAGACAAGCGGTGTAATTTGTCTATTTTATACGATGAGAAATTCTCAGAACTATTCGTTACCAAAATGTCGCTTGCAAGTGTACAAATCTCCTTTAATTCCAACATGCAGTCATTGGGGAATGGAACTCCTTACCTCTGCATATCAGGGAGGTTAATTCATTATCAACCTTCATCAATTCGATATTTTAAAATGTAAATAAATCTCAGCCATCATACTTCTCTTTTGGAGATAGATCCTACAATATAATCCATACTAAACTACGTTATAATTGCATGCTAAATTATGACTTATTTCGATATAATATCATTGATAGTCCTTTATGTACATGTGGAAAAGACAATTATCATTATTTTTTCTCTTCTACTAAGTATGCACGTACCAAAGACGAGCTAAATAATGTTTTTTATATTCGAAATTTGAATATAGTCACCACATATGTGTTGCTCTGGGGCGATGTTACAATTAGTTATAGTGTAAATGAAACTTTGTTCTCTATGGTTCACCTTTTCAAAAAAAAATCTGAATGTTTTTCGCAATGTACAACACTTTATGTATTTATATCTATTTAATAGTGCCGTTAGCACCTCTAGTAAGGTATGTGATATATATTGAATCTGTTTTAATTATGTGACCTTTTACGATGCTTTATATTACGTTTGTTAATAATTTTGTAGGGCGAGGGCTTAATAAGTTCTGAAACTTGTGCCCAATTGTGTAAGTATACAATAAAATATGTTCAAACCAAACCAATTGTAAGAAAAGGCACCTATTCAAGCAAAAACCATTTCAACCATATGACGATACAGTTCATTCGTTTAAACCCTGTGTATGTACTGATCAATAACAAGCGCTTTAAATATTCATTTTCTTTACTTACCAACGCTTAAAAACCTGAACGAAACTCAGACTTGAAATCGCCATGTTGGATTGTAGAGGTAGTAGCTTATTTTTCCTTAAAATTGAGTTTATAAAAATACGTTACATTTTCTTATCTTTAATTAAACTTATCATCAATGTTCTAAATCTCATGTTTAAAAATTTACATGAATAGTCAATCACTTAACGTGAAAGTTAGCACTTTTGTTAGTGCATATAATTTGGCATTCTTTCAAGATTAAGCCTCTGACCTAAAATGGCTTTTTTTTTTATCGTAAAACATGAAGAAAAATTAAACTTCTTGTTATTTCAGAATATTTCACTAGAATGGAAAACGGTGTATGAAAATGGACCCAAATCGCAGTGGACAAGACGTCTTACGATGTCATCTGTGTGAGACACCTATTCCTTCTATGTACTGTGATATTTGTAACATACAGCTCTGTAAAGCATGTGTTGGGGAACATGTATCGGATGATTTCCAAAAACACTCAGTGGTGCTATTCAAAAAGCGCGGATCTACTCCAAAATGCCCAAAGCATGCCTCAAAAATATGTGAACTTCACTGTGCAGAGTGTAATAATTCAATATGTGCGATTTGTGTTTCCTCTGGTGAACATGAACAGCACAAAAAAGTTAACATATTAGAATATTTTGAAAATAAAAAAGGAGAAATTCAAAACGATCTTGAAGAACTGGAGGAAGCAATTTTTTCTCAATATCAAAAGATTGCAAGCAACATTCTAAGTCAAAAATCTGATCTTCTGAAAAACTCTCAAAAGTTAAAAGCAACAATTGACAAAAATGGAGAAGAATGGCATAAAGCAATCGATAACCTTATTAAGAATTTAAAAATCATCATCGATGAAATGGACTCCAGGCACAATGCTGTTCTAAATAAACAAGAAGCAGATACTGAACGAAGAATTTCAGAAATCAAGCAGGTCATATATGAACAGAAAAAACTTATGGAGTCGTACGATGTTGGCCTTGTATTTGCATACAAATCCAAGAATAATGAATTCAGAGAATTGCCTCCAAAAATAACAGTTTCCTTACCAACATTTACACCACATCAGATCAACACGGAAAAGATGTATGAACAGTTTGGGTTTCTAACAGCATTATCAATAAAAGATGACGAAAATGACTGTACTACTCCTGTAGATGATGCCATACCTCCATCTGCTAGACCATTGATTGATAAAGCACAGATTCTTACAGCAGTAACCACTGATTATGTTGTCCATGATTCGTTTGTGAGCGTCTGTTGTCTTCGCGATGATGAAGTTTGGACAAGTAGCCATAACAACATTTTAAAACTGTACAATCTAAATGGAAAATTATTAAAGTCAATCAAAACAAGACCGTGGTTCATTCCATGTGGTATAGCGTTGACAGGTTGCAGTAATGTTGTTTTTGGCGATTCCTTTAATGGATCGTTGAACATTGTGAAGGACACACAAATATGGGAAGTAATAAGACTACAGGGATGGACACCACATGGTGTCTGTAGTACGTCCTCTGATGACTTACTCGTTATCATGGTCACTAATGATCGACAAGAAAAAGTCGTGCGTTACTCTGGATTCGCTGAAAAACAAAGCATTCAGTTTGATGACAAAAATCAACCGCTCTATTCAGGTAGCAGAATCAATTATTTCCCTAAATGTATCACTGAGAACAGGAACTTGGATATTTGTGTAGCTGATTGTGAAGCCGGTGCAGTAGTGGTGGTTAACCAAGCCGGTAAACTCCGATTCCGTTACACTGGTCCCAAATCTTATGTTTTGGACGTATTTCGACCATTTGGAATCACTTCTGACAGCCAAAGTCGGATCCTGATATCTGATTACTATAACCACAATATTCACGTCGTTGACAAGGACGGACACTTCCTTCGCTACATAAACAACTGCGAATTGAGGAGTCCAAGGGGTTTATGTGTAGACAGCAACGATAATCTCATTGTGGTGGAATATGATACAGGAAAAATCAAGAAAATCAAATATAACGATTAAAACGGATTGATTTTGCCCATTACTTTTGTGTAAAATGAATGTGTTGTTTAAAACAATAAATCAATTTAATATCATTTACTTAACATCTGGGCATTTTATTAACCTTTTTGCAATAGTGAATAGCCTGTTTTAAAAAAAAATAATAATAACGCGTCTATGAATAAAAGAAGCATGGTCACAATTTTGGTCAAAACTTATTTTTCCGATTTTAATGTATACACAACTATAAAATTTTCAATAGGCAACTAAAATTTGAATGTTTCATTCGTTGAGTTATAAGCGAGATGCAGAACTTTTTTCTTTTTTATTGAACCCAGGTAAACAAAAACATGGCATGCGTCTTGTTTACATGACAGAGAATTGTGAGCCCTGTGTCTTGCTTATAACTCTACGACTAATCCTCAAATTTGATGCTCCATCATAATGGCTATTAACTGAGGATCATAGATATACAATGGATCATGTTAAAGAAGTGTGTGAACAAGTACATATAGCTTTAGTTTTAGACAATAAAAAAATTAGAATGAAAACCAATAATTATCTAAACACAATTTTCAAAACAAATATACAAGAATAATCTAGAAAACAAAAACAAATCAATCAGAAAATGTAATTTAAAAATACATAAAACCTACGTGATTAAAATTAATCAGGATGAAACCTTTAATTAAGCCAAAATCGTATTCATCAACTACCTAGCCTGACGGAAATTGAATCACAGATACCGTACACTAGTAAAACTTTTTAGTGTATTAGATATCATATTCAATATTATTTTATGTTTGTGTTTAGTGCTTTGCATCCGGTTCTCTCTCTCTCTCTCTCTCTCTTCTTCTCTCTCTCCTTCTCCCTCTCTCTTTCCCTATCTCTCCTCTCTCTCTTTCTCTCTCTCTCATTTAATTAATATAAATTAGGATTAACCATTTTACAATTATCAATATATCTCATGAATTTGAATCATTCAATCACATTTTTATCAATTGAAATTGGAACAGACTTTTACATATCTTGTTATTGGTGATCTTACACTAGTAGCAACATAAAAAAGTGTAAATACAAGTGCTCGCCATCTCATAACGCACGGGTACCTTTAAATATTGAATGATGTTTGTGGGGATTTTCTTTACAAATATCAATATACCTCTTTTTCAAATTGATTAATTCACTTTACCTTTTTCATCGATTGATATTGGACCAGCTAGACATTTAAATTCATTTATGTCGATGATTTCACACTGGTAGCTACAATAAGTGTAAATACAAGAGACTGCAATGTTAAAACATACAGGTACGTTTAAAAAGCACTGAATCGTTTATTTTTTAGTTTTGGTGTGTAATATTATACAGTTTATCATACTTTCAGTCTTATCAAGAGTTTCCTTTATCTTATTTAATTATCCTTTATGCCCATGGTTAAATTCATGTGTATATGTAGTTTGTTGTTAACGTTTCATACATTGATCGTTTACTATGTAATCTATGATAATGTATGATCTATGATGATGAATGATCAACAACTGAACTCAATAACTTAATTTTAATGAGTCGTCGTCCGTAACCACTACCCTAGCAACTGTTTCGGATGCCTTACCATGGACATTATTTATTCATTCATGCTCAAGTTTTCTAGGCATACATTATGAACCTTTCAAACGGGTCCCTACAAAATGAATATTCCATGAATTGACTCCCTTAGATTATGGAAATGTCTCTGACTTTTTTTAATGATTAGTAAAATTCCCGTAAGTATTCTTTTGCGTCTGATTGAATCTATTTGAACATCTCTTTTCACTTGCATGTTATTGTCAATCGAATTTATCTTAATTCTAATAACATGCCATCAAGAAATATATGTATGTGCGCTCGCAGAATGAGGTCGGACAATATCTAATAAAACGTTGTAGCGCATTCAGTTACCATTTTGTAAGCTTACATCATAGTAATCAATAAATCGAGTTTTTTCTACAGAAACACAATTCAGTGACAACACAAAATTAATAAATTAAAAATGTTTTTTTCCTTTACTTAAAATTTACAAAACCACATATAATCATCATATCCAATTACTTCACCTTGGTTGAATATACCATCAAAATATTTGAATCAAATACAGAAAACGTCATACGTTATAGGTCATTGTTATTTTTTTATTCTGAATACAACAGCAGACATGTTACATTAAAAAGTACAACTGCATTAACAGACATTTTCCATGTGCAGTTTGGACATGGTCTATACCTAAAATTAAAAATATACTGTGTTTTAGTATGTGTCACATTTCTCAAACGAAACGCATTTATGATATATATGTGTTGATTTTGTAAACTTAATTTAAATGCATTAACTCACAGAAAGTGGAGTGGTCAGGACGTGTTTCGGTGTGATCTCTGTGAGAACCCTGGTCCCTCTATGTACTGTGAGGTTTGTCACATAAATCTATGTAAAGCATGCGTGGGTGAACATCTCTCTGATGAATCCATAGAACACAGAGTGGTGCCATTTAGAAAGCGAGGATCCACTCTTACTTGTTTAAAGCATTCCCCCAAAATATGTGAACTTCACTGTCCGGCATGTGAGCGTCCGATCTGTTCACTTTGTGTTTCATCTGGTGACCATGAACAACACAAGAAAACTGACATTTTAAAACGCTTTGAAAGCAAGAAACTAGAAATAAAAATAGATTTACAAGAGCTAGAATATCACATTTATCCTAAATACCAAAAGTTTGCATCAAAGATCCCAGTTCAAAAAGACAACGTGAAAGAAAACTCACAAAAATTGAAATCAAAAATTAGCAAACAGCGTGAAATTTTACATAGAGAAATAGATATTTTTATAGATAAACAAAATTCTCGAGTTGATGAAATAGATTCCAAACTTCTTGCTGTCTTGAATGAAAAGGAAGTTGAATACACAGTTAGGACTGCTGAAATCAAACAAAGCATAGCGAATTTAAAAATATTACAAGACTCCAACGATATAAGTTGTTTCCACATACCAAACAACAAATGATATATTTAGAATATTACCAACTAAAATGACGGTGCCATTGCCAATTTGGGTCCATGTTGGGAAAAACGGGATACATCGACAATTTGGTTTGGTTTCATGGTAATCTATAGAAACAGAGGAACAAGGATATATACTGAAACCGATAAGTAGTATGTCTTTTCCCGAAGACAGAACTCTCATTAATGTACCACGAATCATCGCAAACACCGACATTCAGCATGGGTTATCATTGCGCAAAGTGTCTTGTGTAGATATGGGACAATTTTGGACTTGCGGCATTGATAAATTCATGAGACTCTATAACTATTATGGAGAACTGGTAAAGACAATCCAAACAGAGTCAGGAATTATGCCAAGGTGGCTAAGAATGGTGATCTAATTTATACTGATCCCAAAAATTCTACTGTGAACATAGTGAAGAATACATTTAAGTATGTTGTTATCAGACTAAAGGAATGGATCCCCTCTTTTATCTGCTGTTCATCATCGGGAGATTTTCTGGTTGTAATGGATAATTTTGATAAAGAACATACAAAAATTGTGCGTTACTCTGGGTCCAAAGAGAAACAAACTATTCAGTTCGATGCCCAGGGAAACTGTCTTTATATAACCGCCGTTAATTGTAACTTCGATACTACTAAATACACCGTTGAAAACAAAAACTTAGACATTTGTGTGGCCGACGTCCACGATAATGCAATCATTGTTGTCAATTGTGCCGGTGAACTCAGATTTCGGTACAAAGGTATCTATAAACCGTTTAGCATCGCTACAGACAGCCAGGGGCGGATCCTGGCAGTCGAAACCGCAGCGAGTCGTATCCAAATCCTGGATCAGGACGGACAGTTCCTACGCTACATTGACAACTGTGGCTTAATGACCCCGTGGAGTTTAAGTGTGGACATTGATGATAGACTAGTAGTGATGATGAGAGACAGTGGTAATGTAAAGAAGATTCAATACTGTCTGTGAATAAACTGAATATAATTGGTATTTCAATTCCCTTCATCAGAAGAACAGATACTTTACTTTTTTAGGAAACATAATTATTGAAATAACAGATTTATTTAATACTAACTTCCTAGAACATATTTCTTAGCATTCTGAAAACATTAAATTAAACTTGACTTAGAATTAATTTTTGTACTTTATAGTTGTATCTCTCTCAGTGCTTATCCGCCAAAAAATTTATTTCTCCAAATGTTTTTTCATGCATTGCATGACAAATTGTAGTATGAAATATATTTATGTTTTAAAAAGAAAAGAATTACAGCATTAAACCCTCCCCTGCAAACGCATATAACCTCAGACCCACCAAACGTGTTGTGAACAATTTGAGCAAAAACAGGCATAGAATACTTAATATTATGTGGATTATATGTGACAGAAAAAATACAAATACATGTATATAAAATTCTGAGCATATACTGTAAATATTTGTCAATATAAGATCTGAGGTAGAGATGAGCCTGTTTGAAGTGACATCAGGTAGGAATTGCATAGTGTAAATAATACAGGTAAAAGAAGAATAGTAGGAATTAAACAAAGAACACAATGTTTATCACATTACACACAACAAAGAATCTAAATCTGGAATCAGCGGATAACATTTGATTGTCACGTGGTACGTAAACAATAATGTTCTTTTGATACAGCTGTACTTAATTCTTGGAAAAGGGTTTAATAGAGAGATAAAGTAATGATCGAAATATTCATTACAATTATTATATTTTTTCTCATGAACATGTAAAATGTCATATCTATAAGAATGCATTGTACAGTTTTAAAACAACACTAATAAACCAAAGTTAACCAGGAAATAAGACAAAGAAATAGTGTAATACTTTAACTACCTAATTCTTTTTGAGATTTAAAAATCTTTAAAAGTCTGTTGGTTTTTTAAATATTTAATATATTTAATCCGAATGAACTGAGTACAAAAATACTATAAGAGAAGCCTGAATCAAATAAATTTAAAGAAAAATATTTTTTTATATACAAAAAAAGTATTTAAATTGATTATGAAAACAATGAAATATGTTTGACATTGGTTGTATTGTATAAAAACAAAAAACATTTACTCGTATTTGACATAAAAAAATATGTCATGTTTAAGGGTGTTGTTTACTCAGGGTTTGAGTTCTCAAATTCGGATTGTTATAAAGTTTAATGTAATGAGTAAAATTTGTTCTAAACAAAAAAAAGTATTAATAAAATGAATTATTATTAACAAAACATTTGATATTTTTACTTTATTACGGAATTAGGCTCAAACAAAAAATAGGCTTTTAGCCAAACAGAGGAAATTCGGACTAAATTTTGCAGATTTTGTCTTCTGCTAAAACATTTTTGGCAGTACTCTAATATTGAAAGATAAGATTTAATATTTTAGTCTATATAATTTTTCATATTTTCTGCTGGTTTTACCTCACTTATTCGTTAAAATAATTGTATGGCACGAATTGCGAAAATATTAAAAAATGCTTAAAAACGATAAAAGACACCATATCTCAAAATTTTGATCATTGACATCATATAAATTTTATGCCAACAGAATAAGGTCAATATAAGTAGTTCAATGCTATAAATGTTTTTGTATTATCATCATTCAATTTTTTGTAAACTAGGATCAAAAATGGGTAGGAATTTGAAAACTGATAGAGGAAATTCGAACTGGAATATTTTTTCAAATTGTAGCTGAAATCTTAATGTTTTGTACCTATTTAGTACCACTGCCATCCATAAAATATATTACATTTTTTAAAGTGTTCTATTATTTGAAATATATTTACAATTAAGAAAATTTCAATTGTAGTGTAAAATTTTATTGGATTTTTCTTGATTTTTCAAAAATATTCAATGGCCATTTACTCAAAAAGTAGGTCACTGACCTACTTTTTTGAAAGTGAAAAATAATACTACAATCAAAGGTCTATAACATACAATAAATGGGGTTTCGTTATCATCAGTGGAATTTTTTTTTATTCTGAGTAAACGTCATCCTTAATACACTCAGAATATCAGGACAATAAAGAACATTTCGAACATCTATTCATGGGGATTCTCCAACACGTTGTCTGTTAGTAACATCTAATATGTACTGTATTAAATGCTAACCTTTCTCGGTAAAATATGAAAATCATCACAGATAACGTAGCTTGCTTATTAATTAAAGTATTGGCGGCCATGTATTTAGTTTTCATATTTGATATTCTTGTTTGGTCTTGTATTCAGTTCACCCTGTTTTCTTCATAATCAATATCAACTAACATAAACCTTTTATACAAATATCAATATACTGGCTGAAGTTAGACCAGACATTTAAATTCACTTTGTGATCGTATGTTTGTTGCTACACAGCGAAGTGTAAATAACTTAACCTCCAATGTCATATCGGAGAGGTATGTATGCGTACAAATTAGGTAAAACGTCTATTTTTAGCGAATACCATGTAGTATTATTAGCCTTTTATTTTAAATAAGATTACTCTTATTCTCAAAGCATTATTTATTATGTCCATTATTAAATAAACATGTATGGAGTACTTTGTTTATACCTCGTACTTGGATTATTTTCCATATACTCAACAATAATGTCTGACCTACAACTG
Organism: Magallana gigas; assembly: GCF_963853765.1. Lineage (NCBI taxonomy): Eukaryota > Metazoa > Mollusca > Bivalvia > Ostreida > Ostreidae > Magallana > Magallana gigas. The sequence goes on along the minus strand of NC_088853.1, from coordinate 51,232,688 downwards.
AACTCAATATCTTAATGTAATTGCGTCATCGTCCGTAACTGCAACTGTTTCGGTTGTCTTACAATGGACGTTATTTATTCATTTATGTTCAGGTTTGCTAGGCGTACATTGTGAAGCCTTCAAATGGGACACTACATAAAAAAAGGTCCATGAATTGACTCCCTTACATATCAATGGAATATCTCTGGGGGTTTTTTATTGATTTGTAAAAAAAAAACGTAAACATTTTGTTGCGTTTGCTTGAATTCATTTGAACATCTCTTTTTATTTGCATTTTATTGTCAATCGAATTTATCTAAATTCTAATAATATGCCTTCAAGAACTATATGTATGTGCGCTGGCACAATGAGGTCAGACTATATCTAATAAAACGTTTTGTTGTATATACTGTGTTCTAGTATGTGTCACAATTTTCACACGAAACGCATTTATGATATATGTGTTGAATTTGTAAACTTAATTTAAGTGCATAAACTCAGAGGAAAAATGATAACGAAAAACAATGTTTTATATTTTTCTAGAATGAGTTTTTGTAACTTTTAAACGTGCCTAACCATGGACCCTCGTCGCAGTGGTCAGGACGTGTTACGGTGTGATCTCTGTGATAACCCTGGTCCCTCTATGTACTGTGATGTTTGTCACACAAATCTATGTAAAGCTTGCGTGGGTGAACACCTCTCTGATGAGTTGATAGAACACAGGGTGGTGCCATTTAGAAAGAGAGGATCCACTCTTACTTGTTTAAAGCATTCCCCAAAAATTTGTGAACTTTACTGTGAGCAATGTAATGGCCCAATCTGCTCCCTTTGTGTTTCATCTGGTGACCATGAACAACACAAGAAAATTGACATTTTTAAACATTTTGAAAACAAGAAAGCAGAAATTAAAGAAGATTTACAAGAGCTAGAGTAAAATATTTATCCAACATACCAAAAAATTGCAACAACGATCCCAGTTCGAAGAGACAACTTGAAAGAAAACTCACAAAAATTGAAATCAGACATCAGCAAACATAGTGAAATTTTGCATAGGAAAATAGATGATCTGATAGAAAAAGGAAGAAAGCGGGTTGATAGAATTGACCATATTATTCTTGTTGCCTTAGATGAACAAGAAAGTGAATACACAAACTGCATTTCTGAAATCAGTGAAAATATAGTATGTTTGAGAACATTACTGGAATCCAATGACATATGTCTTGTCTCGTCATACCGACCCAGAGTTGATAGGTTTAGAACACTACCAGCTAAACCTTTGTTGACAAAATCAATTTTTTCGCCTAAAAAGGTTAACGAAGAAATACATTTTGAACCCTTGCATTACGTGTCAGGATCATTACTCAGAAAAGAGGAACAAGGATATATATTGAAACTTCCGGATCCATTGTCTTCTCACAAACACAGAACACTCACTGATGTACCCCAGATCATCTCAAACACTGATATTCAGTATGGAAATCCTGGTAAATTCCGCAGTATATCCTGTTTAAATGATAAAGAATTCTGGACTTGTGGTGAAGATAATATTATGAGACTGTTCAATTTTTATGGAGAACTTATGAGGTCAATCCAAACCAAGTCCGGAGAATGGCCAAAGGACATTGCAGTGACTAAAAATGGAGATATAGTTTATACTGATCCGTGGAATTTTACTCTGAACATAGTGAAAAATACACAAATATATGATGTAGTTAGACTACAGGAATGGAAACCCAATTTTGTATGTTGTTCAGCCACTGGTGACTTTCTCGTTGTTATGTTCAAAGATAATGACGAGGATGCAAAAGTTGTGCGCTACGCTGGTTCCACAGAAAAACAAACTATTCAGTTCGATGCGGAAGGCCAGTCTCTTTTTCGTGCTCCTGATTATCAGTGTGGCCTCGATTGCACTACATACATAGCTGAAAATAGGAATCTAGATATTTGTGTGGCTGACGTTCATAACCAAGCAATAATTGTTGTTAATCGTGCCGGGGAGCTTAGATTTCGGTACACTGGTATCATGAAACCTATCGGCATCACTACAGACAGCCGGGGTCGGATCTTGGCAGCAGACAGTCATAACAATCGCATCCACATCCTTGATCAAGACGGGCAGTTCCTTCGCTTCATTGATAATTGTGGCTTAGATACTCCATGGACTTTAAGTGTGGACAATGACGATAAACTAGTGGTGTTGATGAAAGACATTGGTAATGTGAAGAAGATCCAATACTGTCTGTAAACAAACTGATTGATTGGCTTTAAGCCTTGCATCTTAACAAACCGCGAAGTTGCTTAATTATATGTTGCATGTAATTTTATCGTTGAGAGACTCAAGATGTATGTTATTTTTGCTTTATTAAAAAATTAATGGTATATTTGTTGGTATATATTATTGGTATATTTAAGAAATAAAGTACGAGTTTTGGTGAATGTTGCAGAATAACCTCCGAGGTCGAGAAATGTTGTTTTGAAATATAAAAGCCGAGGCGTTAGCCGAGGCTTTTATAATTCAAACAACATTTCGAGACCGAGGAGGTTATCCTGCAACGTTCACGATAACAAGAACTTTATTTCTATTCTACTAACAGCCCGTATTTCTACAGATCGTTTCTCCTATAGAGAGACGATCTATGTCATTTTGACGGCTGTTCCGTGTAACCCCAATGGTTTTGTTAAGAATGTTTACAAGTGTATAGATCAAAGGAATCACATGCATACGACAGAATTTTTATTTGGATTTTTAATACTCTTTACTTATTTATAAAATACATGTATCTTTAAATCATGTTCCTAATATTTTAAGGGCAATTTAATACGATTATTACTACTACACGTTATATATTTTATGTAAAAACACGCAGTGAAAATGTGCTCGGGAGGTGCTAGGAACAGCCGCATTGATCTCTTAAAAATAAACATTTGAGGCAATACACATCGTTTTGACTGGAACTAACACGTGAAATTGACATAGTTTTTAAACTTTTTACGGTTTGAAGTTGTACTTTCATGGTCAGTGCGAGACAAATAGGTATTTCTGATCTGATAATTTACTAATGACGTTCGTGGTATATTGGAGAATAATGTCCGCGGCATCTCTTTGATCTCGGCAATAACTGTAGTAGAATAGTTGGTATATTACTTATCAGACTTTTAAATGCCTTATCACTTTCACTGTTACAATAATCATTGTTTGATACATCAAATCATTAGAATAACTGTTTCTTTATTCTTATTTTTAAAAAAATTATGGATATAAAACAAAAATATGTGATCAAAACTTTACTCGAACATATATCTTAGCATTTTTAAAACATTATATAAACTAGTCTAATTATAAGTTTCATTGTATCAGGTAGTGCCAGATTTTGTAACCGTGTTTGTGACAGTTATTGCCCAAATTTGTCAACAAAACTTAATTTTTCATGAAATTTATTTTAAAACAATATTTATATATACTTAACAATAATTTTCTTGACAATAAAAAAACAATAGCTTAGGAAATATGCAAGAGCTAATAGATTATTTCATATACTAGTATTCATTTCAAATAAATAAATGGAATGATTCTAAAATTAAACTTATAACTGTAAGAATTTTAAACTGCTCTCTCTCTCTCTCTCTCTCTTTTCTCTCTCTCTCTCTCTCTCTCTCTCCAATAGACGTTTTCTACATACATTGCACGACAAATTCCAGTATAAAATAGACAGTTCCGTTTGAAAACAATTACAGCATTATACTTTAAATAACATTTAAATTTCTTTTAATTAATTCTTTTCTTTTTCTGATCGAAAAACCCGTGCTATTACTTCCTTCTCTACGTAGAAATTCAATTTTACCCTGAAAATACCTGTAAATATTTACAATACGTATCAAAATATTAGAACATCGACATAAATTTTCAAGTGAAAATTTTGAAACAATCACTTAAACCATTTCATTCAATCATAAATAAAAATTCACAACATGTAAAAATTTCCCCAATAAAAATTTACGAGGATTTTCTGTTTTTCAAAATGAATTTTCTTTGAAAAAGTTCAAGAGAAATTCATGTGAGGCACAATTGTTTGACTGTGTGTACAAAAAATATCACAGAAAAAACTGTTTATAAGGCTATATTTTCGCTTAGTGTTATTTTTGCCCTTCTTCACTTGCCAAGGCGAAAAGTGTGAAAATAAAACGGGGGCGAATATTTCCCCGTTTACAGTATTCTAGTGCTTTTAACATTGAGCAAATACAACAATACAGCTATTTTAGTTATCTAGCATTTCTGTACAAACAAATTGAGTACAATCTGAGCAAATATAGCAATCATAATATGCTTTATATTATGAGGAAAATACGTGAAAGAAAAATTTAACAAATGTAAAATTATGAGCAAAAATATGACAGTAAAACACGGTTATATCAAACATGCTTACAATGAATTGATGCTTACAGCCAAGTGATTTTCATTCCCCAAGACTTTATTACATGCTGTAAACTTGACGGATATAACAAATTACGCTCATAACAATGTAAAATTGCCCGTCCCCGGCACTTATACGTTATAAGTGTGTTAAATGTACAATTAATATTTTTCAATACATGTATAAGAAATAAGGTACAGCTAAGGAGGTCAATAAATGAACAATGAGATTTGTTTTAAAAAACTTAACCATTAACTTTAATTTTAATCCAATATGCGCTATTTTTTAGTAAAAAAGTAAAAAAAAAATTCTAATATATAATTGAAAATTTGTATATTTTCCCATATCTTTAACAAAACTCTCATTTTTAAGGAGAAAAATAATGTTTAAGAATGGCCATGACTACAGAGTCCTCTTATGCCTGTTTGAAGTAACATCAGTTTAAAAATTGCACAGTGTAAATAACAAAGGGAAAAGAACAGTAAAAAAAAATTTTAAAAGCCAGTATCACATCACATACTTCAAATAATACATTACTGAAATCAGCAAATAACCTTTGATTGTCCAATTGATGATCATGATATATTTTACAAAACTGCCCTTTTCGATACTTTATAATTGGAAAAAAAGGTTCAGTATAGAGATAAAATAGTAATTAAAATATCAATTACAATTATCACATATATTCATGAGCTGTTAAATGACATCTCTATCAAAATGTCAGAAAATCAAGTACAATGTACTGTGGTTTCATCAATATTCGTTGAATACCAATTTTCATGGATTTCGTTGTTAAGTTGATCCATGAAATTAAATGTTCATTGAAGTGCAATTTCTATTAACATTTTGCATTGATAGGGTCACTGGCCACGAACTTCCGTATCCTCGAAACAATGATTTTCCCTATAACCACGAAAATTGATACCCTTGAATATTAAGGAAACCACAGTACTTGACAAAACTAATAGACCAAAATTAACAGGAAATAAGACAATCAAATACTGTAAAACCCAAAATTCTATTTCAGATTATGAAATCCTCAATGGTCTCCTGATCTTAATATTTAATTTAAATTTATTCTGAATGACATTAGATAAAAAATATTTATAAAGTAAGTCTGAACCAAGAATATTTAAAGAAAAATCATTCTTATACATACATGTATAAATAATTAATTAAATTGATTGTAAAAACAAATAAGATATATTTGACATTTGATTGTATTTTGACATTAAAACAAATAACATTTGATAAAAACAAATAAGATACATTTGACAACAAAACAACAACAAATATAATGCACTTAGAATATCATTAAAAAATTTCATCTGACATATATTAAATCTTGTCAATGTATATTTTGGGTAAATAGATAATTATAAAGTAATACATGTATAGTTGCCTTTTCATCTAATACAAAAGTATAGTTACAATAACATATTACATATATATATATATATATATATATATATATATATATATATATATATAAACAAACAAGATTTGTTTGGGAATACATGTATTTGAGATCTTAATGTAACAACAGCGAAAGTAAACATGCACGCACTAACAGGAAATCAAATAAAGTTGCCTCTCACAGCATTAAAATATGTAAATGAGGGTACATTTGGATTGACTATACCTGAGGATATTTTTGGATTAACAATACCTGAGGGCCCATTAGGATTAACTATAACTGAGGATACTTTTGGATTAACAATACCTGAGGGTCCATTGGGATTAACTATACCAATACATACTTTTGGATTAACTATTCCTCAGGATAATTTTGGGACTACTTTACCTCTGGGGTACCTCATATGAGAGTTGACTTCTGGATAATCATAACAGTACAAGAGTTGACTTGATGGTTTTCCATAAAAGAGTTGAATTTGGGGTTTACAAATCATGAGTTGATTTGTGGATTTTCCATACATTAGTTGACTTTGGAGTGATTCATACCTGAGTTTTGACTTGGGGGTTTTCTGTAACCAGATTGACTCTGAAGTTTTCTTGTGTTTGGGTTTTTTTATACATAAGTTGACTTTGGGGTATTCCATACATGAGTTAACTTGGAGTGGCAAGACATTACTTTGGGATTACTGTATCCAGTGTCATTTTTGCCTGGTGTAATTTTTGCCCTTCTTTACTTTCAAACGGTTTCACCCTGTTTTGAATTCGCCCAGACACAGTATGTTTAAAGAGAAATAATTAAAATCATTGAAATTTGCTCAGTCTTAAATTTGCCCACAGACAACAAGGGCAAATGGGGCAAAAATAAAACGAAGATGAATATTTCCCTGTATATAGTAATTATACATGATGGTATTGATATATTGGTGACTTTTAGGTTTATCATACATGTACATGAGATTATATTGGCCCACAGATATATCGACCATAGCAATACACAAATGCCTCTAGATTTTCTATTATCATGCTATTTATACAGGGTTTTTTACACCTCAAGTAATTTTTGCCTTTCTTCACTTGCAAACATATTTTACATGTCTTGAATTTGCCTAGACACAGCTGTAATTAAAAAGACTTCAGATATAAGGAGAAATTGGAATTCACCCAGTCTTAAATGTGTCCGATGAAAACGAGAGCGAAAGGGGTGAAAAAATAAATGTGGGCAAATATTTCAGTATACAGTATATTCTCCAAGCACATTAAACCTGAGGTAGTATGATGAAAGCCTTTTCTAAAAATTTAACAGAAATTTACACAAAAAATTTCAATTTAAACAGACTTATAGCACCCATGGTCAAAACAAAGGCAGAAAACCATAGCAGGTGACTGATATTACAAGCCATCAGTATATCATCAGCCCAGAGTCATTCATTCATCAAATAGGAACTGTAACAACTCGGGCAAGTGCTGAATGATGAACCTGTCCTGGCAGATCTTTTTGTAGACCATCAGGAACTCCTCGTTCAGGCCGCGGAGCTTGATGAAGACGTCCATGATCCTGGCCAGGTGCCGTCCGCTCTCGCCCTGGTATCTCACCCTCAGCATGTTCTGTAGGACCCCCAGCAGACATGTTTGGATTTTTTCCACACTTTTCGGGTCCTCTAATGGACATCGATCTGAAATAAGGATGTGAATACCACACAAGATATTTACATGCATTAATACTGCGTTCAACAACATTGTGATCTCTAACAATAAAAAAAATTGAGAATTCCAGAATGAAGATTTTTTTTAAATACTATGTAAAAGAGGTTAATTTTCAAAATTTGAAAAATATGAATATCTTAAACACCCTTTCTTGATAAACTATCATCAATTTTACATGCAAAACATGGTTAATTTATTGAATCATACACAAAAAAATTCAAACCTGTGAACGTCAGACATATTCCCAGCATGGCGGCATGTTCTTTGGGCTGAAGTTGGAGGTGACGAATGTGTCGCGTCACTTCCAACCATGACGTAGACATGTCGCCGGGGGCGTAAGCACAGAACTGCCTGATGGGAAGTACGTGTCCCGTATACGATACCATCATTCCTGTCTCTGGGTCGAGGGAGCGGTACCCGAGCAAGAGGAAAAATTCCAATCTGGCTGCTGTAAGAGTCATTACAAAAACATAAAAAATATCACAAAAATGACCCACAATAATGAATTCTAATGATTTCTCAGTAGGTCTTGACAACATGAGGTTTTGATGCTGTATGACAGGTTGTTTCAAATTTTGTTTCAAATAGGCTTGTTGAGTGATTATTTTTCTAATGCTACATTCTAAACTCTAGAATAGAAATTCTTAAAATTCTAATCTTGCTGCTACTGAATAGTATAAAAAAGTATCTATACATATATAAAGTTTGTCAACAATTTTTTAGGCCTTATGTGGCTCATTTGTTTCTCTACAAAATAATTATCATTACAAAAAGTATCAAATAACTGAATGTTCCTAAAATGGTTTAAACCACATGCATTCATCATTTAATATCTTTCTTGGTTTAAATTTTCAAAAGTAGGAAAAACCTTTAAAAAAAATTAAAGGATTTAATTGTACCTTTCAGTAAAGACGCTTGATCTTTGGACGGCAGATTTTGAAAAGCGGGAATGCCGTGCGTGAATCTCACATATTCGTGAATCACTGTCACCAGCTCCTGTCGGATAAGGTCAAAGATTTTCATCCGCCCATCAATGTCCATGTTGGTGATATTGAAGATTTCGTTGTAAACATTGGCAGGTAGAGGGTCCATGCTCCCAAACAGGTTCACCTTTTGACTGTACTTTTGCTGCAAGATTTGTGTATTCAATTTTAGAAAGAGTTGTCTCACTTATCTAAGGGGTAAATGTACCTTAAATTTATAAAATTTAAGTTCTTTAGTCTTTACTAAGATATTAGTTTATCATTAAATATATGTACTTTCTGACTGTACATTTGCTACCAGGCAACATTTAGTGATTATTAAATATAAGTAAGAGTTATCTCTCTTATTTAAAGGGTAAATGTACCTTAAATTTTATCTCCTAAGATATCAGAGTATCATTGAACAGATTTAACTTTTGCTACATAACTTGTTTTATACCACCATAATGCATGCCATGTGTAAGGCTAACATGCTAACATAATAATTTTAAAGCTAATTAGTCAGCTCCATTCCCTAAGACATATAAATTATTAACTCATTAGGAGTTATCTCTCTTATCTGAGGGGTGATTTAACCTTAAGTTAAATAAATAAGTTAAGTGATTGTACCTTAAGTTTTTATAAACTTCCCCCTGAAATATCATTTTGCTATTGGAGATAGAATTCAGCAACAGTCATCATTTTCTATTTGAATTTCAAAATCCTTTGTTGAAAATGTATTGAAAATCATATCTATTACCTTTTGAGATAAGATTCTATCCATCTCCCTCCCCTCTGGAGAGAGAGAGAGAGAGAGAGAGAGAGAGAGAGAGAGAGAGAGAACAGAAGCAATCAAGTACAGTCAATATCATAGCAGTACAATATCATATCCCTACTGAGTACACTTCTGTTTGCTATAGTTGAATTTCATTCTCCATGTATAATATACATGGAGAATGAAATTCATGACACCTTCAGTGTGAACATGTATATATATACTGGAGGTGTCTTGAATTCAAAAAACTTTTTCCTACAGAAATTGAAATGCAGCTCTGTGTACTTACAAATCCATCACAGAGCAATGCCTGGATTTCCTCGTCTGACAAGTTCTTGGTGAAAGGTTTTAACTCCTTATACCCATCCATTAATTTCTCTATGGTTGACAGCATACTAGACTGCTCTTCCGAATCTTGAGTGATATTTTCTGTCGTCAAAGGGAATAGGGGCTGACTGACTGTGGAATTCTGGGAATGCTTCTCTGAGGTAGAAGTTGAAGATGATGAATCGTAGCAGGAGATATGCTGCTGAATTTTGATTGTAGAGCTGCCTAGTTCGGACGGAATCTTTGAATACTCCGATTTGATATTTTTCAAGATTTGTGGATCAGGTTTGTTGGATTTAATTACAGATGATCCCAATGAGGAAGAAATTGATGATGTTGATGAAGTTGATGAAGGAGGAGAAATTGATGATGCAGATGTTAATGATGAATTTTGAGAGCATGAAAATGATGAAACAGAGTCAGACTGCATGTCTGATGGTGATAAGCTTGGATGGTTAAAGGGAGATGACTGCATTGCATTCTCCAAATAGTGGTTACAGTTGTCTTCTCTTGATTCTGTGCTGCATCTCTCCGTCTGCCGCTTTTTCATTTCTATGATAGCATTAGTTCTCTCCTGAAGAGTGTACCTGCCTTGACGAATTCCTGAAACATGAAACATATTCCTAGGTTTATCATCCATCTTCTCTTGAATTTAAATATGCTAAATCAAAACACTATAATATTGGTACATGTAATAAACTTTTTCTTAAATTCATGTACCATTGTGTTTGTATGGAAAAAAACACAGGTTTTTTTTTTTTGGATTTAACTAACAATGACTAAATGATAATGATGGTTCTTTGATTTTTATTTACTAATAACTACATACAGGAATTGGAGCATTTTTCTATTCCTGGTTTTGAAATGCAATACACTTTTTTAAATGATTACTATTAAACAGGTATATATCAAATTATAGCAATATTTGTATACAAATGAAATTATCAAATATCAAAATAAATATCAAATAACGGTAGATTCCTTAATTTATGCTTAATTCCACAAGTCTATCGTTGTGCGTCAAATATAAGATCCAGAACACATATTTCCTAATAGTTTACATCTGTCCAAAAAACAAAAAGGTCAAGATTTTAAAATCCGCGAGATGTGCTTCTCGCGATTTCACTTGTTTATTTAGGAATTTACAGTATTATGCTATCTAAAAGATTTCAATAGGTCTATTGCTCCTTACCTTCTTTAGACATTCCTAGACTGAAACACTTCTGTAGGCGACACCCTGAACACATAGATCCCGCCAACGACTGATCTATGACACAGTGGCCTCCCTTTGTGCAATGAAATGGCTCCTTCCTCTTAAGATAGCGGCGGAAAAATCCCTAGAAAATACATGTATTCAATGATGTTTTAATATGATGGGGTTTTTTTTGTGTGAATCAGTAATTTATATATGTATATGTAATTAATGTAATCTGGAGTATATGATCCCTTTCATATATATCCCTTTCTACTCCCTCCTCTGTCTACATGTATCTAGTATCAATCAAATCTCTCTCTCTCTCTCTCTCTCTCTCTCTCTCTCTCTCTCTCTCTCTCTCTCTCTCTCTCTCTCTTTATTATTACTTATTAATTTTGTTACTGACTGTGTACAGAAATTTGTGGGGTCGGTAAAGTCCACAGAAGGCGAGGTGGAGCAAAACCTATCAGTAACAAAACCTATCCCATTTAACAAGAGGAAATAGATAATCTAATAAAAAAAAAAACATATTTTACTGGGATTGAACAGAGTTTCTCAAGGCTCCCATGATAGTATGTGAAGTTAACATGGCAGATGTACAAGTTGCCTATCCCGTTACACCCCTGGTTAAATGTAATATAAAGTTGCAGAAAGTGTAAACATAGTTACATATGTCCATATACATGCAATTGGTACTGTAGGTACTGGAGATTCCTTATTTTTCGTGAGTATTTAATTCTGTGATTCAACACTTTTGCCTTATATCGTGAGAATATAAAATTGCAAACACCACATTTTTATCATAGTTTCATTTCGTTTACATCTGTCAGAAAAACTATAGCGAGAATTTAAAATCTGCAAGATGTACCTTTCGCAATTTTAAGCAGGTATTAATTCCTCGCGTTTTAAACTTATTTGAATACCTTACAAGCCTCGCAGGAATTCACCCCATAATGAATACCAGAGGCGAGCTTTCCACAGATACGACAGGGGGGCAACACAAGTGGAACAGCGTGAGGCAAATATTTCTCTCGCTTTCTTCTCTGCTGTTTCTTGGGTTTCTGATCGGTTAGATCTAACTCCAATTTCAACTCCATTTTCTTCCCAGATGATTCATTTTCTAGAGATGCCCTTCTGCGCAAATTGGCCTCTGTTTTTCCTGAAATATGTCCTCTTTTCTCTTGATGCACTTCTTCAGAGTTCATTGTTGAGTCATGATTGTTTTCTTTGGCAATATATTCGAGTTTTGTTTTGCAAGGTAGTCTTGTTGCCATCTTGTTGCCAGACATTTCCCCTGATCTGACGTTGACATATTTTCCTTCACCTATATGAACAAAATATACTGTAATATAATTATTATTGATCAGCATACAAAAGTATCACCTTAATTAAATACATTCCTATTAATTTCTTGCCATTATAATGGAACCCAATATTGGTTTTTAATTTATACCTAAAAGGGAAAGAGTAAAAATATTCTTGATTCAGGAACTACTTACATTTCACTAAATCTTAATTTAAAGTATCCACCACTCACAAATTCTATGTTATATATTTTTCTTCTTTTTTTTAGGGAAGGGGGGGGGGGTGTTAATTCTAACGTTTATCATATTTTGTATGTGGTTTTCATGCATGCAAGCATCTTTTAAAGAGATGTAACGACACACTGAACAACTTTTCTGTCATGAAATTCATCTTACGTTTTACATGTCATAGTTTCCACTGCAGCATTCGCACCTGGCACCTGTCAACATGGTCAACACCTTGTTATCATACGGGCGTTTTCGTGTAACATTTTAAAAAAAACCATTATCGTTTTCAACAATCCGGTCTAGAAACATAATCACGTTTCAAAATCTGAAATTTAGTTATTTTCTCAAACATTTATCATACAGTTGTAAACATGGTAAAAGGATTTTGGTAAGACGTGAAGAATTTATAACATAATCTTGATTTTTTTAATGTTATAAGCGGTATTTTTTTCTTCAATGATATATGGAGCACCTTATCAACGACATAAACCTTCGATGTTGTAAAACACAATCGGATTAATCTCGAATTAAAATCTCCGAAGTGAAAGAAAATTGTTCACAGCATGAGTGAAAACCAGATCATGGTAGGTCTAATTCTTTAAACCTTTTTATTTTAGATGCTGGTGAAAATTTGTTCTAAGAAATCAGTGGACAACAGTGTGATCAAAATATTAAAATTAATTTAAATGTCTTGTTCTCCCGCGCTTTCAATTATTTAGAAATTCCAATTCTGAACAATTCCCCAATATATTAATGCATTTCGTGCTGAGAAAAAACCATTATAATGAAATAACAGTGTTCCCTTTTTTAACATGCACATTAATTAAATTATATTTATTTGATAATTTGACAGATCTTTATATTTATATATACCCTTATTCCATGACTGTTATGGAATGACAGAAAAATTTGGGCCCGATCAGGAATTCATTGTTCAACCCTTACTGCATTATAAGTGTTTAGTATGTTAGCAAGTGAGCCGGGCAATGGCAATCGGACTGGTCTGACCCACAGTTCCTTCCCTTTCTGTATAAGGGGTTGTTCATGACACCAAATGTAACATGGAAGAAACAAGGACAGGATATTTGAACCAGTGTCATCATCTTCACACCATTAGGAGGGCTCATCCCACTGGTCAACAAACCCTGTAGTCGATCAGTCTTAAAAAAAATTCACTCAAATTTAAGTCAAGGGTCCTACACAACATGTTGTGCCTAATACTGCCCCCTCCCTCCCTTAAATCTCTGTGTAATGTTTGTTGTACAGTGGACCGAATTGTTTCACAAATCTGCTTTGTTTCATTTTTAATAAGGTGAAGAGTCAAGATTCATGTGCAATTTAGAATGCTGAACACATAATGCAGCCAATTTAAATTAGATAGGGACTGTTTTACAAATCTTTTTGGATGTCATTTTGATTAAATATGAATGATTATTAAGTTGATCACACAACAAATGTGATGAGGTTTATGTTAAGTTTACCATTGCTAATACATAATTTTTTGGCCCTTTGTTAAATCTTTTATGTATTGTCAATCTATTGACAATTATTCATGCTATTTAATTGTCACTTGGAGTTTGATCTTCACAAGAAAGAAACTTTTTATACTTAACTTGTTGATCTGAATGGTCATTGACAAGATGAATGAACAAAGGTTAAGGTCATTTACCAAGTAAGATTGGAGACTTTTCCCAATATGCTCTGTGGTCATGGCCATTTTTAAACTATTTTAATCTCCATGTGCAAAGGAGATCTTTATTAAAAAGATATAGACTGTAGATTGCTAGTTAAAGGCGAGCAATTAATATCTGCGTAAAATCGCAAGAAGCATCCGTTGCGGATTATGAATTCTTAATTGCCATTATTTTCTGAGAGTTGAAAACTATAAGATATAAGGAGAAAAGTTCCACGTTCACGATTTTATATTCTTGCGATTTCATACAAACCAACATGATCGCGGAATTAAGTACTTGCGTAATATAAGGAATTTAGTACAGTACTGCAATCTTAATGCTTAGATATTTAGATGTTTTCTATACTAAATGATAATTAATAGCAGCTATATTAGCTCTGACATATATCAAAACAAATTTAGGTACATGTAGATCTGATGGGTAATTTGTTGACCGCTCAGCCTCCTTAAGGGGGTTGGATGGTTATGGCAATTGTACGACTACTGTAAATTAATTCCTAATTTTATGCGAGTACCTAATTCCGCGATTACACTGCTTTGTATCAAATTGCGAGTATAGAAAATTGCAATCACTATTTTTTTGGTTCATTTTCTATACTTCAAAACTGTCTGAAAAATTAAAGCGAGACTTTAAAATCCGCAATGGTTGCTTCTCATGATTTTATGCGAAAATTAATTCCTTGTTTTAAATTAGGAATCTACAGTATATAAATTTCCTTAAGAAGAAGAGCTTTGTATAAAAAATTTGGAAAAAACAGTTAAAACTTAAAAGTTAACATTTATGGAGTTTCTCTTTACTAAAATACAAGATCATTTTTTAAAATTTAAAGGGGATCTGATGATTACTGTTAGTAGATTTCTTATTTTATGCGAGTACTTAATTTTGCGATTCATAGGTTTCATATCAAAATCGCAACCACATAAAATCACGAAAGCCAAATTTTTATCATAACTGCAAATAGTTTACATCTGTCAAAAAAATAAAAGCAGCCAAGATTTAAAAATCTGGAAGTTGAACGTTCTTCTCGCAAATTTGCGCTGATATTAGTTCTTCGTGTTTAATGAGGTTAATCTGGTTGACCACCCAGCCTCCTTAAGGTGGAATTGCGTCGGAAGTGGGTTTTGATAAAGAAAATTAAATTTTGATGTTTTAAATTGATCTTTAATAACCAGTATATAATAAGAATTTTTGAAATTGTTGCACAAAACACTTGGGTTTATTTAAAGGGTTAAGAAACCTAAGAAATGGATGCTTAAAAAAATTATAACTACATGTTTTATCCCTAAAATAAGCTCTCTACTTCCAAAAAGAATATCAAAAACAAGTTTGTTTAATATAATGATGAAAATTTGAAATAAATATTTTTTTGGGGGGGTGGCTTTCATTTTGAAAAAAATGCCTTGAATTTAAATTGCCTTTTAAGGTTATTTTCAGAATGTCCTACACCATTCATGAAATTTATTTTTAGTGTAAAAAATCATTTTATACGTATAAATGGCTGCAAATGTGATTAACAGCAGAGAAAATGAATGAAACTCGGTGGAATTCACCGAGGGGAGGACTTTTATTGTCCCGCGGAATTTAACGACGCTGGGATTGAATGTGACAGAGGCACTCGGCTAGGAATTCTGGGGGTCTCGGCAATGCATTAGTTTGATTAGCTGTCCTGATTTCTGAATCCAATCAAAACATCGCTGACTGGTCACTGGTTTAAAACAAACAAAAAAAATAAGGATTGATGTAACTTTTTTTGTTTCATTCTCCCCCTCCTCCTCCGACGATGACATTGTCATACCTACCGTTTCTTCTGAGTCAGGGAGACTTTGGATTTCAACATGCTTTTGAGTGACGGGTTGGAACTCATGCCGTAAAAAAAAAAGGCAGATAACGGAAACTAATGGTTGCGCCTATTAAACCAGTGAATTTCATTAAGGAATTTTTTATTAACTGATGAGTTTTGTGTACTTTAGATTTTCGGTGCATATTTTTTAAAGTGATTAACGCTGTTGTGGTGTAGAGTTTTTTCGGTTTCAAAATGACAGATAACAAAAACTATCACGGTATTAGGATTGTACCTAAAATCAGTTAATTTCAGGGATCGACTTTTATTAATTTTGTGTACTTCTGATTTGGGGATTTTTGGTGCATTACTTTTCAATTAAGTGATTACGGTTGTGGGCTCTATATTGTGAGGGATGGAGCAATTTGTAAACTCATTAGGTGGTGATGTAACTGTTTGTTGGAGTTAAGGATGAATGTTAACTTCAAGGGGTTCAATTTTGTGATAACTGAATGAATCACAATGTAAAAAAATATATAGATTAATCATACTTTGCCATCGGAGCTGATTAACTCTTGGAATTCAAAGTGAGGTTCACGAAGTCATGAAGAATTTTGTGCTATTCTGATGCTGCATAGAATCTGTACTTTTATTGCAGAGAATGAAGATGGTGAAATATTAAATGATATCTTTCTTGATGAATTGTGTCACCAGATTTATGGGCTTTATTGGCTTGAAATGATTTGATTTCTTGTTGTGTACCTTTGAATATTCCATTTTGCTTTGTTGAGTTGGATTTTGATAGTGTTGAAATCTTCATTGTAAATTACGAGGATATAAACATCATTTGATCAACACCAACAAAACATTGGAATTTAATTAACAAAAAAATGATGTGATTGATTCACAACAAAAGAGAATAAATATTGGAATTAAAAAGTGATGTGATCATTTCAAAGAAAAATAAGTGCAAATCACACACAAAAATAACAACTATTAGTTGGAACTCCATCAATATATACCACCAAAACCCAGCCCCCCTCCCAAAATTAATCCTTGCATGGCTCGGAGCAAGAGGATGAAGGGATTATCTACAGAGGATCTGATCCCGGGATATCCCACCAAGGGATATATCCTTCACGGTAAGGACGTTGTTTCATTAGCTATATTTGGAAACAGTTTTCTATTTTTAAACTTAAGGTCTTGATGAGCGGTTCTTGAAATGATGTTGTTTTGTTATGTATTTTTAGTGTCAGAGTCTGTTTTGCTCATGGACTTTTATGTCATTAGACTTATTAGCTTGTCTGCTGTGTTAGGTACAGTGAGTGGACATTTAATGTGTGTGTGCAGTCACAGAGAGAGAGAGAGAGAGAGAGAGAGAGAGAGAGAGAGAGAGAGAGAGAGAGAGAGAGAGAGAGAGAGAGAGAGAGAGGAGAGAGAGAAGGGGAGGAGAAAGAGAGAAAGAGGAGTAAATTATGAATAAATGCAGTTTTAGTTCTCATAGAGAGCATTGGAATATAGAAAGAAATGGGAGGAGGGATTGAATGATTGATTCCGTAATGAATCATAGATTTCATGTCAAGAATGTCATAGATTTAGTTGTTTTAGGTTCACTAAGTGGCCATTGATATGATTAAGGTACCTCACTACACCGTGAAATATTTTCTCAAATCAGCAGAAAATTACTTGATTATGATAGATATCATAATGCATAAGAAGTATTTCAGTCCAAAAGGCAAAAAATGTGCAATTTTGGATGAAAAATTACATTTTCAAAAATTTAATTCAGTAAACATGAACAAAAGCTCCAGGCGGATTCAAACTCATGATCTGCGGCTCAGAAGCCCAATACTTTAACCACTGAGCTACGTCAATATACAACCAAATGGAACAATATAAACAGCTGAACAATATATTCAAATCGCCATCTTGTGATGTTGTGTCTTAAAAAGTGAGGTACCTTAAACCCTATTGTCATTCTGCTCATAATTTTATTTCATATCAATTAATTATAAGTCACCAGCACAATGAACAGATGAAATCAAATTTTCCATTGTGTCCAAATAAGGATAATTGCTATTCTTTTATGTGATTAGTAACTCCCTTGACAGTGCAAAACTAGTCACTCAGACCTGAGTATGCAATAATGCTTCCAATTTTTTTATGTATATTTTTCACATACCCCAAATGTTCATTAACCTTAATTTCCATCAAATTAAACTAACAGTTCAGTTATCAGAGATATAAAGATTGAATATCATAGGGATCTTTTTGTTAGTCTGACCCTTAATGGGAGAAACATCAGCAATTTGAGAATTGGTGATACACTATAGCATTAATGCCTCATCATATATTTGGGTTACAATGCCCTAATTTGTTAATATTGATTGGGAAAAAAAAAACATACTACAAAGATCGAGACTCCGGAAAACTCAGTCTCTTTGTGATAACAATTGTTACAGCTCCAATGATTTATAATTTATGTATAAAATAATGGTACATGTATTCATTAAGAATCTAGATCAGATTCGTGTCAGAGGCAGAGGGTTAAGGTCAGACAACACGTTCCTCAATTTCATATAGGGCTGGGACGATACTGTACTGAGCTGATTCGGTACATATCACGATACATGAGATGCGATACGATACATATCACAATACATTGCAATTAAATGAAAACATGAATAGAAGTTTAAAATTTATTCAATTTGCCGATGTATTTCCGCATGTCCAAAGTTATTTTGTTATATTTAAAGTGAGCGTTGCACAATTTACAAATTACTTTAGTCACGTGTACACTAGTTTTTCATAAACAAGTACTCCAAAAGTTTTCCGCCATCTTTGAACTTTCATATTAGGCGCGCGGACTAAAAATAGCCGATATATGAAGCTCGGATATTTTTGAAAAATAAAAAAAGTTCGGTAAGGTATTGTTGTATTAATGGTAAATATATCGATCCAAATATCGTCAAAATAAATACCGCGATGCACCGGTGCATCGGTGGATGGTCCCATCCCTAATTTCATATAACTTTTT
This sequence comes from Magallana gigas, assembly GCF_963853765.1. Taxonomy (NCBI): domain Eukaryota; kingdom Metazoa; phylum Mollusca; class Bivalvia; order Ostreida; family Ostreidae; genus Magallana; species Magallana gigas. The sequence continues at coordinate 51,213,875 of NC_088853.1, read as the reverse complement.
CCATTTTTACTGCGACTTTTTACATCATGTTTTTAACAAATTACAAATTTTTCCCAAATGGTAGAAGAGCACAGAAAGGGATGAAAGGTTGGATTATTTACATTGAAACTCTTCATTTCGTGGAGATACAAAAGAGATGCTTGAGGAAAGTGTTGTCTGACCTTAAAAATTTAGGTTTTTGTTTGCAGTGGTTTTACAATTTCACCCCACTCTCCTCTTACATCGTATGAAAAAGAGAGATATATAACTATTGTTGCAGAAGACCGCAATTTGTTGTCAAAATATTAATCCCTAGCTAACAAGGTATTGTGCAGCTTGTGTACTTTTAAATAAACATCACTTAGGTTTCATGTGTTTTTACCTGAATGGATTCATTTAATTTCCTAGTGAGTTACGTGAATGGGTTAGGCCAGCTGTATCAATGGAGTTCAATGCATGGTATGCACAATAAGTGGTAAAAGTTTGACTTATGGGTGTCTGATCACGATAGCTTGTTTTTGTGTACCGGGTACTCAGCATTTGCAATTAGGAGAAAACTATTGGGCACTCACAAAAATGAACTCAAAAGAGACAACATTTGGTATGTATATATATGGGTGGAGATATATTTTTTAAAAATTTTCTTGCAGCCTTTTTTTTAACTACTGCATGTTGAACATGAAGGGGTTTTCTCTCGCAAGGCTTTGTTAAAGCAATGGTGTTTTATGTTCATGACAACTTTAATCCAATTAAACTGGATTATATTTATCGGTAGTATGTTAAACAGTCTGTTTGATTTTGGATTTCTTTTAAAGAAAGGGGGTGGTTTGTTTCACAGAAAGCTGTAAAAAGGAAATTAGATAACCATTATTAGATTGAAATGAATTGTTAGGATCTGCTTATTTTTTTTTTTTTAATCAAAATGATTATAACATTTTTTATGACCTAAATGTATATTGTAATTAGTTTCAATAAGTCTAAGAATCATTATTTTATCAATATCAGTGCACCCAAAAATTTGTATGATGGAAAAGTCAATGCATTTATACATGTTCTATGATGAATGACATTATAATGATGACAGAGTTTACATGATATTATAATGGTTTTTATTCTTGGTTGAATTGCAAACCCCAGAACTTTTTACACTATCTCTAAAAATTGATGCATATCTACCTTCAGATTTTGATACTGTAGATTCCTTATTTTACGCAGTATTTAATTCCGCGATTCAACGGTTTTCCATCAAATCGCGAGAACTTAAAATTGCGAAAGTCAAAATTTTAACATAGTTTCATGTAGTTTACATATGTTTGAAAATTAAAAGCAAGAATTTAAAATTCGTGAGATGGGCTTCTTGCGATTTTACGCGGATGATAATTCCTCGCGTTTAATTAGGAATTTACAGAATCTAAGGTACATTGTAAAGGACAGGGATACAATTGCTATTTCTCATTAAGTAAATGATGTTGTTTTAAAGTCACAACTCAATTGACAGAGTCCTATATTCCTTTTCATTAACAGTTTTCTCTTGGTTGAGGTTTTTAACTCTTTCCAAGCTGCTAATTTTAAACTTCATTGTCAATAATTACTGTAACAGTAGATTCGTAATCAAATGCAAGAAATAAATATCCGCTTAAAATCGTGAGAAGCACAACTTGCGAATTTTGAAATCTCGCTATTATTTTTCGGACACATGTAAACTACATGAAACGATAATGACAATTCAGCATTCGCAATTTTATGTTCTCACAATTTTGATGGAAAACGGATGAATCATGGAATTAAGTACTCATGAAAAATATGGAATCTATAGTACTTGGTATGATTACCTTTATATTGATTTATAATGTTTGATTGAATATATGGATTAGGCTCTGCAGATTGATAGGAAATGATAGCCATATCCTAATCTGGGGGGGGGGGGTTTGTGGGGAGCATCTACCCTGTAATTAAGATAATTAGCTGCTTGTTTGAAGGAGAATTATTTTGTTTTCTCTGATCAGCCCAAAAAATCTCCATGGTACAATTAACTCTAGCTTGGTTGAAATACATTGACTGTGGTCCCCCTGTGGTCTTCAAAGAGAGGCCCACAATTGGGGATGGCATGACTCGGCATCATTGTACAAGCTGAAAATTTACATCTGTTACAATGGAGACCTTTAAGGCTAGAATTTGTCCTCTCCCACTCAGTGTGTTGCCAGTACTAAAAGGGGGGTGGGGTTGGGGGTTGGTACAAGTACCTTAAGTTTGCATTTCTGCATTATGCTAATAAACCAAAATTTAATTCCCTATCCCATGTAATATGCACTTCTCTCACTTTTACACATTCTCATAAAAAAACATAATCTTTAAAACATGTTTCAATGTTGCTTATTATTTTGGACTTGTCAATTTGTAATATTTGATTTTGTGTTCATTATCTGGTAATTTCTGCGATGATCTAATTTTTGCTTCTTTTGCCATCTCTTTCAAATCGCAAAATATTGAATGCGCAGAAATTATATTCTGCATTACTTTCTATACGAAACATTTAAAGTCGTTAAATTTGACTGACACAAATTAAAAATGCTACATATTTTCCCCATTTGCGATAATTTGGTGACATGCAAAAAGAACTTGAAATATGGTATGAATTGAATTTAAAAGGTATAAGAATAAAAATGATCTTGCATTGTTAATTGGATGCTGCTATTTTCATACATATGCACTGGACATGTTGAATTGACTATTGTTTATGTATAATACCCATAAATTAACTATTAATATGAGGTTTGTAATGAAATAATATAAGATTTTTGAAAAGAACTTCGTTAAAGAGTGTTTCCCATTTTCTTAATTACAAGGCTTGATTTGGATGGAGAACAAACAAGTAACTTGTTGAATATAAAGTAATACACCCATTACTAATCATGGAAGTTTCTATAATGCACACTTTTAATTACGACCATTCATTGACTGTTACTTGGATACAAATGCAGCAGGCCTTTGGCTGGCTCAGCTAGGATTATTGAGTTAAATGACAGTATGGGTGCCATTATAGAAGTCTTCCAGTGCAGAAGTTCCTTGATTTAAAAGTACATTTTTTACCAAATCTCAGAGCTTTCCTTTGGAGCACTTTTGGGATTCTGGAACTAATTTTAGAGAAAATAGCAGAGCCAATGTTACAGTAGTTTATTCAGAATCCACTTTAATAGGATATAGGAAAGTTGTCATCTTAATTATAATGCAGGATGCATGGACTGAATTCAGCTAGCTGGTGTCTTTCTAAGTCAGGAAAAGAATTCTCTAAACAAATATTCAGATTTATTGCATTAAATCTGAATCATGCATGAAAAAGAATGAAAAACGGAATAAAATCGAAGAAAATCTTTTTTAGATTTTTTACAAATTTGCAAAGCATTAATATTTAGTTAATATTTAGTTAAACTTGATACATATATAAGAATATATTCAGTTAAAGTTAGTAAACTTGGTGGTATATTTGTGAACAATGGTTGAAACTATTGTCAGTTGTTTGAATTTTTGACCCATTTTTTTTATTAAGCATGGTCAATTTAAACTTTATTAAATTTGTGACCTACTTCATATGAGCATGCTCATTGGTCAATAAAGAGTTGGACACTGTCTGAAACAAGTCTGGCCTGGTATAGGAAGGTACTCTCACTGACAAGTGCCCCATCCAATTATTGGCGGATCATTGGTCCCAGAGGATGGGGGAGAAATCCATCACTAATTAGACACTGGCAGAGGGAGACTGGTCTTTATTAGCTGTAAATCGAGCAGATCTATTCGAGTAAATTGATTTGCAAGGAAGTTTACCCACTCTTCAGTCATGGAGGAGTAAAAGCATGTTGAAGCATTCGGTTTCTTGCGTAGAGCTAGGTTGTCACATTGGTGAAGGAGGAGGCAGAAAATCTGATGTAAGGAAAGACTTTCATCTGTCAAGTAGAGAAAAAAGGTTCATCAAAGGTATGTTAAGCATATATTTTTAATTCAATATGTATACAGTTACTGTACACTGATATTTTTGAAGGAAACAACATTTCACTTACCTAGTGAAGCTGAGGTTGATATTACTGTGGAATCATTTAAATTCGTGGGGGCCAATTTTCGTGGATTGTTGGTTTTTTGCTTATTTGTGGGGATGTATTTTCATGGATTAATTAGTTAGTTTTCAGTTTTATAAACTCTTTCAAAACTTTTTTTCGTGGAGGACGTAAATTCGTGGCGGAGGACTACCCACGAAAACCACAAAAATTGGGCCACCATGAATTCTGACTAATGATTCCACAGTAATTAAGCCTCTTCCAGTAGTTGAGAGCTAGGTCATTAATCTCTTAAACTTAAAATGTCATGAGGGTTTAGAATTTGATGCAGATGTACAATAGTTTGTAATAATCATTCATCTCAAAAGAAGTTCTCATATCTGGCAAATTTTTTTCTGAACTTTAAGTGGTTATACTGTGTATCCAGTAATTTACGCAATGATCTAATTTTCCCAATTTTCACAACCTCTTTTTAATTGCAAATAATTAAATATGCAGAAGTTATATCCTGTATCATTTTCTATATGAAACTTTTTAAATCACGAAAAATGACTGACGCAAATGAAAAATGATACAGATTTTCCCCATTTTCGCAAATTTTATGACACGCAAAAAAAAAAAAAAACGGATATTCAGTATTTAATTTAAGGACACATAATGTTAAGACTGAAATTTTTTATGACTGCAGAGTTATACAAGTTTGGTACAGATGCACTGATTCTTGTGTTTCAGGTCCTACAAGGGACAACTCCTGTCACAGTGAAAATTGTGCAGATCACACTCGCTGGTCAATAGGATCGTCTTTCTCCAGGGAGTTACCTCAGAACTTGTCCACTGTGTCCTCAGTGGTTAGTTCTGACATTGATCGCTGGCTGTCCTCAGAAGTCCTCGCTCCTCTTGCCTCCAGAGAAGATTCCAAATTGACTGAAGAAATAAGGCGCAGCAGAAGCTTTTGCTTTGGGGAATTCCAAAATTCGTCTTTTGAAAGTGAAAGTAGACCTGTTTCATGTGAGTTTGTGATTGGGCAAGATACAAGAGAAGAAGATTCTTTGAATAGTGAAGAAAGTGAAAGTAGACCTGTTTCATGTGAGTTTTCATTTGGACAAGATACAAGAGAAGAAGATTCTTTGAATAGTGAAGGTCTCCTTGGTGTTAGCAAAGAAGGGGTTACAGAATTTTCTGACAATAAAAGTACAATTGAACAAGATTCTGAGGAATTCTCTGAAGAAGTTTTCAACTCTGAGAGGGAACAGAGAGAGCATAAAAATCAACCTGCTCCTCGTGAAGAAACACAGATTGATGAAATATCACAATCCTTTGAATCTCAAATTCAAGAAAACTCACAAGTAGATCTTCAGGACAAGTTATCTGACCTTATTGATAAGAATGAGCCAGCTGCTAAACTAGAACCAGATGAAAAACAAAAATCGAACACTATAGAGCCAGATGAAAAGCATGAACCAGAAAATCAAGAAGCAGATAAAGAAATAGAGCCTGAAATCAAAGAAGCAGACAAAACCCAAGACCCAGACAGGCTAAAACAAGATGAAAATCATGAACCAAGCAAGCTAGAAGAACTAGACCCAGACCAGCTAGAATCAAAGAAAACACTAGAACCAGAAAAATCAGGGTCTTTAAAAAATCAAGAGCAATCCAAGGAAAAGTTTGAAATAGAAAAACCAGAATCTTATGAAGAGCTAGAACCAAACATATTCGAACCAGAGAAAAAACAAAATGTAAACAAATCAAACTCAGTTGATAATCAGGAACTAGGCAAGACAGAGCCAAACAAGCTAGAACAAGGTAAGCAGGAACCAGGGGATAATCAAAAGCTCCATACATCTGTATCAGAAGAAAAATTAAATCAAGAACAAAATAGTGAAGAAGCAGACAATCTTATACCAAAGGAAAGACAAGAATTCAAAAAATTAGAAGCAGATGGAACACAATATCATTATCAGATAGAACTATACAAGCTAGAACCAGAGGAAAAGCAAGAACGAGATAATTTGCAAAAATTGGACAAGTTGGAACCAGAGCAAATACAAGGATCATGTAACTTAGAACCAGATGAAAAGGAAGAACAAAAGGAAAAGCAAAAACACAGAAATGTACATTCAGATGAGCTAGAACAAAATGGAAAGCAGGACTCTGAAAAGTTAGAGGTTGTCAGGTATAAACAAGAAAGAAAGCAAGAACCAAACAAGTTGAAACCAGGTGAAGATCAAGAAACCAACTTTCCTCATTCAAATAAAAATGTACAACATTACACCAAAGAATCCATTTACCCTGAAAAACTTGATTCAAGAAACTGTACGCAGAATTCTGAATCCTTAGAATATCTATTATTCCAACATCAAGCCAAGAGGGAAGCAAGTAATGGAGATGGAGTTTCTGTAAACACTGAAACTGAAGGAGAAGAGATTGCTCTTAATAGTGAACAAAGCACCAATACATGTACTGCTGACAAAAATCTAAAAGACAATGATAGCTTAGAAAAAGAGAAAGAAAGTGTCTTTTGCAAAGATAAAAGGAAAGAAAATAGCAAAGATAAACTGGAAGAAGACAATGTTTTCATAGATAAAAGAGTAGAAAAAAGCAATAGCATAGACATAAAGGAAGAAGAAAGTTTTAGCAAAGATAAAGTCGTAAAAGATGTTTTTGGCATAGATAAAGGTGAAGAGGAAAATAAAAAGATTTATAGAGAAGAAAATGAAAATGCTAAGGTAGACACAGAGAAAGAAATTCTTGATAACATAGATGAATGGGAAGAGAAAGTAAGCATACATAAGGTGGAAGAGGAAGATGAAAGTGATAAAGATAATGAAAGTTTAGAAAAATTAGAGGAGACTGAAATTCCAGATAGTGTTTGTCCTCGGCATGAAATTGATTTAAACTGTGATCCTAATTATCTTGAAGAGGGCTCAACTAAATGTAGTTTTAGGAATGAGGAGTTGACATCAACATTAAATGAGGAGAAGGAGTGTCTTCCTCCAATAAGACCTATATATTCTCAGACAGATCAGTCAAACCAAGGAACTCAAAATATAGATCTGGGCTCCTTTCCTAGTGATTTTTTTCATGTGAATCAAAGGAGTCAGCAGGAGTTTTCTCTACCAAGTGAAAAACAAATTGATTCAGCAACAGTACTGAAAGGATCAGAATCCAAACAAACATTTGGAGTCAGTGCACAAGACCACAGACCCAAAATTGTTCCTATGAAAGAAGAAGAGGAGCAAATTTGTGTGAGTAAAAGGAATTTAAATAATGAAACTACTGATGTTGAATCAAAGTCCAATTCTGAAGAAAACAATCTGAAGGAAGGCTTAGAAGCCCAAAAATATTCTGTCATGGAAGACAACATTAACTACAGTCTTCCAACTGAAGCAATTCATAAAAGCAAGGAAGGATTTGTGAAAGAACAGAACACTGTCCATTCTAATTCTTCCTTTCTTTTACAAAATGAACAGAAATCTGTTGCACAGAATAAAAACAAGAATGTGGATTTTTTGGCTGATAGCAACATTGCAAGTCCAAAACGTGGTGACATGGAAGAGAGTGAAAATGCTCCCATTTCAAAAAAGCGACATATGATTCAGCATTCATCAAATTTCAATGTAGGAAATGAAGAAGTAAAAGGTATGGAAAATCTACCAGTAAAGGAAACAGGCAGCAGTGAGAGAAATGAAATTAAAAAACAACAATCCTTGGATGATGGACTCAAAATGAAAAGCAGGTCAAGAAAACAGAGTTTACCAGATTCAATGATTAGAAGTCAAGGGAAGAAGTCCAAACAGTTTAAAAGAATGAACTCTGATTCTGCAGTGATGTATGAAAAGTCGAGATATTCCTTGGGAATTTTACTGGAAGAGATTAACGACTTAGTGAGAAGGACATCCAGTTTTGAGTGCAGTGATCTGGACATCAGATACAAACCTACTGCAGATAAAAGTAGCCATAGAATGATACAGCAAAGTAAGGGGAATGGTAATCCTGGTGGAAAGGCAGACCCAGCCTTTGGGGATGATAATTTGCTTCAACTTGTGGAAATGTATGGTGATAAGCAAGGAAAGAAGCCTGTTGATGGCAGTGGTGGTGCTGCAGCTGTTAGTAAGGTAGAATATACAGCTAACAGTCCTGATGGAGTTTTTTATGATAATGAGAACAGTAAGCCAAAAGAAGCAGAGGCACAGAAAAGCATCATTGATAATTTGGATAATGTGATTGGTGTGTCGGATAATTTAAATGAATTTGCAAAACACACTGATGAGAAAAATAACAGTGAAATGAAAAGGAAAGCTTTTTGCAAAAAGAAATCCGTAGGTGAAAACAGCATCCAGAGGTATGATGATAAAAAAGGGAAAATTTCAGTGAACGAAGCTGTTTCAGACAATACACATAGGCCTTCAGATGGTAGTAGTAGTAACCGTGTAGCAGTTAGTCAACTTATTCCGCTTAAAGATGAGTCTTCAGACAGCAGCAAGGTTCTTGACATGAAGCCACCCAGTGTAGCTTCCAAAAAAGAACAGAGGAGAAGGTTTCCACTGAGGATGCTAAGAAGGAAGTCCAGCGTGACAAGCTTGTCCATGTTAGATGTGGATGAGATGGCAGATTCCTCAACCACTGGAACAGATGTGGTGCCTGCAAGTACAATGACACAGGACAGTCAGAGAAGAAGGAAGTGTAGTGTTGTTGGATATAATGACATGGGACAAGGTGCAGGACTTCTGTTTCAAGGAGGAGAGAGGGGAACTGAAAGGGCAGCATTTAGAGGTGATGTAACATACCGAAAATCTTTAGGGACAAGTTTTGGTAGAAATGGAGATGGATGCACTGCGGCTCAGAGCAGGAGGAAATCCCACCAGAGAAATTTATCTGGGAATTTTCCATCTTTTGATACTAGTAGTGCCCCCAAAACAAGTGGAACTTTCTCAGACCTAAAAGGGTCATCTTTAACAGATAGAAACCCTTCCCTTGACAACAGATGCCTAAAGGTGGATTCAATTTCACATTTGGACAGAAGAGCATCATCCCAGTTTGAACCATCCAATTTCAAACAGTTCACTCAAAGAGAAACATCTGACACCAGGAAAAGCGTTTCTGCCAAAGATTATCATAGAAATGATGGTGATGGGAGCAGGGAAGCAAGTTTGAGTAACAGACATGGCAGAAACTCGCAAGACAGGAGATCCTCAACATATTCACAGGAGCATTCAAAAGTAATTGATGGTGAGAAAAAGCAATTTCCACTTATGAAGAAGAATGCATCATCATCATCATCATCATACTGTCTGGAGCTTTCAAGTGCAACTGATGGTGGTAGAAAAGGAGAGTTTCCACATAGCAAGACAATATCAGCTGAGGGATATTCAGCTTTTAACAAGGTGGGGGCTAGAGGGGAAATGGGCAATGAAAAGAACAGGCTAACACAATACAACCAGAAACTGAAAGGTATTGCTGCAGTTTTTTGATGCATGCTAAATAGAATCTTCATGTTTTCTAAATATTGTATTTTCTTAATCACTTTTCGTTTTTTCTTTCATTTGTTCTAGAGGTTTACTCTCTGTCTCTCTCTCTCTCTCTCTCTCTCTCTCTCTCTACCGGTACTGTAGATTCTAAATTAAACATGAGGAATTAATATCCGCGTAAAATTGCAAGTATCACATCTAACGGATTCTAAAATCTCACTTTTATTTTTCAGACAGATATAAACTGTATGAAACTATGATACAAATCTGGCGTTTGCGATTTTATATTCTGGTGATTTGATGCAAAAACGTTGAATCGCGGAATTAAGTACTCGCATTTAATAAGGAATCTACAGTATTCTTGACTTTAGCTTTTGCCATGTCTTAAAATATGAATTATTGAAGATAAAAAATGAAAGGTCTCAGGTGAATGTCATTGCATGATCAGATACAGATAGATATGTTTATGCATGGTCATCTACTGACATGTGTTTCTTATGGTCTGGGAAAAAAATATTTTCTTGTCACAATTAGTCTAGTACATAGCCTTAATTAACAACAGTGATTCTTTTTTGCTGTAAATTCCTTATTTTACATGAGTATTTAACTCCGCGATTCCACTGTTCTGTATCAAATCGCGAGAATATACAATCGCGATAACCAATGTTCTGCAATAATTTACTATAGTTCAAAACTGTCTGAAAAATAAAAGTGAGATTCTAAAATCCGCGAGGGTTGCCTCTCACAATTTTACGCAGAAATTAATTCCTCGCGTTTAAAAAGGAATCTACAGTATTTCATCACTACTGTTTAGAATGTCTAATGATTCTGTTGTGCTGTAGATTCCTTATTAAATGATTGGAATTCATATCTATGTTTAATTGATTTTATGTTAACCAAATGAAACTATGATAAAATTAAATTCCTATGTGGAATTAAGTACTCGCGTAAAATAAGGAATCTACTGTATTTAAGAGAGAGAGAGAGATTAAAGATACATATAAATTAGTTGAAACTTGAGACACAACACACTAGTTTGGATACACAAAGTAAAAAGTAGGTTCATATATATAAAACTAAAAAAAAAAGCAAATTTGGTATATGTAATACCTTTGATTTTTTTGTTAGATATCCTAGTATTAAATGTATTGTTTACAATTATTTATGATAACCTTGTAATATTTGATATTTAAATATTATCACTGTACATATATATTATAACGTTATCACCTAATGAACATCCTTGACATTATTTAAAGGGCTGATTCTCCGAACGCCTACTGCCCAATTATCATTATTCAATTATACTGGGCAATTATGGGGCCTTCTAAAGGGGCACGGGTAGACTTTACCTGTGTCTCCTTGAATGAAAAATAATATAATAGTTTGTCATTTTTGTTGAATTTTGAATGTCTTTATAATATGATTAAAATTGTTGCATAAATATAAAAATAAAATATTGAATCAATTTTAATATATTTATTTAATTTATTAGCACTATTTAAAACAATAAAATAATGTTTTAAAATTGCATAACATTTTATATACAATTTTCTTTTTATTTTGACACATAGCATTGTTTTATAACAAACTCATAAATACATGGTTGTCTCTGATTTTTAATTTATACCTTATAATATAATGTTTTATTTTTATTTTGTTAAGATTTAAATGTAAAAATGAAGAAAGATATTTAATTTTTATTATTTTTTGATAATATTTAATGACTATTTTATTTCACCGAAACATTTAGGTTATTAAAAAAATATGGTATTTTTGATATAATGTCAGGTACATGCAGCCATTAGCACTATTTATTGCATCTTTAAATTAAAAATAAGACAATGTTGTCTAACTGTGTCCCAAAGTATATACAGGTTAAGTGTACCTGTGTCACAAAGTATATACAGGTAAAGTCTACCTGTGTCCCCTTAGAGGGCCCCATAATTGCCTTGACCAATTACTATTTTTAATTGAGGAGTAGGCGTTCGGAGAACACACCATTTAAAGAATGTAAGGCAACCATTGCATGTGTTCTTTATATAAAACAATCCCCCAGGCACATAATGCTTTTAAAAAAACCTACCATTTTTGTAGTGTTTTTTTTTATATCAATACCAACAGTATTTAAAAAGGCCATTGACTTAAAAAGTTGTCATGGCAACAAGGGAAAAAAGGACTAAAGATGCAAAAAAAAAAAAACCTACTCCATTTTTTTTTTTTTGATAAGACTGACAGAATTGGGGCATAATGGACCATTAATTGAATTGAGGGGGATATTTACCGATGTTTAATGGATGCTTGTTTCGATAACTACCAAATACAGTTCCGTAATCAAGAACGATTGGACGGAGTTTTGTTTTTTTTCTCCTGTCGTGTTTGTGAAGCTCTTCAATGAGGAGGAATTTCTTATAAGAATGGTAATGAATTCCTGCTACTGTAGTTTCTGCATACATTTGTGGAGGGGAGAGGACCAAAAGTTATTATTTTTTTGTTTCTACAGGGAAATAGTTTTTGCTAAATGGATTCTTGATTGAGTGATGTTGTCCTGTTTTTAGATTAACTAGTGCTTTAAGGTGACATCCAATGGATACACCACTTAACATTCCATCTTGAGCTTTGATCTCTTTGAATGAACTTGGTTCCTAGTGCTAATATTCGCAGATTTGGAATTGATATTTGTGTATGGATTTCTTTAGTTTATTGTAAAACAATGCTGTCACACAAGAAACTATAATTAAGGAATTAATTAACGTTTGTTTCTGTGAAACCTGATATCAGAGTCAAACATTTGATGGATCTTGATCGTGGTGCGTGAATTTCCTCAGTTTGTTGTAAATCATGCTGTCTCGTGAGAAATTGCGATTAGATGGACTCAGATTTAGAGGTGAGGTCAAGAAGGGCATTATTGATTAAGGTACAACAGTCTCTCTGACAAGGGAAGTAACTTTAGCTCAGATGAATTGCATTTAAAACCTCCATTACAGAACAGGGTTCAACACTAACCTTAGTCCGTTAGTCACAGATTTTAATTTGGACTAACAAAATTTCTCTCGAGTCAGTTCGGACGGACTAATAAAAATTTCTGCTTAAAAAATTGTGTTAAATTATCAATAATCGATTGTAGACATTTTACTTGAAAACCCTGACTTTATTTTTAGTATCAGACATGATGCTATAGTAACCAAAGGAAAACAATAGAAGTATGCAGAATGTTATAGGTGACTTGATTATTTCCTTGCCCTACAGGGAAGTCCGGGAAAATTAGGGTGTATATTACGCACCCTTTTCTTACCAATTAAAAAGTGCATAATTTATTAGGCAATCTGTTTTTGATGGGCAAGTAAAATTTTCTGCAGACTAGTTGGAGTAAAAAGGCACAAGTCAGGCTGGTCTAATTGCATAAAAAAGTTAGACAGTGTCGCACCCTGTAGAATTATGAAGATAAAATGTTTAAATTTTAAGATTGTTATAATATTATCACTGTGTTTCAAAATTGTGTATATTTCAAATGAACGTATAATTTACGTTTTCTTCCAAAAGTTATCAAAGATTTAAGACTTAAGGTAACCGTATTCGATCCATAATAGCCCCAGATTCATTGAATCTGGGACTTAATACTTAGTATACTTGGACATAATTTTCATATTTAATTATCAATACATAACAGTGGAATATGTCCTAATTAATGACCTTTCCCTTTTTTGAAGAATTGTCCCCCTTTGCTTTTATTCTATAAAGATTAATTCTAGGAAAATCTATTCGGTATAAAAATTATTTTCATTAAGTTTTGTATTCCTAATGATAAAATGCATCTTTCCACCAAAGCATTTATTGATATTCCTAGTATTAATATTTTTATTTGGAAAATGTGTTTGTTCCCATAGACCATAATGCAATCTTAATTAATTAATTACTGCTTACTTAATAATATTTTTGAAAATTTCTCTCGGTAAATCTTTTTCTACTCTAAAATGCTTTTAATTAATATCAAAGTATTAAATACCTGATTGATATTCAAGGTTGGAAATTTATATCCTATTATGGATCGGATACCTTAATGAACAAAGGGTGTGGTATCTATAAAAAGAATTTTTTGTCTAATTCAACTTCAGAATCTGTTGTTGATTATGCTACAGAAAAAAAGAGCAAGTATGAATAATACATTGAGCGCTCACTTGGGACTTCATTCAGTAGAGGAATCAGATGAGAGCATAATTTATTTGATTTATAGTAAAGATGGAGTTGAAAACAAATAGAACAGTGCATTGTGGGGGGGGGGGGGGGGGATAAGAAAAAATTAAAAGAAAAAATTATACAATTTTAACTGTTAATCATTTATTTACTTAGTAATTAGTGATGTATGCATGATAGTTTAGAGTAATAGTTTGGAATCTACAGTATATATAAGAGTTCATACAAGATATTACGAAGTACTTCTACTCAAATTAGTCCACAACAAAATCAATGACCCCCCCTCCCAAAAAAAGAAGGGGGCAAGGTGGAATGGCCTTTAAACATTCAGAAGAAAAAAAAAGAGTGAAGACATTCCACCGCAAAAATCTCCTTATAATATGTTCTATGAATGATGTTGTAGATTGAGTTGATAGACTGCTGCACTTTTGATATAATCATTATTGATTACTCCATAGTAAGCGTAGGCAACAGCTATCAATTATAAGTTTGTGTCCTTTGATGTCATTGAGTGGAGCATCAGAGTAACTCTGGCCGAAGTCATAAGGGAGTCAATAAACTTGTCACCGAATACTCTAATCAAATTATTGTTTAATGGATAAATATTGTGCTTGTTAGATTACAGCCCTTGTGAAGGCATTGTATTAAATTCATATATATCAGATTCATCAGACATTTCACCAGTTCATTATAAACTTGCCGAGCTCGGAGACAAAAAATTTGGGTCAGTGTGTAACATTCGACTAATTAAACGGGGGCCGGGTTGTGGCGACGTAATTTTTTTTAGTTGTTGACTACGCGTCACCATGACAAGAAACAGTGACATAGTGCCATTTAGGCGTGATGTATGGGCATATCATGTGACATGTGACCGGAATTTCCTCTGATGTATCGCATGTCCGCGACGTCCCGACTCTAAAACTCTTGGGAGACCCTGTCTAGTGCATGGTCGCCTTGACTCCGGAAACTGTCGTCTTTATTAGCGTTATCCGTCAACCCCGACCCGAGACCTTTATCCCGAAATGTTTTTATCCAGCAATCAACTTTTGGGGCCCTGTTTTCCCATAGCATTACACCAGTGTAAGAGAGAATAATGAATTATGATGAGTATAGCAGAGAGAGAAAGAAGGAGAGAGAGAGAGGAAATCCCATTGGAATTTGTATATGTATTGTAATTTCTGCAGGGCATGCAATATTACATGACTTTTGTTGATAAAGAGCTCAGAGTCTATTGTTTCGGATAAATCATCCGATGTACTGGATGGGTTTTTTTGTATTTTATCTCTCTCTTCACAATATATAATGGAGTGATGGATGAAATTACTGCCTTTGTTCTGTGTAATATTATTGTCATTAGGCTGATGGGGAGACCTTTCCGTGCCCACATTATTTTTTTTTGGAGTAGGCAGAAGAGTGACACAAATATGAAGAAAAACTCTGCATGGCCATGAATCTGAAGAATCCGTTGTGTATCTTCATTCCATTGTTGTAAATCCTGGAGAATTTCGGATGTAAAGCTCAAAAATAGGAGACTGATAATTCTGGATGATCCTTGCAGCAATTGTAAAAAAAATTCTGGGTTTTTTTTTGGAAGACATATATTTTCAGAAAATCGTCTCTGATACTGCTAAATGTTTTTGTTTCTAATAAGAAACTCTGGATGATTTTGAAGAACAAATTCAATAACATGGATAATTTTGGATGACAAATGTTGTGTTGTGGAAAACCATGGATTTATAAAGAGTACGAGCCTCCTGTTTCAAAATTACGAAATCTGATGAATGCTGGACAGTAATTTGTAGCTATACTGTAATTTGCTTTGGATAATTGGGGGAAAAAAGGATTCTCAGCATCCAGCTAATCTATCTGCATTGCACCCAAAAAATAACAATGTCTGGAGAAAGCAATTAGCAACCTCGTTTTAAGACTGGTAATGTGACCAAGAGGGAAGTTCAGGTGCCATCAGCTGAGCATTATTGACGTGTAAATTCAAGGCGAGGGAGTCTGATTATTTAGCCTTCATATCTAATTACAATAACTTTAGTACATAAGAGAGAAGGAAGGAAGAAGATTTATGCAACTGTCTTAATTGTTTGTAAAAATTTGAGAGTATCAGGATACATCATACCTATTGCCAACTTTTAATGTGTCTCAAATAATTTTTCTTTAATAATTGATAAAGGTATAGATTTCAGTACTTATTAAATTTTGCATATTTTTATGGGGAAAAAAAAGTTTAAAAGACTTGTTCATTAACTATTTAGTGAAAAAAATTTTTGTGGTTAGCTATTTTTGGACAGGATATTATGCATTGAAGAAATATTGGAAAAATTGAAAAACTCAATTTGGTTTAATGTTACCAATTTTAAAGGACTGACTCATTCTCAGAGTAGAATACAATGAAACTTAATACGGTACAGTGTGCTGAATAATAACAGGAAGATTTATTGAAAAATAATCAAGAGACAGACCAGCTCCCTGTGGAACGCCAGTAATTAGCTGTTATGTGAAAGGAGAGCATTTAACACAATGAAAAATTTATGAACAATTTGTACAATCATCGCTTATCCCTCCACTGGGAATGTCAGATCTTCAATATTTCATCAGGATTTCGGGGCTTTGGCTTTAGTTATTATAGAATATCAATGTGCGGATCTGCAAAACGGTGAAAGAATCTTGCAGGGTTTTTTGGAAGGTGATCACTTTTTTATCATAATCATTATTTCATCTAAATTAGAATAACAGTCTCTTGTGTGTTTTGGGCTTCAACAAAGCAAGTATATTATTGCCAGACATTGTTATTTCGATATTTATTTAATATAGAACTGTGGACGAATTGCATAATGAGCTTTTAGAAAACTGAATTTGCTAAACACTCGAAATTCTCTGGAATTATTTCGCTCAGAGTTGGGAGTCTGAGAGACTAGCTGAGAGTTTGAAAACTCTTGTGACTATCTTGTGCATGGTGTGTTGAAAAATTGGTGCCTGCGGATGGAATCAAATCTCGGTATGGAGAAAATTATTATTTGCCATTCGTATCAGGAAGTCAGTGTAACATTAAGCCGTTAAATATTTACTGCAAAATATCACAGCCAAGAAAAAGGAAAACTGTTGAAGACTTCTGTTTTATCACTTTGCAGTGTTTCAGAATCTAGATATTGTGGCACCTTCTCATCAGTTAGAGATCTGTTATAGACTAAAACTAAAGGAAAATTTTTTCTAGAACTTCTGTGCTGTCATTCTACCATATGTCTTGACTTCATAGCATTGTGAACTGCTGCTGCATCATTTCGTTACCTAGTGATCAGCAGACCTAGTTTTATACAGAGGTGATAGAGGGAAACCTTTAAGAACTTCTAGTTTCTTGTCATAATCTAGTGACCAAGAGAACTTACCTGATTGTCTAAAAAAAAAAAACAGAAAAGAAAGAATAGAATGAAGGAAACCACCAACCACAGTATGAATGACCTTGACTTTGGAGATGCCTTGAACCTTGAACTCCAGAAGCTGCAGAAACAGAGAAGGTCGTCGTCTCTGGAGGATCGAAGGTCGTCGTACTCGCGGAGAACCACCTCTACAATTACGTCGTTCGACGCAGGGAAATCCTCGTCAGTCCTCGCTCTGTCTGACCAGAAGACACTGAAAATTCCGCTCACACTGTCACACTGGGACTCGGTTGATCAAACATGCAAATTAGGTAAGGTCAGGAGGGGTCACTAGGGTCAGGCTAATGTCAAAGATCTATATTTTTGAGTGATTAAGAGATTTCAAATTGAATTATGGATATTATTGAGTTATTAAAAAGTGTTTTGGTGTGTCAGTGAGATGAATGTTATGGACGATGTCTAATGATTATGCAAATGAAGAGAGTTCATAGGGTTGATTAAAACTGAGGATACTATGCATATTAGGTGAGGTCAACAAGATTGTTGGGGTCATGAAGGTCACGAAGGTCAGATAATTATGGTTATGCTAGATTTATGACTGACTGTCATTAAGGAGAAAAAAAATTGATAATCAGCAAATAATGATTTCTGTCAGATATATAAAAGAATCAATAAATTATCAAACATTCCTGTTTGAATAGTGGATATTTCAATAAATATGTTAATTGAATAATTGCAGTGAAAATTATTATCCAATGAATATGTTATTATTGAATAATTGCAGCAAAAATTATTATCCAAATTATCCAATGAATATGTTATTATTGAATAATTATTTGTAGGTTAAAAGTGAATTAAACAAGCCCTTTATTTCTTGCTCATCCTTTTTTTATTTTCCCAGCCTTGTTGAAATTGCAATAAGAGTTATACAAACACACCAAGTATTCTTGACTGATAATAAATATATTAAACTGTAGAAATAAAACACTCACTGAGAATTTATTTTCATATTTTTATAATCATTAAATATTTACAAGTCTGATTTTATCACAAACATCATGCGAGTCATACAGGTTTGTAAAGAGACATTTAAATTCTTTATCTGGTTAGGATAAGTAAAAGGGGGGAATCCAACATTCATATGTAGACATTTAAATCTCAAAGTGACTTGCGGGACAATTTAACACTAGTCTAAAGGAAATATTTACTAACAGGATCCTGCACGAGTAAATATTTATCTATATACCCATAGAGATATTGGTTCAATATGGGAATTCCAACGATGCAATCTCAAGCATAGCGGAATCGACGGAAAGCCAAAAAAAAATTCTTTTGAAGTGATGGATTCATTGTAGTAGTGAATTCCGTACTCGGAGAAATGGCGTTTCCGGGTTTTTTGTTGTCTGCGGAGTTGTTTTTGTTCAGTGTTTTCCAGTAATGTAGATCTGTGGGTCTATTTGTGGCACTGTATTTATTTGTCGATCTGTGTGTGTGTATTCCGCCCCCAAACACATGTATAGAGAGAGTCGATTGAAAAGTCAGACGGATTCCGCTGTTCCCTCAAGTAAGTTTTTTTTTTAAAAAGATGGAGGATTTGATTAAATCAATTTCTTATTTATTATTAAATATATGAACAAGACTGTTTAAATCAATGGGCCCTTTACATCAGTGACTGTGTGTTTTTTGCTAGGTTAACTTATGGATTTGTTAGCTTTAAAATTCATAGATTGGATGTTTGACTATATATGTACATTGTGTTAAAGTGAATATTAAATTTTGAATGAGGCCTCATATTTGTATGGATAAATTATTATAAATGATAACAGATCTACTGATCTATTGGTTGTTTTTTGTTTTGTTTTGTTAGCTGTTTCAAGTGGAGGGGGTGACTGACTTAAAATTAATTTTTTTTTTTTTTTCAATAATATCTTGGCAATGTTTGGTATTTTATAGGCATTGCCAAATTTTACTAACTCTGAAACAAAATCATTCAAACGTTTCAGAGTGAATATCAATTCTTAATCTTATATTGTCTGAATTAAAAGCTATTAATTAAGGTAAAAAGCTCTCAAAGCGGAATGTTTTAAATCTTTTCATTGGATACATTCGTAATGCATACATATTGGAAATATTCTCATTCTCTCTCTCTCTCTCTCTCTCTCTCTCTCTCTCTCTCTCTCTCTCAATTCTACACTCATACCAATATATGCTGTAAACCATTTGGATGTCATGATTTAGAATAAAGCTGCACCTTTTAATTTAAAAAAAAAAATGTGTATGCAGGTGCTTATACTTAGTTGTGGCTGATAGAGCTCCTATCTAGAGTTGAAGGGGTCCAAAAATTGATTCCCTAGTCCAGTTGTATATTTTCATTGAAAATATATGCACGTTCCTCTCTTCCTACAACCCTAAAGACCCTCTTACCATCCAAACCCCTTTAACCACCCCCCCTCCCCCCCCCCCAAAAAAAAACCTTGACCACCCCTCAATCCATCAGATTGGGCCGGGATCCACTTCCGAATCAGGGGTCTTCTCCTGCAACTTGGCCTGTTTCATACTTACTCTCAAATTCCCTTGATACAGTGTCTGCAGAGTTGTTAAATTTCTCTGCATGTAGATTTAAGTAATCAGGTGCCTTGACCGAGGACAATAAAAAAAACCTAGACCCAGCTTACTTCTGTTTGATAATAAAGAAGCTATTCCACCATTGCTAATTCATCCCCACCTGGGACCCAATGCACAGTATTTTATTTCTTTCATTAAATTTCTTTTTTCCCATTTAATCCATCAAACATATTAGTACATGTAATCGATATTTGAACACAACAACCCCCACCCCCCTTTAATGAGTAAACATCCCAGAGGTAATTAATCTAAATGCATTATTATACCTGCTAATTATTTCAGGATCTTCAGGGTATGTATTTTTTTTTTTATAAAAGATGTTTGAGTGAGTGAAGCTTTATATTTTAAAAATCAGTCTACTCTTAGGAGTGAATGTTCTGATAACACAGAAACTAAGGAACATTTATAACTGTCTAGATATATACAATTTTAAAACTTAGGCCACTCCAATATAATTTCTTGTTCGTCGAACATCCATTAAAAAAAATATACGAGTAGGTGAGCGATTAAATAATAAAATTGTTTTTTTATTTTTAAGGTAAAAATTTTTTGGCTGTAATCATAAATAAAAAACTTTTGGCGGACAGTTATATTTTTTTTTTACTTGTTTTTTATTTAAATATCAGAACTGTTTGTAAAACTATTTGAAATACATAAAAATAGAGTTGAAATAGGATAGAAAACAGCACAGAATTTACTGGATGCCTGAAATTAATAATATTAATATTATTTGTACAGTTTATAATACAAGCGTGTGTTGTCCGACGAACAAGAAATTATATTGGTGTGGCCTTACAATGAACATGATGAAATTTTAAAGATCAGAATTACCTCATCCCCTGCGAACACAATAGTAAAAGTCAATATCTAGATGTTACATGGTTGCATCATTGTCATTTTTATAATAAATGCAGTATATTATTATATATTTAAAGTTTGAATTGATTGGGTTTTGGGGGGTTTTTTTCTGAAAAATAATGATTTGTTGATTTCAGAAATAGATCATGATTGAGTGAACTTAACAAAACTTTTCATCATAGTCAATCATTCAAGTTTCAATCTTGAAAAATTATACCTGTATTTGTTAATCTCTTACTGAACAAAGATACCATGTTTTAGAATCAAATGGAGATCTAACTAATTAAAAGTATCTTTTCGGCCTGAAATGGAAAACAGAAGTTTGAATTACGTGTTTAAGTATTACACAGTTTGTAATGCGAGGACTTTATCTATGGAATAAAAGTGGATTCCAATTCCATTTCCTTTGCTTGTCAAAAGGAGATTTGTCATGGTGTGTAATTTTGAGTAACATGTTTTAGAGTTAACTCATGCCAGATGACAATTAATAAGCAAGGGTCGATCAGTCTGCTCTCCTAATTATCCCCAATTAGTCAATGTAATTGTTCTGAGTAATTATCATGAGTACTGTGCCTCGCTTTCATTAATTATCTTTTAGAATAAAAATACAGTTAGAAATTTATTCAATTCAGTCAGAAACTTTTGGCCGCTACCTCATGTTGCTTATGTCTTTATACTGACTATCTAGTTGACTGTCCACCAGTCTGTCAGTAAGACTAAGCAACATTGAGCTAAATTTTCTGACCCATTTGGCCTTTTAAGAAATAATTGTTATCCTGTTCTATTTTGACTTTATTTGATTATTGTTAATATTTTATAAGTAATTAAAATCACTTGATCAATAAATTGTGAAACCTGCCTTCGAGTTATAGCTCCATGCATATTCGACTTAGAGGTCAATTTAAGCCTATTGACTAGGCTGAACCCCTGTCTCTTGGGTTGGGCCTATACAAGTTAATTCCCCTTATTCTATAGTGCCCTTTCCCCTGGGTGACAGATTCACTGACAGAAAAAAAGAAAGCCATAAATTTTTTTACTAAACTTTTCAAGGTTAGAATAAAAACTTTAAAAATTTGAAATTTTTAAAATGATTTTTTGTGTTTGCAGATGGCCCCTTAAGTCTGCATGAATCCACCATTATGATGAATTCAGACTCGGGGCAGTCCCCGGACAAGTCGAGGAGTCAGTCCACGGAGGACACTTCCCAGAATCCCACAGAACAAATGAACGGCCAGATCAACTACGACGAACTCTGCAACGTCAAGAACCTTAAGGTAAGCAAGCTGTTTTAAAAACCTCTACAATATATTGAATAAAAATTTTAATTTGCTCTAGATGAATGCAACATTTGATACACAACATTTAATTCC
This sequence comes from Magallana gigas, assembly GCF_963853765.1. Taxonomy (NCBI): domain Eukaryota; kingdom Metazoa; phylum Mollusca; class Bivalvia; order Ostreida; family Ostreidae; genus Magallana; species Magallana gigas. The sequence goes on along the minus strand of NC_088853.1, from coordinate 51,191,946 downwards.
AGTTCTTACATGAATGATTTTCTTTTGCTTCCTTCAGAAAAAAAGTTCTACACATTCCGCTCTTATTACATTACAGAAATTCTCATTATCATCTATTTATAAAATATAATTACACTTAATCTATCTATCTAATAGTTTTTACTTTGAATCAGAACTTGTGTTTTATAAGCCTCATAAAAAACAATACTAAACAATGAAAAGCTGTCTCTTAAGTCTCAGAAAGTAATGCTAGCCAATTAAAACTTGTCTTTAAAAGTCTCATGGTAAACAATGCAAGTGGCCAATCAAAACATGTCTCTTATAAATCTCATGGCAAATAATGCTCTCTGTTTACACTATTAGAATGATGAGGTGCTATCCAGGGTCAGCGAACTTGTGCAAGCTCTGCGGGGATTGGACGAATATGACCGTGGAGAAACCATGAAAATCCTAAAGAGTATCGGCGACACATACTGGAGTTATCGAGGCTTTTGGGTCAAAATCGGCGACACCTTGGCCGACGAAGGATTCGCTGGTATGTATGTTGAATTGTCAATGGTTTCTTGAACTTAACTCTAAAATTCAGGCGTATTGTGTATAAAAACAAGCTTTTGGATAAATGATATACTAGTAACTGTAGTTCAGTACCCGGTTTATAAATACATGAGTTTTTTTAAAGATCTACTTTTTACTATTCTTAATCTGCTTTTGTAAAAAGTAATATCTGCTGGTTTTCATATAAAAATAACAATTTTATCAGTGGATCTTTAAATTCTTTCCCCAGAGATAACGATGAAGATCCTAAAGACGTTGAACGGGAAGGGCATCTTTAAGAACGACTCCATCTGGTTCCCGGTCTACTACTGTTTTAATACTCTGTGGAACTATTCCGATGCATCGCTCAAACTGGCCAAGGTAGATAGTTACAATTAAATTTCCATATCTCAGACTTTGCTGAACTGAGAAAAAACTTCTTCTTCGAAGATGTCCAGGTATCAAAGTTGAGGAGAAACGTTTACGATATGAGTTAAGGAAAACTTTTTGGATAGATATCAAAGATGAGATTAAACTTTTTAAATATCCAGATATCAAATTTTAATTGAAATTTCTAAGATATCCAGATATCAAAGTTGAGGAGAACCTTTTAGAATATGAGTGAAGGAAAAACTTTTGGATAGATATCAAAGATGAGGTATAACTTTTAAGATATTGAGATATCAAATTTGAGGGGAAATTTCAAAGGTATCTAGATATCTAAGTTTAGGGAAAACTTAATAGATATCCAGATATTAACTTAAAGGTTGATTTAGCATCATGATGTAATATATGAAATGTAAATGCAGCATGCCGATTTCTCCTCTCATAAGATGCTTCAATATGTTTTCGAAACATAAAGAATTAAGTTATTTTGAATTGTTATATGGAATTGAAAATACTTTTTTATTGAAAATTTTGATATCCGAATGTAGCGCGTTTACATCAATTACCTTTGATGATATTTTTTAATGTGTATTTTCCATAGTCCATTGCTGAGAATGACGGAGTGAGATTTTTTACAATAAACTGTGATCACGCACCTTACATCAAAAACCTGCATTCTAAGGTAAGGTTATCTTTAAGGCCACATAAAATTAATCATTAGTGTCTCAGAAATGAAGGAAATTTTAGAGTGAAATCTAACTTTTTATTCAGGCCAATTAACAGCATAATATAATTTGTGTCTTTGTATTTCTGTAGGTAACTGTTTCTCTATAGTTGTCACTTAGTAATTTAAAGTAATGAAAGGTGAATTTAATTTGGCTTTTATTTAATGTTTTTTTTGTTTTTGTTTTTGTTTTTTTTTTTTTGGGGGGGGGGGTCAATCCCCTTCATCACTGGTGAATAGTAATTAGATGTTTAATTTAGAAATGGCAGAATTATCTACTTTTTAAATGACTATTACCATCTTGGGTATTTTAGGAGATGGGGAAGGGGGTTGAATTGTTGCAATGTTTATTTTCTACTTTTCAAATTCTTTGTTGTAGAATGTGTATTATGTAGTGAAAGCCTCCATGAGTATTTTACACAACATTTCTCGAACCACCGATATACATCACTATTTCAAAGACAACGGGACAACGGAGGTAAGCTACATGTTCCAGTCATTACTAGTGTATGGAGGTCAATCTTATGACGATACAAGATTTCCAATGAAAAATTGAGTCTGTGTTTTTTTTAAACTGTTGTGGCTTTCCAATGAACTAATTTTATAATTATAAAGTATTTCAGAAAATTTGCAAAACATCAATTTGTAAATAGTGAACTCAAAAATTGTTGTTCATAGTTTGTAACAAATTGGTTTCTGCAAACTTTTACTGTTAGTAATAGATTGCAGATGATTTGCAATGAAAACTTTTAAATAAATTTACCACTGAAATAAAAGAAAAGTTTGACATATTACAAGGAACTAGGAAAAAGTCAAATAAAACTACAGAAACATCTTTTCAGGTACTATCATGCTGTGAAAGATTATGCCAAAAACTGGCAGTTTCCTTTGCAACTGATAAATGAAACGAATTCAGTCAAGCATGATGCTAAGGATCGAGTATAGAATACAGCAGAATTAACTACAGTACATTCTTTGATATCTTCTAACCTCTGATGGTTTTTTTTTTCAGGTGATGCTAAAGTTTGCTACCTCGAAGGATTTGACGTATGAGATGTTGAAGGTCATGTCCCTTCTGACCTTGGCCCATATAGTGGAGGAGGAGGACAACGACAAGCTTATAGATGAAACAGGTACGGCGAGACAGATCTTATGTATGGGGGGAGGAGAAGGATGAAGGATGGGGGGGGGGGGTTAAAGGGTCGAGGGGTTACTGTTGGCAGAAAACTCCATTTGTTTCAAAATATTTTGATTGTTTGCTGTCTTATTATAGCTGAGATTCTTTCACTGATTCATAACCTATAGATCTACAGCTCTTCTGAATTTTTTTTTTGGGGGGGGGGGGGGGAGTGGAAAGAGGGGGGGGGGGGGGGGTTATGTAGGCAAAAAGCTCTCTGATTCAAACATGTTGATTATTTGCTGTCTAATGTCTATTATTACATAATCGACATATCTACAGCTCTTTTGTAAAATGCAGCCAAAGGCTATACAGTGTGTCTTTTTTCCGTTCAGGTGCTATCGACTGTTGTGTGAGGTATATTCTTAAAGCTCTGAGTTCAGAGAAGAGGCGACACCTTGGGTTCACTCCGCACGAATTGATGGATGGGATGAGTAAACTAGCCGTCAATGATAAAAACAAGAAAAAGGTAAATAAATGCAGATTTTAGGGCTAGAGCACAGATTATATGTGTGGAAAAAAATTAATTTCACAGTTTGAATCATTAACATTTAAGGTGAAGAACTTGTGAGTTATCCTTTATTTTTGAACTATTTCAATATACCGCATATCTGGTAATTTTTGCGATTATCTAATTTCGCTTTTTTTTTTAGATCTCTTTCAAATCTCAAAATATTGAATACACGGAAATTGTATCCTGTATATATACAGTAGACACTTTTAAATATGCATAAAATGACTGTTGAAAATTAAAAATGCTACATATATTCCCCATTTTCGCAACTTTTGCGACACAAAAAAAAAAACGGATATACGATATCAAATTCAACATTCTTTCCCTGGTGACCCTCATTCACCTCCCCACCCCACCCCATCAGATACTGTAAACCAATTTTTATTCGCGGCGACTTTATTGTGCGATTAACTGCAGATAAACTGGATCGCAACGACTATTGTTCGCGACCAAGCCTTATCCAGACCGTTATTGTTATAAAAACTATAGACAAAGGATTGATTAGCAGCAAGAAATATTCGCGACAACAAGGCTCTCGCTAACCTCGCGAAAATCTCTCGCACGTGAATAAAAGTTGGTTTACAGTAATTGATTCAACATATTAAGAAAGAATGCATGAACAAAGGTATTAATTACATTTTTCTTTGTTTATCTTGTTTACAGATAGTTGATGCGGGCGCCCTGCCCGTTTTCCTGACTATGCTCAAGGGCAGTCACAAAGAAGAGCAGGCAAACGCAGCCCGCGCGATATGGACGCTGTCCTTTGACAAAGAGGTTTGTCAACAGATCGTGGAGTTTCCAGAGATGATGGAAACGTTGGAATCGCTCAAGACAAGCCAGGACAAGGAGGTCGTCAAAAACGTCAACGGAGCTCTCTTTGTGTTGAAGGGAGAAAACGATGTATCTAAACGTAAGGGGGGAAAGATTTTGAAAAATTTGGTCTGAAATTTTTTCTAGATTTATAGATTGTATATTTCAATTTTAAAGCTGTTCAGGATAACAATTAGAGCCTCTTTGGTCTTGATTTTTTTATTTAAAAGACACATACGGGGGAAATTTTTTTTAAAAATTAGCCACGGGATTCCCTATATATAGGAAATTTCTCACTTTTAGTGCATTACTTTGCATTGAAAAAAAAAACGGTTATAGCATTCTTCTGCTAACATTGCAGAACTTAATGCAATTTTATATAATTTTTAGCTCACCTGAGCTGAAAGCTCAAGTGAGCTATTCTGATCACATTTTGTCTGTCGTCCGTCTGTCTGTCTGTCCGTAAACTTTTAACATTTTCAACATCTTCTCAAGAACTACTGGGCCAATTTCAACTAAACTTAGCACAAATCATCCTTAGGCAAAGGGGATTCAAAGTTGTGAAAATTAAGGGCCACACTCGTTTTCAAGGGGAGATAATTAGAAATTAATGAAAAATTTCGAGAAATTTTCAAAAATCTTCTTCTCAAGAACCAGAAAGCCAGGAAAGCTGAATCTTGTGTGGAAGCATCCTCAGGTAGTGTAGATTCAAAGTTGTGAAATTCATGACCCCCGGGGGTAGGGTGGGGCCACAATGGGGGGTCGAAGTTTTACATAGGAATATAAAGAGTAAATCTTTAAAAATCTTCTTCTCAGAAACTAATCAGCCAGGAAAGCTGAAACTTGTGTGGAAGCATCCTCAGGTAGTGTAGATTCAAAGTTGTGAAACTCATGACCCCCAGGGGTAGGGCGGGGCACAATGGGGGGTCGAAGTTTTACATAGGAATATAAAGAGTAAATCTTTAAAATTCTTCTTCTCAGAAACTAATCAGCCAGGAAAGCTGAAACTTGTGTGGAAGCATCCTCAGGTAGTGTAGATTCAAAGTTGTGAAATTCATGACCCCTGGATGTAGGGTGGGGCCACAATGGGGGGTCGAAGTTTTACATAGGAATATATAGAGTAAATCTTTAAAATTCTTCTTCTCAGAAACTAATCAGCCAGGAAAGCTGAAACTTGTGTGGAAGCATCCTCAGGTAGTGTAGATTCAAAGTTGTGAAAATCATGACCCCTGGATGTAGGGTGGGTTCACAATGGGGGGTCAAAGTTTTACATAGGAATATATAGAGTAAATCTTTGAAAATCTTCTTCTCAGAAACTAATCAGCCAGGAAAGCTGAAACTCGTGTGGAAGCATCCTCAGGCAGTTTAGATTCAAAGTTGTGAAATTCATGATCCCTGGGGGTAGGGCGGGGCACAATGGGGGGTCGAAGTTTTACATAGGAATATATAGAGTAAATCTTTAAAAATCTTCTTCTCAGAAACTAAACAGCCAGGAAGCTGAAACTTGTGTGGAAGCATCCTCAGGTAGTGTAGATTCAAAGTTGTGAAATTCATGACCCCCGGGGGTAGGGTGGGGCCACAATGGGGGGGTCGAAGTTATACATAGGAATATAAAGAGTAAATCTTTAAAATTCTTCTTCTCAGAAACTAATCAGCCAGGAAAGCTGAAACTTGTGTGGAAGCATCCTCAGGTAGTGTAGATTCAAAGTTGTGAAACTCATGACCCCTGGGGGTAGGGTGGGGCACAATGGAGGGTCGAAGTTTTACATAGGAATATATAGAGTAAATCTTTAAAATTCTTCTTCTCAGAAACTAATCAGCCAGGAAAGCTGAAACTTGTGTGGAAGCATCCTCAGGCAGTGTAGATTCAAAGTTGTGAAAATCATGACCCCTGGATGTAGGGTGGGTTCACAATGGGGGGTCAAAGTTTTACATAGGAATATATAGAGTAAATCTTTGAAAATCTTCTTCTCAGAAACTAATCAGCCAGGAAAGCTGAAACTCGTGTGGAAGCATCCTCAGGCAGTGTAGATTCAAAGTTGTGAAATTCATGATCCCTGGGGGTAGGGTGAGGCACAATTGGGGGTTGAAGTTGTACATAGGAATATATATAGTAAATCTTTAAAAATCTTCTTCTCAGAAACTAAACAGCCAGGAAAGCTTAAACTTTTGTTGAAGTATCCTCAGGTAGTGTAGATTCAAAGTTGTGAAAACATGATCCCTTGGGGTAGGGTGAGGCCACATTTGGGGGGGGGGGGTGTTAAAGTTTTACAAAGGAATATATAGAGTAAATCTTTTAAAATCTTCTTCTCAGAAACTAATCAACCAGATGATTCTTTATAATTGTTAAGACTTTGGCTCCAGGACAATTCTTCGGCCTCACAAGAAGGTTCAGAGTTTGATGTAGCTTAATATCCCATATATAAACAATTGTAAAGGATCTTTTTGAGGACTGCAATACTCAACATGTGATATGACTATAAAATCATCCTGTTAGAAAAGGGACTAATGATTATAAACATAAGAATATCCAGGGGGAAAAATGGATTTTATTTTTACAGGATCTACATGTATTATTGTACATTGTCCAGATTGTTTGTATTATGACTTCATTAAGCTGATTTTATCATACCCATTGTTCCTCAGGTGAGCGATGTGGCCCATGGGCCTCTTGTTTTATAATAATTTGCCATTTACTACTACATTAATACCATAAAATATGCCATAAAAACAAAAATGTTATATGTAATTAAAAATTTTTATGAATGACATATAAACATAATAAGTTTTCATGCATTCAACCTAAATATCTTTCAGGTCCAAAATCTGCCAAGAAAAACAAGGGCCATGTGTTTATTAGTTACTCTTGGAATGAGAAGGAAGTTATCATGAAACTGAGAGAGAGGTTAAAAGTGAGTAGCCAGGATTTCCTCTGTCCATTGTCTTTATTAATAAGTTGAATTACCGTACTATTTAAAACCATCTTTATTTGTATTTTCATAATAAATCAAGTTACACTCACTAATATGCAAAATAAGTTTATCTTCAAAAGTTCAAATTGATATAACTTTGTCAATTACAGGTTTTTGTAGAGAGCGAAAGCTCGATCTGCCAGTGTTTTTCATTTCTTTATTGCATTGACTCCTCTCAGCATGATTTTAGTTCATAGGCTTCAATTTATCCAATTTCAAGACATCATCCGCAAAATAGAATCGAAACACTAGACAAAATGAGATTTTGCTCTGAAACAAAAATTTAAATGATCCTATATTCCATATATTATTTGAATTACTTTTATAGATAATAGAAATAATTTTAAACTTGTAATGAATTTAACAGTTTTTCATAAAAAAAATTAAATATTTTGACAGAAAGAAGGGGTAGAAGTGTGGATAGATGTGGAGAGGATGGGTGGATCCACATTATCCGCGATGGCTGAGGCAGTGGAGAATGCAGCTGTCGTATTGATCTGTATGTCGGAGAAATACAAGCAGAGCCCCAACTGTCGACTTGGTGAGTGCTGGTCATAACATATAGGGAGTGACTTATTAGCTATCTGTAAATTCCTTATTTTATGTGTGTATTTAATTTCACAATTTCACTGTTTTATGTATCAAATTGTGAGAATATAAAATCATAAGCATCATTTTTTTTGCTCTAATTTTAAATACTGTAGAAGCAGAAATATTCGTTGAGGATTTAATTTCGTTATTATCGTTGGCAGTAGAAATCAACGAAATTAAATCCATGACGAATTTTTAACCAAAGTAATTATGAATACAAAGATATTATGACGTGACGAAATTAAATGCCAACGAATTTTATTTTGTTCAAAAACAACGAAATTTTAACCCAACGAAAATATGTGCTTCTACAGTAGTTTAAATCTGTTTGAAAAATAAAAGCAAGATTTTAAAATCCACGAGGCTTGCTTCTCGTGATTTTAAGCGAATATTAGTCCCTCGTGTTAAATTAGGAATCATCAGTATCCAAACCATTGGATTCTTTTGGGGAATGGCTATAATAACGTATATCCTTTTTTTTTTTGCTTGTCACAAAATTTGCAAAAATTGGGAAAATTTGTAACATTTTTAATTTGCATCAGTCATTTCTTACGATTTTTAAAAAAGTTTCTTGTAGAAAATGATACAGGATATGATTTCTGCGTATTCAATTATTTGTGATTTAAAAGAGGTTGCAGAAAAAGCGAAATTTAGATCATTGCGAAAATTACCGGATATACGTTACAACTTTATAAGCTGTAGATTTAGGAAGAGGTGGAGTACATAATAAAGGAAGGATGTTTAATGTAGCTAGCCTGAGCCATTTGATTCCTTTGGGGATGCATGGCCATAGAATGAGTAAATAAATGTTTTCAAAGCCCAAACTATTTACTGCTTAAATAAGAATCAATACACTGTCAAATGTGTGAGTGCTGGGCATGTTGGAGGGTTGTTTGCAAACTTGAGCTGTAGGGTTCACTAGGCTTTAAATTCTTCGGATAAATTATTACTCAGAGCCTTGATCGCTAAATAAGTAATGAGTGGGGAATGCCGCTGATTTGATGTGGTGAGACATTTTTATCTCACCTGAACCAAAGGTTCAAATGAGCTTTTCTGATCACCTGTTTTCCGTCGTTCGTCAATCAGTCTCTAAACTTTTCACATTTTTGACTGGTTCAAAGTTTAAAATAGAAATAGCATATACATGTACTACCAAATAGAATGTTGTTTTATAAAGTGAAGCATGTCTTCAGTCATATATCTGTATCCTTTTTTATTAAAATGAAGACATTGAGGAGCCAATTTTTGATTTAAGAGATAGGAAAAGGATATTTAAAAGATCATATATTGATGAAAGAACCCTCGACATAGACTTATACAAACGTCAGTCTGCAGTGATAGGGTGAGAACTTAGTAAGGTGTTTAATTGAATTTTAAAAATTCTAGATGAACCAGGGTTCATGGACCAATGTTGAACAGGTTCATAATTAAAAAGGTTTCAGATTCCAAAGCTTTTATTGAAAATGATAAAGCTTCATTTCATTGCACTTAACATGCAATACATCAAAGGAATTTCAGGACCCATGTCACATGATATGTCCATACATCATGCCTGATGACACTTTACGTGACTGGTTTTTATCATGGTGTATGTTTACTTGTAGAGGCGGAATACACATTCCAGATGCGTAAAGAATACATTCCACTCATGGTTCAGAAGCGGTATCGCCCGGACGGATGGCTGGGAATGATCCTTGGAGCCAAGCTGTACTTTGACTTCAGTGGGAAATATCCGTTTGAGAAACCTTGGAACGGACTGATGAAAGAACTGAAGGGAATGGGGAGGCTGTCTGTGTTGGAGAACAATGCATTAGGTCAGTATATGTCAACAGGTGTAAATGTTTACAGGTGTACATGTTTACAGGTGTAAATGTTTACAGGTGTACACGAATATGAGTGTCAGTTTGTTAGGTGTCAAAAGATGAAAATGGCTATCTGTTCTCTACTGAAGATTTTTTTTGTTTTCTTTTTGATGTGAAATCATTAGTCAGCCAGTCAGAAACAGTGTAATGTTTCACCTAATTGTTACTCTTTTATAATGACAGCAGTTATGTTCATCAACCAGCCAATCAAAAAGATTGTTACATTTTACTTAATGCATGTATTACTCTTTTAGACAGGATAAATCCGTCAGATTAGTCTTTTTCTGGTGTCGTATTCAGTAGCAAACCCATTCAAAAGATTTTACATTTTACCATGATTATCTTAATATAGATTATGCAGATAAATGCACCCCTCTTCTGCCATGTTATGTAGCCAGCCAATCAGGAAGATTTTTACATTTTTTATCATGTTATGTTGCCAGCCAATCAGGAAGATTATTTCATTTTACCATTTAATGAAGCCAACCAATCACAAAGATTGTTCTATTTTACTATCACCCAGATAAGACAGATGCCCCTGTTGCTTCTTCCTCTCCTGCCATGTTTAGTAGCCAGCCAATAAGACAGAGCTCAGTGTCTTCCAAGCTGTATCAAATGAACACAGAGGATGTCTCTAACTGGCTGTGTTCTCTAAAACTTGATGGGTGAGTTTCCATGATTAAATCTAGATTTAACAAGAATTGTCTGATTTTGATTAGGCTATTTTAAAACCTTCTTGCAGATGAAAACAATATTCAAAACATAAAATTTCTGAATTAAGCCAATTGTTTAACATATTAACATATCTGCATGGCATAAGTAATGTACTTATTTTGACAGAAGCTGCTTTCAATAAAAAATTTTGAATAAACAGCCAAATATTTATGAAATTTTCATTTTTCTTTCTTTTTTCTCTCTCCCTTCAGCTGTGTTCCATCCTTTGCACAGTTTGATGGTAAACTTCTGGCTCAGCTGAAATCTATGAAGAACGAAGCAGCAGAGTTCTACTATCACTGTCTGGAAAAGAACTTGAACATGAACCTAGTAGAAATCCTAACGTTCACTGAGGGACTTGAAAAACTTTGAACACAAGTTCAGAAAAAAAAAATATCATAAAAATCTTGAATATTTTTTCATGGAAAAGGTTTAAGCATTCTTTTAGAGAGGATGTGAATAATTGTTCATAAACTGAACCTAGTTCATCAATCACTGTCTGGAAAAGAACTTGAATATGAACCTGCTGGAAATTCGGTTGTTCACAGAGGGACTGGAAAAACCATGAACATGAGATTTGGGAAAAATAATTCTAGAAGTTCTAAATATTTTAAAAAGTAAAACTGGGGGCAATTTTTAAGATAGTGTAAGAACACATTGTTCAATAATTGAACAACTTTTTTCTCTTAATACTATGGGGAACAGGTGTTCAAAATCAGAAAAAAATGTTGAATCAGTTTGTGAACAAGTAAATGGAATTCCTCAAAATGCAGTAAAATTTTGGAAATTTTGAACCAGCAAGAAGTATAAGAATATCAACAAAGTTCATTTAATTAAAAGAAATCCTTTAGGTATATAAAATGTGTATGCTATCAGATAACTAGCACCTTTTTGTATGTTTAAAATGTGCTATTTATGGCCATGGTGATTATTTAAAGTATACCTTGCACTTTATCAATGGATGTCAACTTAGTATGCTCTAATTATATCAGGCTATGGAAATTAACCAGAGAAATCGTAGTAGGACTTGGTAAAAACCAAGCCTTTCATCACATATGTCATTAGTTAGTCTAGCTATAGAAGTTATCAAGTTACTCAGGTTTCAGGTTAGGCAGGTCAGATTATTGTCCTTATAGACTGGTTATATACCGTAAGAAAGAAATTTTGAAAACAATGGATAAGGAATATTTTTGTACAGAGTAGAGATAATATGACTCTCAGGACCTCAATTATCTTCCTTTTTAAATCAAAATGGATTTGTGTTATTGTAAATAACACAGTCATGTACATGTTCAGATAACACTAAATCATTGACCAAATGAAAGGTTCATGATCATATAAAGGGATTTGCATTTGTTATGATATTCTTCCAAAATTGCCCCCCCCCCCTTATACATGTATTAGTGGAATTTACAAGAAAGATCAATGGTAATGTTTATATGTGTTGTGACATATATTAACAAGTTGTTTGGGCTTTCATGATTTTGATTGTTTTAATGGTTTACATTTTAACGGTTTTAATGTACTTAATTTCATTTTTATTTGCATTTTGCAGTGAATATACCTGTGATTAAATTTTACTCCAAAAGGGATGGGATTGTTGGGGATTATTGGTAATTAATTACCTTTTTTGCTATTTTTGTTTTGTTTATTTTCTTTGCTAAAAAAGTTGTTATTTCCTTGGTACATTCCATCTCTCTCTCTCTCTCTCTCTCTCTCTCTCTCTCTCTCTCTCTCTCTCTCTCTCTCTCTTCATTCCCACAGAGCTTTCTGTATGAGCACATTTTTTACATTATCCTTTATTATTCCATGGGAGACAAGTTGATCTCAGAATCTGCATTTATTTTACCTTTAGGGCATTTATATGGCCAAAATGTCTGTTTATATATTTATATGTCCATGGTTTTAAATATATTTTGGTATGCCATTTTTGTTTTATTGTTTATGATTTTATCCGTTTGCATTTCTTTGTTGCTTGATTCTTATGATTTTTCTATGCAATAAAAGCACTGTTCAAACAGGTCGTGCACTTCTTTTGGGGTTTTTAGTCTTTTTTTTTTTTTCATTTTCATTTGCAACTTCAACTGGTTCAGTATAAAATACATGTATTAAAAAATAAAATAAAATCACTTAACAGTTGAATGTAAAATATTTGTATTTGTGTAGGTCACTTTTGATCTGTTAAGAAAGGCAAATAGATTTAAAATTGAAGTTGTTGTACAGCGACTACTAGTATCAGAATTTCGAAGCATAACAAAGATCTGGCTTTAATCAGATTGTAAAAAAAAAAAAGGTAACTCTAAATTGCCACAATATTATGTAATTATTTTATTTACCACAACTCTCCCTTTTGATGCAATTTCAAAGTCTATATCGCAAGAAGCTTGAAGGTATTTAGAAATATTGTTCGAAATAACCATTTATCATATTAAGGTACTTTGATTCTCTGTAAAGACCAATTACTTATTAGCAAAATTATCAATTCATAGCAATATTTTGTCATACCAATGTTATACAAATGCATTTTGTGTCATTTTATAAATACGATTTAAATTTCCCTTTAAAAAATGATGCACCATAGAAATAAAACCTTTGGCCTGAAGTGAGACGCGTCGGTGAACACTTATTGAGGGGAAATGAAAACGTCGCCCAATAGCTTGTGATATTTCGTATTTTCATTTCACAAGCTTAACATTTTGGGCCTTAGAGGATGGTACAAAATTTGGTTTTATCATAGGAACTACTAGTACTTTTCTTGTCTTTAATAGATGAATGTGTGATACCTTATAATAGTTAACTGCAAAAAAAATTTTTGCTTCTCAACGATACAACAGTAGGTCTTAAATCGTTTCCAGTGCTTTTATTTTCATTTCAATACAGAAGTTCATTAAAGTGCTGTTATGTATCTTGAAATTGGACTGATTTCCCTGTTTATTAAAAATTTCCCTTTTTACTATTGTCGATGGAAATCATCGGGCATGAAGGAATAACATACAAACATGTCCATCATTAGTTTGCTTTAAATGTTTATCTTCCATTTGAATCTCCCTCTTTTTCCGTTTTTTTTTTTTTTTTGTTTTTTTTGTTTTTTTTTGTTATGCTTTTTTTTTGGGGGGGGGGGGGGGGTTGCAGCCCGGTAGCTGTATAAATGTTTATTACTGTCATATTTTTTTTCCATTTTGTTTTTTTTTAGGGGGGGGGCGAAATCAAAGGTTTTGTTTATCATCAACATTTTAACTTCCTCGTTATATCGACGGAATTAATGTCAACACTAATAGTGAAGGTCAAGGTTATAGATATATGACCTTGGTTTGAAGTTTCAGGCCATTTAACATATTCAATGTCAAATTTAAATCATTGTGGTTAAATATGGTGATTTGTTAAATGTGAGTGCTCGGAGATGTATATACAGTATAACGTATATATATATTTAAAAGATTTTGTTCGTTTTTAAAACGAATTGTCATGTTGTAAATTTTGAATTTTTGAGTGGGTGTAAATACAAGACATGACAAGTGTTGTCATGTTGTGTTGTCATGTTGTAATGTAAATTGCATTTACACCTACCCAGTATATTCAAACTTACAATGTGACAGAATTCTGACCCCGTGATTTTTACCCTGTAGACTCATGATCTGTGCTTACAATGGTAATCGATGTCAGTTACACACTGAATTCCTCTGTATACTTTTCGAATCACGTCATATTACATGTCTTTATGTTTATAATATAAGAAAATTAAATAATTATGCGAGTCGCAATTCAAATGCCACTAAAGATTCCCCTCAGTTAGAAATTGTATTTTATACCAACGAAAATTGCATTATAGGACACTTACAATTGGATTTTAGCTCGACAAACTTAGATTCTATGGGGTTTTATTCATTTCCAGACTTATGGCATTTCAGTTGATAAGAAATACATGTACATTGTATGTATATTACATGGTATAATGCCATTAGATATTGTATATTTTTCATTTTGAAAATAATATTTTATATAACTCATATCATATTTCTGTTGATATGTATAACTGTGATTTTTTTTTCTCTGCACTTAATTTGAGTGTACTCAATTATTTCAATGCCCCGTCTCCTACTCGACCATTTTGTGTGATGAAAACGAGGATAATGATCAAGGGACGACAACTTTAATTTAATAGAGTTCACACTAAGTGTTTTTAAAATATAATGGTACTTAAGATAGTTATTTGTGATACGTTTTACATGGTTTAAATTTTTAAATACATTGTTATTGGTATTTTTAAAGCTTTCTTCGGTGTTTTCGATCGCTGTAGTTCACACAATTTTTGTTGTTGGAATACTGGATTTGATTGATTTCATTATTTCATTATTGGGTATTATCAGATGATTTAATCGATGTTTAAATGTGTAATAATTGATATTATGTTTATGGAAAAATAAAAGCAATTTTATAAACAACTTTTTTAGGACACCGTTCTTTATGTTGATATACATGTATAAAATAGTTCGATCAGTAATTAATGAAAAGTTAGTCAAAACATGCATGCTCACTACTAAGTTGGACCAATGAAATTGTGTGTTACATATTATGGCTTTCAACCAATCAAGTTCCGATTAAGAAAGCTTGCCCAAGGCCGGTTTTGGCCAATGAAATCTCGTGATACATGTAAAATCGATTTTTTTTCTGTTTGAAAAGGAATGCCAAAAGCCCTCTGATTGCATGTTTAATTATGGAAAGTTAGCACCTTTTGACCACGAGCTCTTATTGCTATTAATTAAAGAAAATGACCAAATTCTGGAGATAATTGAACACTACCCATTAGTACCATGTGTTAAAAATAAAATCACTTTTATGTGGTATGGGACACCTCCATGTTGTGACGTAGTGTTTATCGAAATAAACAATTAATTTACATGAGTAGTTTCTTTCCCAATATTTTCACCTAACAGCGTATAGCGCATTGGGTTAGAGGGTTTACTTCGAATCTGTAAGTCATGAGTTACCCCGCTGGGGATCTTCTCCAAATATTTTTAAAAGCTGTTTTGGCGCTAAAAATTGTAAGATTTGAAAACTTTAAACCGGTGAAAGTATTTCTAATTATAATGTACTTTAATCCACATTAATATCGACAGATGCCCCATACCACCTTAAGAGCAGACGTGATCTGCACGTCGACTCGCATTTTAAAGTAATGTACAGTATCAACTTATCAGTTGCAAGCCATACACTTTATCACCATGCCAGTACTCCTTCTTTACTAGTAGTTATATATGTATAAATTTACATTTTGTATTTAAGAGAATAATCTATAATTGTTGGTATCAAGCCAGTGAAATTATCGCAAAGAGTTCATGAATCGTCACTCTACGGACTAAGACTGACCTCAGACTTCTAAGTATCTTTAGTTACCATGGTAACCTTCAGGTATAAATTTGATGATCGATAGTAATGATAATTTATAGACTTTTACTCACTTTTTATGAGTGTTTGAAGGAAGATTCAAAGGTAGATGTGTAAATATCAACTCTAAAATGCTTTTGCTTTCTTTAATGGTGTTTTATTTGGGTCATGAAAGTAGCGACCATTGCGTAGAACAAAATTATATACTGTAGGCCGCTTAAATAAGCTGGTTGTGTATTGTTTCTGCAATAATGCTCACTACTTTCGGTCGGTCGTGATCAAATCCAATAAAGCCCAAAGGGCTTTATGACTAGATTTGATCCGGCCCGACCCTAATTGATCACCTCATAATATTCAAACTAAAAATGATTCCTAATCACTTACATTCATATCATTTTCAGCAAATGCCAAATGATCAATTAAAATCTAAATATTGACATATTTCGTATCATTATGTAAACCCCGCATGCGCATGAAAATTATGAGATCTTAATCGTTTTCCATTGGGCCATCTGGTTTATTTTTTGCGAAAATGAAAACGATCTCAAAATGTTGTTTGAACTGTAAAAGCCTTGGCTAACGCCTCTGCTTTTTATTTCTTAAAACCTCGAAGGTTATTCTGCAACACTCACTAAAAATCGTACTTTATTTCTTGAATATACATGTATTGGCTTGGATTCTGTTCTATGACAGTAAGACCATAAAGTCGCTGTGCCCGTACATTTTCTAATTTATGGTAACAATAAAAGAGTGTTATAGAGGGTTTTTTTAAACAGATAGATGATTTAATGAGCTTACCCTTACTTGTATTTGATTTTAAAAGATTTTGTACATATATACTAGTTTTAGATCAACGCTATGTAAGATGTCAAAATTCGGTGGTCACGCGTAGTCACGGGTATATTATGAATACTTTACAGTTTGATATACTTTGAAGAGTTAAAAAAGCCTGACAACATTTATTTGTTGCTATGCGGTTCTGTGCGCTGCCATGGTAATATAGGGTAAAGATGTCAAAATGGTATTTTAATGCTTATTTGAGAACACATTGTGAGTAATGTCAACAATTAGGGGTATCCAGGGTAAAATATATTTTTTTTAAAATTGCCATTTTTCAGAGAAAGAAAATTACACACAAATGACGGAGAAAGGATAAGTTTTAAAGTGTTTCCATGGTAACTAAACAGAATTTTAAAATATATATGATTTCTTCGTTTAATTTTAAATTAAAATGCTAATCTTGATTTTTTTTTTTTTTTACTGAGTATATTGAGTATTATGATTTTGCATTACAGATTTTGAAAGTTGGGACCGTTGCAATGGTAACTGAAAAAATAAAAAAGTTCTTATATTTTGAGGCATTATTTATTATTTAGGGAATGAATTTAATAATTATTTGTTTTATACGATATTAAATGTTTTGAGGCAGTTTACGCTTTATTAACTGCGAAGAAATCGCGCTACAACCAGAATTAATTTTTTTTTAGTATAAAATAGTTTATTATTATTGAAAATTAATTATGTCCTCAACTTTTGAGCAACTTGAAAAAAATCTTTTTTTTTCTTCCAAAAATATTTGCCGTTGCTATGAACTTTTTAAAAAGTAAGAATTTCTGTGTGATTTTCTATGTTACTTTAATTTTCATATTAGCAACACTTCAGTGTTACATAACAAAGCTTTTTGTAGTATATGATGAAAATTTAAGTAGATCAATATACCAATTTAAAGGTTTTGTTTCGGCATGTTTTTGATTGTTAATATTAGTGGGCAAAACCTTTTGATAAAACTTCAATGTAGGTGAGATCATAGACATATAACGAAGGGACCGCTGACTCATTCGGGAGTTCTCTAGTCTTTACATATTGCATAACGAAAACAGTGTTCCGGATGAAAAATGATCTTCCGATTCTAGCAGCGCCCTCACCGGGAGGCATAGAAACCAGGTAAACAATATGGCAATTCATTAGAATGGGTGGCAAACATTGTTGTGTCGTGGGTTGTCATAATTCCAATGCAAAAACAAAATCACTTGAATCGGAAAGAAAGCGGATCAGCTACTTTTCTTTCCCCAAGGACAAAGAATGGAGAGCTAAATTAATTTTAGCAGTGAATAGGGCAGATGCATCATTCAATCCAGACACTGCTCATATTTGTTCGGTGCATTTTGAGGACAAACATTTATTGTTTCACGGTAAATAAGTTAAGAAGTTCAACACATGTATGAATTACCAGTTCTGTTTGATGTTATAATTTATCAGAAAGTTGTATTTTCCAGATTGCTGCGCGTTGCACTGTCTTCTATGGTTTTTTATGCATGATATTTCTTTGTGGTTACTGATATAAGTACTGAATATGACTTGTATTTTTATTCAAGCAATTCAGTTACTGTGTCATTTACTGCATTTTTAAAACTTCAATCCAGACCATTTGCCAGCACTCCTGAAAACTTCGATCAGCTGCGGAATAACTCATACGGTGCACCGTATCCTTTTTGATAAATCAAATATGCCAATTTCAATAAAGAACTTATAGAAGTAAATTTGCCAAACACTTATCCATTAGAATTTTTTCAAACTATTTCAAATTTTGAAAATATTTAAAAAAAATAAAACATATTCTTTGATATGTACACTACATGACTGTATACTTATTCAGTTTAAAATTTAATCTCATAAATTCACAGGCAATGGATACAAGCTCATCACAGGAAGCTTACCAACTTTAAACCTGCCAAAAAAGAGCATAGAGACACCTTGTGCTCCAGCAAGACCAGACCCAGTAAAATTGATTAACATCATTATCTACATATTTTTTCTATTTTATCTCTACAAACACAAAATGTTCACAGAGCCAGTTGCAAAAATATTTGAAAATTATTGCAGAAATCAGAAGATTTTTAAATAGCATTTAATTTTACAAAATTAATATACAACAGTCGCATAAAACATGGATACTGATACTATTTCAGACCTCTCGCCCAACCCCCATTGTCCCTGAGAGAGTTGTTTACTACTCCCTTGCAGAGGTTCGAAAAGATTTTGAAAAAAATCATAATGGAGATTGGGTAAAGGTTAGAGATGATGCTTTGGTGCTAGGAAAGTATAACCAATCCGCAGGAACCATGGAAAAACTGGTGACAATTACTGATGACCTGGAGGTCACTGTCCGTTTTGGTGGTATTGTTATTGTCAAGTCATCCTTATAATAAAAAGCAAATTATACAGTACATGTATTTATTGTAAATAACACCACTGGGTTTTACAAAAGAACTTACGACAAAGTCATAGATATTTTCAGTCTGATGAAATATCTTTAAAAAAAAAATTATGAAAAACAATTAAAGGCCCCAAAACAATTGTTTGTTGGATTTGCCTCCCATCTCATTCAAATGCCCCTTACTGATAAATTTACTACCAAAAAATAAAGATTTTTTTTTTAATACATGTATATGGAGATTTTTATTTTTTTATCGATTTTTAATTAGTTAAACTTTAGATTTAGAAAATTAATCTATTTTTCTATTCCTCCATTCTTCTATCTAGAAACTTCCAGGTGGCAATTCCAAGCAAACTTTTTTTTAAGGATGGCCTAATATTTACAATTATTTTGATTTCCATAAAAATCATATTTTGTAAAAAAATTATTAGTTCCTGATTAATAAGCATTCATTAATGTGGCCATAAGTTGCAATCCTTTAGTTAAACGCAGCCAAGGACTGGTTTCAAGTTAACAATTTTTTCCAAAAACAGAGGTGGTGGTCCAAGGATTCGAGAACTCAGTGGAGAAAATGCGTGTCAACAAATTTTTGGAGGCTGTAGACAAAATAACTAAATGCGCTGGGATTAAAGACAGCCCAGATGTCACTATCAAAAGTTCGCAGGGATACCGCTTTTTTTCCACCCACGTCATTAATGGAAAACCATCCAACAAAAGTGTGATTCGTGCCAATGGTTGCTTAGGAGGAGTTCAGGGCAACGCATTATGTGGTCCTTGTTCTAAGCTTGAATCCTCACTGAATGCACAGGAAAATGCTTCTCCCAATATGCTTCATCCTAAAACCCCTTTGAAACATGTCCCACAAACAACTCTCATCAAACATTTCAAAGTCATCCGAGAAGAGAACAGAAAGCTTCAGAGTCTTGTAGAATCTTTGAGTAGAGGTAAAATAATGTCTGCAATGAAATAAACAACCAGCAATTCAATACATTATATTTACATTCTACATATTTTTTGCTTGTAAAGTGTGTTGAAAGCTACGGCAGTTATAACACTGTAATGCACACAGGGTACTCAAAGGTTAAAATGACGATTTTTATCATGACTTCACAAACGTTGAACTCTGTTAACTGCAACGTCACAAGCGAAGTCAAAGTTCACGCTTGCGGCTGTTACTGTAGCTCTTCCATTAATATGAACTAACCCTTAGGATAAGATAGGAATTTTAAGGTATAAATCACATTCGCAGACAAGGCATGAAGTTAGAAAAATGTAAATATAAGCATTGAATCATGAATTTTTTGAAGAATACAATCTCATAAGTGCAGCGATGTGTGCACACAAATTTTCATAACGCGCGTTACTTAATTTGTATGCACACACCGCTGCAGTTATGAGCCTGTATACTTGAAAGAATCATGACTCAATGCTATAATGGACCACAAAAAAATAAACATCATTTTTGCATACACCATAAACATATACATTCATAAAGAAACCGTAAATAAATTTATGTTCAGGCATGGAATAATCTTAATAGAGTAATCATAATCAATTGTAATGATTACTCTTCCTCAAGTAATCAACAATAATCTGTAATTATGAAAGTTGAAGGTGCAAGATCAAGATTTCACTCAGACTCATAATTGCTCAAATTTTACATTTGAACATGCATATTAAAGTTGTAGAAATTATAAAATGTTATCTTATCAAGATTGAAATATGAAGTCTTAGATTTCCATAATAAAAATACCTTGTTAACTCATAATCCTAATGAACTTGGAAGGGTTTTTACAATATATTCAGAAGAAGAATCATTTACATTATAGTGGGGGAAAATTGAAGTGATCATTTATTAATCGATAACATGTCATATAGTAATTGATTACACAAAATTCCTCTATGTAATCAATTATTAATCGATTACATTTTAAGTTATAATGCATATGCCTGTTTCAATCAAGTTAATTTGCATAAATTTATTACTTTAAAGGTGAGACAGCTTCTGTTGCTGATGATGTTGGAGAGGGCCTTTTTGCAACTCTTCAAAGTTGTAAATCTGGCAACGCTCTCATGGACCTTTTCTGGGAAGAACAAAAGAAAGCATTTACAACTAGTCCAAAAGGTTTACAATAGCTAGATCATTTTCCGCAATACACATGTTTTTGTAGGAAAGATAATTATAATATTGTTAGAGTTAACAATTTTGGTATACTTAATCTATTACCGTTAATCATTATTAGGAATGAGATGGCATCCGATGATGATCCGTTTTGCCATTTATCTCCGTTGCCAAAGTCCCAGAGCATATGAGTCATTGAGAGAAAGTGGAGTCCTTCGACTACCAAATCAAGCTACTCTTCGCGACTACACTAATTTCATCCAGCCTAAATCTGGTTTTCAGGCTGAGGCTTTTCAGGTGAATATCATTCTCAGATTAATATGATGTACTGGCTTACATAAAATTGTTTTTGTTTTAGTAAAATAAATATTTCTAAATGGCCTAGAAAAGATGTTCAGTGTAATTTAGATTGATCTTTTAATAAACTATTTGGATAAAGGAATTAAAAAAAGTTGCCAAGGACTTGCCATCAGAGAAGAAGTATGTGTGTCTCCTACATGATGAAATGAAGGTCAAGTCGGATCTTGTATATGACAGGAGAAGTGAGCAAGTTATAGGATTCACCAACCCAGAGACCTGGACATTTGATGAGGTTTATACACTTAAAAAGTTTTGAAACATAATGTTAATAAAATCATGATGGCATGTATAACTTTTCCTCTGTTCATATCCTTCTTTGATCTTCTTATTTTCACTTTAACTGCTTAATTCCATTTCCAAACAAGTGAAAAGCTGTCAATGTGACAGCAAACCGGGTTTTCTTTTATGTAAACTGTATCCATAATCCATGTCAACCCTTATCCAGTGAAATGGAGTACCCTACATGTTTATGCAACATTTTTCCAAAAAATGACTAAGTTCAAAAGCTAGTATTTTTTTCATAAATTATCGGAAATCAAAATCCTAGCAATATGCACACCTCTGATATATGTACAATTGATCTGCAAAAGAACAACTTCCTATCTTGAGAACTGTAAGAGGAGTCATCCGTACAATGAGGGTACCTATATGCAATATTATGCAAAAAAATGACTAAGTTCAAAAGCTGGTATTTTTTCGATAAATTATCGGAAATCAAAATCCTAGCAATATGCACACCTCTGATATATGTACAATTGATCTGCAAAAGAACAACTTCCTATCTTGAGAACTGTAGGAGGAGTTATCCGTACAATGAGGGTACCCTATATGCAACATTTTGCCAAAAAATGACTAAGTTCAAAAGCTGGTATTTTTTCGATAAATTATCGGAAATCAAAATCCTAGCAATATGCACACCTCTGATATATGTACAATTGATCTGCAAAAGAACAACTTCCTATCTTGAGAACTGTAGGAGGAGTTATCCGTACAATGAGGGTACCCTATATGCAATATTTTGCCAAAAAATGACTAAGTTCAAAAGCTGGTATTTTTTCGATAAATTATCGGAAATCAAAATCCTAGCAATATGCACACCTCTGATATATGTACAATTGATCTGCAAAAGAACAACTTCCTATCTTGAGAACTGTAAGAGGAGTCATCCGTACAATGAGGGTACCTATATGCAATATTATGCAAAAAAATGACTAAGTTCAAAAGCTGGTATTTTTTCGATAAATTATCGGAAATCAAAATCCTAGCAATATGCACACCTCTGATATATGTACAATTGATCTGCAAAAGAACAACTTCCTATCTTGAGAACTGTAGGAGGAGTTATCCGTACAATGAGGGTACCCTATATGCAATATTTTGCCAAAAAATGACTAAGTTCAAAAGCTGGTATTTTTTCGATAAATTATCGGAAATCAAAATCCTAGCAATATGCACACCTCTGATATATGTACAATTGATCTGCAAAAGAACAACTTCCTATCTTGAGAACTGTAGGAGGAGTTATCCGTACAATGAGGGTACCCTATATGCAACATTTTACCAAAAAATGACTAAGTTCAAAAGCTGGTATTTTTTCGATAAATTATCAGAAATCAAAATCCTAGCAATATGCACACCTCTGATATATGTACAATTGATCTGCAAAAGAACAACTTCCTATCTTGAAAACTGTAGGAGGAGTTATCCGTACAATGAGGGTACCCTTTTGGCAGCCGCCCGCCCGCCCGCCATCCGCCCGCCCGCCCGCCCGCCATTTTCACCATTTTAATAACCGGATTTTTCCGTTGGAAAACCCGGTTAAAAACCTTATATGTAGGATGAAACAAAACGAATTGCCACCCATGTCTTGGTTTTCATGGTGATTGGGATTAATTCCAACATCAAAATGAGCATTGGGCATTTCCCGACAAGATCTTCAACTGCTGATGAGTTGTTCCCCCTTCTTTGGAAAGCTGTGGCCTACCTCGAGATAACTTGTGGATTGAAGGTTCAATTTCTAAAAAGATCAAGATTAAACAGCTTGCAAATGATTTATCAAATTTCCCTAAAAAGAATACTCAAGTTTCTATAAACAGTATCACACTATCACTTAAATCAGCTTGAAACCATACTTTTGATGTGTGAAATAAACTGGTATATTTACATTTAGGTGATCTCATCCACCAGCGACAAAGCGTCTCCGAATCAGAGGCTTTACAGGCTGCACAGAACAGGGAATGAAGATGTGGTGTTCTTTGCTGACAATCCTTTTTCCGAAGAAAAAAGAAATATCTATTTCTTTTCTGATGTTCCACACCTCATTAAAACCATAAGAAACAATGTCCACAAGTCTCGTCCAGGTGGCACCAAATATCTGTGGGTGAGCAATTGAAATAAATGTGTACAGTCCAATAATAAAAAATTCACAATTATGCAACTATCACCTTCCTATGGTTATTCATTCTTCTAATACAAACTATTTTAGAATACCAACTCAAACATTTTATGGTCGCATGTTGAGACAGTTTATAACGATGACATGCAAGGACAGTTGTACAGGACCAAGCTTAAGTATGACCATGTTTATCTCACTCCTTCATCGACCATGAATGTCCGTCTGGCAGCACAGGTACACATTTCCCAACATGCTCTAGCAGCAGCTAAAAAAGAAAATAATAAATTAATCATTGTCTTCATTTCAAACACTGAAAAATGACTTTTAATAAATACAATAAATTTTATATTAAACCTCTAGGTGTTAAGCAGGTCTGTTGGTAGAATAATGTCTGCCTATTATGGCCCAGAGATGGCAGAGACCTCCAAATTCTTCCAACTGGTGGACAGGTTTTTTGATTGTTTGAATGGGCGGTCACTACATGAGGCCATACGTACACGGAAACCTGACCTTGCTCCATACAAGCAGGCTGATGATCCCAGGTTTGAGGTATTAATAAAGACAAAGAGTCACTCTAACACTATGAGTATGATAAGTACACATAGACTGTATAGTCTGTCCAATATATTTATACTGCACAATTTCTTCAATATTTATAAATACCTCTGGGTTCAAACAATGTTCATTTAATAGTATGAAAATATTATCATATATTATTATGATGATTTTTTTCAAATTTTGGCCGAGAAGGAATATTTCATGGTACACAAACCATAATTTTGTTATTTCTTCTAGTTTTTGAGAGGCGAATTCCTGGACTATTTCAGTAACTGGCAGGCCTCAGTCACAGCAAGGCCAGGATTTACAAAGCAGGAGAGAAACAAGGTGGTCCTTTCACATCAGACAATTGAAGGAATCATCATGACAGGTAAGTCAATTTACAGATAATAAATTAGTGGATTATTCTTACATCAAAACAATAATACATACATATTTGTATATACTATATATTCTAAGGAGAAATGAATCTCCTGGTGTGAATATTTTATAACCAAGCAAAATTCATAAATAAATTTTTACCTTGCAGTCAATGCCTTTGTCGAAAGTACAAAATATCTTTTGAGGCAAGGTGTGCCATACATCTTGAGCCAGGTGTTTTGTCAAGACCCTCTTGAGGAACATTTCGGGAGACACAGGGGACTGGGGGCTCGACATGATAACCCCACTGTTCACCAGTTCAGGTGAGTGAATTCCCCTAAATATCCAATATTTACATTTGCAAATATGTTTCCTAAAATGAACATTATATGAACCTAAAGAGTAGCGAAAGTTTTCAACTTTGTGTGAACTTTTTCATGATGTCACAATGATCACAGAACATGCTTATCAGTTGGATTATTGTAAACATAAAATCTCCATTATTTTAACAATTCTAAAGGTTTGCCTTCTTCAAATATAAATAATAACAGCATTGTTAAAAAGTTTACCGGGATATGAACTTTGTTGGTACATGGTCAAATCTTCTGAGAAGCCCTTTGGGCTTCACAGGATTTGATCACTTGACCAACCATGTTCATATCCTGGTGAACTTTTTAACATTGTCATTTATTTCTTAATTGTCAAGAGGAATGAAAGTTTAATCTATAGTGTGTGTTCAATGATGATAAAAATCAACATCAAAATTTCGATTTTTCTACACCTACCAGTTACTAAAACTAACAGGAATTAGAGGTTTTTAAATTTTTTTTATTGAAATGTCATAGCCACAAAGTTAAATACCATTTATCATAAATTCAGCAAACTAACTCGTTTGTTTTAACAATATTTCAGCTACCATGAAAAATACCATTTATAATCATAAATTCAGCAAACTAACTCTAGTTTGTTTTAACAATATTTCAGCTACCAAGAAAACCAGCTGAGACTACAAAGGTCCCTTGCCATGACTATAATTCCAAAGGGCAACACAGCAGGGAGGACAGGGGAGAAGAGGCAGCCAACTGTTTCAAACAGTCCCATTAAAAAAATCAAGAGACATTAAAAATCTAATAAATTCAATGAACTGGTCAAAAGCTTTTGTTATTAATCAACATTGTAGATATTTTTTTGTTAAATTATAACAAAAGGTAAGCCTTTCTAATACAATAGTCTATAATCTAATGCTGATTGGTTAAAAAAAAACCTGGGGGTAACATTTGGAATTTCTTTTTAAGAATTTCATCACAAAATGTGGGGTTTAAAATCATATAATTCATAATAATGTAATATAAAGTGGGTAACTGACAAATACTGATATAAAAAGTGTACGATTTTTATGAAAACATATTTTTCATAGAGGCACCACTCTTTTTCAATTGATTCTGTCCAAAACATTTAAAACATTGTATGGTAGCTAAAAAAGCAAGAACCAAAAATGTCATTTTCTAATACTTTAATTCTAAGACAACTTTCAAGAAATAAATATCAATCAATAGACTTACGAAGAGCTTTTTGCTTGCTTACCATTTTTGTTTTCATGTAAAAATTTTCCATAATTTGCCTGCATTTTGCATGACACCTGACTTTATGAAAAAGGGACAATATTGTTAAAAACAACTGTTCTTGCACATCAGTTTTTGACTCTGTGTGATAAGTACAATTATAAAATATTGAAACAGCATCATTTTCCAGACATATGGAATCAGTAAATTGTTGAAGTGTAGGAACAGACATTGAAGTACACAACTTTCTGAACACTAACTCCAAGATCACAAAAAAATCTATAATATCTGATGATGGCTGCGTCAGAGCACCTCTAGATTTAACAGATACTAATTTGGTTGAACCATCTTTATCGGTTAATCTATCTATGCATTGTTCAGCGTCATGTTGTGAACAAAACTTTTTTTTGCACCGAAATAGCACAAAGCCTGCAATGTAAGCTACAATATCTCTTTCATCAGATTTCAAAACCTTGCTACCTGCAGTATTACATTTTGCTGTTGCTTTACATTGTGGTTTGCTTATGATTTTCTCAGCCGTTTTAAGTGAAATAAAAGCAGAAAGCTGGCGATTTTTGATAATTTTGAAAACTTCATCAATAAGTGAAGGCTGTTGAATCTGGTAGTTATGCCAGGCCTTTTCTTTGGCGGAAGACGAGAAGATTTCTGATTTAATAATGTTGTCTAGGGACTTTAAAGCTGGAACCAACTGGACAGCTGTAATTGTTATTGTATAAATCATTTATAATATATTTAAAATATTTATAATATATTTAAAATATTTAAATGAAATTGTTTAACCTCATCCTTTAATAAACAATTAATGAATTCAAGCATAACTTTCATATAGCTTATAGTTTTTATTATATATTATCAGTTCAATTGACAGCATCTTTGTCAAAAATTATTGATAGTATTTTAAAGTTTATATA
Organism: Magallana gigas; assembly: GCF_963853765.1. Lineage (NCBI taxonomy): Eukaryota > Metazoa > Mollusca > Bivalvia > Ostreida > Ostreidae > Magallana > Magallana gigas. The sequence goes on along the minus strand of NC_088853.1, from coordinate 51,164,791 downwards.
TAATAATTAAGTGACAATTATTGAGTTTCTCTTTGTTTAGTTATTGTATTAACAATGAAACAATGAAAATGAAGATGCAAATTGCAACATGTATAAACTCTTTTGTAACTTCAATGAATTAAAACTGACATGAATTCATAATAGCATTAGGTCACCATATTAGTTTCGATTGCTCCTCTACTGCCATTGAGGTATATATACTATTCAAGAAAGTTACTGTCAATTGAAAACTAAATGATAGTAAATCCAAGAAAGTAACAATGTAACATCGTTTCCACGGTTTCTACAAAAATGTTCCATTTCTATAATCTATGTGATCATTGACATTGCTCGATCTGCAACAGTGCAAGGTTTTCACATGTGCATGTTTGGTGCTCTTGGACACATATAGGGGGTGTGAAGCGATGAACTGAACAATATAAATCGACAACTTATATGGTGGTGGTCAGGAAATAATGCATATCTATTATGTAATGTCAGCTTTAACAATCAATATGTAACTTTTAAAAAGGATAAAGATTTTTTTTTTACTGTTCTAAAACAAACTTTGAAGATTGATTGGAAATTTTTGCCTTCACTTCTTGATGAAATAGAATTTAGTCCATTATTTAAATACAAAACTGACTATCAAATTAAAGCCAAGCTCTGTACTTTTATCAGCTTTCACAGAAAAATAATTATAAAATGCATTAAGGCAAGCCATCAAAGAAAACAACAATAACAGCATAATGTAATATATCAACAACATTGCTTCAACTGGCTCTTTAGAAAATACATTACCATGCACGGACACGAGCATTTGTTTAATGTGCTCTGGCAACATCTCGTCACATTTTAGGTCATAAATGACACCCTCAATCACGGGCCCTGGAAGTTATTGTAAATATATTGCATGTGCATGTATAAAAAAGTAAGGGTAGGACACTCTTTTTGGGGCGAAATCGGGTTTGACGAAGTCTGGGCGTTCCTCAAACGAAATTTCGCGATAAATCGTTCAAGTATACTTTACTTACGACATACAGTACAGCTCACGAGTATCCCGACAAAAACACCGACCACCGTGTTTGAAAGTCCACGCTGAGCGTGGAAGTGTCGGTACCTTTGATCTATTGTTCTCTGTTACGGCCACGAAACGAGAAAAAACACGGTGCGACACGGTGTAACGCGATGCAACACGGACAGTAACACGGTGTAACACTCGGTATTTACCTGTGAAAAAGGAGGATTTAGGAATAAAACTTATAAAGAATAAAATATTTATTGATGCACGTAAGAGAATTAAAGAAAAAGACAAAGAAAAAATAGAAATAAATAAATAAAATTTTTAGGCACGCAATTTTCAGACGTATGCAATTGTTACGGTTGATTTTTGTTGATATTAAGAACAAAAAAAACCGATATCGCCCACATAAAGGTTTGATCAATTAAAACACTAACACTTTCTTTTCCTTTTTAAAATTCAAATACACGGTTCCATAAGTTTTTGTTTCAGTCCGTTTTTAAGCGTAGTAGTAATCGTAGTTACTGTAGTTTGGCAGTTTCAATAGTGCATAGAATCATAACTGTGATCTTCTCTCACTCACACTCTATTCAACGATAACAAATATAACGGGTTGTTGAAAACAACTGTACTTTTTCTAAATATATAATTATACGGCTTTATATTTCATACATTTTCAAATTTTCTTTCTTTTAGACATGTGTGATGTACTTGTCCATGTAGTACCGCACAGTACATATTCATAGCGCTTAGAGTCCGTGGATCGGTACTTGATAATTTTTTTTATTTCATCTTTATAAGCAACTTGGGTTTAGAAATTACTTGTGTTCCAAGAAACTACTCAGTATTGCAATAATTACTGTTTGATTGTTTAATGATCGTCATATAAGAGAGAGAGAGAGAGAGAGAGAGAGAGAGAGAGAGAGAGAGAGAGGGGGAATACCGGTATGAGTTTAATTTTAAGTGCATTTTACTTGTAATTTAGTTTAATAAGTTAGATTTATAGTTTCCATTATATTGAACCCTTTTCCCTAAAATTGCGATAGAATCTACGCAGGCAGATTTCACGTGCTATCCCTGTCAATCAAATCAGCCCGCGAGATAGACCACGTGCTCCTTCCATGATAAGGAAAAAATGTCGTTCTATTGTTTTTTTTTTAAGTCCGCAAAATAGAAAAATGTTTAGCAATGAAGTATTTAGTGTTTGAAATGTTTAGTTTCTTCCTTCTTATATTGCATGTATGGAGTTGGAATATAGCGTTGTAGAATCTCTCTCTCTCTCTCTCTCTCTCTCTCTCTCACTCTCTCTCTCTCTCTCTCTCTCAGTGTGTACTTTTGTGCAATCATTTTTGAATTATAAGAGTTCTATTTGTATAAATTTAATTCATTTATTTTAGATCCACAATTTTAATAACGATTTTAACACAATGACTAAAAGTTTGTAAAGTACACGATGTAATAAGATTTTTCGTTAAAATTTCGACGCTATTTCACATCACACACATTAGATTGGTTATAAAGTAAATAAAGTTGTGTTAACTGTTTAAAATGCTTGCAAAAAATTACCGGTATTATCTCATTCATCTTTTTAATCAAGTTTTTTCGTACATACATGTATGTGTACCCGGTAAATAATTTCTTATCGCAAGTTAATACTTTGTGAAATTCCCGCATTTATAGAGTTGCTGAATTGTTCTCCGGATCCACGCGCCGATAATCTTACGTGTAGTTGTTTGTGTACATATCTACAGACAATTTTTTTGTTTGTTAGAGATTAGAAAAAATCATGGAACTAACAAAGTAGAAGAAAGATATATTCAGACCATATACACGACGGATTGTGATGAGTTACCAAACAGGTGTCCGTGGAAAGGTGTGAATAACGGCATCTCGAGTACACCTGTTCAGACGTCCAAATATACACACAGTTAGTTGTAAATTACAATGACACCTAACAAGACAGACAATAACACCTGTTGTGCATAGAACCCAAGATGAAAGACAATGTTGTGTATCTGATCAGCTTCCGTACAGGTGTATCGCACGAGTGATTTTTCATGTGAAATCACGAGGCCATTACCCGCTATACGGAAATAAAGTTGAAAGTTATTTTATGAAATGCAGGTATATTTTTAGTACCTGTACAATGCTTGAATATAATTTAACAAGAGTTTGTACAGGTATTTAACTATAAACTATAATATAAAAGTGATTTTTTGTTTATTTATTGCTACATAAATAGCTGAAGTCCAAATTATTCGAGTCACCGGTAATATGGGGTTGTTATTTACTACAGCACATCAACGTGTTTTTAAAAAAAACATGATCTGAAATGTTTTCATTTTTCATTTTTGATTGGTTTATATTAAGACTGTAAATTAATTAATAAATCAGAAAGTTTTCAGATAACAGAAAATAAGACGTTTAAGCTCCCGACATTTCAATCGGATCGTCCGTTACAACATCACGTGTGTTTAGAAAAAAAACACGATTAAATTGATTTGAATTTTGATTATATATCAACTGATTATTAAATATATTTGGTGGATTTATTTCAATTTATTTAAGAACAAATGAATTAAAAGGGACCCATTTACGTCGAGTTTTCAGATCACAAAAAATTAACTTCACGTTGACAGCCCCGACAATTTTCTAGGCCCATGCAACGTAAGTCGATATTTTTTTTTTAAATATGGAAAAGATCTATATGTTTCAAACCTTGTTTAGCCATAATTTATTTATTTCTAAAAATACGCTATTTCTATCAAAGTCTCAGGTAACGATATCCACGGAGTAACACAGTGGCCACGGAGTTACACAGGCGGCCACGGTGTGACACGGTGCTTTTTCTTGAATTTTCCAATACACATACACGGTGTCACACCGTGTACACGGTGCGACACAGACCGTTTTCCACCGTGTTTTTTACACGGTGGGTGTCGGGATACTCGTGAGCTGTACTGTATGTATACATTCGTTCCGCTCCAATGCTGTTACGTCGAAGAAAAAGGTGTTTTTATACATCCAAGTGCCTATGCAATATATTTACAATAACTTCCAGGGCCCGTGCCCTCAATCAATGCCTCAGTAACGCTCTCCTCTGATTGATTTGTATTAACAACAGATAGCTGTTCAGGTGGACCTTCGGCATCAAAATCCTTATCGCCAATTAAAAAACTTAGTTTTCAAAATACAAACCTGACACAATTTGAACAAGTACAATAACCTGTGTTTTCGATTGAAATAATCAATTAAAAAGGGTAATGGTAAAAAAATCGTGGCTAAACGCGAAACAGTTATGGTCGATATAGCAGATTGATATGAAGTACTTACCTCAGCTTCGAACACCGCGCTCAAATCATGCAGATCTTCACTCTCTATGATGCTCGCCATGCTCTTTCCGATAACTGGAAGTTCGATGTATGCCTCCCGGTGAGGGCGCTGCGAAAACTAGAAGATAATTTGGCGCGAACGTGAGTCAGCGGTCCCTTCGTTACGTTATATGTCTATGGTGAGATTTACCATGCCAACGGTTATCCATATAGCAACAAATTTTTAGTGTTTTACTCATACATTTATTGCATGATTGTGTGGGAAATATGAAGATTAATTTTATTCCCCCCAAGAAAAATCATATTTCCCGAGGCCAACGCCCGAGGAAATATGATTTTTCTTGGGGAATACATCTTCATATTTCCGGAACGTTCATGCAATAAATTTTTTATTATACCGAACGACATGCGATAATTTAGAATTCATTAATATCAGTTTTTCATCGTTTTTCCATTAGTAAAGCACTACCGTGGTTAGTGTTTACCAGTTTCTTTCTAGAACAGTTTCTGAAATAGAAAGGATCTAAAACGATTTTTAAATAGAATTAATCATTTAATTGCATCGTATGCTCATCCTAGGGATTTTCTATAAGCATGGAATGAAAATTCGAGGGGGTGAAATATAATCGAAGAATATGAAATCAAAGTTTTATTGCCCTATAGCTGGCACGTGATTGTCTAGAACCAGTCAGATGTCGCGTTATGTTGAATAATCATATTGAGGTATAATAATAATGTGTATCCATGTATGAAATATTAAGATAATCGGTTAATTACTACGCGTTGTCAGATCCGTATATCTGTAAATCAATCTTTGATTCCTAGATCAGTTATTGCCTGACGTCATACAAGTTGGGTCAACTCATTCTTTTACGTAAAAGCTATCGATGGAAAAGTTTTAAATTGTAAAATAGTCATATAATCATGCAGCGCTTTGATGTTTTAATAGGACTTTATAGGCCTACATGTAGGTCAATCATGAATGATTATTGCGCAATCGGCAAGGAACACTTTTCATGAAACTGTCATAGGCCTACAAGGAAGATACCTACAACTTTTTTGGTGCCCATTTATGTTCATTGCTTCGTAGACATGCAGCCCAGTTCTAAAAATGAGCTGTGTTTACCTGTATAATTTAAATGCCTCGAATATTCGTGCTAGTCAGTGGCACGTTTGTTGTGCGTCGAAACAGAACATGCACGGGTTAATAGGAAAAACAAACGTATTTATCTGGGTCAAGGTCATCTGGTTGTTTCGTCAATACACACACTAAACTAACCAACGTCAACACATAGGTCTAGTTTTGCCCAGATTATCAACGAGGAAGGTACGCTAAATATACGGCTGAAAACTTTACAAGAAAAAAAGAATTTTGTAAAAGTGTTATTTTATTTTTAGACGAATTTATTGGAAAAACTATCCATCTTTCTTAGAAACGACAATTTGTGAATGATGGAAATTTCCGATACAGGAGGAATGGAGAAAATGATGTACACCGACCCTAAAACGATCGTTCCCCCTAAAAACTTGGACGAGTTAATAGAAGAACTGCACAAAGTGTTTGACAGTGACCATGTGAACGTTGAATATGTGACGGAGTTGATGGCCTCGTACAAAAGTAACCCAAAAGATTGGAAGAAATTCGCCATCTTCGACCTCCATAGGTAAACACATTTTTTTTTGGGGGGGGGGGGGGTGGTCATGTTTCAAGTAAAAATTCTTTACATCTTTTCAAAATATGAACTTAAATATTATAAACTGAACATATTATAATTTTAAAAAAAATAACACATTCATTTTATTATGAGGAAACATTTTAAATGCATTTTGATAAATTATGTATAATTAAGTGGCAGTGGGTGCCACTTTTATGAAAAGCAGACTGGTTTTAATGACAGTCTAGGGTTTGTGGGACAATTAAAAATAAAATATAAATATGTTATGTAATTTGTAAATGGCTTACATGTGTCATAAGACTGTACCAGAATGGAAGGTCATAATAAACCTGTCTCTCTTTTAATATCGCATTTATTTAACATTTAAATTTGGATAAAGCATGAGGACAAAAAAAAATATGTAAATTCTTATTGCTTCGGCTTGTATTTCAAAAAAAGGAAACGAATAGCAGTCAAACTATGCAGATTAAAAAAAAATCGTCTTTGAGACATGAGGTGGACAGTCCAATATCCAAGGTCATAAATAGAATTGATTATGAAATTTGTGTAATATTTTGCAGATATACGAGGAACTTGGTGGACGCAGGGAACGGAAAGTTCAATCTGATGGTGTTGTGTTGGAACACATCACAGGGGTCAGCCATCCACGACCACGCAAACGCTCACTGTTTCATGAAAGTGCTGGACGGCCACTCGCAAGAGGAACTGTTCGAATGGCCGCCGGGGAGCGAGGATGACGGGGAAATGAAGTCAAAGGGGAAAAAGTTGTATGAGAAGGATCAAGTAGCCTATATCAGTGGTGAGTAGGAAAATTTTGATGATCTGTGTGAAATAATGGTTGCATTTATTAATGCACTGTGACAATGTACCAGTGTCTGCTTTTAGACAGTAAATATATATGAGAAGGGAGGGTTTGTTAATTCCAGATGTAACCACAAAAAAAAAATGTTTGATTTTGGCATACAGTGAATAGTCTAGAAATGCTCTGACATCCATTTCATAAACCTCTATTTTTACAAGCTGATTTTCTTTTTTTCTTTTTTGTGCAGATACTATTGGTCTTCATCGAGTGGAAAACCCCAGCCACTCTGATACATCGGTCACACTTCATCTGTACTCTCCGCCCTTCAGCGAGTGCCAAAGCTTCGACGAGAGAACGGGAAATGCTCGCAAGGTTCAAGTCACGTTCTGGAGCCAGTTTGGAAAGCGAACACCATGTGTAAGTGTCTATGTAGAAAAATAATCAGGTTACATTTAGTTTCAATTTGGGAGAGACAGACAGAGAGAGAGAGAGATTATCAGATACAAAGTCTGGAGAGAGAGAGAGAGGGAGTTGAACATTTTCAGAGATACAGTTGGGAGGAAAAAGACTTGTAGGTTTTCAAATTCATTGAATAGAGGGGGGAATAGGGGACAGAATAGCAGATTTTTAGAAAGACGAGAAAGAGAGAGAGAGAGAGGAGGTGAGGGGATTAGAACAAGGAAGTGAAAGAGAGAAGCAATGGAGGAAATGTTAATAGGAGAATCAATTTTTTAGACACTGAATTGTTTTGATTGGAAAACTACTTAGGAAATCCTGAGTATAGCTGTGGTTAAATTAATGAGACATCATACATCCACTATAAAGTATATTGTAAATTTCTAGAAATTTTGTGGTGTTAGTGACAAACCATTTTAAAAAACGCATTTTTTTTGGCTCTCTTTCAAAACAAAATACAAGTATTGGATTAAAAGCAAATGTAATATTATAAGTCATTTTTAAACAAGGATAATCATTTCTGGCGGAGACTAAACATAATAAAAATTCCTTAAAAGGAACTGTTGTAAAGGGATTTTGAAGTATAGATTATAAGAATATATAATCAAATCATCCACTTAGCACTTTTTGGAATAATGAATAACTCGTATAAATTTTCTTTTTCTTTTTTAAGGGGGGTAAGGGGGGGGGGGCAGGGTGGTTTGTATTAGATAGGTTGATACACAAAGCTGCAAAGATTTTGATTTTATAGGGTTGTTGATGTTACACACTTGAAAATGTTACACACTTTTAAGTTGAACATGCTCCAAGTCTTAAGTTTTGAGAATTAGTTGAGAGAGCTCATTATTAAGGCATTACCTATTATCCTTACTACTTTGTTACATTTTTTTATAATATTGGTGACAGAACTCTGTATTTCATAATTTGAGTAGCTTTGCAGCAGTTTTAGATTTACTAATTTAGTAAATTATGAATTCAGTGTTTTTAAGCTACACTAAACTACACAGTACCAGAATAATGTTGATTGAATGAACCCATTTTATTTTTCATCAACAGGCAAAGTTACCAAGTTCCTGTGTTCCTGAGAACAATTAAACCTTCTACCATTGAAGAGTTACACAAAAGGTGAACAACTCCTGAGTAATCACCTGTGTGTTACTTTGAACATTGTGCAAGGAAACCAAAAGAAATGAAGAGCAGATACATTGCGACTTGTGTCAGAACAAAATATTGCAAACCTTTGTATAAACTCGTGTTAAAATTAGGAATTTAAAAAGAAAAGGGATGCTTTAAAATGTTTTCAGTTGCAATGTTATATTTGCTTTAAGAAGCTACAAATATGCATAGCAATGAATTTTTTGTTGCATTATTTTTTATTTGATTCTGTGTTGAATCTAAAAGTAGATTTGTTTTTGAAGATGTATGTAATCAGAGTGTATACAACATTTAAAAATGTGGTCACTAAACTTGAAGGCTTTAACATCATATCTATCTATTAATATGCTTGCAAATGTATATATAACTCCAAGAGTATTATTACATGTATTCCGGGACTTTTGTTGTTAAGATTTGTTAGCTATTTTTACTCTAAACCTGTTTTTTTTTTTTTGTGTACAAGGGTAAATGAACTTCATTAATCTTTATGAAAGCTTTGTATAAATGTACAACAAATTTATTTTTTTTCATTTCTATTTTTCTTTTATTTTACACTAAGTGGGTATATTTCAAATTTTCTAAAAGAACTTTGATTTCCTTTCTCTGTCTCTGTCTCTGTCTCTCTCTCTTTCAGTTCTGTAACAGTTTGGTTTTAAAATTAGAATAAGGTAGAAGTAGGCGTAATATGTGGCTTAGATGTGGTGCACAATTTTCAGTAGATATTTGCATTAATTGGTGTCATCTTTAAGTTTGACTGCAACTTTAACCTGACTATTTGGGTACATGCACTTGGTATTAAAATATAACCAATTGAAAGACGGATCCAAGAGAGGCCCCTTAAAGGGGGATTTTTTGGCGCGAACTCCCAAATGTCCTTTGACATTGGTACTCAAGAGTGATATTTCACTCAGTGACTCTTCTTGAATATGTTCCTTAAGAATGATGAATTTCATGTTAACTTTCATATTGACAATATATATGCTATATAAAGCTAATTTCAGTTTAATATGTATGTTCTTTATCTACCTTTTTAATGACACAGGTATTTTTGTTGGCATTTTGATTTGCTCAAACTTTTATATGAATGTTAAATTAAAGAAATATAAAAACACTATGTATAAGTCATGTTTTTCAAATCAATTCTTGTAGTAACTGATAAATATGCGATCTGTACTCTTATTATGATACATACGGTATACAAATTCTTATTATGATACATACGGTGTACAAACTCTTATTATGATACATACGGTATACAAACTCTTATTATGATACATACGGTATACAAACTCTTATTATGATACATACGGTATATACAAACTCTAATTCTGATGAATACGACTTCTGTGCTCATTATTATTAATACTGTATCAATTCTAAAGGCAGCTGCAACAACAACAAAATGGAATACTCTCTGTTGTTTAAACAATTAAGCTCCTAAGCTCCCCCCCTTCCCCCCCCCGTTGCTACGTACCTGAAATAAGATTCGTCCAACTTATGCACCGAATGAATGATGTGGGAAGATTTCATTTCATTTTATACTTCATTGTTCTATCTGTAAGTTTTCAAAACATACTGTCGATTCCTTATTTTATGCGAGTACTTAATTCCATGATACAACGGTTTTCCATCAAAGTGCCAGAACATAAAATCGCGAAGGCTGAAATTTTATCATTGTTTTCATGTAGTTTACATATGTCCAAAAATTAAAAGCGAGGTTTTAAAATTCGCGAGACGGGCTTCTCGCGATTTTACGCGGAATATAATTTCCTCGTGTTTAATTAGGAATTTACTGTATGTGTTTCATGATTTAACAAGATATCATTGGTTTACTGTCGGTCATTATTCAACACGAGTCGACAGTATCTTCTTTTTCTCAGTTCACCTTCACTTTATTCAAATTTGGAAATTAAAAATCAAATTTAGATGTCAGAATAAGTTACACTTTTATTTTATTTTTTTTACCTCTGTGTCTCTGAAACAGTTTCACATGTACCTGATATTCCAAAAAACACAAACATGAATTGACTTTTTCATTCCACAAGCTTACCGGTGTTGAAATTTTCAATTTTTAATTATTTAAATACTGTGGTTTCATCAATATTCGTTGAATACCAATTTTCATGGTTTTCGTTAAGTTGATCCACGGAATTAAATGTTCATTGAAGAGCAATTTTTATTAACATTTTGTATTGATAGGGTCATCGGCCACGAATTTACGTATTCTTGAAACTGTGATTTTCACTTTATCCACGAAAATTGATGCCCTTGAAAATTAATGAAACCACAGTAGCTGGTGAAATCCCTGTCTCCCATTGTTTATTATTTTTTTAGGGTTTCATTACACTGTTTTTTAACAATTGATCAAACCGTTTTTGTTGGAAAAAAAATATTCTTTTGTATGTATTAAAAATGTTAAACGAAAAATTGATGCTACAGCTTTCTCATGTTAAATTCAAAAAATTCTTACGATGTAACATTAAAAAAAATTGTTGTTTTTCTTCACGTGTCATATGATACATGCAGGATATAATATAGTTATGCGCTGAATGAAAAGTTTCATTGTTCTTTGTTTAATTGACGTTTTATAATAATGATTCAGAAAATGAAGTACGCATGAATTATGACCCACTTGAAGCATGAAAAGACACTCATATATTAATTGGCAAATGTTCAAATCTTTCTTTGTACAAAACTAGGAGTACATGTAGTTGGAGAAAGAATAATATCCCTTGGATGATTTTCATCAAAGATTTAATAACTCGATCAAATTCTGATGAGGGTTTAATAATTCCATCACTCCAACCAAGCACAGGAGTTACAAAGGTTTCTGACCCTTGTTTCTACATAATTATATGTCTCTTCTATTTCTAAAACTGGGTTATAAGTGCAGGAAACCTGTGTCTGTTCTGAAACAAAGTTACAGTACCAATCAGACCCAACGCAACACCAGAGTAAACCCCAGGTTTACTTTACGGGTTTACTCCAAGTTTACTTTTTGAAAATTTGGGTACACTTGGGGTTTACTTGGGGTTTACTTTGAATTTACTTTTAAAAAGAATTGTTTTTGTGGTGAACAGTACACACTGAAGCGTGAAGTAGACCTGTATTTTATCTTACCATCTTACTGCCTGTAATTCATTCCCCTTGTATATTCCAAATATACATGTAGTGTCTGCTTTCAGGGGTATACTTTTGATCGGGGTTTACTCTCTGTGTCCACTCTGGGTTTACTTTAGGTTTACTCTGGGTCCACTCTAGTAAACCCAGGGTTTACGTTCTGTTAGGTTGGGTATGATCGGTACTGCATATGGACAGAACCTTGTCCATGCTTCTACCAATGTCTGTTCTCTGTAACTACTGGTATATTCCAGAAGAAATATTAGTAGTGGTTAAATGGTCTGTAACCCTCATTACCCTTTTTCGAAAGAGATATAAAGCTGGTAACCTCCGTAATCTTTGTAACCCTGCTTCAGAAGAGATAGAGTTGGTCATTTGTAACCCCTGTAACCCTGTTTCAGAAGAGATAGGGCTAGGAACATTTGTAACCCTTGTAACCCTGTTTCAGAAGAAATATGGTTGGTAACATTCATAAACCCTTGTAGCCCTGTCTCAGAAGAGATATGGTTGGTAATATTTGTAACCCATGTAACCCTGTTTCAGAAGAGATAGCCCTGGTTACATTTGTAACCCTTGTATCCCTCTTTCAGAAGAGATAGAGCTGGTAACATTCGTAACCCTTGTAGCCCTGTTTCAGAAGAAATAGGGCTGGTAACATTCGTAACCCTTGTAACCTTGTTTCAGAAAAGATAGCCCTGGGTACATTTGTAACCCTTGTATCCCTGTTTCAGAAGAGATAGCCCTGGTTACATTTGTAACCCTTGTATCCCTCTTTCAGAAGAGATAGAGCTGGTAACATTCGTAACCCTTGTAGCCCTGTTTCAGAAGAAATAGGGCTGGTAACATTCGTAACCCTTGTAACCTTGTTTCAGAAAAGATAGCCCTGGGTACATTTGTAACCCTTGTATCCCTGTTTCAGAAGAGATAGCCCTGGTAACATTCGTAACCCTTGTAGCCCTGTTTCAGAAGAGATAGGGCTGGTAACATTCGTAACCCTTGTAGCCCTGTTTCAGAAGATAGGGTTGGTAAGATGTGTAACCCTCGTAACCTTGTTTTATAAGAGATATGGTTGGTAACATTCGTAACCCTTGAAACAATATTTCAATTTAGTGATAGGTGAACCATTAAATCTGGTTTACAAAATTGCAACACAGAGAAACTATTCTGTTTTCTTATTGCATTATAGGTGCTCATTATGATTTCATAAAATTCTTGCATGCCGGACAAAATTAAAGTAAGATTTGCAATTTGTGAGAAGTGTTTTTTGTGTACTATCAGTCCATTGTGCTTTTATATTATCTCCATCGATATGATTAGGATTCTACAATGTATTAATAGTAGCTGGTACATCTAGTGTCTAATTTTCTCAGACATTCAATTCAGTGTGAGCTTCCATTCAAACACATTTTTTCAGGTGAAACTTGTTTGAAAAAGATAAAAAGCAATGCTTAAATATTGTAAACATTTATTAAAAGTTAATTTGTTCTCAAAGTACAACATATACATGTAATTTCACTTCCCATTCATAGCAACATTAAGTTTTCATCATATGCTGCATCCAAAAATTTCTTAACCCCCCCCCCCTTTTTTTTTTAATTTGAACAAACTAGTAATGCAGCATGTGTATAACTGCTACATTATATAAACAAATGACATAAATTGTAGTTTTATTCCCCCATCCCCTTAAAAAAAATTTAAATATCTTTTCCCTCATGTATTAATGGAATTGGTCAAAGATCTTGTATGGGTTTACAAATGTACATATGACAACCATGCATACACGTGAAACACAATTAATGATGACAATATTATTTTGTTTTTCAAAACAAATGGAGTTAGCTCTTTAGAATGTTGGGAAGGTCCGGCAGTTTCATGTCCTTGATTTTCTGGGGTAGGTTCATGTCTTTGACGGCGGAAACGGCTCGAGCTGGGGCCGCTATGATTCCAGCCTAAAAATAGAAATGATGTATTTGAAATTTTTGACACAAAAACGAATTTGAGTTGCGTCATTTATAATACAGATTTGGAGCAACATAGAGGTATCATTTGTACAGAATTGAAGCTACTTAGAGGTAGGATATTGACAGAATCAATAAGAGATGTCCAGTACTCGTAGTACCAGGTATACATTGTGTGTATATATATATATATATATATATATATATATATATATATATATATATATATATATATATATATATATATATATTTATATATATACTGTAAATTCCTTATTAAACGCAAGGAATTAATATCTGCGTGAAATCTTCCTTGCGGATTTTAAAAACTCGCTTTTAATTTTCAGACAGTTTTGAGCTACATGAAATTATATATAACCAAAAAATGGTATTCGCGATTCTATATTCTCGCGATTTGATGCAAAACAGTGGAACCGTTGAATTAAGTACTCGCGTAAAATAAGGAATTTACAGTACCTAAATAATTGATCCTACTTTAAGGTAGTATACACATGTATTTAGAATCTATCCTATTTAGAAGCAGAACATAGATAAACAGACTAAAATCTATCTATGGTAGCAAAGTTGAATCATTAATCAAAACATGTGAATTTTTATGGTAACCCTGAACTTATAACTTGATTAATACATGTATTGTGTACCCTACTCATTATAACATGTACACGTTATTCATCAACTCCCTTTGTCAATTGTTTATCGTCAAATTACATGTGATTGTCTTATTATTTTAAAACAAAAGCAAAAACATCAAAGCAAAACTTTTAGTCAACTCACATAAATCAAAAAGGATTTATTGTTTTAACAAATCCAGTATAATTCTGATTAATTCAGTATATGTATATTGATTCTTGGGAAAATATATTTGAATCTGTTTTTAATTTAATGCAAGATAGACCCAACTAATTACTGGTACATGTAATTGTAAAATTATTTCCAGGATAATATAGAAAATCAAAACATCTTGTGAATCTACCTCATATTTTATTTCTATTGAAATATTTGGACCACACAAACACAAACTTGTTAGTTTAGATTAAATCAAGTACATAGTATATTTTTACGATGGAGGGTTTTCCTTCAATTTTATTTTTATATAATTAGAACCATTTTAACAAGAGCTTGGACTTTGGGTAGTTGTGTCAAACAGCAACGTGATGTAGGCCTGTCTATTTCATTGCTATCCACTTAGCTATGGCTCTTTGAAATCAACAAGGTTTATCTGGCATTTTAGCTAAGACGACACAATGCGTGCATATTTCGCTTGAAACCAGAGTCATTTTTAACTTGTCTTGAAACAAGAAGCAGTTAGTTACGTCAAACTGAAAGTCCAAGGTCTTTTTAAAATGGTTCTAACAGTGTACTGTTGGTTTGAAGCCTAGCTGATTTCTATACAGTTATAACATTGTTTTTTAACATTAGTTTTCGCATGTTTCTACTGTAAATTCCTTATATTAAGTACCTAATTCCGTGATCCCGCTGGTTTGTATCAAATCGCGAGAATATAAAATCGCGAACGTTGAACTTTTCTCTGTATTTCTAATAGTTTTCAACTCTCAGAAAATAATGGCGAGATTTTAAAATCCGCGAAGGATGCTTCTCGCAATTTTACGCGGATATAAATTCCTCGCGTTTAATTAGGAATTTACAGTATTTATCCTAACCAAGATTTTTTTGTTGATCGTTGTAATTTAACGTTTAAGTTTTTATGCTATCTCCTCATGCTTCACACCGAATCATTGGTGAAAAAAAAACCCTACCAGTTATTTTTTCTAAGAATTACGGTAATATTTTTGCTTTTTTCACCACTTTTTTATATTGCACTTTCTATAATAGGTAAAAATTTATACCTGGTGTTGTTTGATACTAGAAACTTTTTTAGCCGCCAAAAAAAAAGAGAGCAACAAATGAAATATGTTACAGATATCCGGTTCTTCATTTTCACTAAAACTGTAACCCACGAAAGAAACAAATATTTGGCAAAAATGTATCTCATTGATCAAAGAAATCTTGACTAACGCTCTGAACATCTAAACATGATAGTTGAATTACCGGTATAGACTGTTGATATTATAGATCTTATATCACGAAAAACAGCACTGCAGGTAAGCAGAAAGTTCACACATTTGATAATCTTTAGAAAAATGTAATTTAGTTAAAGCAATATGAGCTGTATTTTTTAGAATTTTATTTTGCTGCAAAAATCTGCTAGTATAAGTCTGCCTGTAACTTAAACTTTTATGTTAAATAAGGTTTGGTAAAATCATTAATTTTTGTCAGGAGAAAGATTTCACTTATAACTAAGGAATATATAGCAGATCAATTTTTGTACAGGACGACAATAATTCAATTTTGCTCTAATTAAGGCTTCTTAATGGCTTTTCCCACAAAAACAGAGCTAACAGAAATTTAAAAACCATGATATTTTTTGTCATTGTAGTAGAAAATAACATTTTCTTTATAAAAAATTTCAACTTGAAAATTGCAGCTCATATTGCTTTAAAAACCTATTTTGGTAACAATTCTAAAAGAAATTACTTGTTAGATATAGATGTATGTATGATAAGTTTTTGATCTGTGCCATGGTGGTTAATAAAAATATTATAAGACTTTAAGTTTACTTAGTTTTTAAAAAATGTTAAAAGAAAAATAATGTGATATATATCTATCAGTGGCAAACACACAGCAAAAAAGGTCAGGTTAAATTCATCACAGCGTTAAAAGCCGCCCATTATCTGCAATTTTTTTTTCGTTTAGATTTTAAGTCAAGCGATTAAGTGCAGAGATCCAAAAATTACTTCACAATTATCCTTTTGACTTTAGATTCCAGGGTCCAAATCCCTTAATTAAAGAAAATATGAACCCATCTTAATCAATCTTATCAAAATTAGAACTTCCATCGGTTTTGATCCGTCACGTGGAAGATCTCTGCGCATCAAAAACCAGGAAGCAAATGAAAGTTTTAATTTTAATTAGATTGCATCTTAATGAAATTGTTTGTTTGTCCTCTCCTAAATGGATGTTCAAACACTATAAATAGTGGTTCAATGATAAGGGATATCATTTCTTTTTTCTCAGGGAACTACATTTGATATGGCCAAATATTTGCATGGCCCCTCCCCCTCCATTTTTACCAACTATACATAGAATTTATATTTATTTACAAAAGGTTTGTTATAAGCTGTCATTCTCCAACAAATATTCATATTTTGCCTTCAATAGCATAAATAGCAGGTCTGAATATGGTATATTGTACCATTTTCATGGCATGTTTTTGTTCATATACCAAATGGTACTTGAGCAAGCATGTGCTCGACCTTTACTGGTCCAAACCTTCGGAAAACACCCATTTTCTGCTCCAAAACACTGATTTATAAACATCAAATGATATTTATGATGGCATTTCTACATTGTGACATCATAAGCTTTAAATCTACCGGAATTTTAACCTTTATAAAACTTTTATTTTGGGGGGGAAAATACATAATATTGCAAGTAGTCCTTTGCCCAAGAATTGAATTTTAAAACATTATGCTTTATAGACTGTTGATAAAAATATTTGAGTTGGGTACTTTTTTCGCCAATCAAACAAGAGAAGGTAAACAAACAGTTTTTTTGGAAAGGTGATTTAATATGATTTATTTACATTAAGCTTCTTATTTACAAGCATTTTGATGGTCGTTAGATGTTATGATCAATAAGTGAAAATAATGCTTGAACTTTAATTTAATGAATGGCCTTGACCCCTTACTTTTATCAAGACTTTTGACCTTGGCTTTAAAAAGAGCTTACCTCTGATTTTTCTAGCTTGCTCTGTTCCTCAATTCTGGTGAGAATTTCTGACATATTGGTCTCTAAAACCATTCCTCCCATCACTAACTCCGATAGAATATTATGGACCTGTGGTTAAAAAAGGCAAGCAAACATAAAAACATGGACAAAAACATTTATTGTCGTATTCAATTTGAATAGACAGCAAAAATTCTATATCTGTGATAGGTTGAGTTTCATATTCTCTCTCTGTCTCTCTCTCTCTCTCGCTGTCTCTCTGTCTCTGTCTCTCTCTCTCTCTCTCTCTCTCAACTTTACCTTGTCCACATGAAAAATGAGATCCAACTCACAAACATTCTCAAAGCATTTGTCCAGCGTTTCAACAAACACCTGAAATAAAAACATGCTGTGGTTATTTTTTGCATATTCAGATTGTACATTATTTGGCAGATATTGATTTTTCAACAAATAAGCATGGATTTGAATATATGCATTAAATTTTTTTTACAAAAAGACACCTATCCTTATACATGCATGCATGATAGCAGAAGCAGCTTTCTGCCAAAAATACTAATAAGATTCACAGTTAAATGTTAATTAACAGTACTAAGAAATATCAGATTGCTAAGTTCGCCCAAAGAATAAATAATGTAAAATCAATTACAGTCCTTGAAACTTTGTACTTTCCCACTAAAACGGTGAGTGAACGGTAAGCGCACGCTGAGCAAACGACATTTAAACATTCGAAAGAACTGAGGCATGTTCAACAGAGGAATCACTCACGAGTTGCAGGTAAAAGTAATTTTGCAAAGCGCTCGCAAGTGCTTGCTCTGTTGAACATGCCTCGGTTTAGGTTTGCTTTAAAAGATGTGTATAAGCATAGAAGAGTTTCAAGCTTAAATTAAATATCCATCGACATTTTTAAAATCAAAAGATGGGGTACTGTATTTTATGCTTTAATTAATTCTCAATATACATGGAAATACTTCCGAAGGCAAAGAGACGTTTTTGTCTTATAAATTTTCTTAATTAATAGATCAAAGCTTTAAAATATATATCTGCCATAAAAAGGGAAGTTAATCTTAATTGCTAACAAATTACACTTAAAGCAAATGTACCAAGGTTTCACACAAAATCATAAACAACACTTCTATAAACCAGTAACAAAATTGTGTGAAAAATCGCAATTCTATATCATTAACATGATATTAAAATCATAACTGAAATTTTAAGAACCCTTTCCATCTAAATATGTTGAACAACGTTTAGAACCATTTTAACAAGAGCTTGGACTTTGGGCAGTGCGTGACAAACTCTGATTTGACAAAAGCGGGGTCTACTCATGGTTAACTGTCCAGTCATTGGCTAATAGATATGAATATATTGAACGCAATGACACTCACCCGACTTCACCCAGAGATGTATATTTCCCTGAAACAACGTCAATTTCACACAGCAGAGCAGATCTTGACAAACAACTTTCCAGTTTTGACAGTCAATGAATATTAATGAAGCTTCTCGTAGCAAATTAGAAGAAAGCAGGTCAATATTTGACAGCTTGTTTTGATGAGCAAACTAGATAGAAACATCCCACAGAAAGTCCAAACTTTTGTTAAAACGGTTCTATTCAGAAGCAGAAACATTTTTCCATAATCTCGACCACATTGTCATGCAACAAATCAGTCTTTCCTTTTGGCATACATCATTCACTTAAAATTATGATTATTCTATTTTGTTTCAAATAATTTGCTATCAACTGCAAGTTTCCAAAGAAATTAAATGAACTTTTCATTTTTGTGTTTGTGAATACCAACCTGTATTAAATCAAGAATTCCGAGTTCACTCTCGGAAGAATCCACACAGAACACAAAGAACAGAGTAGCATAATGGCGGTAGATGATTTTATAATCGGAACCTCCTATTAACCTACAAAAAATACAATGATAAATTGATCTTAAATTTTCAAAATGTCAAATAAACTAAGTTGTATCAGTAATTCAGTATCATTTACATATACAGGTATCAGACTTTGGTCAACATTGACTAGTTATAAGTATGATTTCAAAATGAATCAATTCCAACATATCTTTAGAGCACTGCATTAAATCTTTACAATTTTATCTAAATGGGTATGGGCATGATTTTGGTCAATTTTTAATTTTTGTATTTTTGTTGTTTACAATGCCTTAGTAAGGTATTTCTAATGATCAATTAAAATTTGTGTGTCAGTTGTAGACTTTAGTGCTCACAGTTCTTTGCTAAGTAAGTAACAGAGACACTTATTGCCTCTGCTGGGGTTTGAACCCAGATCCCCTGGCATGCAAATCCAGCACTCTACCGATTGAGCTAAAGGGTTAACCCACTCGCCAGAGCTAGTAGGAATGCCATTTACCTGAATCTACCACATGTAAACAAGGCTCGTGTCATGCTTTTATTTACATTAGTTCAATATGCCGTAAAAAGTTCCTTTACAAGCTGATCGATTTTTCTATCTGCTGATTAGTTTCGAACATAAATATACAGTTCCTAGCATATTCATTTTAGGTCTAAGACTGGAAAATTCAAAATGTAAATAAAAACAAAACCTGAGCTTTGTTTACATAGCAAAGAATTGCAAGCTCTGTATCTCACTTTGTTCTGGACTAATGACACTCAAATATTGATTGTGTATTACTTACTACATGTACTACAGCATTTCGAACATTGAAAACAGGCCCCAGGTCCATAAAAGTTAGACGGGCTCAGTTTTGATCTCAGTCTCACTTTTCCACTATATATTCCTTTTGTTAAAGTGAGACTGAGATCAAAAGTGAGCTCATCTAAGTTTAATGGTCCTGGGGCCAGAAAAATAAGTTTTGACCCGAATCGTGACCATGCCCCTTTAAGAACTTGCCAATCAAGTATTCAATATACATGTATAATCTGACTTTCTGATTGAATAATCACCTTAAAAACTTTATTTTAGTAGCACTCAAACTACCTGTCACAAAAAATAACTATTTACCAGTAAATTAATCTAAATGCATTGTGAGCAACAGATACAAATCCTGAAGCATGCTACTACACAACTTGCTTACTACACTTGTGCTATGCACTCACCAAAACAGTTAACATGAAACACTATACTCTGTCCCGAGTTTTTGCTTCCACCACTTTTTGCTTGATATTTCAATAATAATACCGGTAAATACCTTTGTGCTCAAACCACGTTCATCCACTAATATGAAAAATGTCCAGATTATCTGTTTTAAAGAGCCCCCTCTACCGCTTCAGGTTTTTAATACACATCCCGAAATTGAAAGTCTACGGAGATTTTGCATTGCATCAGCCATTAATAAGCCCGGATGATAACGTTAAAAAATTGCGCAAGGTATCCCGAGTACTTTCCAATGGAGAAAAGATGTAAACATTTCCCATTATAATCTCCGTAAGAAAATTGTTTTCGTTCCTGTGA
Organism: Magallana gigas; assembly: GCF_963853765.1. NCBI lineage: Eukaryota > Metazoa > Mollusca > Bivalvia > Ostreida > Ostreidae > Magallana > Magallana gigas. Next base: position 51,144,049 of record NC_088853.1, on the reverse strand, counting down.
AATTTTATGAGTGAAAAGGGATAATTTTTCAATGAAGATATCTTGGATATATTCCCTTTCATCGATTTCAATTGTATTTCTTTCAAAGGCATGTGTATTTTTATTAAAAATCATCAAAAATTGATGGAAGCAATAACTTGGGACAGACTATAATAAATTCTGGTATTGTGTAGTACAGCTTCAGGATCTGTAATCTTTTTTTAACATTAACACCTACGTTCCACCTTCCAGGAAATTGCACACATTGTCATCCCGTTTGGATACCAGATGAAAAGTCTCTCTAATGATTTGTTGCTGGAGATCTTCTGGCTGTGCACAAAAAACCAAAACCATTAATCTTATTTATAAGCTTTCATAGTCAATGTCTACTCTGTATATTCAATCAGAATTTATCAAGGTGATAAATTTAAACTGTTGTGTACAACCTCCAAACAAATTTAAAAGTTCTGTATTCGAAATTGTTACTTTTATTTTAGTATAAAACTTCCCCACCACCTGACCTCTCAATATTGACAACAGCACATGATGACACTGTCACTTACGAAATATTGGTAGAACTTTGAAAGCCTAGGCTTCCCGTGGTTGTTAAAAACAAGAATAGCCTTAATCATGATCGTTGTGTCTTTCTCATCTCATTTTTGTTGATAAATACACACATACACAGATATTACAGAGCAAACTGGGGCCCTTGAGGGGGGAGTTGACGTTGAGACCGGAAGTGTATCTAAATAACATCGATCGGTCTTCATCGGACAAACTCTTCTTTTTGGTAGATTCGTCCCTCAAACAAAAGAGCTGAACGTTTTTTCGCCCCAAACAGCAGAGACATAAATAAATGTTATTTATGTCTCTGCCAAACAGCAAACATTAAAGTAAAATGTTTTGTATCCGCCGGTTGCCACAGGTTAAAAACATTAAACATTATGGCATTTTTTAAGATCTAATTTGAAAACAGATAACAAGAAAGATATCAATTTCACTTGAACTCTTATCGTGCTAAACATTTTTTAATGGTAAAAAAAAAAATCAATAATTTATCTATGATATCATAATACGAAGGAAATAAACTGAAAAAAGTAAGTTTATTTCCCTAATACTTTATATTTCACCAGAATTAATCAATATATTTTTGGATGTAAATTTCGATATGATCCATGATTTAAAATGTATGTACCGCGTAGTAGAATATGTATTTGTAGTCTTGATCGAATTGAACTCTGAGAGCATGGAGAGCGGATTCATTTAAAGATCTCCGAAAGCTCTCTAGCCGTTTACTGGTGTTGTTGGAACTTGAATTGGGGGTTTTCTATATTATTTTCTATATATAGCTGTAAATTTAGTTCAGAGCTACAGTTTTGTAATACATGCACCCCAACCCCTTTCCCTAAAAAAAATGCATTCCCAAGAGCATATGTCAGTTTTTAGACGATACATTAAAATTTCAGTACGTACTGCATATCTGTCCTCCCGTTTTTGTTGGGTTTTTTTAATTTAATTTTTTTTTTGTCAGAGACAAATGTTATTTATGTCTCTGGTTCTGTTTTTGTTTTGTTTTGGTTTTTTTTTTGGGGTTGGGGGGGGGGGGGGGTTAAAATTTCAACTGATTAAATTCGAGCTTAACAGCTTTAATGATCAGCTTAAAATTTTGTGTGGTTGATTTCTTGAATCAAAATCTTGAAAACATAAAATTTGCATCTGCTACAGATATTACTGAACAATGATCTTTAAATGTTATTTTCATTACTTTGAAAAACTTAAAGTAGTCATGTTGTATATTTTATTTGATATATCGGAAAGGACAATGCTTTAACCGATTTAGAATTTTCAAATTTTACAATATTTAGCCAAAAAATAGCTTTAAGAAATATTTGATGAGGCAAAAATATTGTAAAACCTAGCTCCAGCGGAATTCGAACTCATGACTAACAGATTTGTAGTAAGCCCTACTTATACAAGTACACTTGGTTTTATTGTTTATTTCGATAAACAATACGTCACAGCATGGAAGTGTCCCATACACCTTAAAGGGGCATGATCACGATTTTGGTCAAAAAAAAAATTTCCGAGTTTGATATTTACAATGCTTCAGAAAGGCATTTTTGATAGGCAACCGTAATTTGAGTGTCATTTGTTGAGTTATAAGCAAGTTACAGAGCTTGAAATTCTTCGCTATGTAAACAAAGCGTTTGTTTACATTTTGAACGTTGAAGTAAAAATTTCGGTTTTAAACCTAAAACGAATGTGTTAAACGTTAGAAACTTAAAATGAATAAAAAGATGGATAAATAAGATGGAATTTTTTTTATCTGGTATATTGAACCTATGTAAACAAAATCAGGGCACGAGCCTTGTTTACATGTGAAAGAATTGTGAGCCCTGTATCTTGCTTATAACTCTTCGAATGACTCTCAAATTTAATTTGATCATTAGAAATGCATTTCTAAAGCATTGTAAATAATAAAAACGTAAAAATAAAATTTGACCAAAATCGTGACCATGCCCCTTTAAGGTGGGTCCCCACTCGAGTGACGTCATCGGTGATAGTTCTGTATTGAAAATATGTAATAATCATTTCTGATTAAGCACAGAGTTATTGTATGTGTATCGAGTTAAAAGTTATATTCAGTAGCAAAATAATGTGTAATTCTTCTGCATGTAATATAGAAGGTTTTGATGTTTTAGTACTATACGTTAATCTATTGAACTTGTACATGCAGGTAGTATATATGTAACGTACTTTTCACCAAGTCCCTACAAAAATAACTATAATCTTATCAAGGTCTATCTCTTAAGAATAAAGAGTAGAGATATACTTTGAAAAAAAAAATTAAAGTTATTCACTTAGAAAATATTGGAAGACAATGCAATTTGTGAATGACATTTTCCTAAGGTCGGGGGGGGGGGGAGTATACTTTCAACTTCAATTCCACTGTTTATTTCATTATTTTCAATTCAATTTTTTACATGGTCCCATATAAGTGGGGGGGGGGGGGGGGGCAACTCCATGTTAATTCAATTTTTGTATGTAAATTTTAAGAAAAATTTTTGTTGTGCAAAAAAGTGGGAGGCTGCCCCCCCCCCCTTATGCCCGACCGTATTTGATCTCCTTATAATATTTAAAGAATTATTCTACATAACTTATAGTCATATAATTTTCAACATTTATACGATTGAATAGTAAAATAAATATTGACGTACTGTATTGGACTATACATTACAAAATCGATTCGTGGTGTTATCACAAACAAAACACTCGAAAATGTAAAAATAAAGTAATACATTTCATGCGCGAATAGAGAGGGGAAGGGATGTCGGATGGGGGTCCGGTGCCTCCCCTGGAAAATTTAAAATTCTTAAATTAAAACACTAGATTGACCCGAAGATACCTCGGACCCCCTCCCCCCCCCCCCCCAGGCAGACTAAGATATCCCTCGCTCAGGCACCCCTCTGGAAACATTTTCTGTATCCGCCTATGCATTTTATTCACGACAATTTAATAATTTCAATTCATAACATCGTGAAGTTTCTTACAACATGTTAGAAGGTACATTAATAATCAAATATACTAGTAAAGCTAAGTTCTTTGTAGGATAGCGCATCAACGTGTTGTGTTATATAACCCCTCTCTCTCTCTTTTAATTCCTGCATGGTATATTTATTAATTTTAAAAGATGAAGAGTATATGTACAATTTTTTGGGTACACATATACGTGATTTTTTTCGAAATTTTCTTGATTCTAAACTAATCCGCCGGCGGAAACATGGAAAACACTTGAAATGTCCTCATTAAAACACTTTGAATTAGAGAATCGGTAATGCTGAATTTCGCAATCGGGGTAGGGGGACCAAACAGCAACAGGAAACCATTTCCCATTTTCCCGAATCTTTCACGCTTTTTTATACTGTATAACTGCAAGTTTAAATTTTTTTCTTCTTTCAATTAGTTACTGACAGAGTGCAAAATACACGGATGTACATGCAAGTTAAACTGCGGAAAATATCGAATTGTTGTAAAAAGCAAAAATATTTTTTTAAAAAAATATATCATATTAGCTACACTATTGATAAACTGTAAAAACTTAATATGCCGAAATGACAGCCTAAGGCTATGACATGAACACATTACTCCGTATCTGAAATGAAGCCCCCCCCCCCCTTCCATGCATCTACTCATACACAAAGTAACCCGGCCTCAAATGACATTTAATACTAAGCATGCGCGGATCTAGAGGGGAGGGGTTGGGGTCACACCCCCCCCCTTGGAAAATTTTGACGGAACCGGTACTGGACCAACCCTCTTATGCTTACTATACATGTATATGCGTTTTGCAATTTTAAACTAAATTGTTCTACAAATGAAACACAAAAACTATGATGTCTCGTATTTGTTTCATGTAAAGTTGTGAACATATGGATTTCAGTCATACAATATTTTTTTTACACAAATGTGCGAATAAGAAGTGCATGTATATGATATTATATAAAACTACAGTCAATGCATGCGTGCATATATTTTTCCTGTCAAAATTATGTCGTGTCCAGGCAAATAGCATCGTTATTGAAAGTGTGTGTGTGTATGGGGGGTTGAGCTCATTCAATCCAAAAATTCTTGAAAAGTACATGTATGAAAAAAAAACACTTCAGGAATTTTGCAAATTGCTAACATCCTAATCTGTTGGAGAGGGAATTATATACCTATATCACTTTGATTTCACAGTTAATTTCCTTATTTTCACTTCATCGTTTTTTCTTCATATACTTCCAAAGCAGTGAAAGGAGGGGGGGGGGGGGTGTCCTCAAAGATAATTCAGTTTATAAGTTAAGTAAATAAGTTTATAAGAAGAATGTTTGTTGTGAATCCTGTGATGCCATGTGCATGGTGTCCAATATTACACCAAACTCTCAAATTTCTGCCTTAATATATCAAATAAAGTCCAATGGTTATTTTGTACTCTTTAATATTTATACTTGCACTTGCATGGATTTCATCATTCAAGTTAATAACTTAGCGTGCGTAGTTTGAATTGGTCAACTTACGGAACTCACAGGGCCCGTGAACTTTTTACATATCTGCTATTTGTTTGTTTGCTTTTTAAAAATTATTTTCACGAAATTAATAATTTTAAAAAAGTTGATAATTAAGAGTTCATATACCATATATCCATTATTCGAAGTTTCATATTCCCACTATAAAAGGTTAAATAATTAAAACAGATTTTGGTTAAATTCTAAAATTTATGCACATGTTCGAACCATATCTATTTTCCTTATTTTTTTCGATTATCATGGCATTTATTTCTCGCATTATTCCAAAGCCAATCCACAGACTATAGAAAGAACACATTAAGATTTGCTGATGGTATTATTTATATATAATATTGATATAATTATATCACATTTCGATAGCCTTCTCAGCGGTGAATTTACCAATGATTGTCATAAATTTAAATTTTTCTTCCTTTGAATTTTCGTGTCTTTTCAAAATCAATACACATTTTTTTTTAATTAAAATAATTATAATTATAGATTTTTTCCTCTGTTTTTCATACAGGTTTCGTGTAGGCTAAATATAAATTCACAGCATGATTAGAAATATCAAACCAAAAAAAAATATTACGAACAATTTCTTTAAAAATATGAATTCTCGCGCTTATTCATATTTTTTCTCCATAATGCAACCGACGAAGCATCTGCAAATCCTGCATTTCTGAATGAAACTTGCTAATTTCGTATGCAATCTGAATGGCTGTTCCGATTGGCTGTTCCGTCAATTGGACACTGCCGCGGACCGTCGCCGATGTGTACCAGTATTTGCCGTCAATTAAATCTCCCGACCTGAGTTGTACACGAATAGTTTCCCGAATTTTCCTTCCATCGAGTGCAATTAAAAGGACTCTTATTTTTTGTTAATTAGATGCAACCGGGCTAGCAGGTGTGCGGGAGCAGTCGATTGGCCATTGCAAGCGTCGAGTTCTTCGGAACATCAGCACCACACCCTAAGATAGATTTCACGTCGAGGCCGAATATTGTTATTAACACAGGCTATATATCGCTTTGGACGCCATTAAATTGAGTGGTTGAATTTGGGAAATATAAGCCCCATGAGTGGGTGAATTTTACGCGGCGTAAGTCTCCCCCCATCGCTACCCCTAACGCTGGGTCTTGAGCGTTTTTAGTCGACGAAGATAGAATTTTATCGGGGGACTCCAGCGATCGTCAATGCGAAAAAATGGCATGCTGTCTGAGCGACGAAGCCAAGGAACAACGCCGAATTAACGAGCAAATCGAGAGGGAAATTCGGCGAGACAAAAGGAACCAGCGAAGGGAGCTCAAACTTCTCTTGCTAGGTAAGAAGCGACATTTTTCCCCGGTCATACACGGCAATGAAAGTGATGACTTTAGATGCTGATCCCGAACCCGCCGCCATTTTGAATAATTAAGGTCTTGATTCACACGAAAATAAACCGGGTTTTCGTCATTTATACATCAAGATAGCATTTGTAAACGGTGTAATTTTGTTGAAAAAAGCTCACAAGTATTCTTTAATAGGATTTGAGTCCCGGTTAATGAAAATTCCGCCCCAAATCTTGTGAAAATTGGTGATGAATGTTTGATGCTTTTTTGGCGTTAAAGCATCTCGCACCATTGTAAACTTTGCACGTTTTGTTTGGCGCATGGGTTGGGCTACCACGTAGGGATGTACCCAGAACTTTTATGTGCTCTTTCAGGGGTGTACTTTAGACGCAATTTGGCTTGCAACAGCATCGAAGCCGCTCGAAAATGATAACCTTAGCATCAATGTTCGACGCCATTTTGAATAATTAAGTTTTTGATCACAATGTATATAGAGAATGCATACACGACCTGAAGTCTGTATGTCTGAGCTGTGTGTAGCACACCTGAGACTGTCTCATCACGGGTGTTGCAATACATAGCAAGGTATCCAGGCTGTCAAATTGGGTCAGTTGACCTAATTTAGAAGGCAAAAATGTACACGCCATTTTGATAATATTTAGTTAAAACCAAATTCCCTGTGAAAATAGCCTATTTTTAGTTTATCTCGAGAAACTGAAACCTAGACTAGTCACCTGATAATGTGGAAATTATTGAGTAACAATAGATTGCATGCATGTAACGACTTTGAAATGGGATGTTTACATCTACATAATGATGTTTGTGTTAAATACTCATTAATACTGTAGAACTGTATCGAATGACATGTTTTAGCTGAAACCATGTTCTTTGGAAAAGTACATGAACTTAATTTTACACTCAGTGTATTAGGTATAGAACAGATGATGACATTCAATAGCAAAATTTGCAAAAGTGTTGACAGACACATTAACTATTGCCTGTTTTGACAAGTTTGGCAGAGTGATGAAACTTTTGCAGTACAAGTTTTAAAAATATCAAAAATTGATGTTAATAGTATGTACGTCACTGAATAGTGGACAAAACAATTTGTCAAACAATATGTGGTAAGCTGTCAAACTTGTCCAGCAAGTTATATATATCTTGAAAAAAAACATTAGACGCACAAACTTATTTGCAGTTAAAATGGTCTTGCACAAGTGATGATCTCTAGAAAATGAAATGTTACACCCCCCCCCCCCCCAAGATTAGGGGACTTTTTTCCATCATCAGATGTTAGAGGATAACCCTGAATCTTGGAATATTGTTAAAACAAAAGAGTGCAAGTCTAGAGTAAAAAGCCATCCTCATTTCTTGTATATAAATGTATGTTGTGTTTCTCTATCTATATACTGTAATAATATTATATTTGGTGTCTTCGATATTTGGCGGAAACTAGTTTTTGGACAAGTTGGTGTGAATTTGAATTAGCGTATTCCTGAGTGTGACTATTCTTATACATATATATGCATGGCATTTCGCAATGAACTTTATTAAGCAGAAGCCGCATTACGCCTAAAGCGCTTAATAGAATCCACAGCCAAATGTATTACGTTTACAGTGCATGCTGATGATTTTTACCCAAAGTTAACACTATATCGGTCAGTAAAAGTATTTTGCTTTGTATGTACGCTTCTGTCACGATGTTTTACATCTGTGCTTGGAATCAATCTGTTCAACAACAGTCTTCAGTACTGCATGATGTGCCTATATATAGATCAAGGACTTTTTTTCTAGAGGGCAGGGTTGTCTCTAAAAATTAAAGTAGAAGGAGGAAATGAAAAAGTAGAAGGAGGTCTGGGTGTTTTGCTTATAGCTACATTGTGTTTGAAATGCAAAAATAGCCGGGTAATTAAGACATTATAGGTAGGGGAATTCCCCGCCTCCCAGGTCTTGGAGACAACCCTGAGAGGGGTTACACTCCTTTCCCTTACATACTCCCCTTTACTGTAAAAAAGATTTGACAGTCCTTAATACCCAGTGACCAAAATGTTAATGGAAGGGTGGGTGTGGGGGCATCAGAGAGTTTTCTTCACCATTTGCCTAACAAGTACCAATATTCTGACAAATATAACTGACCCCCCCCCCCCTTCTTGATCTTGTCATGGTATTCAAAAATAAATTAGGGGAAGGGGGGGGAGGGAGGTTCAAAATGAATGAATTTGATTTGAAATCATAATGGCAATTTTTTTGACTGAGATATACTAGATGCTGACTTCAGTTTGCCGTTATCAGGAAAAGAAATTGAATACACAAGTAGACGGATGCAAGTACAGCGACCAAGAGTTGGATTTCACTGTATACGATATGATAGCATAGCAGCTGTCATCAAGACTGGGTGATTCTTAGTTCAAGTTTTTTTTAGGGGGTGGGGGTTGAAAGGGGTCAAAACAAAAATCTTTTTTTTAAGTGTGTAGTGTATATTTCTGTAGCATATTGATATATAATGACAGATGTTGGACCAAGTTGTGTTCTAATAGTTGAATGACCTACTCGACTCCATTTAACTCGACTGTCACCTATAGCTCTTAGAAAAACTGTTGTATTTCATTAGTGGAAAGTATTTGACATTGTTTTAAAAAGTGAATATTTTTTTTCCTAAAGACACGATTTAGGAGATTTCCTTTTGAGGAATGGGTGAGTCGGTAGGGGGTTATAAGGAAGGAATCTAATGTCATCGACTTTATATCCTTGTGAATATTTCAAGATTCCTGCGTTGTGCCAATTTTAAGAAGTTTTATTTTAAATGAATAATATCACATTTTCACTTTTAACTTGCTTGTTCCACCTGCTTTCCATTACTCCTTCCCATATAACTCCCCCCCCCCTCCATTATTGTATAATGAATTTTGAGTTCATATAACCTAGAGAATTTTAATCTGCCTACTGCCTAGTGTTGACCATGATCTGTGCATGTTTTGCCTGTGACACAAGGATGAGCAGACATGCAAACAGCTGATTGAATGATGATGATGATAATGTGAGGGGCGATGTGAATTGTTGGTGCTTTGACGGAATTGCATGTTGTGTAATACCTGGGTGTAGCTAGGATCGCCACCTTACACTTGGTCTGAAGATCTTAGGAAATCTTTATGGATGCTCTCCTTCATGTCACACTTATTGTTGTAAGGATCTGTAGCATTTTCTCAGAAACAAAATCTTCACAGGGCATTGGTCAAGGAAAAAAAATCGGGCACAACCCATGTTTACATAACAAAGAATGGTGTGCTCATGCAGCCTCGCACATTAAACTTAATGTGCAAATTTTAGTGGAACTTTCAGATGTCTTGGTTTAGCATTGTTGTGTGTGTACAGTAGTAGAATTCGGAGAAAAAATATGAAAAATTTTAGCTCAAATTGTAGGACTATGATGTATTAAGGTAATTTTCACGCAAAATGTTCAAGTGCTTTCATGAATGTTTTTTGTAAAACTAAAAGATTGCAGGTAGACCTAGCTATGATTTCATTTATGAACACTTTATATTCATAAAAGTACAAGATATTGTACATATGTCAACGTTCTGTAAGGCAGGACTCTTAACAGAAACGTCAGACCACAAAATACAAGTGCGATCATCAATATGTTTCAGGAAAAATTGAAATGCCACATCACAATATGTACGAAAATCTTGATAGAAGTTTTCATTGAAAAGAATTTTGTAGTAGAATTTTTTCTTGACACTTTTTATCTTTTAAAAGTTCAAATTTATATAAAAAACCATTGAATTGGGCTTCAAAACCTTCAATCAAACATACATTTGGGTGTATTTCTTCAAAACATTCAATCAAACATACATTTGGGTGTATTTCTTAAAATTTTCACACAGTGATTCTCAGAGCCACAAAGGCGCACAGGGCCAGTGCTTATCTGAAGTTTGCGTTTTTGTGCTAACTGCTAAGTTGATGAGAGTCATCTCCCCCTGAACAGGACACCAGTCCATCGCAGGTTAACCCTTGGCTAAAGCTGGTACCCACTTACAACTGGGTGGACTGACATAATGTAGATAAAATGCATTGTATAAAAACACACATAATCAGGGTTGTCTCTAAGACCCGGGAGGTGGGGAATTCCCCCACCTATAATGCCTTATTTACCTGGCTATTTTTGCATTTCAAACACAATGTAGCTATATGCAAGACCCCCAGACCCCCTTCTACTTTTTCATTTCCTCCTTCTACTTCAATTTTTAGAGACAACCCTGATAATATAAAGTGAACACAGCAGGGCTCAAACCAGCAACCTTTGGGATACTAGCCTAACATATGTTAGGCCACTGAGCCATGTGCTCCTATTTTCACATAATATGATGATATAAATAAATAACTTGTGACCTCAGGTGAATTTACCTGAACCAGTGACCTCAGGTGATTTGACCACGAACTTGTGATCTTCGGTTTCTCATTTAACCTGGATTGTGACCTCGCCAGCAGGTGTATAGATCTAAGGTGAGTTAATTAAATGAACCTCATCTCGCAATCACAGGTTAAATTACATAGGCAGTATCACCTTGTATTAACTCTCCATATCAAAATTGATTTATTTATCTATGTCCTTCTCCATTGCTGTTGTCATTGTAAAAGGCAGTTTGTTTTTCTGTGATTGGGTCATTGGGGGGGGGGGGGGGGGTTCCACCGTCTACAAGCTTGGATCCACGTTGTACCGGAACATGTTGAACATTCAAGGCCATTGATGTTCAAAAGATTGTTACTTGTTCATTCAGCGCTTGAACACATACAATGCTTTAATTGTTGTTCCAAGTAAAATAGTAAACACAAAAGTTGGTCCCGTTATTGACATACACAAAGCCCTTTTAATGACAAAATTACTTCACTGTTTTGTGATTGCTTGTAAAATTGTATTTTGTGGTCAGTTTCCACAAAGAGGATGGCTTGGGCATTGCCATAGATAGGCTATTTAAATCTCTTAGGGGCAGGGGGTGGCTCTATTTAGAAATATGTAGTTTATTCAGGAATAAATTCGAATTGGATAGATAGATTATTCAGGAATAATTTCAGATTGGATTAAACTCTTTCAAATTTGCTTGGTTCTTTACTAAATACATGTATTAATAGGTTTACGATAAAAATTAGATCAAATTTTTTTAGTGAAACTGACGGGTGGATTGTTGACTATGTCAAGTCCATGCAATCAAGCCACTTAAATTATTTGTTTTTTCTAAGAAATATATATATCTGAAACAATTTATCAGATGTTCTCGGTTTCTGATAAAAGAAATACCATGCTCAGATTTGAATTATTTATGTTTGTCATTCCTTTTGAAAAATTGATGCATTAGTGATTACAATACAAAATTAAGATAAGATTAAAAATAATGGTAACTTCTTTCAACTTTCACCTTGAAAATTGTGTCATGTGAAGAAAGATAAACTAATTTAATGCGTTGTTTGAATATGAAAGTTCCCTTGTGCCCTTGTTGATCCCACTTGACACTGTCATGACTGTAATCAGATTATATCATCAGTTTCTGTTAGTACTCCCTAATTCAAAAACAGCTATCATATTCCTGTCCCTTGCCTCGTATGTTGGGTCGTCGCAGACGTGTACATGTGGAAATGCCATTACCGGTTTCCTGTATTAAGTGATGGCAGTGATCACTAAGTGATTACTAAAGGTTCGAAAACAGAACCAAATGCAGTTAAGTACGCATGTTTGTTAATTGCGTCGTAGAGGTCTCGAGTTATGTAGAATTCATGTACAGTAGGTAAAAGTGTATTGGAGTTCAAGGTTTTCCATTAGATAGGGTCAAAGTTGAAACTCCCAATAATATGTTTTTGGCATTTTGATAAAGTAAGACTAAGATAGCAGTGTTGATATGTTGACTTCTCTCATGGTGTGTAAAAATTGATTAAATGTTAAGCTACTGTGTTGGTTAAGGTCAAAGTTGTAAAATTATAGTTCAAGGTTGGGACCCTTTTTATAAAATTATTTGACCTATTTGAGTTCATGCAGTTGTCTCTGTGTGTAATTTATCCCCCTGTGAGCCTAACACACCAGTTTTGCAATATTTGCAATGATATTGGACACATTCCTACTGTCTGTTTTATTTATTGGACACAGTTGGCAGATTATACCCAGGTGAGCCTGAAAACTGGACAGTTGGTACTAATCTGTTTGTTTTATGAACCCCCAATTATACAGTATGTTCAATGATACTGGACACCTTCACGCTGTATGTTTTACTTACCGGACACTTCTGGACCCAGGCGAGCCTTATACACCCAGGGACTTTTCACTTAGAACTGGACACATCTGGTGAAGTGACCTTTGACCTGTGATGTGACATCAGAGATGCTAGGAGCCGCTTGGGGCTAATCCCTACTGATAGGATTATGGGCGTAATTATCCGTGGATAGGAAACCGTGGTTACCCAGAGGATCTACTCTCGTGTGTAGGAATTGGACGGATCCGGTTTCTCCTGCCATGACAGCTGTGTGATTTGGAAGGCGGGGCTGCTAGTTCATTTTTTCGAATATGTGTGAAAAGTGAAGAAAAAAAAAGATGTGTAAACTGCTGAAGTGTAGAAAGTCTTCTTAGTATTGATCTATGATTTACTAACAGTACATTGAGATTTGTATGCAGAAATGAATGGAATTTAGAAGCGGTTGATGCAGCTGGGCTTGTAAAATTGAGCCATTGTCTTTGTAACTGGTCATCTGGACCTGAGATGCCATTAAAGAGGGGCAGACTTTTTTTTTTGTTCATTGAAGGAGGTGAAAGGATATTTTTTTTTCTCTCTGGAAATAATAAAGCTTTAAGCCTTTAATAGATCATGAGGTTATTGATCAAGATACCAGAAAAATAACAACTATGGTTATTTAAAACATTCAAAAATTTTGCCCTTTTCCTTCAATATATGATTATAGGATATATGAAGACAAAAAAAGGTACATGTTAATTATCAGTCTTAATTTCTGAATTTGCTCATAGAATATAAAGGAAAAAAAAAACACAGAGTAAAAGTATAGAAAGTTCATAGAAAGTTTCCTCTTCTCTATGGACCATTGACCCAATTTGCAAAAGTCGGGAAAGCCCCTATATGCATTTACATTATGCCAGTACTTTAAGGATGTTTATTCCCTGGAACCCTCTGCGGCATAAGACAGTAGAGTAGTATTTATTTTAGTACTAGTAATACTTTGCACTGACTGGTACTAACTGTAGGCAAAATAATTAATTGGAACTAAGGTGATTATGGAAATACTTGTACTTAATTACATGAAGTCTCTGCTTCATACAGCACTTTCAGTGTAAAAAGGAAACCTGAATAAAATTATTGTGAAAAAGACAATTGCTTCAAAACATTCAATATGTGCGTTGAAATAAGTCTTCGAAAAGTTCAGGTGCATTCCTTTAGTAGATTTAACATTTTTTGACTTCGTAATCCTATGATTTTGAGAAATTCTCTATAACAAGTATGATGATTAAAAGAAAACTAATTCGCTTTCAGATCAATAAAATTTGATTCTATTTGTTTGGATTTGATTGATTCAACCCCAGTTGTGCTTTTGTGTCAACACTCAAGAAAGAGGACAGATAGTAATCCCCAGCCAGAGATGCAAAAGATTAAAACCCTATTGGATCCTCATACTTGCTACAATGATGACCAATAACTCATTATGACCTTGACCTTAAGTGAATTGATGAAGGTCAAGGTCACACAGATTTATTTCATATCTGCTCCTGAAACTCTGTTGTCAAGAACATCTTTGTTCTCAAGAACAAGATGTTCACATTGTCAAAGTAATGTGAGTTCTTCATTGCTTGCTACAAAGATTCCCAAATAAGTTGACTTTGTATTTTTGCCATGACCTTGACCCCCAGTGGTATTCGTGATAAGTCAGGGTCACAAAACTTGTTAGGTTGTTAATTTGGTTGGTGGGAAGCCTCTCTCAATATGTTGGTTGATATTTTGGATCACAACTTTTTGCCGTCATGACAGTGTTGTGTTATGTTGTTCGATTTCATGTATTCATAAACCATTTACACATTTAATGTATTGCTGGGTTTTCTCTCTGCTGGTGCAGATTTTTGTGTTCTGGTAACAGAACACACGTTGAAAGTTTTTAGCAATTTTTGATATTGTTGACTCATATTTCAAATATATACATATATTAAACACTTTTGTTTAAAATCAATTCTTTTCAATTTGGATGAATCTGTAAGGAAGCTGTTGGAAAAATCCCGTCCTAAGGCTTGAGGATTGGTTTTATTACAAATTTATTTTTTAAAAACATTTTGATAAAGTTAAATTTTTTGGGGCCCAAACTGAAATTAGCACTGAATTTAAGCATCAGGTAGAAAATCCAGTGATACGACTTGAAAATGGCCTTAATGTTAAGGGTTTTTAAACATTTTTAAATCAAAATTTTAAAAAAAATTATCGGTTGTAATTGCAGGAACTGGAGAAAGTGGCAAAAGCACCTTCATCAAGCAGATGAGAATTATCCATGGATCCGGATACTCGGATGCGGATAGGAGTGGCTTCATCAAAATCGTGTACCAGAATATCTTCATGGCTATGCAATCCATGATTAGGGCCATGGATACCCTCAATATACCATATAGTGATCCAGCCAACGAGGTCAGTTCGAGCGCGGAGTTACTATATTGTCAGTAGTTACTGTAGATTCCCAAAATAAACGCGAGAAATTAATGTCTGCGTAAAATAGCAAGAAGCACATTGCGCTGATTTTAAAAAATCTTGCTTTTATTTTTCGGACAAATGTAGAAATTGTATAAATGAAACAAGGCTAAGAATTTGGAGTTTGCGATTTTATATTGTCACGATTTGATGTAAACTTGTTGTTTCGCGGAATTATGTACTCGTGTTTAATAAGGAATTTACAGTACACCATGATTACATTGATGTTTTCTTCCCAGTTAAAATTTCCAGACAAAGAAACTATAAAAATGTATTTCTTACTGGTTATTATCGACTGATTTAAAATTCACAAAGAAAAAGGATTTTTTTTCTGTACATGTATGTATTTGGAGGGAGTTTAAAGAAAACTCTTTTCAGCTCCTTATAAGGTGATAACAAGCAATGTAAAGTGTTGAATTAATTCATGACGAAAATAATGGTTCATTTTTTTATCGTCAAAACAACCTTATTTCAAGACAATTTATTAATATCTAAAACAATGTTGGATTATTTCAATCATACATGATTGTATGTTGAGACAACGCAAAATCATTGCATGACACATGTGATTAAATTTTTAAGACCGTTTAATCATGTTTTGTGTGTCTAGGAGAATTATCTACTGGCCCGACAAGCAGACTATGAGCCAATTTAAAATGTAAAAAAATTCAAAATTATTACATAATATATATGTGCTCTGTTTTTGTGTAAAATGTTGAATTTATTACATGTCTGTTAATTTAAAACACTGTGCTAAGTCTGTGTAAATTATTACATGTCTGTAGAAATGCTAGGTCTTCTAGCCTGACATGCAGACTACGAAACCATTTTATACTGTAGATTCTGTATTTTACGCAAACACTTTATTTCACTATTCCACCGCTTTGCAACAAATCGCCAGAATATAAAATCTGAGTGCCAAACTCTAAGTCTAGTTTTGTTATCCCCTCGCGCAACTTGTTGCGAGGGGATATAGCCCCCTCCCCAATTTATACACCACAAAGCTTGGGGATTAGGATAAAATATATATTATGAATTCAAATTAGTTTTAAGAAATAATTTGTGTCCTGTTTATTTTGATCTGACAAAGTTCCATGTATTTTCTGAAATATTGCATTCTCCCCTACAACAAGTCATGTCGCAAGGGGATGCTCCGCTTAGTGGTGCCCTTGTTTAGTTTACATTTGTCCAAAAAATAAAAGCGAGATTTTGTAATCCCCGAGATGTGTTTTTGACTTTTTCCGTTAATATTTATACCTCGTATTTAATAAGGAATCTACAGTATATTTTTTAACTTCAAATTATTCCAAGACATACTTGCTCCACATTTATAGATTTTTGAAACATTGCATGACTGTATATGTGGTCGGTGTTTTGTAGGAGAACAGTCTACTGGTCCGACAGGCCGACTACGAGACCATCACCACCTTTGACGAGCCCCACGTACATGCCATCAAGGCCCTGTGGGCAGATGAAGGCATCCAGGAGTGCTTTGACCGTAGGAGAGAATACCAATTAACAGATTCAGCTAAATAGTGAGTATTCAGTATCTGCATTCAAGAAGGCTTAATGGTCAGGGCCATTTCATGGGCTATATCTAGTTCCTTAAAAAGAAGAGTTCTGCCACTTTCAGATTACTGTAGAAGCAGAAATATTCATTGAGGATATAATTACGTTATTTTCGTTGGCAGTTTTTATCAACGAAATTCAATCCATGACAAAATTTTCACCCAAGTATTTTTATGTACAGAGTTGATATGTAATACATTTTAGAGATTACAATATGACGAAACCTTCGCCAGAGTTCAATATAGTCTCATTCAACTCTACGCTGGGCTGTCCCTGTAAATCCTTAAGTCGGAGATTTACGGTGTCAGCCGAGCATTTGGTTGAACGAGACTAGAGTTCAATATTGCTTGGATCCATACAATTTTCGAAAATATTTCTATTACTGATACATAGTTTGATTGAATTATTTTATCTTTAAATATTATTTTACATGATTCATATGGGGGTTTCTGGACATTCTTGTCGAAAAAGTCCAAAAATTCATGTTATAAAACTGTGCGTAATTCAAATTAGAAACTACATATACTTGTCATGCAAAATAACATATCATTGATTTTAAAATAAATAAACATCGACAAAATCAACTCCCGTCAGTTCTTCAGTACTTTGATTCATTTTTATCAGAATGAGAAATCATATTTGAATCCATTAATTTGAATCACGGAAATGTTTAAAAGCTTAAAAAAATTTGTCTTGTGTATGTTAAGATAATGTTAAGGTTTTGGTTGGAGGTGTGAAGTTGTTGCTGACAATTCATGTATTTATGAACAATTTGGTCATTTGACCTTTAAAATGAGGTTAATTTGTACAAAATTCAAATGTAACGTCAGACGTATTGATACGTTTTTGACGTTAGTCTTATTATGACGTAGGCAACATTCTTTATACGATATAAAATAATTTTTTAGCCTATCAGAAAGCGCGTTACAACCAGAATTAATTTATTAACAATTTGGTTTCTTTTTCTGTCTACAGTTATCTAGATGACGTTGATCGTATCGCAAATCCGAATTACCTACCCACGTTACAGGACATACTGAGAGTAAGAGTACCCACAACGGGAATTATAGAATATCCCTTTGATTTGGATAGTATCATCTTCAGGTGAGGGATAGTGTTTGGTTCAGTGTCTTATTCATTTGGATAGTAATGTATTCAGGTAAAGGTGAAATGTCAGAACAGTGTAGGTATGATTTGGATGGTTTTATCGTCACATAAGGACATTTGCTAAAGTAGTATGTGTTGAATCCATCTATGAAATGAGAATCTGTTGCAAAAATTTGTACTTTTACAGTTGTGCAAGGGCAACGATATCTCTCTCTCTCTCTCTCTCTATATATATATATATCCAAAAAGAAATTATTTTCTAGGCAAACATATAATGATGTTTTGACTCGCATACATTTTTAATGGAATAGACTGAAAGGTGCAGACTTTATCCCTTCTTTGTATGCCAACACCGAATATCCTTGATTTGAATTTCTTACCTCTTTTGTAAAAAAATAAATAGCATTTGATCCGAGTTCAAAGAAAATTAAAACTTACTATACCGTTTTAAAACTGTTTCCTACGTAAGATGTCTGTGAATCCATTCAGGCCTTTGATTTTAAGTGGTTTTGTACCCTGTGTTACAGAATGGTGGACGTGGGGGGTCAGAGGTCAGAGCGAAGGAAGTGGATCCACTGTTTTGAGAATGTGACGTCCATCATGTTTCTGGTGGCCTTGAGCGAGTACGACCAAGTGCTAGTGGAGTCCGACAATGAGGTGAGCACACCGAGCGGTTCAGTGGTGCGAACTATGAACAAAGTGGTTACTGGTTCAAGTATTTAGTGAACACGCGCAAAGACCAATAATTTTCACGGGGGTTTGACATTTGGTTTGATCCTTGATGTCACTGGTTTAAATGTTGCCACTTAAAAAAGTGGTTTAAAAAGTTAACCTTTCTGTCAGTGATCGAAATCTAGCTGGCTATTTTATAAAAAGTGGAAGATTAAGAGTATCTGCATTTGTTTAATGTCATAGATGGCCTTGTTATTCATCCAAAAACTCTTAATGATCTCCATTATTGTTATGGAGGCTCCATCTTAGGTTTTAGTTAAAAGTTGAACGAATAAGATTGTGTTGAAAACTACTGTAAACGTATTATATTTTGCATGTACGATATTTGGCAGAATATGATTTTTGAACAAATTGGCATAGATTTGATTTAGCGCATTTCTAAATGTAACTATTTATCTACTTACATATTTTACATTTAGCGATGTACTTGATTTAGTGGATGCCGTTTTGTGCCAAAAACGCTAAATAGAATACACAGCCAAATGTAATACGTTTACAGTATTTGATAGAACCTTTTGTCTATTTTTAGAACCGTATGGAGGAGTCCAAGGCCCTCTTCCGGATGATCATCACGTATCCATGGTTCCAGAATTCCTCAGTTATCCTATTTCTTAACAAAAAAGACTTACTAGAGGAGAAAATCATGTTATCACACCTGGTCGATTACTTCCCGGAATTTGATGGTAAGTCGGCCATGTTGGCTTCATCCATCCCAAGTTTTTGGTACTGTGGTTTCATCAATATTCGTTGAATACCAATTTTCGTTGATTTCGTTGTTAAGTTTATCCTTGAAATTAAATATTCATTGAACAGCAATGTCTACTAATATTTTGTATTGATAGGGTCATTGGCCACGAATTTACGTATCCTTGAAACAGTGATTTTCACTTCATCCACGAAAATTGACACCCTTGAATATTAATGAAACCACAGTATACAAGTCTTATTACAATAACTACGGAATTGTTCTAGTCGCGAGGTATAATCCGAAGTTTTTGGTGTAGTAGTGTGTGGTATAGTCAGGTGTATGGCATTTCTACTAGCTCTGGCCTGTAAGTTACTGTAAACGTATTATATTTTTTGCGTGTATGATATTTGGCGGAAAACAGTTTTTGAACAGGTTTTCGTGGATTTAAATTAGCGTATTCCTGAATGTGACTTCTTGTACATATATATGCATTTCATTTAGCGATGTACTTGAATTAGCGAGAGCCGCATTCCGCCAAAAACGCCAAAAAGAATACACAGCCAAATGTAGTATGTTTACAGTAACCTTTTAGCTGGCATGCCAGAGGACCGGAGTTTAAACCCAAGCAGAGGCAAAAAGTGTCTCTGTTAAAACACCATCAGTACAAGTGTTTTTTACGATGACTATATACTGTTCTTATGTAAAGCAAATTTATGTAGCTTACGTTGGCAGACGATTAGAAGACCTACAGTAATTACATCAATATTCGTTGAATTCCAATTTTCTTGGATTTTTGTCATTGATCCAGGAAACTAGATGTTTTTAAAAGCAGTGCCGTGAATTTCCATATTGTTGAACCTGTCATTTACAATAGATACACAAGAACTGATGTCTATGAAAATTAATGAAACCAAGTTACTGTGGGATGATGAGAATTCATGGTGGTTCAATTTTCTTGGTTTTCGTTGATAGCCCTCCTTCATGAATTTACATCTTTGACTAAAACAAATTCAGAAAGAGTTCTGTTTCTTACTGAACCTGAAAACCGAAGCATCCTCAAATTTACATCTCGACCAATATGCATAAAATCCACTATCCACGAAAACTGGCCCTCATGAATATAAATGATTCCAAAGTATATTAAACATTTACTGTTTTGTCATATTTTAAAAGAGATTCGTAATGCAATTGTCTTAAAAGAGTTGTTGGTTATTCCATCAATATTCAATAAATTTATTTATTTCTACCAAAAAGTAAATGATTTTAAGAAATGAAAGACTGAAAGAGATGTGCGACAGGAGTCATCCTAAAAACATTGATCAAAGGGAAATAACTCTATTATCTTTTTCGGCCATACATTTAACATTGGGACAATGGTAATGTGATATTTTTATACAATGTTATTTGTTATTTAAAGATGGTACTGGAGTCTGACACTTTAACTTTCAGGTGCAAAGAAAGACGCCCAAGCTGCTCGAGAATTTATACTGCGGATGTTTGTGGATCTAAATCCAGACCCTGACAAAATTATTTATTCTCACTTCACCTGTGCAACAGGTAAGATAGTTCAATACTCGAAACATTTACAGGAAATCAGTTTATTTCTTGAAGATGCAAGGTCTGGTCTATCTTTCTATTTCCAATGATTAAATATTTTGTGTGTGTATGTATTTTGTTTACATGTTAAGAGAAATCCTGTTATATTTTATGGGATTGTTAGTAAGAATTATTTATGTTATCTGTGACATCTAAAATTTTAGTCTTTCATAATGTTGAAAGTTTTTTTCTGACACATTTAAAAAAAAAATCTCTGTAAGGCCTTCCCTTTTTTGGGGGGAGGGGGGGGGGGGTCATGAAATTCTCACACAGATGAATTTTATATATGTTCCTCCACAGATAGTCAGATATAGTCAAGATTGACTCCCCAAAAAAAGATATGTTTTTATCGCTGCTTAAAAGATCAATTTATATATCAGACTCGTGAAATATCCGCTTTGATATGATTGAGTAATTTTGTTGTTGATGTTTTATTTTTCAGACACAGATAATATCCGCTTTGTGTTTGCTGCAGTCAAGGATACCATCTTACAGCTTAACTTAAAAGAATACAACCTTGTGTGATTACTGTGTGGATGCACGTCATGTAAACAAAAACAAAAAAACCTGGAGGTCGAAAGGTTAACTGACGCTTCGATCTCAATAGGTCAAGGTCATTTTTCACTTTGACCCTGGTCAATTTTGACTGACCACACACACATACACACACACAAAAAAATAAACCTTGAAAAGTGTCCTTGTACATGAGAAAAAAAAACTTTTGAAAAAAAAAATTTACAAAAAAAAAGGAACAAATGAACTTGCAGTGTTTTCTCATGGTGCGATGCACAGCCAGTGAGTGGATTAAGAGGAGCCTGAGAATTTTTTTATATATATTATATATACATCTATATATATATGAATATATCTTCATCATCTCGCGATAGGCAGTGTTGGGGATCCATTTCAAAGCCGCAAACAGCCGATTTTTTTTTAGCCCCCTTCCTTGCATTTTTTTCAACGGGTTTTTTTTTTTTTTTGGCCCAGCCCCCTTTTTTTTATTTTTCTGTGTTACAACACCGTAATTCTTTTTAATTCCCCCCCCCCCCCCTGATGACCAGCTAATGGCAGAGGACGTTGAAGATGTTGTTGCATTCAGATGGGCATTCGATTGAGAAAAATATACCGACAGATTCAGAAGAGGATTTGGGGAATTCTTTTCCTTCTCTTATTTTTTTTTTTTTATACGCAAATGTGTTGTGAAATTAAAAACTGGTCCAAATCAGGAAAAACACACACACACACAGAAATAAAAAAGGCAAGAAACAACCTGTTTTTCAAAGAGGCTGTGAAAGTTGGAGAGATTTCTATCGATATAGGAACGGAAGTGAGAGAAACTAACACACCATCAGAAGCACCAGTTATGTCTGTTTTCATATCCTGCAACAGATGTGTTTGAAAATAACCCCCCTCCCCCTCCCCCCATTTGACCCTCAACCCTTCTTCCAACTTTGTTTCCTCCCCAATCCCCCCCCCCCCCCATTTTTTCATGTCCTCATGTCCCCCCCCCCCCCCCCCCCCCTGTGAACCCCCTTGTGGTGACTAAGAGACAAAACCAGTACTAAAATTGTGTGTTGTGGATGTGAACTCAATATTGTGGTGTAATTCTTGTAAAATTGCCAAGGGATTAAAAAAAAAATTATACACATATACATATATATATAAATATATATAACTCAAGTTTAAATGTGTTTCTTACACTACAGTCTAGGAGGAGATCGGATCTGTGATTTATAATTTTTTTTTCCCTAGGTCTAAATTGTTTTTTTTTTTTTTCGTAATTGATTGACCATGGCCTAGGGGACATTATTGCTTCATATGATAGAGAGAAAGGCAAAGAGAGAGAGAGAGAGAGAGACTGATTTCTATGAATACAAATGTGCAGAGACGATATGCGTCCTTGTTTTTTGTTTATGAATGTTGTTTAGTTTTAATCTTATTCTGTGCATAATGAAAATCTGTATAATTTGAGGATTTATTCTGTTCTCTTTGTGTGTTTATATCTAATGTTCATACAGCAAGGTTTAATATTTATATATATTTTTTTCTTCTTTTCAAATCCATCTTGTGAATGATCTGAAAACCGAGAGCCCAATATGAAGGCACACACAACTTCAGTTGAGTGTGTTTTGTATATGTACGTGTATAATTATTACTGACTGATTAAAAGAACCTTAAGGCATCTTTAGAGTAATTATGTCAGCCTGTCACCTAGATACAAAGCAAGTTACTCCTCCGTGTTTTGAAATGTTCCCCCTAACAAGTCCACAAATAAAGTTTCCGGGGGGGGGGGTTGTGTTAGAGTTCAAAGTTGAAAGTATGCTATAGAAATATCATAACAATTTCAAGTGAAGTTCTGGTTTTGAGTTTTATGGGAATGGAATTTTTTTTTAAGGGGGGGGGGGGGGGGGGGGGGGGGGGGGGGTCGTAGACCCTTATAAAATGACTTTAATTGTAAATAGATGACAAACTGGGTCAGTAGAAAACATCTGGAAAATAAATATTATCTTATTTGTATGATTACATTGGATGCATATTTTTTTGTTGGTAAGATGCAATGCTATGTCCTTTAGTTATTTCAAAAGACTTCCAATCTTAACCGTAAAGAGAAAAAAAAAACCCACTAAATAGTGCTAAGAAGTGTCTTTAAGAAATTCGGCACTGGATTTGTTGAACTGATATATGATCTTGTATGTAGTGATCTACATTCCACCTTGAACTTGCCCAGATTTAGTAAATAATTGGATATAATTCAGATAGGGATTGATTTGTCGGTATCAATTATTGATTTAAAAATTTTGGATATCAGTCAGGGTTTTATTTCCATTGATTTGGCTTGTCTTGAGTTTGAAACTTAATTTGACTAAAATTTGGAACTCTTCAACATAGAAGGTAGAAACAGTCATCAGAAATGTATCCTGCTGTTTACTGTTAAAAACAAAAAAGATTGAAAATTTTCTGTTCTGTTGCATTTTTTCTCCAAAAGAATACACAAATTATACTTTGTACCTTGTCAATAGTAGATTGTCATATTGCCCCCCTACCTCCCTCCAAAAATAAAATCTTGATATTAGGAAAAGGTTCACAAATCTCTACTGGTACAGCTTGTGCTAACTTGTTACATTTGATATTGATTACCATCTCTCTTACAAGTAGGTTTTTTTTCTGACCAGTTTTGGGGGATGCTGGGGAGGGGGAGGAGGTCTAGTTATTATAAATAAAAAAATTGAGAATCTTTCATTTATAATGTGCAATATTGATTGTAGGAGAACGTCGCATGTCAATTTGTAATAGGCTTGATAACTTTTTTTTATTAGGCATCTACAATATTTATTTGTGCATTGTCATTTTTGTTCTGTCATTGGAACACTATACTGTGTGTGCATGTTGATAATGAAAACAAAATGACTTGATTGATAAGGTTAAAGGTCAAAGGTCAAAGGAGATTGAATGGCTTTAAACCTATAGGTCATCTGTCTTATTTCATGGTCCAACAGAAAAAATGTATTCAAATACTGATAGAATTTAGAGTTTGTTAGACCCCAACATTTAAATTTTTTGTTTTCTCACTTGGGACTTGTGTATATATCGTTTTTTTGTACTCTTTTCATTGGTTGACACAAGTCACATGTATGACATGTGCTATTTTTACAACATTGGTCACATGGTGTATCATGTGATGTATCATGTGACTAAAGAATTCCCCCCTTTCTATATGATGATGATGATGATGATGACCCCTCTTTAATGTAGAATTTCTATGGTAGGAGTTTTTTTGAGTCTGTGTATCATATACTATAAATGTCTGTGGCATTTCATGGTTAATTTTTTAGGGGGAAAAGACATTAAAGTGGCCCAATGATGAATTGATGATGTTTGATTGGGGGCTCTTATTATTTTTCCAACCATTTTTTTTTTAGCTAAAAGCCAGGGGTGGCAAAAATTCTGTAATTGTGAGAGTGCTTATTTGTGGGGATGCCCTTGTATTTGTGAAACTAGAGAGAGAGAGAGAGAGAAAGAGAGATACAGAAGATTTTAGGGGTGAAAGAGTGAGAGAGAGAGACTTAGGGGATGAGAACTAGTGAGCAAGTGGTATGATATTTTTTTTCTGAGTATCGTCAAGTGTAAACATATTCGCTGGGGTTCCGACATTTCATACAACACATCAAACGCCTGTCCATGTAGCCACAATGTATCAGTAGAAACAAACCTCTCATCGCAGGCCAGAGATAGAGAAAGTCTTTCTTTTTTTGTTTTCTCTTCTGTATGTACCAATACATGAACCTGATTATAAAGGCAGTTTTTAAAATATATTTTCCACTGAAATTTGAAAAAGAAATTGGAAAAGGATTTTTTTTGTTTTTGTTTTTTTTTTTACTTTTTTGAGGGGTGGGTTCATAACTTGTTCAAAATTCAAATTTTTTAAAAAATTTCATTCAACCTAAATAATTGATATCTTCAGTTGAAACTGGGGTACAAAGAAATGTTTTCCAAATTTTTTGTTCAGTTTTCCAAGAAAAATCTGTGTTTTGTATTAAATTGCAAAAATTAACACAAGATGGTAAACTAAAAATATGTAGTGATGACCCCCTTCTGCATGCTAATAGATTTTATGCTTATTTTTATGGTGGAAAAAGGGTCGTGTTTTATATATATACATTATATATTTTAAGAAACTGCAGTCTTCTGTGTGTGACTGCATCCAGGCCGTGACTCTCTTCTGACAGGTTTCAAAACTTGTATATTACTATTCTCTAAACGTTTGAGAGACCCGGCGATTTTTTGGGGGCCCCAGAACTGAGGGGGGCCCTGGCAGTTAATTCGTCAGTCCATATTATTTATTGTCACCAGTCAAATAAAGCTTAAACTGTACGTCGACTGCGTTAGTGTTTTTTTTCTTCTCTTTGTCTGTTGTTGCCGATTCTGGATTCGGATGGTTGCTTTTTGGATTACAACCCATATACAGCAAAACTCGGTTATAACGAAGTCACTGGGACCTAAGAAATTACTTCGTTATATCGGTAATTCGTTATAACCGTTTAAGAAATTCATTAAATTTACATAGCTGGGGATCCAAGATGACTTCTCTATATCCGTAAATTCGCAATATCCGTGTTCGTACTAAACAAGTTTTACTGTACCATGTTAAATACCATGGGTTTCTTATTTTATGCGAGTACTTAATTTGCGATTCAACCATTTTGCATCAAATCACCAAAAAAAAAAATTGTGAATGCCAAATTTTTTCATTATCAATGATAGTTTCATTCAGTTTACATCTGTCTAAAAGATAAAAGTGAGATTTACAAAATCCAGGACACATTTATTAATTCCTCGCATTTAATAACGAATTTATAGTAACATAATTATTGTCTGGGTTTGAGGGCAACATATGATTTGTGGACATACCCAGTCCATAACTGGAACACTATTCAATTTGAATATTTTGAAACTATGATTATATTTTGAATATGAAAATATTACTGGTACATAACGTACTTAAAATTAAACAATTAATAATATATATCTCTTCACATTAAAAAAAACATTCTTCCTAAAAACATTTTATTAGAAGAATGACAAAAGCTGCACTCAATGTCATGTACATGATTAAAATTTATAAATATTAATAATTTTTTAATTTTTCAGGATATTTATCGGTTACTAAATCTGAATGGTATAACTTTTTAAAACACTAGCACAATTCTGTAAAATATGTTTCTTTCTTGATTAATAATAATAATGTAATTTCACTCGTCTAACACTTGCAGTTTCGCCTTGTAACGAATTCGCCAAAACACAGTTGTCTTTAAAAGAGAAATAATTTGAGACATTTGAATTCACCCAGAGGCGAAATTATAATGGGGCAAACATTTCCCTGTAATCCGTACTACATGTAAAGCATTTTTGAAGATTTGATGTATCTTGTTTCGTAAAGAAGAACTATAAATAGCCTTGGCGGATTTTCATTAAGACATTATGAAAAAAGAAAATTAGTATTAATACTAACTTGCATATTATATGCTAATCAGATAACTACATGGTAAATTTCCACTGTCTAAACAAAGACTTATGGAGAAAAATATTGATACTAATTTACATAAGTTATGCTAATTAGATAACTAGTCATGGTTTGTAATAATTTTTTTCATTCAATCAAAAGCTGCTTTACATCCTCCGAGGTTCTGGCTGCCTTTCACAATTGCGTTAAATTTTGGTCTCTTCTTTAGTTCATCTCCTTTACTCAACACAACTTGATTGGAAATCCCAGGAGTTCTAAAAATAAAAGAGGGAGTTATTGATAACCGCTTAGAGTTAATGAACGATGTGCGTAGCAATTTGAGCAATTTAGAGCAAATCTAAAAATTATTATGTGTGTCAAAGTTTGAATTTTCCAGTAACCACTATGATCCAAATAATGAAAGAATTTTTTTTTTAATATTTCACTATATAATATAAGTTTTCTTCTAGATACTTTAAATATAATATATTTTAACTTGTGAAAGAAATAAAATATGATAAAATTTAATCAAATCAGATTCTCTTCAGTTACAAGTTGCAATACAAGTACTGTATATTCCTTATGTTATGCTAGTACCTACTTAGTTTCCAGATAATTTCCATTAAATTTAAATTACATTCACTGAACAATTTGAAGAAAGGAGGATTGAGCGTATAAATACAATGAAAACATATGGCAGGACCGGGAATCGAACCAAGGACCCTTGCAACTCTATCAGGAGCTCTACCACTGAGCCATCATGCTGATATCCATGGTCCATTTAACCCAAACTACTACAAATTTTTACAATTTCATATAGATCACAGCAATCTGAAAATTTAAAATCCCCAAGGAGTGATTCTAACGATCTTGCACAGATATTAAATCTTTGTGTTTAATGAGTAAACTACAGCGACTGTCCATTTTTACGTACGCCATTAGGATATCAATCGTTCTCTCTGTATCCTTGGCCTTCTTGTGACCTTTCCCCAAAACGAGACACTCGATGTCATGACACTAAAAATAGAAGTCGGGAAAATTAAAACTTATCGTAGATGTCAACAAAGAAAACAAAACATTGGCAATGGGGAATTAAAATTTCTGCTGCAAAATATCACCAATCTTTGAGCACCAAGTGATGTGCAAATTGTGTAGATATAGGAATAAACACCTTTTTGTAAGTTTTCAGGGCTTTAGGGATATTGCCCTGGGACAGGTGTATGGAGGCCATCATTTTGTATGTGTCCGAAACATTTTCTGAGTAGTCACCATAAACTTCGCATTTATCTTTCACACTGGAGGAGAGAAGGCTGAGTGCTTCCTGTAAAATCAAATGAATAGAAAAATGATAAATGAGTTGAAATTTTACAGTATTTCTGATATTTTTAATTCTGTGCTCCCTCTCACCCCCCCCCCCCCCCCCCCCAACAAAAAAAACAAACAAACTACATGGTGGGGTACAAAAGATAGATAAATGAGTTGAAATTTTACGGTTATTTCTGACAATTTTAATTCTGTGCTCCCTCTCACCCCCCCCCCCCCCCCCCCCAACAAAAAAAATAAACCACATGGTGGGGTACTGGGTACATGAGAACAATTTGAAAACTCTTTTATTCTCAGTAAAATTATCAAACCATATCTAAAACTTTTATTTTTAAACTGACCAATCAGAGAAGAGATTATTATGCATAGTACTTGCAAAAAAATTGAATAAAACAAACCAAACCTAAAAATGTTCTAAATGAGCATTATTTAAACTGACCAACCAGAAATGAGATTACAATTAAATAACTTACAGCGTTCCTGTCCGTTCTGATGTAGAGCCGCGCTAGCTCGTCCTGTACCAACAGTGTCTGTTTGTGGTGCGGACCGTGAATCATTTGGCAAGTCGCCAGACTTTCATTCATGTATTTTTCAGCAGCAGCTGCAAATTTTATAATGAGAAAAATATTTTATTTTTCAATAAATGTGAAATTGTCAGTACCCTTTAAAGGTTTGTAGATCTGCATTTTAAACTCCGAATTATACAAATGTTGACTGGGGTTGAAGGCAATGTTGGTCATGTTAGCCCCCAAGGAAAAAAAAATATTGTCCAACAAAAAACAAAGGAGTTTGTAAAATTGGACTCTTATTTTCTTTAAATTAATCTCCTTTATGTTGATAAAGTCTTCTACCCTATGTTGGTGGCTGTCATTTTTTATCTTAAAAGTTTCTCCCTTATGTTGAGTTTGTTCTCTCTATATTAAAAGTCATCTCCCCTATAATTCTAAATCAAGAGTCATCTCCCCCTTGATGCTAAATCAAGAGTCATCTCCCCTTGATTCTAAATCAAGAGTTATCTCCCTTATGTTGGGGGTGTACCACATTAACAACAGTACTGAGTCCTTCACCTTCACCATCTTCATCCCCTGTACTACTGTATGCCTGGGCCAGGGCCAAGGAGGTGTCAATCAACTGGGCGTGGCCATCCTTGTAACTATAGCAACACAAATTAACAAAATCAAATGTACAATTATTACATCAATTTTAAATAATGGTTTTACGATAAAAGTTAAAAGGGCTGTTGCTCTGCATTACTGGTATTCAATCAGTCCATTTCAACAAAATTTTTGAAAATTGTTTTTTTATAGACATAGATTAAAACATGTAAAATCTATTGGGTAAAATTAAAATAAGACTGGAATTAATATGTTCTCCTATGATATTCTGTACAAGCAATGCAAGTCAATCTCATACAAATTAAATTTATATTGACATGATATACCTTTTTATTCTTGCCAATTTGAACAAAAATAATGGATGCATGAAAAATATTTTCACAAATCTCTATATAGCAGTAAAATCAGAATATCTTGATGTATTCTGTTGAGTTATGTTTGTACCCATACTTTCAATTACAAATCATGGTTATTCATGATGGTTTCTTATTTCTACAACTAGTACTCATAAGGATGGGGGTGGGTCCAATGGGTGGAGGAGAGAGGCTTGTCTATAGATCTACTTACTGTGAGCCAGCGATGGAATGTGCCTGAAGAAACATGTCTATGGCTCTCTCATGATTTGCGTATCTTCCTTTACTCTGTTCCAAGTTTCTCGGTCAAGGATTATACATCAACTATCACATATTAAAATGCTTAAATGGAGAGAGAGATGAGAGGAAGACAGTCAGACAGACAGAATTAGCAGCATTAAAGTCTGTGGTTCAAAACAAAAGAAATAATGACATAAACTGTGTGTATTGAGCAAAAAGAGACATACAACTACATTGTAATTATTCTTTTATCAACACAACTTAATCCTTTTATAAATTACCATTTCTTGACAAATTACTATCCAAGTATGTAATGTAGCAACTATAAATGTTGCATGAAAATTTTTGACATCCTATGTCATGAAATAAAAAATTGTGTAAATTTAGACACATGGTGGAGTTCAAAGTTTAGAGGTCAAAGGATATTTTTCCACACTCCTGATACACAGGGATCAGAAGGATGGAGTCGTCGCCATAGCGATCCTCCATCAGCTTCAAGAGTTTGTCATACTGAGACGAAGCCAATGCATACTTCTTCTGTTTCCATTGTAATCTGCATGCAAAAACAAAAAGTGTTAAATAATTAAAGCCATTATTTATAATATTTTATTGGAATCTAATAAAATATTATATTTTTAATTAGATACATTGTCTTTCAATTTGGAAATCCATGTTTTGGAGCTATTTTATATACTGTTAAATGATCAGAAAATAAATATTTTTTTTATTAAAATAAAATCCATTTCATTTCATTTGATGTTTTCATACATTATATATGAAATGAATTTTTATATTTTTTCTTCAACCGTAACATATTGCTAATTAAAGTGAGTCGCCACAAATTCTTAAAGTCTTTGGTAGTAATTTCTGGAAAACAAAATAATAAGAGGATCTGAAAAAATCAGAATTGCATAATCTCTCTTTTTAGCGCCATAAATTTCCCATGATACCTTGCAGTGGCTTGCGTGAGCTTGATCTCGTAATCATCCAGCTGGTTGTCGTCCACACAGGACAGCTTGTTCAGCTCGCCGATCACTTTTTCCGTCTTGGCCAACATCTGATCTGCTTCGTTGTACTTCTTTAACGCGGCCAGAGCCCGGCCCTGAATGTAGTAGATCTTGAACAGAACGTCGTAGATGTCCGCTTTCTCCTGGTCCGTCGTGTAGCTAGTCACTGAATTCAACATAATGGATTTGGCATTTTCTGTGTGGTATTCTGCCTGTACTGCATAACCTGAAATAGATAAAATGGAAATTTTCATCAATTACTACACCCTATATGGAATTAAGGAATTACCCAAAGTTTCCTTATATGGAATTAAGGAATTACCCAAAGATGCGGTACTTTTTACCTACTTGCTAGCAGAATTTATATTTCTAAAATTTTGGTGTCAAAGGATAGTTTTACTGAATGAAAGACTCCTTTAAAAAATTGTACATTGTTTGAACCTTAGATTTGAATGGTAAATTCTGGGGGGATATTAATTCTTTGAATATTTATCTCACACATTCGATGGGTAGTTGGGTACATTTTCTTTTTATTGACTACTTTATTACTAATACATTGCACAAGAACTTTTCTATAGTATATCAATAAAAATACAAAACAATGTCCAATGATTCCACTTTGGAATAAATTTTGAAAACATAAATTGTGACTTGGAAGGAAAGTGATCAATATCCAGAAGTGTCCTAAATTTTTTATTGTAGTTTTTAGCAGCTGCTTTTCTTTCTTTTTTTTTTTTTTTTTTTTTTATTCATTTTAAATACAAATACATCTATACCATCATTCACACCACACCACTCCCACACAGATTGGGAAAGTAAATATAAAAATAATAATACAATAATGATAGGGTCTTACTACACATTATGCCACGTCAAAGAGGCATACCCATCTTGACCATTTCTTTTGGTAAAATCTATTTTCCAACATTAGTTTCTCTAAAGAATAGTAATTTTGTAAATATTTCACAATATTCTCAAATGCAATATTAGCAGATTTTCTGGATTGACTAAAGATATGTCTCTTAACTAACATGATAATTAGGTTTATAGCTAAGTATTTCTTTTCTGGAACACCAAAAATAACAGTTTTGGCATCAAATACAATTCTTTCACCAGACTTTCTAAAAATCCAATCAGACATTAATAACCATATCTGAAAAATAGATGGACAGTAAAAGAAGAGATGTGTAATTGTTTCTGGTTCTAAAAAACATATTGAACATAGTGGGGAATTTTTAATTTTACACATGTGTAGTATTTTGTTAGTACCTAGTATTCTGTGGATAATTCTATAGTTAAACCATATCAGTCCTGAATCTTTTGTGGCAGATCTAGGGTTTGAATAAGCCTGTTTCCAGTTAAAATCTAGAGGTAAATTTAAATTGAAGGCCCATTTGTTTTCACAAATAGGTTTATGATTAGATTTTACCATCAAGTGATCATAGATATTCCGTGCTCCTTTTTTACACAAGCAAAGTATTTTGATAGATTCAGGTTGGTATGGTTTGATTATTACTTGATGTGAAAACTGCTTAACATTTGGCCAAGCACAAATAATTGCACGTTTCAAACCTTCGTAAGTAGTAAATGGAATCTTAACTGGATATTCATTAGTGATTCTCTCATAACTAATGAATTCACCTTGAGTATCAAATAAATCATGAACAATATGAAATCCTTTCTCATAAAGAGCCTTACAAAATACATATTTATTTTGAATCTTTACTTTATTATTGTACCATAGTGGCTCAAGCATGATATTGATATTATCAGTCTCTATACTTTCTAAAAAATCACATAAATAAAATAAGGTTTCTTTCCAAAAATTATTTCGAGTGGCTTTTGCCCTCTGTCTACAATATTCAGGTCCAAACTGACATAGTTTATAAGTATGACACCCAGTTATTTCAGAAAAAATACTTATCCAGCTTGAGTTAGTTGTTAAAAGTCTCCTAATCCATGTTAGTTTAAGAGACTTAATAAATATTTCAACATTTGTCATTCTGCATCCCCCTTTTTCATAATTTAATTGCAATGTTTTTCGAGATATTTTGTCTATTTTATTTCCCCAAATAAAATTATACAGTGTTTTTTCAAATTGCCGTATCCATTGAGTACTTGG
Organism: Magallana gigas; assembly: GCF_963853765.1. Classification (NCBI taxonomy): domain Eukaryota; kingdom Metazoa; phylum Mollusca; class Bivalvia; order Ostreida; family Ostreidae; genus Magallana; species Magallana gigas. The sequence continues at coordinate 51,111,123 of NC_088853.1, read as the reverse complement.
TTTTGGAAGAGAGGTAAACAAATGTGTGAATTTTGATAAAAGTAAACTTTTAACAACTGTAATTTTTCCCAATGTTGAAATATTTCTTTTTAACCAGTGGTTAATTTCTTTCTGAACTAGTTTTAGTTTATTATCAAAATTCAGTTGTTCCATGTTTTTTAGGTTCGCAGTATATGTTACTCCGAGAATTGTAAAAGGTTCTGTCGTCCATTGTAAACCAGTATCACTGCAAATTGTATTCGAATTAATTTTTGAGCCAATCCAGACTGCTTTTGTTTTGGAAATGTTGGGTTAGAGTCCAGAGAATTTTGAAAACTGCTTTTCTTTCTAATAGGCAAAGTTCAAAACAGTTAAAATTAAATTAAATGTGGATGACAAAGCAGAGCCCATCTGACACTTACTTTTCAGATCCAGATAGGCTTCTGCCAGATTGGCATGACAACGAGCCAGCTTCCAGTGTCCGGCTCCATGCAGAATCCGATTCAGAGCCAGACATTTGGTAAGCTCTGTGATGACTTTATCCACCTGTAATAATCCATTCATCTGTTTACGGTACTGTAAGGTATGTGATGGTTCAGAGAACTGTTTACAGTACGGTAAAGTATGTGATAGTTCAGAGAATTGTTTACAGTATTGTAAAGTACAATGTATGTGATTCTAAAGGTAAAAATTGATATATCAAACATTGCTATCTTGAATACAATCAAATACAGCAAGATCTTCCTATCAGTGTTTTCCACATGGAAAAAATCTGTACAGAAAACAATTACCGATATTTTCATCTCCGAGTCTGTAAAGATAAATTTTGAGAATAAACTAACCTTGCCATTTTCTGTAAATCTCACTACTTTCTTTTCAGCAACTTTAAGTTTCTTGTCAGGGGGTGTCATGTCAATTTTGGAGCGGCCATTTTTGCGAGGGGATCGTTGTGACATTCTCTGACTTCTGTGTGTGGGAACGACGGACTCATCGTCACTTTCATTATCTTCCGAGGCAGACCTTAAGATCAATGTAATTATGAGATGATTAAGAGAGTTGGTTATCTAACAAAAAGTAGCAAGTTAACAATTTGAACTTAACAAGCATTACCAAACAAACTCTGCTGATAATCAATAAATTTAGCAAAATTTTTCATTTCACCTCTAAAAACACTTTCAAGAAAAGAATATACTAATTCACGTAACTGTATACACAGATGCATGTATTTTCACCCAAGGTAATCTTTCTCTATCGCGATTACAAAAGATTTTGCCTGATTTTAAACTTGCAGCTCCTTTCTAAGTTATGTTTTAAATTCACCCTCTGGCAATTTGATTAAATGACTGGAAAGATTTATGTGTGTAGAGTTATCGCCTTACCATCCATCATCTTCAGAGTATTCATCAGAGTCGTTATGATGTCGTCGAGGCGACCTTGAGGAGCCTGGGGTCCTGCTTCGACCTTTGACCTCTACAACCATTGGACCACCCACACCAATCCCGAACTCTTCCTCATCAGACATTCTTTAATTCTTCAGTTTGTATGAAATACCTAAATTTTATAATTATTCATAGAAATTAGGAGTTTACTTTGAAGTAATGAATGAAAAAGAAAGAAAATTGTACTTAATCAAAATACTGTTGGTAGTAGTATGAGTGTTTGGTAGCCCAAAGATCTACTCTATGGGTTTGTGTTAGTTGAAAAGAATTAAATGTATTTATAGGGGGGATGTCAATAATAAGCAATATTCACATTTTCCAAAGTCTTTGTCTGCAATAACCTTTGGGCTTTTTTGGATTTGATCATCCCTATCTTATTTGATCACGCCCCGCCGTCACCAACTTTCCTCAAGTCAATACCTGGCTACAAATCTGAGGTTTGACCTCAAATTTATGTACTTTTCTTTAAAGGATTTGAGTTGAGGAACAAGTTGAGGAATTTGAAAAATTTGGTGACGATGGAGCCACCTCATATTACTCAGAGAATTATTCCTTACATAAATCTAAGTCAAAGGGTGTGTGTGTTCTCATCAGCTTCCCTGTTATTCTGCCTTAGAGAAGAAGACAGTCAATGTGATAAAAACAGATCTTTGATGATCAATACATGTATTACATCTGAGCTACAAATCCCTAACCAGCTAGGAGCATTGAGAATCTGATTTTGATCGGATTGAATGAACAGGAATAGACTTCATCTATCCTAGTAAACCCTCATATTTTGTTTCTGCAAAGTGTTTTAATGTTGGAACTATATATGCAGATCTTAATTATACAGTTTGTGCTTCAACTAATGATTTTACTCATGAATTTATGATGCAGATATGATATCAAAATGATTCTCAGACGCATCTGCACGCTTTCTACCCAAAGCTCACTAATGAGAACACCCACTCTTGTATGAGTCGCACGCCATCAAAACCATCATAATACATGACTTACACTGTAGGATTTAAAATATTAATGCACTCTTATAGTCCCCAGTCTTGGTACTAGCGTAAGGACATTTGGTTTCCCTTTCATAACATATAAAAACTTATCAATCATCTTACTTCCATTTACACCACAATTTTATAATGAAGGATACTCAGACATATGTCATGGCAAGCACCTGCTTTCATCATTTGCAAGTTCAGCATCTTCAAATCACACCATAAACGCGTGAAATAATTTCAGATAAATTATCAAAAACAATCTGTGAGTGATTAACTGTACCTAGAAGTGTGCTTTCTTGCTCAAAACCGGTGTATTTTCTAAAAGTGCTGCTTAGCAATATATTTGTTTATCTTCTTCTCCGCCATTTTGAATAAAAAGATACATTGTACTTAGAATTGATGAAGGTATTGATTATGCACAAGAATTTGAAAGTATTTTTACCTTTAAAATATCTAAGATCTTGACAAAAAATATTTAATTTTAGTCCTAATGTTTTACCTATTTAAGCGACAGAAAACGTGTTTTTCTACCGAGACATTTACTGTATGACTTATCTAATTGATGGATAGCAACAAACATGGCGAACACCGGTCTCTCACAACTGGTAACTTTTCTTTTTCATTTTCCTGTCTGTTTTTTGTGTCTTCAAATGAGTCATATGATATCATCGAGTGGACCTTTCCATCAATTTTTTCACAGAAAAACAGCATTTATAATATTGCTCATAATTGCAGCAAAAATTGTTAAAAAGTACAGTACAGCTACTGTCTTCTGTAATAACAAAATGTTTATTTATTTTTAGTTTGAGTAGTTTTATTGTTATAGTCAAAGATATGAATGCATGTAATACATGTGCTTATATGATTTAGTCATATGATTTAGTCAGGAATCATTCCATATTGCAACCATTTGACCATTTACATGAGGAAGAGTAGCATTAATAGATGAAAGCATTGTCTTTAATCAGGAATCCCAATTATAGCCCTTGTATCATACAATGTCATAAGTCAAGTGCTTTAACACTGCATCAACATCCATTGCCAAGTCATTTGTGAAACCAGAGACATAAATAACAGAGATTGGCAGCTGATCGAAATCTCGCGAAATCCCGCGGTTCCTATTGTAAAGTGTTCCCAGTTTAAATCAGTATATCTTTCTAATAAACAGTTATATTAAAATATAAACAGCTAAAACCTATTACCAAAACATTCAAAATATTATACTTTCATGAGTTTATGTCATATAAACAATATTAAAAGAGGAGTTTCAGGAGGCAGTTTGCTACCCATCGTCCGAGATTTCGCCAAAGTTTTAAAGCAGGCCAATATATTTTCTATATATTAATCTTATTTTTAAATTTTTTGTTTCAAAAATGTCTAGAACCTATGCACACTTTCATTAAAACAATATACTTTTGGTTTAAGATCATTATCTCAGTTCACTAAAATGTAGTTCTCAAAGTAAGGTTGGTCCATTTTTCAACAACAAAACACGCTAATGGCGGAGTAGCCAATCTCTGTTATTTATGTCTCTGGTGAAACTGAATCATTCAATCAAAACTAAAAGTATGTAAAAGTAGACTTGAGATCTGAGAGATTAAGCGCCTGCAGCATGTGTTGTGGGTTAATTTGTAACAGGATTGGGGCAATGAATACCACAGGAGTCGGCAATCTTATCAATAAAAAATACCTAATTCGCCGATATAGAGCTTTAGGGGTTGAATTATCCGAAGTTTAGGACAGAGTTAAGTTGTTTGACGCTAGTTCTCTTGATTGTTATTGATTTAATCGCCAGTTCAAAGCAAATATCGGCGCGACAGCATATTTGTGAAAAATCGCGTTGCATTCCTATTCGCTTCGCTCACTTTGTGAGCGAAGCTCATGGCTTGGTTTTTACTTACTTTGACTCTAGGTATTATTTATTGATAAGATTGCCGACTCCTGTGTGAATACTGATCAGACCGAGATTCGAACCCAGGTCTCCTTAATCTCTAGTTAGATGTTCTACCTACTGAGATATCTGGCACCAGGCTGCAATTGAACCAGTCTGTCGATTCTTCCCCCTTAAATGATTAAGTTCCCACTGGCAGGAGATAACCTGTCAGTTTCAGGGGCTGACACTGTAATAGGATGGGAAAAATAATTATTGACAAGACTTGGATTTGAACCATGACCCTTTGAATCTCTAGTCAGGTGCTCTCCTAACTGATATGATAGCTGTTTTCAGCTGTCTAATGCTTGCAATTAAACTTGTTTGTCTCACAGGTTTATTTCCTGGTTAATTCATGGATTTTTGTTCTCTTCAAAATTTTGGCTCCTATGATGTAACATGTACACAAGATTGAGACTTCTTACATTCAACTGAGTGAAATTTGGAAACTAATAGTATATAATTAAGCTGAGCTATAGGTTCATAATATAATTTTAATTCAATACACTTTCAATTTGTGTTTCAAGATACATTTTTGTCTTTTCTTGCAGTACTCGATAATATTCAAACAGGAAAATGGTGAGTTATTTCCTTGAAACTAATCTAAAAGCTGATAAATGAAAAATGATTCTTCGATTTATAACAGATTATAGCAGATTTTACAGATAATTTGAATATTTGCCTTATCTTTTTATACAAAGCTCTCCTTCTCAAGGATTTTGATCAATTTTTTTTCAAAATGGCCAAGCAATTCTATTCAAGTTATTAAATGCATTTTTTATTTGTTGTTGTTGTAAGCTCATGAGGACAGTATCTGGAGCTGTGCATGGCAGCAGAGTGATAGAGACCGGTCAGAAAACATCATCACTGGGGGCATCGATGACCTCGTCAAAGTCTGGAAATGGTGAGGAGGAAAATGGCATTATGTCCTTGTATTGTGATAATATTATTGCTTGTAACTTAAGTTAGAAATGGTAGCCCCAATTTCAGTTTGGCCTCTTTCGGACTCGTTGTCAGCAGGCAGATTTAAGACTGGACAAATTTAAAAACAATATTGAAATCGCTGTATTGATTAGAAAGAATAAAAGAATATCAATCAAAAGCTGTGTCTGGGCAAACTCAAGACTGAGTTAAAGCATTTGCAAGTATAGAAGGGCCCAAAAAAAAACATGGGGCAAAATAACAATGTATACAGAATTTATAGACTGATATTTACCCACATGTATACAGTGAGACACATATTTTATAATCAGAAGTTGATTTTTATGTGCTTGCATAGTAACCAGGATTTTAAATAAAAGATTGAGAAATATAAGAACTTTTTTTGATCCAATGTTTAGCAGGGGTAGAAACTCCCAAAATATACAACTTGCAAATAGGGAGTTCCAAAAAATGAAATTGATTTCACCAGGTTACACGCAATTTTAGAATGTTAGCTTTATTTACCAAAAAATCTACAGCACTATTATCCATTGATATCTGTGTGTTGTGGACGTCTAATGATATCTATTGATATCTGATAATATCTGTGTGTATTACAGGACAGGAGAAAAGCTGGAGCTCAGACATGTCCTTGAAGGTCATCAACTCGGGGTCGTTTCCGTGGATATGAACCTGAGTGGCACATGTAAGATTGTTTTAAAGTTAAGCTCCTGGTAAAGAGAAAAATATCAAAGTCAAAGTCAAAGTCAAATACATAAATGATCAAATTGATAGTTTATGAATCCATAGATTTTTTATAAAGAAGTTTAAAATGATAGTTGTGATTTTGATACCAAATGTTACTGGTTCCAGTTCATTGGAATTCAATCTCCAAAGTGTCATCATGATGCTAAACAGAATCAAATACAGGACAGCACATTAGCTGTTCCCAATAACGCTCAGTATTGTTATCCTGGATGATGAAAAAAAAAATATTGTATTTTGAAACCCTGTCAATAACTTCAATACTTTGATTCCCCAAATTCAGGACAACGTTTAGGGGTATGATACAGATATGTAGTTTTGACATATATTTAAAAAAAAAATTCAATTTGAAAACCCTGACAGTAATCTCAGTACATTGATTCGCCAAAGTTGGAACAATGTTGAGGGATATGAAGTATGAAGTTGTGTAAAATGTACATTTGTGTTACTTGGATTGTTTCAGTGGCGGCCTCCAGTAGTCTGGACAGTCACGTCAGGGTGTGGGACGTGGACACGGGTAAATGTATCAAAAGTATGGAGGCTGGACCAGGTAAGTCATCACAGAAAGTATACGTACAGAAAAACACTCTTATAACAAAGTGCCAGGAACAGGAGATTTTTCTTTGCTATCAACATAATTCATTGTATCCATCAAATTTACAACATGTAATAAAGTCCCAGGGAATGAAAATCACTTTGTCAAATGTCAATTTATTATAAGCGTGTTCACTATAACCATGTTTTATTGTACCTGTTTGGTATTAAATAAGTTATTTTAGACATATAGAGGGGAAATTTATATAAAGTAAAAATTATAGCTTATGTAACGATAGATCTTTCCTCTGTTTTATATTGGCATTTGCAGTCTTCAAACTTTTTTGCAATAAATCAACGAATATTTACCTAGGGTTCTCAAAGGTCGACAAGGTCTTGTAAAATTTACTGGTTCAAAGTCAAAGAGAGTGAGCTAGAGTTTAGCATTTGTTTCAGTGGGGGATTTTCATTACTGTTATAACATTTTTTAATGTTGACTTTTTGATAGAAGAGATAAAGTTTCTTTTTAGTGTTTCAAAATTCTTTGGTCTTGCATCTTGTTGGCACCAGGGAACTGTAAGTGATGACTTTTTCTTTGCAGTGGATGCCTGGACAATCAGCTTTTCACCAGACTCCCGATTTTTAGCAACAGGAAGCCACAGCGGAAAAATCAACCTGTTTGGGGTGGAGTCAGGACGTAAAGAAGAATCTCTGGACATCAGGGGAGGCTTCACTCTAAGTATTGCTTATGTAAGCATCTCATTGCTGAAGTTCAGGTCTCAGACAAAGGCAAACTCTGTCTGCATTCTCTATCTGTTTGTTTTCATTGTTTTCTCTCTATCTGTTATCATTCCGTTTTCTCTCTCTATCAGTTTCCTCTATTTGTTTGTTTCTCTCGATCTCTGTTCTCTATCTGTTTTCATTCTGTTTTCATTCTGTTTTCTTTCTCGATCAGTGTTTCTCAAAATTGTTTCATAACATGTATTGGTAAACTTATAAAGATGATGTTTGAATTTTTTCCCCCTTCTTTCATTGAGTCTGCAGGGTTTACCCGGTACATGTATTTAATTTTGTCTTTATTCATATGAATTTTCTTTTCAATCAAGAGCCCTGATGGGAAATTAATTGCCTCTGGTGCTATAGACGGAATCATCAACATATTTGACACACAGACTGGTCGATTAATACATACTCTGGAAGGTAGGCATTAGATTATTGAATTATCCTCAGTTCAAGTCATACTAGATACATAATAAGAATATAACTCACTGTAATTTTCATCCATTCAGCAGTCACTAAATATTCTATTAAGTGATGCTTTTAATTGTTTAGAGTTTCTCTTAGTTCACAGCGACGTCATATTTTCAAATGACTGCTTAAATAACTGTAAACAAAAGAGAGATAATATTTGATTGGTGCAGAACTTTTGATCAGCCAATGAAAAAGTGGGTTAGGTTCTAAGTTAGTTAGATCATAGTCATTCCCTCCCTTCCTTGTCGCTAAAATTTAACTTATTAATATGATCTAACTGTTACATTTTCAAATATGAATCAATTTTAATAGATTGTGCAGTCTCTACAATTTGTAGAGACCTACACAAACTTTCCTTGATATGTCATTTTCTTAAAGAAACAATTATTTGAGGCTAAACTGTGTGTGCTGGAAAGTAGAAAGTTGAAGGGGTGATTTATAAAGTACCCATAGAATTAATGATGGTCACCTATAGAATGATTCCAAAGTAGGATGTAATGATATTAAAAGTTTCTGGTATAGAAAAAAAGTATCAGATTATTATTTTCAAACCTGTTTAACTATTTAAAAAGGTTTTTCAAAAAAAAAAACTCTCTCCTTATATGGATATTCAGTCTTTTATGTGTTTTTAGAAATTTGGAAATTTCACAACAGGGACACAAACTTCGTTTGTTGTTGATTTAATTGAATTTCAACAACAGGAACCAATTTCAACACTTTTAATTATAGTATTTACAATTGTTTTCTTATTTTCATATATCCATTGTTTTCAGTAAGTCCCCTGTTTTTAAAAAGATATATAATGTGTTTTGAAAATTATTGGGTGTAAATAGGAATCTTCCAATCCGAGTTTTGAACTGTTCATAATTTTTATAAACCGATCAAAGAGTTGTCTTTCTTGCAAGAAAAAATAACAATTAATCTTCCAACACAGACTTTGAACAGCTCACAATTAAAGGGTTGTCTTTCTTGGTGGATACTTTCATCCCTTAAACAGGAAAATGATTGTATCCTGAATATGATTTAAAGAGAGTTGTATTTCTTGCTGGACACCTTTATTGACTTGTTGAAAAATCAAATTGTAAGAGGGTTTATATAGGTTGTTTTTGTTTCCCAATCCATTTGAATATCAATAAACTATGTTTGAATTAAATTAAATGCATGTATTGTGGAATTAGTAGAATTTGTAATGGCTCAATTTTTGCATTTTCTAGGGCATTCTAAATAATTACAGCTCCATTTCCTCAATCATGTACTAAGTAGATATGCAAAATAACATCCCCACAAACAAGTAGAAAACAGTGCTAGCTGTAGTTATGTTTTTTGGAGAGAGAAAAATATGTCAGAATAGAAAAAAATCAGAAGGCTACATTTTCGCAGCTACACATGTAAAATTGCAACATATATTCTCAACATAAGTTTCGAGTAATATATGTTGAACATATGAATTTTTCACAGCATATGTTGGAAAAATATTGTTAACATGATTGTTTTAAAAAATATGTTAAACATATTATAATAGACTCAAAACATATGTTTAACATATATTTGTAGTAATCATATTTGAATCAACACATGATGAAATTTTTACCTGTGTATAGGTTAAGTACAGCAGTATGTGACTTTATGATTAAGAGGTGATTGAACCGGTTTATTCTAATCCAGGTCACGCTAAGCCGATCCGGTCACTGTGCTTCTCGCCGGATTCCCAGCTGTTAGTGACCGGCTCTGACGACAACCAGATCAAGATCTACGATGTGTGAGTGTTCTATACATTGTATGGCTGACCTTCATTTGTATTTAAGTCATCCACCTTTGTCTGTAAACTCTTGTGAAGGGAGAACTTTCATGTGTATTAAGATAATCCCCGTTTTCCTCAGTTATCCTTTTTTTGCAGTTTGTGTTTTTTCCATTGTATTCCATCATTTTAATTCATCATTCTTTAGTACTCTTCCAAATAAAGTTCAATTATGTTTTTTAACAAGTGAAAGTCATAGCCTTATTTTAAAAAATCTTAAAAAATACATTATCCTAGATTTTTATTCTGCTCTGAGATATTCTGGTAAAATTCCCAAAATATAATACAATGTTCCATAAAATGACACTTTATATTAGTTGTGTTTATTATTTTTATCTCTCGTAAAATATAGGCAGCATGCTAACTCAGTCGGAACCCTCTCTGGCCATGGATCCTGGATCCTCAGTGTGGATTTCTGTCCGGATAACACCCACTTTGTTTCCAGGTGTGTATTTGACAGGCTTTGTTCAAAAATTTGTATAATGCAAATTTTGGTCTTTTTTTAAATATGTCTGAAATTTTGCAAGACTTTATGGAATATGGAATGAAAACTGTTTACATTATGGTAGTTATATGCTCATTATAATTGGAAATAAAACCTTTAACTCAGGAAATGGAATGAAAAATTCTGGATTGAAATATTTGATTGATTGATTAACTGATTTTAATAAAAGTAAATCGTTTCTTGACCTACAGTTCCTCAGACAAGACGGTGAAGATCTGGAACGCTGGCAGCAGGCAGTGTGTACACACGTTCTACGATCACTCGGACCAGGTGAGGGTGTGAAGACAGAAGAAGGAAATCTCTCTTTCCATAAGACCTCTCTCTCTCTTTTCTCTCTCTTTCTCTCTGACCACAAAGGACCAAAGGAATTGTTTTTTTGTTTTTTATCACAGTTATAAGTGGAAGTATCACATTTTTCCTGTGTTCTGTATCATATTGTGTGCTCTACTCTAATTAAGTCCAAGATGTTTTGTTCTACAATCTATGTTTCACTCTTACAAACTCCCTATGTTCTGTTCTACAATCTATGTTCCACTCTTGTATGTTCTGTTCTACAATGTATGTTCCACTCTTGTATGTTCTGTTCTACAATCTATGTTCCACTCCTTGTTGGTTCTGTTCTACTCTTACAATGTCCTCATGTTCTGCTCTACTGTCTATAAGCCACTCTTAAATGCCCTTACTTTCTGTTCTATAGTATATGTTCTATCGTAACAGTTTTCTTATGTCTTATTCCACATTGTATGTTCTTCTCCTACAGTATCCTTATGTTCTTTCACAGTGTAGTTTCTACTCTATCAGTGTCCTTATGTTGTGTTCCATATTATATGTTCTACTTAAACATAGAACTTTTGTTCTGTTCCACAGGTATGGAGTGCCAAATACAACAGTGCAGGGTCTAAGATCGTGTCCGTGTCTGACGACCGGGCCATCCACATCTACGACTGTCCACCTGTGTGATGTCATCACCATTGTTACATCATCATCTTATTCATCATCAGACTTGTCATCTAAACCAAAAAAACTGTTGTTTCTTTCAAACTCCACATTTGGGTGTTTTTAATCACACAAAGCAATGTGTGTGTGTGAAATTTAAGGGAAAAAAATGTACAGACATTGAAAAAAAGCTTTTTTATGCTGATTTGTTGAAGTACTTTTACACATGATGAATTGTGGAATTGAATGTTGAGCCTTAGAAAAAGCCATGTCTTCGAAGAAGACATTTACTGCATTGTTATGTATACATATGAATCTTTATGAATTAAAACACCGTGATGTTATTTTTTATCTGTAAAAAGTACTGTATGATTTCTGAAATGAATATAATGACATTACATGTATTAGGAAAAATCCCATTCATACAAAATATTTTAGAAAACATATACATCGTTAAGATTTGTAATATTTGTTCATAAAAATGGGCAGATTTTCTGTGAACATATCAAATTATATTTTAAATAGATCATTCCTTATGAAAATGAACATTGAGGAAATAAAATTTAAAAAATAAAGTTACGCCTTTGTGTTGCACTTTTTTTTCCCTCAATTTTTAATATCTTCTCTACAAGGATTGGAGAGTATTGAGAAATTAGCATGTTGAAGAGTTTTTCTGCAATGCTTTTTTTTTTTAAAAATTCAGTAATTAAATATACACCGGATATTTATATGAGAAAAGAACATAATGAAAATTGGGCTTAAATGCTCTTCTGTCACAAAAAGAACTTAAGTAAATGTTTAAAGGTTAAAAGAGTTGAATATGCGGTAAGAAAAAAAATTAAAGAGCAGAAAAAATCTGCTGTAAGAAGTGGTTATATTATATAAAAATGATGAAGATTAGTTCATCTAATTTTAATTGCTAATTAGAAATACTAATATTTCTTAATTACCCTTGTCAGCAAAACACGCCGAGCTAACGAGGTGTAACCACATCACAGAGGAAATTCTAACGCGACTCGCACGAGTTGTCACCGAGGCATTCAAAATTAATAATTGTTTTAATGCTAACTGCAATGAAATAAAGGAAGACTCGGAGAATGAAAAATGCATATATGTATCTCATCCTTTCTTTTTTCGGGGGGGGGGGGGGGGGGGTATGCATTATTTTCTTTCCTGATAAAATCTCCTTAAATTTTAACGTAACTTTTAAAAGAACTGGAAAATAATATGACGTTTTGCTTTATTTTCAACGCCTTTTAAATCCATCTAATAATCTCAATTTCAATCACAACTTTTAAAAAACATGTTAATTATAAGTTAAAAGAAAGTCAATTTTGAGTTTAAATAATTTCTTAAAGCCATGACAAAAACTTCTTTCTTCGGGTAAAAATTAAAATACGTGTACATTAATCTTAATTTTTCGGAGATAATTTCTGAATTTTTATATTATGTGGATCCGATAGTCTAACTTTGCTGTAATTGAATGATGACTGATCAGAGCTTCTTTTGATTTGTGGGGTAGAGGGGGGGGGGGGGTTCTATCGTATCGAAATATCAACAGAGCTATTACAGAAGACTAAAACTCACTTTATGATTAAAAAGGTTTGACTAAAGGTTTATGGCTAAATTTGCCCCCGAAATACTGGTAACGTGACTGTGTGATATGTGTTACAGAAAAATGTGCTTCGCGCACCTTCAACGTAAGTAATACCAAACATACGTATTTAACTCACGTAAGTCATACGTATTTTATCAATCCATGTTAAACGCATGCGTACAACATACATAAGTGATTATTAAAAAAACACGTCTAACATACAATTTGCTGTATATATGTATTCATTTACAAAATTTATCTCTAATAGATTATGTAGTATTTTGAGAACCTGATCGCCAAAAATGAATAAATGGCAAAATAAAAAAAAACTTTAAAAAGTTTAAAAAAAATTTTTTCATATGTATATACATGTGTCAACAAATCCATAAATATGAACATTAATAGATTTGTATATATACTAAATAAAAACAAACAAATATTTAGCTTCGATCTCTCCACGAAGTTTTCGGTATGAACATTGTACCATAATGACTAAGTATAACTCTTCATAACACTTAGACTTGGGATGCAATAAACGACCAGGTTTCAGATGCTTATGGTGTCCACTAGGAGTCACTCGTACCTTTGTGGGTGAAGATGCGAAAATGTGAAGTTGCGAAGACGAATTAGCATAGCAACTTAGCTTCGCACGTTCATCTTCGCTCTTTACCGTCGTATATTTGAACTTTTGCATTCAAGCATATTCGCTCTATAGGCGAAAGTGTAAAGGTGGAAATGCCCCAATCGGAGCATCTTCGCTAGCCAAGGGGTTTCGGTCCACTTCGCTCCACATTTATGCGGAGCAGAGTGGACCGAAAACCCCTGGTTAGCGAAGATGCAATCTATCGGAGGAGCACCATACCGATGGTGCTGCGATTTGTGTGTAGAATGTGTAACATTCTAGAGCGTTTGAAAACTTGATAGCTTTAGCAGCTACTTAGTACATGTATATGTGGGCCAAACCTGAAACAAAGCTGGATACTAGTACATGGTTTATGTGTTGATTATTGTATGAAAGGACAAGTTATAAATTCTATGGTGAAGATTGATTTTAAACTTTAATTGTAGGCGATGCAAATCAAATTATGGCACATCTGAGAAAACATAAACTTACATGACTCAATTGCAATGTATGACTATTCTATATGAATGAGCAAGTTATAAGGTGGGTTTTTTCCCCTGGTAACTCCATTTCGTTTTGAGGGTTTCATTCATCGAACTTTAACAGTATTTGAATATCATTAGTGCATACTGCTATTAATTGCAGTTTGACGTTCATGCTGTAATATTTACATTTTCCAGCGCCTTTGTCTATGATAACACTACGAATCATTTTTGTAATGTATAGTCCAATACATTTCATCAACGACTAATTTAATATTTAATCGTACAATTGCTGAAAATTATATATCATATATGACTAAAATATAAGTCACAAGGAATCATTCTTCGATTGTTATGAGATGATCGAATACCGCCGGGATTTATGAGATTTGATCAACTATTTGATCACTTCATACTCATGATTTCTTATCATAAGTCATTAAAATAATTTATTTACATTTGCAAATATCGTGTTTCCTTATATAAATCTATATAGTAAACAAAAAACGTTCCTTTATGTGTGAACTCTGTTATGGGTTATGACTCGAAAGGTCATATTTTTGTCGTCGGAGTGACCACTACGTATTTATTGTTAGGTGTTTGCTCAAAACATAAAAAAATCACGGTTAAATTATTATTATGAACCTTTCGCATTTCTTAAACGTAATGAAAGGAATAAACAGGCATGTAAAAATATTCATCGGAATGTGAACTTGGTTGGTAAATGTTAAAATCTTTAGAGGATTTAATAACATGACCAGCCAAGTTCATATCCCGATATAAACGTTTTGACTTAGTGTTTATTTCTTTTAAGAATAGATATAGATAAGATTTCTCTTCATTCCGTTCGTTAATTCACTAATTTTATATTTTGTCATGACTTAATTATTTGATATATTTTGGGGGCAAAATGATATACAAGCATACATATGTATTATAACGTTCAGCATACATGTTCGTCTTAGTTATTTACAATTATGTCAAACAGGCATTCTTCATAAATCAAATGACGTGTTTTTTTCCTGTGAGAAACTTTCGTAAACACAACATTTTGCCAAGTGTCAATATACTTGTGACATTTTGTCCAATGTCAAATTTCTGACTTCTCGCGAGATCCCCGAAAACACTTCCTTCAACACCTCTGTTCGTTTTTACGATCCCGAATCCTTGTAAATGATTGTGTATAAAACAAAAGAAGTTTATTTTCTCCACTGCGCACTCATAAAAATCCCCTGCCCCCGTCTCCTGATTTATATAAATAAACATGTCAAGGGACCCACTCTTACGTGTCAAAGGTCAATCTGTCCTCGTGAACAAGAAACGAAAAAACTGTCGTCTGCGACAAGCCGAAATAATTGAAAACGCATTGGAGACTACAATCGTGTCGATTGATGACGTCAGAGATTCAAACCCTCAGGGGTGGTGTTAACACGGACCAATTGTCTCCGCCCCTTAAATAATATTAAAACAATCGACTTACTAAATACATGCATCTATGCGTACTATATAGTAGTATATTGTTAGGCCTGAAGCACGTGTTATTTTTGAAATACACAAAATGTAACAAGGGCCTCTCTTGTTTTGTACGTCGATCTTTCCAGTGACACTTAGACCATTGAGGATGAAATAGTTCCGTCCGAGAGGAAATCTAAATCGGGGGGTAGACCAGAAATTAATCACAGATTTCCTTTCTTTTTATTATATATTTTTTTGTTTTTCAATTAGAAAAGGGGAAATAGGAGAAACAAAAATGTTTTTATCGAGAAGTAGTGCTATATTGTTTGTGATGTGTCTAAGCATCGGAGAAATTTCTTCACAGGTACGTATTAGACATGTATTAGACTTCTTTCATAATTTGCTTTCCTTATTTTTTTCTTTCTTTCTTTACGACTCTTGGGAAAATATTTCCTTTCTTTTAAACGCCTTAATTGAAGCTGTAAAAATTTTTTGAATTAAATTAAACTTTATTTCTTGGAATTTGCAGCAGTATTGG
This sequence comes from Magallana gigas, assembly GCF_963853765.1. NCBI lineage: Eukaryota > Metazoa > Mollusca > Bivalvia > Ostreida > Ostreidae > Magallana > Magallana gigas. Next base: position 51,095,379 of record NC_088853.1, on the reverse strand, counting down.
GGGGGGGGGGGCTTAAGAATGATTTATATAAATTGAGCTACCTTGCCTTCCTCATCTTCCTTCAGATGAAATACATTCACGCAATTAATTCTATACTAGTAATTACCAAATCATGACGATCGTAATTTTGAAATGTGTGATTTTAAGAGATGAGGTATTTCCAGACTATATCAACTTCCATTACAGAGCGCTACGTATTAATATTTTCATTAATAAATGTCACTTTATGACCAAAAAATATTTATATGAATTATTTTTATAGGTAGATGTGATAGCAATTTATTGACTATCCAGTCTCCATAATCGGCTGATTTAGGGTGGGTGGGTGAATGGGGTATTAAGGGGGCTCTATATATGGTCGTTGCCATTTTTATGCTGTTTTAATCTCCTAAAAAGAAGAACACTGTGTAAAGGTACTTTGGAATATTATCAAAATTTAAAGCTAAAATACTTTTTTTGTCTTTAATAAATGTCAAAAATGCCAGACGAGTATTTTCAAGTTTAAGTATATATATTTTTACGTTTTAAATGGGTATTTTCCGATATTCTTACAAAGAGCTCTCCTTTAAAAGGAGTTCAATGCAGTCTAAAAATGGCCACAACATCGAGCCCCCTTAAGGTAGATCTGATGGTTAATTTGTTGACCAATCAGCCCCCTTAATATAAGTAGTATCTTGCTGTAACGGATCAAACACGAGGGACATACAGACTTGTATAATTCTGAATGAATTAAGGAATAGATGGAGAATGTCTTCTTGAAAATAAACGAAATTATAAGTTTTGAAAAGAAGGGCATGAGAAATACGTTTAACAGGGTGGTTAAGGTGCATTTATTTTTGGCTGTTTGGACTGTCATTAAACGGCCTTGGTGATATTTTATAATGATGATGTATACTAGACTTTTTATCTTTAAATAATCCCAAAAGTTTATGATATGCATGCAAGAAAAATAGACATGTTTTGTTTTTATACGATACCGGTATGCACATTTCGAATAACAATTTTACAATGTAACAAAAATTATAAAGATATATAATCTTTTTTCCCATTTTGGGCCCAGAGGGGATATGCAAGTTTACAATTATAAGATATATATTCTTAAATGAGAGATCACACATACAAAATAGTCAATACACTGTATATGACTGTGCAGGTGCTGAAGCAGTTGGGTAAATCCTGTGCATACATATACATGTATTACTGGTATGCCATTAACATAGCAACATGTACTTACGGAACCAAGAAAACTGAGCCACCGCAAATTTTAATGATTCCTCAGATTGAACTGGAATCTCTCATATTTAAACACGTTGGGGTCTTTAGTTTAGAACAACAGAAAAGCTAAATCTTTTAGATGCTAGTAAGTGGTTAAAATTTGTTTAAATTGATCTCCTTTAGAAAAGCTCGGCCTATTAATATCCAAATTCTAAAGGTAAAAATATTTTTTTCTATACTAAATAATAGCTTATAGCTAAAATATCATATCTTAAAAACTCATGCAGATCTGATGGTTACGTTTGTTGACTATTCAGCTTCCTTAAAATTATACCAAGAACGTGGATCATCTGTGTGAAGAGAACGTATGAAACGTATAAACTATATAGTATACACATCTTACAAACGATAGCTAAGGTGTTTATATATACATCTTACAAACGTAAGCTCAGGTATTTATATACACATCTTACAAACGAAAGCTCAGGTATATATACACATTCTGCAAACAAAAACTCAAGTATTTATATACACATCTTACCAACGAAAGCTCAAACCATACAGAGGAAGTCGTTTAGATTAAGGAGGCTCAACATATTAAGCAACAGATTTGCCATGAATTTTAAGTTATGACTTAAGCTATATAAACTAATATTAAGTAAAAAAAAAAAGTCCATATATTTAGCTTTAAAATTTGGGTATTTTCCCCATATTTTCATGTTAAGCTCTTCTTTAATTAAAGGAGATCATTACAGTCTAAAGTTGGCCCGACCATCGAGCCATCTTAATCTTGAAGATATATTTTACAGAAATGAGAAACCAGTTGAATTTGTCATGCACGGTAATTGTCAGAAACGATGATGGCCCTTCTTATCTTTCTGCGTCATGACACTTCGTTATTAATTTAACACAATTAGTGGAATGATAATTAATAACAAGATAAAAGAAATTCCTGAAAAATGATACTAGAATAAAAGGAATTCATCAAGCTCGTTTTAGAACATCAAAGAGTGAAATTCGTGCAATTGTGTTAATTTTTAATTTTAATAATCCTCTTTCTGAGGAGGGGAAGGGGGGGGGGGGGGCAAACATAGAACTTAATGTACATTGATAAGATTATTTTAAAATGACAATGGTGGAAGAAACCTACTCTATAAAGAAGCAAATGATTTGATAAAGTAATTTTAAAATTTGTTAGATGTTTACCCGTATTTTATTTTATTTCTAGTTATGATTTATTTCTTAAGCATAAAAAAATATTCAAACAAGAAATATCGTACATAAACCCTCTACTATACACATGAAAAATAAAACAGGCGGGGATGGGGGGGGGGGGGGGCATTTGAAGTTTAGAATTTAAAAGGTATTTTTTTTCCTTTATCTGCTTAATTTGAATCAACCGTTTTTTTTTAATTTATTAAGACATCGAATGATTTAGTTAATATATAATTTCGCCAACATGCTCTTCACCCCCAATTATTTTCTGTTTTTATCGTACTGTGTCTTTCCTTGTTTAATTTTATTGAAGTATATTTGAATGTTTGAATTTGCTTATCACGCTCTTGTTTGTTTTAGGGAAACCAAAGAACCTCAAGCTCTCACAGACGAGTATCAGCGAGTAAGTATTTTTGTACCTTTTAATTGAGAGAGAGAGAGAGAGAGAGAGAGAGAGAGAGAGAGAGAGAGAGAGAGAGAGAGAGAGAGAATTTTTTTGTATTTTTGTAAAACAACATTTTTGCTTTAAAACATAAAAAGCGTTCAGGTTATCAGATCAATCAAGCATTAAAGCTTTTTGTATAATGCTTTTTTTTGTTTGCTTGCGATTTTTTGGGCTTAGGGGTGCTTCTAATTATTTTCAATTACTAACCATACTTACAGTACATGATATTATTTTATAATCTTGATGTTAAAATATTCAAGAAATAAACATTTCTTGATTCAAAATGACACAAATATCGCACAATTATACATTAATTAAATATTATTTCTTTTCAGATGGCAGACCTTTCGAAATTGTCCAAACCAGGGATGGGCGGCGAGTGCTGGTTTTCTTGGAGGAAGGTGGAGGCAGACGACAAGTTCAGACATTGTCTCCACGGAGCCTCGATGTTGCTGAAACATTCCCGCCAAATCCAGACTCGTTATCACAGAGACAGCGGGAAGGTCTCGAGAGCTTACGAAGAAACTTAGCACGACTTGTACGGAGACGTACGAACTGGAACAGGTACACAGTAAGTCTTGGCCGGGACGGGGTTCCCGATTTGGAACGAAGAAGAAGTAGTCGTCAGAGGGCACTATCAAGAGACGACGCAATTCACATGCTTCGTGTCCTCAATCGGTATCTCTCTGGAAATCTCGTAACAACGTCTCAAACAACGAGATCTGCAGCGACTTCTGCTTCCTCTTTATTCACTTCAATGATGACGCCACCGGTAACGTCATCTTTAAGGAGAAGTACCACAACTATACACCCATCATCATCAACGCGCACCACAACAATGCGACCTGTTTCTTTAGTGACGTCACCAAGACCGACGACGTCACGGCTCACTACGTCAGAACAGATGTTGACAACACTCAGGGAAGAGGAGCAAAAAATCATTCGAATGTTGCAAACAACTACTTCACCTACAACAAGCTTGTCGACCGACAGCGGAATAACAAGTAGCCTAAAAGAAAAAGAAAGACAACTCATACAGGAATTAGCTAATTTAGAGCGGACGACTTTATTGCCCCCGACTACGCAAGTGAGACAGACGTTGCCTCCTCGAGAATCCACGCTCAATGAAACAAGAAACGAAATTGCTAAGATAAAACTAGATCTTCAGCGTGTGAAAACTGCTCTTCTCCAAAGACTTCGAAGAGGAGATCTAACAAACGAGCGCAATACCCAAAGGAGGTCGGAATTTTCTCGACTTCGAAACATGGAACAAAGCCTTACTAATCGGTTGCAAACGCTGCAGACGAGGTTGAACCAGATGATTACACGTGACCGCCGTATTCGACCAATCACAAAGAGTAGCAGGGATGAGGTCATGAGGTCAACTGAGATGATAATGAACCAACAGCGTTCCGGGACGATTTCTAATCCTGTCAACCAAATGGATGCAAACTCCCGACTTGAAAGCGTGTTGCAGTCTTTGGAGAAGACGTTAAGTGGAGGAGAACAGTTATTGCTTATCCGAGTCTTAGGAGAAATAGAACGAGGCGTACAAATAAACGAAAACAACGCACAAATCAGTCTACTCCTAGACAAACTGAAATCGGTGATGACAAATGCCGATTTTACATTTATAAGGAGTCTTATCTTAGGAGATCAAAGCAATGTATCGTCGACTCTTGTGAGGAATGAACCACAAAATAACTCTCCCTCAGCCGTTTCAGGCGGCCCTTCTTCATCTACATTCCACACAGAAGACGTAGATAAGATAGCACACGTCGTTCAAACTAACTTCCAGCCTCAAGAGCAAGAAATCATCATGAGCCTCTTTTCGGTAGATCATCAGAGTAACTCACACCTTCTTCAACATCCATCCGTGCAACCGATTCTTCAAAAATTGCAGCAGCTGTTATCTTTTTCAGAATACAAGACGTTTGAAAGTCTTATGAACGGACAAACTGATCCAAAGCAACACATGGAAAGTAATGTTATATCAAACACGAATGTACAAACACCGCAACCATTGCCACAATTAGTACAGCATTTACAGCATTCGTCAAACATCGTGCAACATCCGCAACAACAAAACCAGCAACTACAGCACATGCAACAACAGCAGATACAACAACAGCAAATACAACAACAAACGCAACAGCAACAAATGCAACAACAGCAGCAAATGCAACAGTTAAATGCATTAAGCAACCTCTCTCCATCCACATCTGAGTTTGTTGGCCAGCAGACCATGATTCAACACCAGAACCAAATACCACTGCAACAATCCGCGCACCTGGCTGGCCAGGCAGCATTACACCGAATGATGAATCCAGCGATGGCGGCGCAACGTTTACACGGTTTGGGCATGAATCCAATGGGACTCCCTATGTTTCCTCGTCTGCCGTCTGCCATGATGCAGGAACTTATGTTTGGAGATACAACAGATCCACCGGAGATTCCTACCCCGACCACTGCGGCTCCTGTTATACAAGAAACGTTAGGAGTGCCAGGGATAACAGAACAGGCTTTGAAAGTACCAGCGATGGATCAAAAGATGCCAGAAAATATTCCTGTTACAACTCCGAATCCTGCTAATCATGTTGGTAACCATTCAGTGGATTTCACCTCACATCTCTCGAATATCATGAATGTGTTAAAGAATTCTGGCATGCCTAAGAACGTAAAGCTAGAGTTCCATTTGCCACAAAATACCAAGAAGGAAGATGCCAAAAAGGCGCAACCAGCTTTTGAAAAGAAGGATGGAAATTCAGCTATCTTGTCCAATACGTTACAAATGGTTCAGGCACCGAAGATTTTCCCGTACAAAGTGGGTCACAATGTTCAGACCGATAGTAACTTTAATTCTAAAGATAACATAGTTATAAACAATCACCAGTCACAAGTTTTCATGCCTTTGATACATCCTCAGGAAAATAACAGCAGCAGCATACGGGTTCAGATTCATGACACCCAACCAAAAAACAAACCAGTTTTTGCTCTCACTCCATCAAAAGATCAAGTTATTGTCCACAATTCGATGAATGGCGTCCAGAATCTTCCTCAGAAGACGCAATTCGATGTCATTAGAGAAACCCCGATTGTCTATCAAAATCCACTGCCTCTAGGAGGTACAGCTTTTCAAAACAACATTCCACAAAGCAGCATGACCATGAAAACTTCGAATTTGATAAAAACAAAAGCAGAGGAGGTGAGACCGTTTCCCCTTCGACAACCACCGAAACCACAATCTGTAGAAGACTTGGAACAATTCAATAAAATAAATTTTCAATTCCCGTTAAAGCAACTTGAATCACAAACTTCAACTCATGATATTGCGTTGCCAAACGAAAATGAGCGCAATCGAGTTCCCCCTAGACCGTCAGATTCAACTTTTCACATTCCAGACCTACCCGAAAGGAATTTTATCCCGTTAAGAAAACGTTTTTTAAGCAACTTAAGAAATGAAATAACGCCAACTAACGATCAAGAACGCAATCGAATTCCCCCCAAACCATCGGATTCCACATTTCCTGTTCAAAATGCAGACGACAACAACATTATTTCTCAAACTGTAAGAGAAGAGCCATCTAATAATATATTAGGACCGATTTCACTTCAGAAACTATCGCTTCTAAACAGCCAGAAACATGCAAATTTAGAACACAATAGACACCCTTCTTTGCATAATCCTGTAGGTTTCGTGAACGACAAAATGGAATCAAAAAGTTTCAATCAAGGACCACTGAATAACCATAACAACCAGAACATCATCAAGTACAATACGGATTTCGCAGCCGATACACAGGCAATAGGAATCCCTGTTACTCTGCCTCCCCAGCAGATGACGTCTTTCAGTGTTCCAACAACAAATCAATTCCTGCGCAAAGCGAACGAACAGACTATGAAATGGGATGAAGTTACAAGTAAGAAGGTAGAGACAAGCGCCAACAACCAAATCAAGAACATAATTATGAACGCTGGCGGAAATGTCCACACCTCGTTTTGGGATACCTTGATAGAGAAGACTACCAACAAATCTGGACCTTCCTCTAATTCTGTGATAAAGATTAACCTGGATTCAAACATGTTAAAGTCGCCATTATTTAATACACAGACGACAGTTAATAATAACAATAATGAAGTTCCGAAAGTAGAAGAAGAGGTTGAAGCAGAGGATATAACAACAACGACTACTACTACTACTACTACAATGAAACCAAACGAGGAATTCCGAATGGAAATCCATACCAACCAAGACGGGGTGAGTAAAATAAGCATTATTCCACAGTCAAGCCCGAGCGAAAGTAAAGCTTCAACACCCTGCAGTCCTTCGTCCGAAGATTTCAACTGCTTTGGAAAGTCTCCATTCGATTCTGTGAAATCTATAGGAACGTGGTGCCTAGCAAAGTGCCTCCAAGGTTCATGTATAGAAACAGTGTGTAGCTGTTCTTGCGACAAGAAGCAACATTCTACAACATATCATTCTCAAGTGGAAAACATGGCTTCCGCTCTTTCCACCGGGAAAAACACTGACTCTGGTCAAATTCAGTCAACGCTGAACGAGATTTACTCCTCCCTAAGAGAAAATACACAGTCGTCATCGAACACAAATAACGTTCAAGCACCAATGAATGGCAATAACCAAAATAATCAGAACCTAAATACAAATAACAATAACAACAACAACAACAACAACAACAGTCCAAATTCTGACTCAGGAGATTCCATGAACGTGCAGTTTTTATTGCGTTCCATTGAAGGTATGATTGAAAATAAACTTCGCATGATGGCACCAAGGACCACACCGAAACCGGAGGAAGAAGAAATAGAAGCAGAGGACTTGCAGAAAACACCAGACCCCTCAAATAACTGGAATAACAATGAAAATCACAATCGAAACAATGGTAACAACATGAATAATAATTGGAATAATAATAATGGTAATGATGGTAATAACAATGCAAATAACAACTGGAACACAAATGGGAACAATAATAATGCAAACAATAACTGGAATAATAATGGAAACAGTAATAATAATAACAATTGGAACAATAATGGAAACAATGGAGGAAATAATTGGAACAACAACAATAATAACAACGGAAATTGGAATAATAACCAAAATAATAACTGGAACAATAATGGAAACAGCAATGGGAATAATTGGAATAACAATGGAAATAACAACTGGAATAATAATTGGCAAAACGGAAATAACTGGCAGAATAACAGCCCTGGTCCATGGCAGAATGGAAACTGGAATAATGGACCAAACAACTCAGGCTGGAATGGACCTCCTCCTAACTGGACTCAGGGACCGTGGAACAATGGTGGAGGAGGCGGATCCTGGGGTGGAGCTAACAATCAATGGAATAACTGGGGCGGATCAGGAAACTGGAACATGGCTTTTTCTCGCCGAAACCCATGGCAGAGGCATGGGGGAGGTGAAGGGGGCGAGGCAGCGGATTAAACTCGATTAGTGTCAGACAATCCAGGACAGTAAAAATGGAAGATAAAACTTATTAGCGAAAAGGGCGAAATGCAGGTTATGATTACTAGTATTTAATAAGCACAGGAAGGTGAAAGGGGGATAACTCTTGGAAATAACTTCTGAGAGATTTCTCCAATTTATTCGCTCTGTTTTATTTCGTTTCGTTGAAAAACCAGTGAATGATTAATGATGAATTGATTGAGTGTCTCTGCTGATTTGCAAACCTTTTTCTCTATATTTTTAAAATCCATAGCTTTTCTGGACTTCTTGGTGCATCGTTCATCTTCGTCTCCCGAACTCTTGATGCCGTGTAGCGAAGCGCAGGATTTGTGTCATTGCGTTTCAGTCGTTGTTTCGATTTCATTTGCATAATATTTTTGTATTCGTCTGTGTATATATGCTTACTGTTAAGTGTTCATTTCTGGCTTAAATTTATTTCATAAAAAAGAGATGAGCTGAATATATACATTTGCTAAAGAATATTGTTGAATTCTGGTTTAACAATATCATATTTTATTTGTCTGAAATTTGCGCTGAATTCATACATATGTCTGTGTATCCAAGATTTGCATAATATAGGACTACCGTGAAAGATATACTGAGAGAGAGAGAGAGAGAGAGAGAGAGAGAGAGAGAGAGAGAGAGAGAATAAATATTGACAATATGGTTTAAAATAAAATGTTTTTGTAATTACAAAATTCTTTCTTGTTGTTACTGAATCTGTAAAATTAGAGTATATTTCATATACATGTATTTCATTCAAATATATTTTAAAAAAAATAAACAAAAAGATTTATTCTAATCATTTGGAATATAATGTAACAATAATATAAAATGAATCAAACCAAAAAAAAAACCCCTCTTCATTCAGCTCTTATTTTGACAAGAGCGAGATTAACTTTTAAAGACCTTTTAGTTCGTGTCTCAATCTGTTTATGCATAATTTTTAAAATGTACATGTATAATACTGATTACTTAATACTGTTGAAACTAAAACAAAACAAACGAACAGACAAACATAATTTTAAAAAAAGATTTAAGTACGAAACTGTATAGATACTGGTATAATAATAATAATAGGAATTAAGTTGAATTGAGTAAAAAAAATCTTCAAATTATATGACAATTCATAAATAATGATGAATTAATTAATAAATAAAATAAATCATAAATAAAAATAATTAAAAAAAAAAACAACAAAAAACGAAGGTCCGGTTTATTTCTATCTGAGGACCTACAGGTAATATATTAGGACGGAAAACTACCTCATTGCGCCTAAGACATTAGTACATGTACATGTATACGAACCTACTGTCATTTATTTGATCAGGTGAAAACAAAAACTTAGATAAATGAAAATTATGCAAAAACACACATATATCTATGACAGATAGTTGGTATTAAATATAGTTCCTGATTTAAATATCATTATGAGGAATCACATTAATATAATACTTAACATTATAATATGAATATTTATTATTATTCATGAATATAGTTCATGATTCATTCATGATAATGAATATTCATGAGTTATGATGAAAATTTTGATGAATTTGAAATTAAAATTGTTAGCTTTTAAAGATGATATGAGAACTTAAATGTTTCGTTAATTTGAATTTAAAAGATCTCATTTAAGAAGGCTCAATTGGTCATGGACATTTTTATGGTAAATTGGTATCCTTTGAAAGAAGAGTTCTATATAACAAAAAAGTTCAATTTTTAAAGTTTTTTTTATTGAAGTTTAGCTTTGAGCTTAAAAAATGAAAACACTTTCCCGATAACAACATACAGTAATTACTAATTTTAAAAATTGGGCACTCTATAATAATTTCGTTTAATAGTGTTCTCAAACCTAAAGAGACAAAAGCCAGCTGTCGACAGAGATGAGATTTTTGATAATTCAGTTAAAAAAAATAAACTGAGTAATAATGTAAATGAACAATTGTTTTCCCTTGTTTCCGTTATTTCGATTGCGGTAAATAACATTTGTATGAATCAAAAAATCTTAATAAAGAATTTATTCTTAGTCTTTATATTAATGCATATAAAATTTCTGACTCTCGTCTTTTGTTAAGACAGGGTTACAAGAGTTATAGAACTTTTCCCCAATCTCATCGTAATACAAATTACAAAACATGTTCAAAGTAAGAGGTAACCGATACATCGCTATGTCCATAACGACTTAACGAAAAGAAGGTCAGAATGCAAAGCATGCGATTTTCGGATCCAATCAAGTCCTTCAAAATCAATTCAGGTCTTTAAACTAAACGATTAAGCATTTTTAGCAAATGGTAGCTTTTATGAGAACGTCCCTCTATAGTCTGCCTCAAGATATTTACGCTGCACATATTGACGATTTTTAAACAAAAATACACATACATGTTAAAGAAGTGCAATTAAAATCGATGAAATGAAAAATTTTCATGATAACATCATACACATATTCATTGTTCCCTCGTAAAAATTCACAGGAACGAAAACAGATTTTCTACGGAGATTTATAATTGGGAATGTTGACATCTTCTCTCCATTCGGAAGTCACTTGGAATACCTCGCACAACTTTTCAACGTTATCATCCGGGCTTTATAATGGCTGATGCAATGCAAACTCCTGTAGACTTTCTTTCTTTTTTTTTGCTGTGTATTGAAACCTGACAAGCTAGAGGGGGCGTTTCAAAAGTGAAATCATGGGATTTTTTCATGAATGAACATCGTCTGAATCAAGGGGTATTTATAAATATCAAATAATTTAACAAAAATGCGGCAAAAATATCTTGAGACAGACTCTTAATGTTGATAGCTTTTATACGAACCCAAACCTTCTGTATTTAATGATATACATGTATAAATATATCTTTTTACAAATATTTATTTATATATATATTTATTGCGGGGATAGGATGGGTTAAGAGGGGAAATGCAATGCGTGTAGTATTCGGATTAAATCAAGTTCTTCAGATTATCTCAGGTGTTTTAGGATTTTTCAGCCTTATACAAATTATACATTTTATAAGAATGTACCTCTGTATGAAAGCTTTCATATGAATCAAAATACTAATAATTTTTTATATATTTCATGTATTTTATTAAAAACTCCATTTTCATGTTTTAATAAATTTTTATGTATGAATGATTAAATAATTTTTGATTTTTAGTGATAGTTAAGGATTCTTTTCTGCTTTTGTTTTTTTTTTAGAAAAAAATCAAATGACACTTCGTCTAATATCATAAATTGTTTTAAAAATTAGGCACTTTTATTGTACATGTATCTTCTCAAGGATATAAATGTCTCCACAACTACAATTGCAGATTTTTTATCTTCCCTCCCTGACGATAAATAGCCTGGTCTTCTGCCATACAGAGAGAAAAAAAAAACGATTTTTGCATTCATTTCAGAAGTTGACATTTAAGTCATAAAGCGACACGTGTAGTGTTGCTACTCGCGCCTTATAATCATTTTATGACAGGTAGCAGTTGTCTGCCCCTGGCGGTGATGGCGCCATTGAACGGCCATGACAGTTTTTATTACCAAAAGCGGGGAGAACTAATTAAGGCACGTAAGCGTCCACCGAACGAGTTCTGAATGGCCCCCGTGAATGCTGGGGGCCTGGGTCTAATTGGACATTTCTTTCTTATATTTCTTTTTATATAAAATCGACCCTCCTTTCCTGTTCGTAAATTAGTATCATCTCCGAGTTTTGTATCGACTGTTCATGTTTATTTGTTAAATGTTGGTTGATGTTTTTGTTATTTTGTCAATTACTTATTTATGTCTTTGGTTGATTTTTTATACGTGAACTTTTAAACTATAATGAGTCTCGGTGGCTTAATTTTCGTGGATTTCGCGCACAAGCCACCACGCACGAAATTACATGCACAGCGAAATTAAATACTTAATATGTAATACATGTAAGTCCAAATTAGCCTTTAAAACATTCCGAAAATTGGGCCCCGAGATTTTCTTTATAATTGAACATATCTTATCCATCAATAAAATGTATGCCCATACTACACTGCGACTCAGTTCCAGTTATTTTATCATTGTGAAAAAAATTTTGTCTACCGTGCCTTAGCAATAGTGCTGGTGGTTTCCGCAACCAGTGGGATAAATGTTCCGCTACACTTTGATGGGAAAAATGGATTTAAATTTACTTTTGATGAAAATATTTCGTAAAGTTGTATACATGTATAGTGGGTTCACCTGTTGCATTCCCAAGATAGGCTTTGTGCAATATTAACCAATGAATGAACAAACAATTTCTTGTTGGTCATGGCCATTATGGGACCATAATAATCTCCCCAAGAAAAACATTCCTTTATGAAAACATTAAAAAATAATTTCATAAAAGCTAAAGAAAGTCTTTACTGAAATCACTGGAACTAGTTTAGGGCTAAAAATTATACCCCCCCCCCCCGCCTTCCCCCGAAAAAAAATAAAAGTAGATCTGCATGACGACTAGTTTGTTAGCCCGCACACTAAGCCTTAAATAAATTTTGTACTGCAGGCGCCTTTTTAAACTAGCATGCAGTTAAACAGTGAATACATGTATTGTGTTATGAATAGAGGGTCCTAAACACAACTAAAGATGGAACTGAATAGAACACTGGAGAGGGAAAAAATAAATAAAATCATTGTGTCATGTATAGAGGGTTCTCAAAAAATCAGAAGTTTGGAACTGCATGTACAAGTATAAAACGGTGGAGAGAGAAAAAAATGGAGTACGATCCGCCACGACCTACCGCGCAGAGAAAGCCGAATGACTCATTACGACACGATGACGAATTGAAGCATTCTTTGTTATATATATTCAGTGCTGCGATAGTTGCTGACCTGTTGAATGCAGTTTACACCGAAGATTGAATATATTTTATTAGCCCGCAATTTATTAAATTGAAAATGGTGAAAGAGAATTTCAAGTTAAATAATAAAATCTTAAATCCAATATCCATACCGATAAAAATGGATAAAAACAATTTTTTTTTCTTTTAACGAATATTTTTTTAACAAATTTTTTATTTCAAAAATTAATCCACAATTTGAATTAATTTTTACACGCCTTTATCTTTTTGTTCATCATTTATGAAACGAAGTCGATAAAAAAGTATCCTAAAAAATAACACATCAATAACATTATCTTGTGTAGATTGTTAGAATTAAAGCCCCGCCCCCCTTTCTACGAAATACACGATACTTTATATATAAATTATTTTAAAAATCTAGTTTTATCAAATTTTATTCCTCATACGAGACACTGCTTAAACATTGTGGTATAAATGGACAACCTTGCAGAACACCAATTAATACATATAAATTATCTGCTTGTCATAAAAATAATAAGAAATATTCTCCGAAAAAAAAAACCATATTAAAAACGAACTTGACAATGAAAAAAAATCATTGTCTTTATTATTAAACTAATAATTACAATGAATTAAACAAATGAACAATAACAATATATAAAAGAAACAAGTCAAAGGGGAGGGGTTTGAATGCATGACTTTAAAATAATAATTATCATATAAGTCCTTGCAACTGTTCTCCACCAAGCATAGGCAGAACATGTCATAAAATACCACAGTCCTTCATAAATTATTTGTTATAGTTATGAATGATATGTTCGTGGCGACTTGTACTAAAGCACTATATATTTGATCGATAAAATAGCTGTATTACATACAGTTCATATAAGTTATTAAGTACACTGATGATTTGAATTGATTGTTCTTAAAACATTCGTTGCTGCACTCGAAAGATAAACAGTCCAACAACTTTTAGTGTGTACAGATTTGATGGCCATATCTTCTTTTATGTCTATAGTTGAATCTGTTCTTGGCAGTATTATTTGTTTGTTCCTTTGTTCAAAAGCCCAAAACCACAAGCCCGCAAGTATAAGATCAGCCCCGAAAAAGGCGCAACTGGGTTCCAAAAAATCGCTGTCAGCTTATCGTTTTTCACGACCAGGCGATGGGCTGATATATAAAAACGTCCGGAATACATACATCACCTCTGTCCATTTATCATTATGCCCCCTTAACTCGACAATTTTAGTGTTCATCAACGTCTAATACAAGAATCAAATAAGGTCAAGAAAACTATTCACGGATAAGTTAATGATCATTCCTAATCAATACAGAAGCAATTAGTGATTTTGTTGCTATTTAGGCCATTGTTGTTGCTTGTTTAAACATGTTCTATATTTTAGAGAAAGTATCATTTTTGCCCTATGTAAAATAAGTGTTATTGCCGTTAATTTCCACCATTCGATAGGGCTAACTGGTTTCACGCGCACGTACGTGCTATCAAATATATAAATATATGCTCTCAACCCGGATTCAAACCAAAAAACTCATCAAAAATTTCAATTTTGTAGATCTCAATTTAGATAAGTCGATTTCAGAACTTTTGTGAACCGGAAGAGCTCATCCGGAAGTCAAATTCCGCACCCGAGATACAAGAGCATTCGCACCTTTCATAATTACAGGCGCCATTTTGACAGTTTGTGTTACACCACCCCTGGACCCCGGGAGTGCTTCCCCACGAGGGTTTTGCGTCACACCAGAGTTCTTCACCCCGAGATAAACATGATTCCATTGTCTCTCTACCATTTCCACCTGAAGCACCACCTTTCCCGCTCGCAGCGCCCCCTAGGTCGGCAAGTCCTATAACTCCTCCACCAGAATGTCCTTGTTCTCCAGGACCCCCCATATTTTTGTTTGAAACACCGCCGTGTGCATTGGATCCACCTGTTAAATCAAGTCCACCTAACACATCTCCCGGAAGTAGAGAGGCAAGATCCAGGTTAATGTTTCCACCGGAAGCGGATGCGCCGGCATGTTGAGCATCAGGACCCATGGGTATTTCACCATGGGGTCCACCGTTTGGTTGTGTCGGATCTAGAAATGTCATCTGGTCATTGAATCCATTGCTGGCTTGAAGCATAGGATCAATTAAGCCTGTAAATAAATATCATATATAGTTGACATGTTGATAGACATAATAACTGTGATTGATAATGATCGTATAAATTTTTTTTGTGCCATTTTTTTTTATTCTCAAAAATGAACCACACGCATTGAGTCGAGAAACGTAAGTAATAAAATGCTCAAAGCAGGGACAAAATATGAATCTTCTGTAAGAACTAAGTTAAAAGAACATGATTATGGTGGCCAGTTTTAGACTATATTGATCTCCATTTAAAGAAGAGTTGTTTTTTTTTTTTGAAAAATTTTATTGACAAGAAAAGTTATTTTAAAGCTATGAGAAATTCTCAAAAAATTATAAAGCTACATATTCGAATGGAATTTAAATTGGTTTTTTAAACTGTGATCGACTCCTGTTGTGTTCATGTAGTTCTGTTCTTATATGAGGCATCCGGCAAACTCAACCATTTGCGCACGCATTACGCATCGCACTACTTTGTTAATCTGCAGTAGCAGCTTCATGTAAATCTTTAATTGATAGTGTTATGACTAAAGAAAATTTATTTGAAGTATTTGTCGTGAGTTTTAAACATTAATACAGTTACCTAATGATTTAAAACATGTTTTGTTTTTCTTTGCATGCGTAAGGATTTCATCCGTAAGTACATTTTGCCGAATAAACGTAAGTTATAATTTGTTCCATGCTATTTTGGAAGACAATAAAACGGCGCTAGGCTATCCTATTTGATGCATGCTGTATGATTGACATAACCAAAAAACATCACACGCCGATCATTCTTTCAGAATGAATACTTGTTCGATATGAATTGAAAAAATCTAGGTTATGGCCAAAATTTGAGCAATCGCAGTAACTTGTAGGGAAAAAAATATTTGAATCACTGAAAATACATATATACAGCGCACATGAATTAAGGTGGAACAACACATCATCACAAAATGGCTGACCTCTGATTGAAACGACATTTCTTTTTATTAAAAGGATTTTATGGACGGCAACATGTTACTTACTCCATAGCCGAGTGGTTAAAGTGTCGGGCTTCCGAGTTCGAATCCAACATGGGCTTTTGTTGTTACTTACTGAATTGAATTTTTTAGATATCATTTTTTATCCCCAAACTACAAATTTTTCGCTTATTTGATATATGTACCATTTATTCATCACCATATCTTTCATAATGAATTTGAGTGACTTTTTCCAGGTATGTTATTCCACCTTAATAACACCTAATCACATGTCCATTAGGGCCTACTATTATATAACGGTTTTTTTGTCATTATGAAGCCATATCTACATTTCTTTCGATATGGAATTTTTGTAGAAAAAAAATTGAAATTTAATTTCGTATATCTTCAAACAGGTTAGGTGTAAGATGCTAACTAAATTTCTTTATAGCATAAGTAGTCCTATATAAGGTGTATACGCTTGCCGTAATTTCTCTCACATCGCTAGCTACAGCTTATACAAGCCCGTGTATAATTTATGACTGCATAAACGCTCGCGTTATATCAGGTGAAATCGTTGTTCCGGGGTCATAAATAAGATGGGGACGAATCACACACATCCCTGACACATTTTATTGTCACCGGGGGTCTGAGCCGAAATATACACGTCAGATTACCTCGGAGGTAAAGGTAGATAATCAGAAATAAGAAATACGAGAGTTTTACGATAGCAGTGCAATTTTGAATAATTAATATATGAGCGCTTGCTGTGGAATCATCATTGTTCGTGGATGACCAATGTTCGAGGCTTTCGTGGATAACCCTTGCCCACGAATTAACTTTCCCACGAACCTATATTCAATAATTATTTGATTTTTATTTCAAATTTTCCCGATTACACTACCAACGAACCAGGAAAATTTTTTCTTCCCACGAACATTAAACCCCCGCGATTAAAAATGATTCCACAGTATGGGAAAAAAAATCTTTGTGCATAGCGAAAATAGGTAGCTTTCTGTATACTAATATTATTTTAGAGGCACTTTGACAAAGAAATAGGATGATCGTTATCATTTGTACACTTTATTCATCTTCTCGAGAAGAAGAGTTCTGTAGGAAAAGTTATGTTTCAAAGTTAAAATATATGGATTTTTTCTTTACTGACTGAAACTTTAAGGGTTAAAAAATTCATATCTAGAATTTTAAGGAAGATCTGATAGTTATAATTTGTTGACTATCAAATCCCTTTGGATGGTTAGTATCAACTGTTCATTTGACGTAGGCATGTCTAAATATCAGTCAGCTACATTAATTTGTTTTCCAATGCATGAACTTTAAACGAAATTAAATGAAAAGTTAATATAAAGTTATATAAAACGGAAAATCCACTGTTTTGTTAAAATGGTGCTAATGTTCTCAAACCTTTATATTTCTTTTAACACAACAGATATAAAGGAGAAATATTTGTTTGTACACTTTTCACAATTCTTCTGGGCTTCATAATCAGCAATAAAAATAATGATATATGATTTTTAATGAATGAAAAATTGTTGTTTTTTTTTCTCAGATGAAAGCAAGCCATACCATACTGTAACATCATGGTTTTTTTTCAACTTGTGCCACTATTAATATTTTTATTTAAATTGAATTTTTTTTTCTAGATCTAAAGTTGGTGCCATACTGTAGCAATAGACGTAAAATTTTAAAAAAGGATACATGAACGATTGTATGATAACAAAATATTAAGGAGGCTGGGGGGTAAACAAATATAACATCCGATATATACATCAAATTTTTAAATATTTATATATATTTTGATTTCTCAATTAATTATCGTTTATTTTATTATCATTTATTAAAGAACGTTTTAGTTATAAATAATTAACATTTTTCAATGTTTTTTTTTTAATACCGAGTTCTTCTTCTTTAGGAGATTAGTTTAGTCTAAAAAAAATTACCACCTCATTTATCCCTCTTAAGATCGATTAATAAGTGTACTGACCCTGATTATCGAAAGCCTGATTTCCTGCTCCTGCTCCTACTCCTAAAGCTCCTGCGTCTGCTGGGAAGGCGTCAAGCCCTAGTCCTCCTGACTGTCCTACCAACCCATCAAACCCGATTATTCCTGACTTCCCCCCTGTACCGGAGCCACCACCTCCTTGGATTGATTCGGGTCCAAAATGTCCATTTTGCAAATCAATATTTCCGGGAATTCCAGCAATTGCGTCAATGCCAAAAGCGTCTTGGGGACCCCCCTGGAAAATGAGACCACCGGAAGCTCCAAGATCACCATGTACACCTCCAGCGCCTGCGCCATTAATTTGTCCGTCCATTAATATTCCGAGCGGGTTTTCCATTCCTTGGTCTACCAGTGCGCCACTGCCCCCAATACCTCGACCCCTGCCGCCCCCACCAGAGGCACCACTGAAAAATGCCGAGGGGTCGACGATATCACCTGGAAGTAATCCAGCCCCACCTGGGTTAGCACCAAATGGTACAGATCCTGATCCAGATTGCATGACTCCCTTTGCGCCAGGGTGTCTACCTTTTCTGTTACCGTTTTCTGGTTTCTTATTGCCGCCTTTCTTGATTACATCCACTTTGATGTCCACCGTTTCCGTGACTTTTTTCGGACTTTTTGATTTTTTCCTAGACTTTGAAGATGGCGCCCTGCCTGCTCCGATATCCAAAATTGGGTCAAATGGTCCGCCAACCAGACCACTCAAGTCTTGGAGGGCATTTGTATCTAATCCAACAGGACCCATATCCGGAGCGTTTATTCCGAGAAATCTACCCCTGGTGCTTGCTCCGAGACCAGGATCAATTAGAGCGGGTCCGTTCATCTCCGGAATAGAATCCATCAGAGACAATTCGGGCTCAAGCATCTCTGGAATTCTCTGAGTTCCATCAAGTGGAAAGTCTAGACGATCTATCGCTTGTAACTTTGAAAAATCTATTGGAATACCCTGATCAAATTCACCAATAACACCTATTTGTCCGGCGCCGTTATTTGTAAATGACCGGAAGTCTCTCTCGTTGCCGATTATGTCATTGGAAATTCCCACTCCAACGTCGTTAGATATTCCTCCTAGATCATTCCCTAATCCAAATCCTCCACCAAGTCCTAGATCACCACCTGCGCCTACTCCATTTCCAAAATCTAATTCATTGCCAACACCACCTCCAAATCCTTGTCCAGTCCCACCGGATCCAACGGCGATTCCTAACCCATTATCAAAGCCTAATTCGTTTCCGAAATCCAATCCGTTGTCAAACCCAATGCCTGGGCCTTCTATTCCACCATTAATATCTTGTCCGATGCCAATTCCACCGCCACCAAATCCACCTCCGCCACCATTGCCTCCAAATCCACCTCCGCCGCCAAATCCACCGCCACCTCCGCCGCCACCACCAAATCCTCCGCCTCCGTTGCCTCCAAATCCACCGCCACCTCCACTGCCACCACCAAATCCTCCGCCTCCGTTGCCGTCAAATCCACCGCCGCCGCCACCACCAAATCCTCCGCCTCCGTTGCCTCCAAATCCACCGCCACCTCCGCCGCCACCACCAAATCCTCCGCCTCCATTGCCACCAAATCCACCGCCGCCACCACCACCAAATCCACCGCCTCCATTGCCTCCAAATCCACCGCCACCTCCGCCGCCACCACCAAATCCTCCGCCTCCGTTGCCTCCAAATCCACCACCCCCTCCGCCGCCAAATCCACCGCCTCCATTACCGCCAAATCCACCGCCACCATTGCCGCCAAATCCTTGACCGCTTCCACCGCCAAATCCACCTCCTCCATTGCCACCAAATCCCACTCCTCTCCTTTGTCCTCCATTTCTGCCGGAGAATCCTACGACACCACCCCCAATAAATTGTCTATCCACTACACATTGGCAGTTACAGGAAATTGGACAAACTCCATCTGCGCATGCCTTAACACATAGCCCGTGAGAAGCGGGTGAATATTTATTTGCGCGGCATCTTAAGAGTTGTGATTTCTTGCAGAAAGGTATGGTTGATTTTTTTCCAAGCGGAAGCAGTTTAGATCCTTTAAATTTCCCGCCCATTGATGGGACGCATGTGCAGGAGCATGGTTTATAGCAAGGTTTTCCGTTTCTGCATATACTAAAGCATTTTCCCGACCTCATATTATACGGAGCTGGCGAACACACCAGAGTTTCGTATTTTGGGCATCGAGTCGGGCTCGGCCTGTAAGGACGGCCTTGTAATGGCGGAGGCAGCCTATACTTGGGGATCGGACGAATCAACACGCCTTTCCGCTATAAAAAAAAGACCAAAAAATAAAATATATGCATGCCATAATAATATTTCGAGTTTGAACGAAAGACAATCCAGATCCAGATACACATGTCCAAACAAATTTAACAAGGTACATTAAAAAGATTGAAATTGTGATTAAGAAAACGTGAGAGTTTTTATTTAAAAAACGCTGCACGAATATTAATTGGATAAAAAAAGTATTATTGGAAACAGCAATTCATAAATTAAGTCAAACAGTATTAAGTTTCTACTGGTAGGATATTTGGTGATACTTCATCGAGGATTTAAGAGGCTTGATAGTCAACTAATGAACCATAAGATCTTTCTTAAAATTATGATTTGATTTTATTTTTGGCTATAAACTAGCATAAAGTTAAGAAAAATTTTAATATTCAAAAAAATTGTATTTTTCTACATCTTTATGCAAAGATATTAATATAGCCTAATAATGGCCACGAACACAAAACACTCTTAATCTTAGAAAACTTACTCCTCTGTTTAAGTATTGGTCCCCTTTCTGGTATCCGGATTTAAAACGAGGCAATGACCTCTGGAGATGAAAATCCCTTCCAATGAATTGTCCCAGAGATCTATAGCCGGGTCTTCTGTTCGGATAATACCCGGCATGTGAGTTCCGGTATCCTCGGTATTTATCCACATAGTGTCTGTACACGGACTTACTAACGGGTCTCACCCGGTATTTAGAATAACCCGAAACCAGCGTCACGGAAAGGACTAATAACACGAAAATTCCCTTCCTCACGTCCATGGCCATTTGTAAGACTGAGCCGTCTCCTCTCTAGGCCGACTCCCGCTGAATGCGTCGCGACTCGCGGGGTCCTGATGGTTTTATAGCCCGACCCGAGAGAGAGAGAGAGTTCTACCGAACCCTTGTTGTTGACCATTTGTCACGTTCGATGCGGTCACACCAGCTAGCGCCTTTATATTTACAGACAACGCATTAAAGACGATACACGCATTTATAGTGCAAATATTGCAGAGTTTGTTATATATTGGGTTTTTCGTTTATTTTGTCCTATAAGAATATGTGTAAGCTTAACATTTCTGAAAATTTGTCTTATAGAAATAGTTTATGCAGTATTGTTCTAGAACATCAACGTTAAACAGATGTATTAAACTCTTCAATGCATAAGAATAGAAAAAAAACAGTGTAGCAACTTAAAGACAATTACAGTTACACTTAATACACATTAATTAAAAGAATAATTGGAAACTGAAATTTTAAAAAATTAGAAAAAAATGTAAATACCTCATACCCAATACCTCAGATATGGTAGGCATTTGAAGATAGTGTCCCTGTCAAACTGTGCCACACCATTTCCCACATGGAGCCTGGGCCCAGAGAGAGGTTGAGTGTCCCCCTAAGAACCCGCCCCTCTATTATACAAGGAGAGGATATACATAGGCTATGCCTGTTGTCCAATCCTATTGAATTTATTTAGTAAAATATGTTTAGACCCGTCCCTCCAAATCAACCACCACGGATACCAGGTCCCCCAACATCATGTCTGTCAATCAAAAAATATGTCAACCAGAGAGAGAGAGAGAGAGAGAGAGAGAGAGAGAGAGAGAGAGAGAGAGAGAGAGAGAGATTTCCAGATCATTAAGTGACATTTAATTTATTCATATTTGCTGCAGTTTATAACTTTTGGGTTAAATAACTTCTGAGGTGCTACGTTTTTGTGCTGTATTGTACACGCTAAATACATGTACATTACATCGCGCACAAAATATGTATGGTAGTTTTGACAAATTTAGCATCATGATAAAATCTTTGACAAAATATTTATATTTTTAATCCTTTAACTTTTTTACATGTATAGCTTTATCGTACTTACCTTCTGCATTCTTCTTTAACGCTTTCACCAAATTCATCAAGTGGAATAAGTAATGTGGTTTTATTTTATATGCAGACAAAAAAAGATGGTACCAGATCTTAGATTGACGAAAAGGTTTATTTAATAACCCACATTAACTTATTTGGCAGTTAAATTGAAATCAAATTTCTAGAGGAAGTAAAATGACCATCATATGTACACATCGGTCAAAAGTTATTTGATTTCAGGGTTTCAACACCTGCACACCTCTCCCTTTGCAATATAATTGCGTGGTTCAGTCTTGCAGTGCTTTTTTTTTAATTGTTTGGTTTGGTTTTGCATGTACAGAACTGTATCCCTGAGGACTATCAATGCAATTTTTCCTTAACAGTTCTCCTAGTTTTTATGTCTTTCCTATATACATCTCATTATTCAAAATGAAGAAATGTACAATATCTATTCTAAATCCATACTGAATAATATTATTAATAAACATATATTCATGTACGTATAAATAAATGAATAGACTGTCGCGCACCTGTCACATTTTTATTATTTTTTTTCTCTCCACCACAAGCTGTCACTGACCACCAGCTCTAGGGGCGTGAGTAATGTCGACTGTGATAATTCTATGACGAAATTCATAAACCAGTCGGGCTCATCATACCGCTTGGCACAAATAAAACTGCGCTTCCGGTTAAGCACTGAATCATTTCCGTCATTAGCAATATTTTTAATGGCATCTACTGTGCAGGTGATGACTATGGTTATTGTCTTCTTTATATTTTTTCTCACAAGAACAAAAAGTGTTTGTTGTTGAAATATACCCTCCCCCCCCCCCCCCCATTCACAAAAATGCTTCTGACAACAACAATTTCAAACTTTTCTTTCTTTACATGGCATCGACATCGTTTACGACGACATCATCGCATCGTCAGCAAATCCATTAACATGAATACATGATTGAACGGATTATTTCCAAACACCCATTAAAGTAATTGAATCAAACAAATTAGGTTACAGACTAATTGCATTTTATATTTGTTATTTTATAAGGAATGACTATAGCTAGTCTGTCCCGAGTTATTGCTTCCATCAATTTTTAATGACTTTTAATAAAAATACACACACCTGTGAACAAAATACATTTGAAATCGATGAAAGGGAATATATCCAAGATATCTTCATTGAACAATTATCCCTTTTCAATCATAAAATTTCACAGGAACGAAAACAATTTTCTTACGGAGATTTGTAATGGGAATTGTTTACAACTTTTCTCCATTCGGAATACACTCGGAATACATCGCGCAATTTTTGAACATTATCATTCGGGCTTTTTAATGGCTGATCCAATGCAAAATCTCCGTAGACTTTCAATTTTTGGATGTTTTGAAACCTGAAGCGGTAGAGGGGGCGGTTCAAAACAGATAATCTGGACATTTTTCATATTTTAGTGGATGAATGTAGTTTGAGCACAAAGGTATTTACTATTATTGAAATATCAAGCAAAAAGCGGTGGAAGCAAAAACTCGGGACAGAGTATACTACTGTAACAAATAAGTTTTGTTTAAATTTTATAGAGCTTTTATTTAAAAAAAACCACCAACTAACTGAAACAATTTAAAAAGAATGAGATAGAAAGTTGTCAATTTTACAAATCTTTCCCCCAGTCAAAAAGAAAAAGAAATACCGGTAAATTAATATTCAAAATCATCTGTTTTTCAGTGGACGAAAACAAACTAATTGAAATAACAATAACAGTCCTCTTGAGTAGCTGTTAACGTTGCCCTCGTGATAGAAATGAAGGATTTTATTGTCCAATAAACGCCAGTATTCAAATAAACCTGATGAATATGTATGACATGGTTATTGCGCGTTGCATAAATGAACATAAATCATCGCGCCGGTGTAAAAAATAAAGAAAATAAATGACCAAATAGGCCAGTACAGAGTGTAAGAGAAAATGTGTTTCAAATGGATGTAATCGGTCTAAAGTTTATTCTGAGAAAAAAAAGACAATGAATTTATTGACCCTCGTAAAGTACTGCAAAAAGCCAATTTAAAACAGACGGGCTAATTGTCAACATGCCTATTAAGAGTGTATGACATCTTTCTATAAAAAAAGCAAACAAAGGATATTAAACCACCCAAATCGCACATGAGAGATATATTTTTGTCTTAAAAAGCCATCGTCAATCATTTAAAAAAAAAAACACGATCCGAAAGGCACCGTCCACAAACAAACGAAGATCATGCATTTCTTATATTTACAGATCCGAATAGTTAGAGCAACAAAAATTAAAAACACACAAACTTAAGTGATTGTACGTTAAGTATAAAGTTATCCCATGTCTTGGTATGTCAATACAAGTTAATTAATTGTTGCTACATGTAAATATACCAGCCTATTTACATGTACAAGGTTTAGGAAGATAAAGATAAAACTTTTATTATTTTCCTTTGATTCCCTGCCATGCACATCATAAAATGGAATTAATACGGTATTTATGATATGTTTTGAAGAGGATTTGCAAAAATTACCTCATAGTTTCATTGAACCTTCGATCGGCGTATAAATGTGCTAAAATGTTCAATAATCGCACTACGTCACATCAGAAAAATTGCAAAATTGTTTTAAATTGCACATGGCCTTTTGTATCATAATTT
The DNA here is from genome assembly GCF_963853765.1 of Magallana gigas. Classification (NCBI taxonomy): domain Eukaryota; kingdom Metazoa; phylum Mollusca; class Bivalvia; order Ostreida; family Ostreidae; genus Magallana; species Magallana gigas. The sequence continues at coordinate 51,070,328 of NC_088853.1, read as the reverse complement.
TGCTGTAGGTCGCTCATGTCAACATTGCATGCTAAGAATAGGCAAGTCAAGCGAGAATCTTTGTACAAAATTTTACCAAAAATGAGGTTCGTTCCTCTGTTTTTGGGTAGCCATTTCGGGTCCCCTCTATTCTAGAAATTATGCATCAGATATTGATTCTACTCATAAATTCAAATTTTATAATGCCAATTAAACTATCTTAAATAAAAAAATTGAAGGAAAAGTTAAAGAGAAATAATATTAGACATTTGAAATCGCCCAGTCTCAAATCCGTCCGCTGACAACGAGGGCGAAAGGGACGAAAATAAAACGGGGGCGAATATTTCCCTGTATGTACACTGTATCTAGATTTTATAATTAAAATACATGGATTTTTTCTCTACTAAAGAATAGGCTAGCTTATAGCTAAACAAATATTAATCATATCTTAAAATTTTAGGCGGATATGATGGTTTTATGAGTTGACCACCCAGCCCCTTTAAGGGGGCTGGGGGGTGGCTGCTATTTTAGACAATATTGATCTCCATTAAAAGAAGAGCTCCATATAAAGATAATGGGAAATGATGAAATTTTATATTAAAATAAATGAAATTTTTCTTTATCAAATAGTAGTTGATAGCTTCAAAATTTTCAAATAAATCTGATGGTTTTATATTATGTTATATTTTGACCCCCTAGCCTCCTTAAGGGCAGATATGTGACTATATAATTTGTAAGTCTATTTGTCTACACTGTCAGAGTATGCTTTGATTTATCTTCTGCTTGTAAACAGCACGAATTGTGCTATAATGAAATATACTATACATGCAGTTAAATGAATGAATTGAATGATTCTCCAAATTAAAGCAAGAAGTATGCATAGAGACCTAAAAATTATCCACGCATCGTAAACTAATTTTAAACACTTTGAAAATTTAAAGGTGACTTACATGTATACTCAAGTTATAGTAAATCTCCGATAAAGATGTGCTGATAATCCCAAAGAGTTACAATGTTTACTAAATCGATTTTTATAAATGAAACAATTAATTTTTTTAATAATCTGATTGTGATTTTATATTGTATCGTTTATTGCATGGTCAAAAGCTGTACAGCTCATAGACAAACACAAGACAATTACAGTACTACATGTATACACATGTTAATATACATATAAACGGGTCACTTGTGAAAGTCCAGGTTTATGCATGGAGTTTTATGATAACATAGGCATTCTGAACATTAACCTAATTTGCACAAAATCCTTTAACTTTTGTGTTGACAATAGTTGAAATAATTTAAAGACAGATGGTTCAATATAGTAAAACTTCTTACGGAATTTGAGCACTGTAGTGCGCATACACATCAACATTGCGTATCATTGTAACAGGCTTAATTGATCTTGTTACAGATTAATTAGCGTCAATTTTTGGTGACAGTCTTGTTTATATCAGCTTCTCGCTGAAATCAGTAGAATGTCGACACTTTGTCGGCATCAAAGTCTTCAATATATAACCATGCGCGCTTATCTTCTGAATTATCAAGAGAGATACTTTTTAATTGTTCTAAACAAGAAGAATTTGTAAAGCTGTAAATTTTGAATTTAATGGGTGGGTGTAAATTCAAAATTTTAAATTTTGTTTACAACATGACAACTATAGTTGTCATGTTGTAAATTTTGTATTTACACCCAATCAGTAGTCATGTTGTAAATTTTGTATTTACACCCATCCAGTAAATTCAAAATTTACATGATAAATTCGACAATGAAACATTTTGCTAGCAACCTCAAGGTTTAATGAAGTCTTCTTTCATATAACTAAAGAAAAAGTATCTTTTTAGTGTGTGAAAACAATCTCTCTCTCTCTCTCTCTTTCTCTCTCTCTCTCTCTCTCTCTCTCTCTCTCTCTCTCTCTCTCTCTCTCTCTCTCTCTCTCTCTCTGTATAATAAATGAAAAAATAAAGGAATGAATAAAAAAATAAAAAAATAAAAAAATTAATTTATTTATAGAATGAAACCAGCTTTATGTCACGTCATCACCGCCAATTATTTATTGCGAAATTGCTTTGACTTTTGCTTTGGATTTTAAAAGTACCCCGCGTGAAGAAAAATAACCGCATTCAGCTTCCTCTGCACGTCTACCCAACGAGGTGTGGGGTACGCTGGCTAATTATGGCTAAAAGTGAAAACGCATTAACATTCAGGTAAACAAGGAACTACTGCTTTTTCATTGACTAATCCAAACTTCTGAGTCTGTCTGTCTGTCTGTCTCTCTCTCTCTCTCTCTCTCTCTCTCTCTCTCTCTCTCTCTCTCTCTCTCTCTCTCTCTCTCTCTCTCTCTGGGTACGGGACATTTTATGTAACGGAGCCAATACCGTGTTAAGTTACAACATTACAATTACAAGCGTGGAGTTAAATTAAATTGAGGTTGAATAAAGCTTTTAAATTTGTGGCAAATTAAACCAACTTTGAGAGTTTGTTTGCTTAATATGGCAAATTGAACGAACTTCCTGTCACATTCATGTACACGCAAAAAGCATGATTCAACCTCAATTTAATTTATAAACTTACTGACGATTAGACGAAAATGCAACTAAATAGCGACCCCGCTTGTATAATGTGTGAGCTACACCTATACTAGTAACTGATGTAAAAGGGTCTTAAAATTGACAACACCTGCCAAAGAACTGGTACGTATTTGAAACTGAGAATAAGTGTACGACTCTGTAAAAAAATAAGGGTTATGATACTTATTTTTTTTTCAAAGAAACAGTTACCATCTTTTACAGCGTCTGTGCAGACAGTCATGTCATTTAATTTCTAAAAAAAAAAAAAAAAAAATCGGAATTTTTTTTTATAAGAGATTTATATATATATGTGTATGGATAAACTTTTGAAGGGAGAGAGAGAAAAATAACAATTATAGTATTCTTATATATATTAATGTAGAGTGCACTGTATCATGCAGATCAACAATACTGATGACACACAAACAAATGATCAAAACAACAGTCGTATATTACCACTTCATTAGCCAAGGTATATATCATCCTGTTTTTGTTTTTGTTTTTTTTTAAAATTAGCACTTGGACTTATTACCTCCCCAAAATGTCAGTGTGTTTTTGTGACGTTCATATTTTTTTTTCTTCATGTGAACCTCACCTTTTGTTAAATGCTCCAATTTGGTCGACATCATCGCCACGTTGCCATGGCAACGCAGGACTTAAATGATAATTATCACTTTCCAGAAGGGAGGGGGGATATGTTATATATTATATATATTTCGTACCTAAAACGAGCAGACGATAGGTATTTCCGGCGCGAGACCTAAAAACACAGTGACCAACGAACCGGGGTAAAGATTTAGACACCGTGATCTTCTACTAGAGAGAGTCGTTTACGAAGTACCCGGATTATTTTGGAAGATTTTTAAAATAAAAAAAAACGCGGAGGAGTTATCTAATTCTTAATCAACCGATTCTTCGACATTGATTACAAAAGAGTTACAAAATTGAAGGAACATTTTAGTGAAATATGATATTAGGGATTTTAATCTATGCAAGAATAGTGAGGATTCGATTTTAACTGCCTTTTGGAAGTAAATATACGATACTTCTGTTTCAGAAGACTCAAAATAAGGAAAAAAGAAGTGAGGGAAAATACGTTACAGAGAGCTGATCTATGTTAACAGATAATTACAAGGTGAAAGAGGAATCAAAGTGCCAAGGCAAAAACATTTCATTATAGTCTTCCATTTCTTGGATAGAGTATTATAAGTGAAAAATAGAAACAGTCGACATTGTTAAACATTCCAAGCCGATCGTTTGGTTGTAAGTAGCATTTTTTTAAATCAGAAAAAAGAAAAGCTCCCAAAACTTAGTAGTCCTTTAAAAAAGGGAAAGAAAGAGTAAATCTGCCATCTTGTAATCACCAGCTTTCCGAATATCGCTCCACTTCCGGTATCGAAGGGTTCCAAATGGCTTTCGGCGGAGTGGAACCTTGCGGACAGAACGGGTACAGACGGATCAGTGACGCCATTGATGCTATATTTAGTCAAGAGTCATGCAGTTACAACAGATTTCTTGATTTCTGGGGTAAGATTTTTTTTATTGATTGATCGATTTAAACATTTTCATTAAAATCATTGGCACTGAATTACACGAGAAATAGCTGACTGTACATGTATATTTATACCCCCCCCCCACTCCAAAAAAAAAGAACCTGGAAAAATAAAATTTTCACATGTTCACCACATTTTTTGGGGGGTATTTCTGTCTTAGAAAATTACTTTTCTTTCAAATATATTAAAAGTTTTGTAAAATGACACTAAATGAAGCATTACAAAAAAAAAGGTTTACCCGTGTTTTGGTCCATGGATAATATCAAAGTTAGTTCCTTCGCCAAACATTGGCAAATTGGGGTATATATTGGGTTATAAAAATTATTTTTTTAACGAAATAACAATTTTGGTATGCTAATGTGTTCCCCTTTATGTTCTGTTCTGCCGGTAGAATTGTTATCTTTTAAATCTATCGCCGCCTCGAATCTATGAGAATGTCATACTTTTTTCTTCGGTTTTATATGCATAGTGAAAAATACCAGGATACGATTACTCGAGTAAGCGCCATTTTGGCATTTTACTATATCAGTTAATGTCATGGAATCACAATTTCTCAACTTATAAACTAACATATAATTTTATATAAAACCATAATTCAAAAGAAAGTTATAACTTAGCGCTTAAGGCTCAATCGCAACTTCTCGGGCCTTTCCCGCAGGCTCGGAAAAACACCTCGAATGTATTAACTAGGCGTCCATGACAACCCCCCTTTTCCGAGCTTGCCGGAAAGGCCTGAGAAGTTACGATTGCTTATAAGGCTATGTGAAAATAAAAAGATGCGCGGAGTCATGCGCAACCGAACTGTACTCGCCTTCGTTTACAGGTCATTTTTCGTCATATCTGAATATACCCAATATTCATGCGTAAAAAGTGCTTTCAAATATATTATTCCACAGTGGTCACAATATAACAACGATTTTAAGCACTTTAATCAAGTTCTATGCTTGAAATATATTGATATATTTTGCAAAAAGTTTGTAGAAAACTCTGCAGTTTTTTATTTTGTAAAACTTTAATATTTTTCATTGAATAATTTGATTTGAACATATTTTATTGTATACATATATATAAGATACACATATAAATGGTTTGGACACAAGTTCTGACAACTTACTAGGTCTTTTCCATTAAATAGAAAAATCATACAAAACTTGCAACTGTTATTACATGATATAGAATTGTTAAATACGATATCGATAAATGAAAATAAGTGATATATACGAGAATAAAAACATGCACATAAACTATATCAAACAAATCTATACCTGGTTTTTTTTTTTATATACAATTGAACTAATGAGAATAATTGCTTGTTAATATCAAGGGATAATGACTCATCGCCTCGTGATAAAAGATGAGTATTAATTATCGGATAATGAATAAATAAAATGACTCATGTGTTTCACATTTTTTGTCACAGTCTAATTTGTACGTTAGAAATATCATCTTATAACATATCATTAGACGTTTCGTGAAAATGGAAATTCGTACTTTCTTGTTGAGAAAACTATCAATGTACAACACAGTACAAGTATTTATACCCCCGAAAATTTCATGACTTTATGGATTAATGGTTATATTTTTACAAATTGTTCACTGTCATTGATAACAGTGTGAATCGATTTTGTAATGTACAGTCCAATATATTTCATCAATGACTATTTTATTATTTAATATTCATATATTTTGCAGTGGGTTTTTTTTTTCGTGATAATACAGCCAATCGATGATGTAATGTATGGCCCAATACAGGTCAATCGATGAATTGTAGTGTATATGGCCTAATACATGTCTCATGAATACTCAGTTACTAACTATATTAATATCAATTATGTTCTTATTCGTTCCACTCAACCGAACATAAATTATTTACAATAATAACAAAACACATGATTAGTGAAGGAAGCGCTTATTTTGCTGCATTTATTTACAGGTACAAATACATATAAAGATTCTTCAAACTTCTTTCTGAAATAAAACATTTTACATAGTGCACAGTCCTTGATTTTTAAATGTCACTAAATAAGTGGGTGGGTGGGTGGGGGTTGTGCAAATGCGGCAAAGAAAAGCCTTCGAATGAGTGAAAATCGTGCTTAACTTGAATACCTGTTCTACAGGTTATATGCTATAAATAGTAGCCAATGGCTACAGGTTTAAATATATAAAACCAAAACATATAACATGTGTTCTAGTACCTATGATAAATTAATATCGAAAAACCGCTGAAAATTATATAAGTGACAAGGAACCATTCTTTGAATATTACGAGGTAATCAAATACGGTCAGGTGTGATCAAATCTAGTATCATAAAGCCCGAAGAGCTTTCTTGGATTTGATCACCCCGAACCGTTTTTATCACCTCATAATACTCAGAATTTATTTCTTATTCCTTAAAGCGTACAATTCCTGAAAAGAATCATCCAGATAATCTTGACGAGCCAAAAAAAAAACCAAGAAAATTAGGAATTTTCCAAAATCGTCAAAATCCTAATCTGTGGGGAGAAGGGGGGGGGGGGGTGTATTATATAACTTCAATTTTAATCCTAATTTCCTTATTTTTATATCAATTTTTTTATACATGCTCCCAAAAAAGTGGGGGAGCCCACTCCACGATAATTCATTTTTTCATATGTAAATTTTAAAAAATTAGTCGCTGCGAGAAAAAGTGGGGGGGGGGGGGCCAATCCTAATCCGTGGGGGGAAGGGGGGGCGTGCTATATAACTTTAATTTTAATCTTAATTTCCTTATTTTTATATCAATTTTTTACATGCTCCCAAAAAAGTGGGGGGGCCCAACTCCATGATAATTCAATTTTTTATATGTAAATTTTAAAAAATTAGTTGCTGCGAGAAAAAGTGGGGGGACCAGGGCCCCCTGCCCCCTGCCCCCCCACCCCCCCCCCCCCACCCCCCCCCCCCCCCCCCCGATGCTTCGTGCCTGCAAATATATAGTCTTAGCTCGAAAGCCAAATACATGTAATGTTGTGATTGTGTTTTGTTGTAAATTTTGAATTTACCGGATGGCAGTAAATTCAAAATTTACAACATGACATATATGGCTGAGTGGGCAGCAATGAAATAGATAGGCATATGTCACATTGCTGTTTGACGCGACTACCCAAAGGCCAAGCTCCCAGATGGTTCTATTTTCATCTTTAAAATTAGTTGATGATAAGCCATCGTACCCCAAAACTCGTTGGGTGAACGTGCAGAGGAAGACGAAGGCGTTTATTTTTCTTCACAATGCAAAGCAAAAGTCAAATGCAACTTTGCAATAACAAAAAAAATTGCTGCTGCTGGCGTGACTAAAAGCTGGTTTAATTAATTTACCCATTTATTCATCTTTATTCGTTCTATTTTTCATTCATTTATGGATTTGCCAAAATCTTTGACAGTTGATGTCAATTGATCTCAAGTTATCGGGCCTATGCAAAGTATTTTTTCCACATGTATCGTACATGTAAAAGTGTTATTTTATACCAAAATTTAGACTCTGTTAAATCAAAATTATTATGTATGGAAATAATTACCATTGTTTGTCCATATCATCGATTAAATTGGTGCTCGGTGAAAGTGATTATTTTTTTTTTTTTTTTTTGTGTACTTTTTTGAAACTGAACTTAATTTTTCATTCAATTAGCTTACGTTATAGACCGGTACTAGTATTTGTTTTTAGAGTGATAATTTTGTTAGATGAAATATTTTCTTGCCTGTTTGAAAGTTCTCATTTTATAATCATCAAAATCGTGGTTGACTTTTTGTAATTCATGATACTAAAAGAGGCCGATGACATGTGTTACGGGATATTCCTTTCAATGATATTTTTAAAAATTTATACCCGAGAGAGTCGACCCGGTTTGGTGCAAATCTTAGGCGAAAAAAGCTTAACTTCCGAGTTCTGCCGGAAAGGGCCTAAAAAGTTGCGACGGTTGTCCGCATAACTATCTGCCGCAGTCCAGACTTTCCCCACAGATCGATTTTAGCAAACTGCACGGAAACACCAATGACTATGGGTAGTATTTGTGCAACAGTATGTTTAATTGAAGACCGATGCTAAACTTACTAAATATATAGAACTGACAGCGGTTAACATCTAGACTGTGAAAACAAAAGAATAACGTCAACTTGATTTAAGAATGTAAAATACATGGCATTTTGTCGAGATAAACTTTTTTTCTAAAAAAAAATTAATGCATTTATACAGCTATCCTTGAACTTTTAATATTTATGTTTCCAGAGTCTTAATTTTGTCTGATAACACTTTGAATCGATTTTGTAATGTATTATCCAATACACTACAGTTCACCAATAACTGATTTAATATTTTATCGTACAATTGCTTACAAGTATATATATAACATGATGACTTATAAGTAATAAGAAATCATTCTTTGAATGTTACGAAGTGCATGATACTAGTAATCAAACACGACCGGATGTGAACCCTCTCGATCGACTGTATTTGATCATGCACCTATAGGTGATTCCTTATCCCTTACAATTTTCAAGAGAACATCATTTTTACTTGTATATGTATAGCTATATTATATATACTGACAATTGAATGTGACAAAACTACTCAAAAGGTGTTAAACGTGTTTTTATGACAAATATAAAATGTAAAAATGGTCAAGAAAACAAAGAAAACAAGAGTGGAATTGATTTTATAGGTATACTACGCCCCTTACAAATAATATTTATGATTTGGGGACATACTTTTTTTCAAATTATCTTTTATGATATTCCCCCTTCAAGGATTAGGATTTTTATCATGATATCGTTAAGTTGTTTTGTGAAGGTTTTTAGAATGAGTCTGCTCCCCCCCCCCCTTCATAAAAAAATGCTACCTGCCTGATATATATACATAAGTTAATGTAAAAAGAGCATTAACTCTGTGTATAATACAGCGGTCTTCCATACCCTCTCCTATTTTTCTGCACTCATGACTGAGGGAATCATTTTTTTTTTAGTTTTATGGGGTGATCAAATACGGTCGGGGGTGATCAAATCCAATAAAGCCCGAATAGCATTATGATCGATTTGATCATGACCCTGACCGTACTTGATCATGCATCTCATAATATTCAATAATTCCCAATTACTAGTACTTATCTTTATATAATTTTCAACAATTGTACTATTAAAAATCAAAATAATCATTAATGGAATGTATTGGATTATACATCACAAAAATCGATTCGTAGTTTCTTCACAGATGAATTTAAGACGCTGGAAAATCTAAATGTATGTTTACATGGATAAGGTATGTGGTCATGCATGGAAAATAAGTACATGTATACTGTATCTCATTATGGCCAGCGAAAATCATCGCTGAAAACCATGCACGGTTGATATTTGCGTCGGTTTGCTTAATTAATTAGCTATACATGTACATATATTATAAACCAGGTGGAAATGTGGGGAATCTTATAGCCTGGGCCGGGTTCGTCTCGGGGTTCATTTCAAAACTGACGCCCTAACCGGTGAAGGCGTCCGTCCAAAAAAAATAAATAACCACGTCGCGAAGCCGTCATGCCGAGACTTTGGGTGTTAGGTTGGGGATTTTTTGGGGAGAGACAGGGGTGAGCAGCTCGGTCTTAATCGATTCTGTACTCTCGGTGGAAAATGTTATCTCGGCAAACCGTGGCGTCGGAAGGAGCGTACGATATGAAAGAAAGAAAATAGGTGTATATATACACGTCTAAATATAATGATTCTACCATTCATGATCCTTTGATCTATGTCGAAAAATGAATCAAGGATTTGGATTTAATAATTGCATTTACAGTCAAAACTTGCATGTATATCACTGGAATAGTGCCACTATGCATGGGACAGTACTAGTAGCGTAAAAAATATGGGATGATGGCGTACTTGTCATTTAGAAAAGCTAATGGCAACAACGCCATTATCCCTTGATTTTTACGATAAGCTGATACATAAGATAAATCCTTTAACCATTTTATATATCTTCTATCGAATTTATATACATGTATATTCCCTCGTATTAATGTGCTTATGAGGACTTGGAATAGAATTCAAATATTATTAAATTTCATATAAATTGTCTTTGCAAATATACATGTAAGCTAGACTAGTGTCAGTGAAGATAATTAGCTTTTAAGTTATAAAGAAGTTGATACAGATGCCATGATCAAGCCAACATAATTTAGTTCAAACGTTCTGTCATAGTTCTAGTCAAAACTGAAATTAACTGAACTATGAAGTTGTAGTCAAAGGGACGGGGCTCCTATATATTTATTGATTACGCAAACACGACAAAAAAAAGGCTTCTTCTGTGATACATTTTTGCGTCATTTCCGCTTCAACAATTTTCTGTCGTCAGATGCACTTAATGCAACATGCATGAGCACGCAATGTTTTCTGATCTTTATTGTCTTTTCTTGTTTGATATTTTCGATTTTTGAGCAACATACATTTTCTTTCTTTCTTCAACTACTAGTATCCTCATCTCTGGATAGTTTTCTTTTGGTTCGTTTCATCTATACATGCACTGCATTGCTATGGTATCTATTTTCTCAATTTCATGCACGGGGGACACCTTTTGCTAAAAAAAAAAAAGGCGGGGGGGGATTGCTTTGTAAAGTTTCAGCAGCGGTACAAAATTATACCATTCATGCACTTATTATAAAATATATTGATTTTGCAAGCAATATCTATACTGACTAACAAATCATCAAGTTGTTGAATCCCAGACTGGTTTTTGTACGAAAGAATTAGCTGTTTGTGACTAAATTTGGAAATACGTGTACTGTACATAAGAACTCATCAGTTTTTTATGCTTCAGCTCACATGTCAATCAGTAAAGTAAAATACTCTCACGGGAGGTTGAAATTGCTGTCATCAGCAATTTACACTGAAATGACACCATTCAATGCAATGAATCAGTGCCGTACAAATTGTTACGTTATTATGTTACATCATTTTTTTATTTTGATTAAATTTTAAATTTTTAAAATTTTGTCCCTAAACCCCCTCCCTCCTCCTCGCCACTTTTCTTGTCATTTCAGAATTAATTACCCCCCGTTAACTGTTACTGATATTCTAAATTTTAACAAATTAAGATGTGATAATTGATATGAAAGTTAAAATTCCCTCCAATCCCTCTCCCTTACAAAAAGAAAAAAAAACTTGCACGAGATATCTGCAGCACAGCATAACAAATTAAAAGTTTTGAAAAGAAAAGACGTAACCCTAACCCCAACCCCATTCTTGGTCAACTTCTGGAGAATCAGAAATACTAGCAGTTTAATCAGACTGAATGATCAACTCGACCCCCCCCCCCCCCCCCCCCCCCCCCTCCTTTCCAAGCTTTCCGATTTAAATGGTCTTTTCTGTGGACTTTAAATCGAGTGTAACTGCTCATATTATGTTCTTTGAGTTAATTATCTTCATTGCCTCCAGATTAACGGCTATAACCTTGCTTAATCCCTCTGCGATCAATACGTCACGAAAGTTGAATACCCTAATACACAATGACCTGAAATCTAAGGCGAAAGCCTTCATAAAACGTAACAGCGCCATCTATATAACATATACGGACCGGACAACACATGTATAGATTACGGCATTTTATACGCGGAATATAAACCTCGCCTATAAATACCAAGTTTGGATCAAAGAAATTGAATATAATAAAAATTATTATTATTCGATTGATTTTAATATCATTTAAATTTTCATAATGACAGATGGTGTTTTAAATTTGAGAAAATATATTATTACACTATCGCACTATTTATGCTAATATTTTGTAATATCCCTCCGCGCGTGACCTGCTGGCACAATTTGTGTCTATTTTTGGACGTAGGACGGATGTAAGTGTGTGTGCTCTGTGAATTTAGGTCGAAGTAGGTTAAAATAGGGAAGTTTTCATGAATGCTGTGGCAAAATTATGTCAAACGAAATGAAAGGTAAGAGAAGACTTATTGATGTAAGAGGCATAGATTTTCAAATTTGTGAGCTTTGATTGTGTGTTTGCATACGTGTTTGTGAGAAAATGGCGCTAAATTTTCTCAAGCCATGTGGTGTGAGGGGGTGAGAAACGCCAATTCTCTACAAAAACAGAAATGCACCAATTTTAAGCAGATTTTAATGCAAAACAAGGAATCTTGGTTTGCATGCACAACGTCACTAAGTACCTGAAAAGAGCTTCATATTTGATAGAGACCAGGTGCAAAGAAGGACAGAATGAATCTCGCTTCGTATAGGCCTATCTCGGCTGCAAAAAAACCTTGCGATCCGACACACCCCCATTTTCCACGCGCTTGTGTCGCTACGAAACTAATACCACATAAGATCATTCATGTCTCTATTGGTGCATTTATGGAAAATCATTTCGCATGTGTCTTGTGGACGCCCGAGTTATGAATGGTTTATAGTAAACAGTCCATTATTTACACAGATATGGTCTAAATAGAAATGACCTTTGATCCCAGACGAGTCTATTTTCGCTGGATCGGGGGAACAGGATAACTGTCTTGTAACTGGGATGAAGTTTTTTTTATTTAAACTTTAAAAAGTATGAGAATTTAAATATTTCAGTTTCATTTGTGGGTATATGGCTTATTTACACCTTTCATTATTTGGTTAGATAGACATAACACTAGTAAAGAATAAATTGCACCCAAGTTGGTTCAACCTTTTAGCATGAGGACAGACAAAATCAGTTATCTTATAGTTGTGATCATTTCGCAGACAACCTGTGGCTACCATGGTATTTTTCAATGGGTTTTATAGCTCTTAAAGGCCCACTTTTCACTCTCAATTTGTGCATTGTCCACAACATATGTTTTGTTATATCCGACAGGTTCAATTTTAAGAGAAGCAAACCCCCTTTGCTGAGTTCACCAATCCACCATATGATTAATTGTCATATATATTATATAGTAAATTTATATATCAGAACAAAAACTTACATATTACTTGTTATTAGCATATTGGTTGAAAAATGAACTTTCAAATATTCTTGTTTTTTCTCTTGACAAAAAGAGGATATTTCGGTGGAAATTCTAAACAATTCTGCTAGGTTGTATGCAACAGATGTAGTAATGATTGTGCATGACTGTTTCAATCATCTGTTCACTCTCTCTCTCTCTCTCTCTCTCTCTCTCTGTTGATGACTGTATAACAGTCTAATGACCTGACACGTATCTCCACAGTTATATACACACTCTTTTAATGTCAGCTTTTTGTATTAATGTATAAATTGCATTAGAGAACAATAATCAGTTTCTCTCTCTTCATTATCTCTTTCATCACACAGTTCTTTCCCCTGCCTCCTATCTATGTTGAGAATGTTATAACAGTGTCTAATTGTCTTTGGCGTCTTTGCTGTCAGACTATCTCTCTCTCTCTCTCTCTCTCTCTCTCTCTTAATGACAGTAAGAACAGTCTAATGGCCTGACTTAATTGTCTTTGACATCTCTCTCTCTCTCTCTCTCTCTCTCTCTCTCTCTCTCTCTCTCTCTCTCTCTCTCTTAATGACAGTAAGAACAGTTTAATGGCCTGACTTAATTGTCTGCAATGCAACATGCATCTTATTAAATGTTGTTTATCATCATTATCTTCAATGTGTGGTGTGGTTTTTTTTCTATCAAGGTCCAAAGATACTTGAAGTAATGCCACTGCTATATGAAATGTAAACAACATTCCGTCGTAGAAAGTTACGCAACTTGGTGTATGAGTGTGTTTGGGGGGGGGGGGGGTTTGGTTGATATCAGTAGAGCCAAAGTCCTGACTTTTGTGGGAGAAGATAGTAAGAAAATGGGGGGGGGGGGGGGAGGGGGGGGGGGAGGGTGGAGAGGATATCATTATAAGTTATATACCGTTTCATGTCTTGAATTAGTTCACTCATTACATTAACCAGTGACTGGTATTGAAGTTTCCTATCATTTTCAAAATTGTAAGTCAAATTTTATCATGAGAATTTTTGAGATTTACCTCAGTATCATAGCCTTTATACATCATCCTGTCTTTTATACATTCACCCATTACATAGTAATATTGTAGTCTCTTATTGTTTTTGGACACTTTTGAGTCTTGTCTGGATATCGTTGAAATGAAGTTGTTTCTGGTCTTTAAAGTCGGTTGAAAGTTTTTATCACCAAGACCTTTCTTGCTATTTTTAGGCTATCTCATTCTATCTTTGATATCTTGAAATCATCAAATTTCTGATAAAAATTTGTTGTGGAGAACTTAATGGGAATAAGGGAACCTCATAGAATGTTTGAACAATGTTTATATATTTGGATAACAAAAATACAGTACTTCATTTATAATTTATATTACTTCAAATAAAATATAATTCTACCATAAAGTTTTAGGTCCCACCAAGGAAAAAATTGTAAAATTTTGGGAACAGTAATCAAATTCCCTTTCCAGAATTTAATTCCAAGAAGCTATTAAAAATGAACACTTGGCTGGAGGAATCAGGAAAAGAGCTTTCCAAATTTTCTTGGATGTGAAACTATTAATACCAGTAGTTCCAATTTTAATTAGAAAGGACCTAGTTCATCGCATTCTCCTTTTATGTATTGTACTAATGCTAAGTATAGCTCTGGTCAAAGCGCTAGAACTAATTTTCAAAGGCTATGTGCTCTGTCCTGTAGGTCTGATGAAGAACCAGTCTTGTATTAGAAAATCTTTTCTACTCTTGGAATCTTTTTGATCATCTTGTGTGATAGAGCGCCTAAATAAATAATCTCTCGCTTTTCATGGTTTTGGCATTTAAGATTGAGAGAAAGAGAGAATGAGAGAGAGAGTGAGGGGAGGGGAGGAAAATGACTTAAGTCTTTGTTTGAGGTTAGGTAAAGATAAATGCATATACTGAAAAAAAAAATCATTTAAGTTTTATACAAAGACTATCCAAAAATTTATAATAAGAGCCCCTTTTTTCCCAAAAACCCAAATAAATAAAAAAAACTTAACCTTTATGACACATCATCTCATCTTTGAACTCAAGGCTGCTTAACCCACATTTGAAACCAATATATCACAATGAAGACCAAACAATTACTAGTCCATTTCTGGACAAAATGATCTATTTTTTAAAAAAATCCAAAAATTCTTTTTCGTCTTTTAGTTTTTCTCGGATATAAAAATGAAGAAAGGAGTAAAAATGGAACCCCCTCCCCTCCCCTCACCCCCTCTCCAGATAATAACATTTTAAACTTTAAAAAAAAAAAGCCATATAAGTCTCTTGAAGGTAAACATGTAAAGAGTGCAACATGAAGAAAACAAATGAATTATTTATCAGTCTTGGCTGAGAAGTGATTTCAGCCGTGTTATGAACTGAGGGGTTGTTGAACTCCGCATTGGATTTTTATCTTTTTTCTCTCCTCTCTCTATCCCTCTCTCTCCTCTCTCTCTCTCCCTACCTCTGCATATGAACAGTGAGGAGTCTACACTACACACAGGGAAATTATTGATCCATGGAAGAACCACTGGCGAATTGTTCGCGGTTGATTGATCCCGAGGCGTTGACTCCCCGGTCAGTGACCACGAGTTGAGAGGAAACCTGTGTTGCTTCTCGTTGTTTCTCTGCTTGATTTGTGTATTAAAACAAGGGGTTTTTGTGTATTGATACAACCCCCCCCCCTCTTCTTTCCCCAAAAATGTGTGTGTATTTACCTATTCAAACAAGGCTTTTCTGTGTATTAAAAGTTTTTGGGTAAAATTTTAAGATTTTGGATAAGACATCTCTCATCTTGAAAAGAAAAATCCCAAAATTCTGTGGAAATTTTTTTTCTTGATGGATGTTTTAATTGCAGATTGTGATTTCTAGCTGGTGGTTATTAATTTGAAATGCTAGCTGGAAAATTAGTCATGTGACAAAAATATATGGTGCTATCTGGATTAATTCAGAGCAGAATTTACACTCGGGATTAGTTTTACAAAAAAAAATGATATTTGAGGATTGTCATTGGCCTGATATACCAGCTGAAGTTTGGGATTATTTGTTCCCTCAAAACAGTAGTCACAGTAAGTAGATTGGTTCTGAGAATCCTATATAAATATGGGATTTTTTTGCTTGTTGATATCAGTGATTGTGATAAGGCTGTGAGATTTCCCAGAGAAAGAATATTAGAACCATTTTAACAAGACCTTGGACTTTTGGTTGGACGTAGCTATCTATTTCTTGCGTCAAAACAAGTTAAAATGACGTGGTTTCAAGCAAAAAATGCACCGATTGCATAGTCTTAGCTCAAGAGCCAGACAAATCTTGTTGATTTCAAAGAGCCATGGCCGAGTGGCCAGCAATGAAAAAGACAGGCCTACGTCACATTGCTGTTTGACACGACTACCCAAAGTCCAAGCTCTTGTTAAAATGGTTCTACAATATTGAGTCTGTGGGATAAGCTGTTCCCATGAAATTCCTTAGTATTCCATGTATTCTGAGATCCCAAAAAGATAAATGGGATTTTTTTCTCTTTTATTGAGATAAAAGACTTGTGAGATTACTTTTAGCTAGAAAGAAGTAATATTGTGATTATTGAAATGTCAGATTATTTGTTCTCATGAAAGGCTATAATAGATAAAAAGGACTCTTAGTAAATAAGTTCCATTGTGTCTGGTAGAAAGAATTTTCAATGTTCCAAAAAGTCCTTGAACTTTATTTAAAGGTCATAAGGTCAAAAGGTCATTAATTGATTGCCCTTTTAGATGTGCATACATATATCATGTACAGATATATATTTTTGTCATTGGTTATATGAGAAGGTAATGATAGCATGTACAATTTAATGAAAGTTTTTTTTTATGATATTACTGTTTTACAAGTGAGAAGAAAAGTCACTGTGATCTAAACTTTATTTATAAATTTGGGCTCATTACAACTCTGCCAGTTTTGCCATTGTTTCTCATATAATAAACTTAATAACAACTTGCATGTAATTTCGTGGAAATGATCAGTTGTTACGAAAACAGAACATGTGATGAATACCTTTCAAAATTACCACCTTATTAAGCATTTATACTGTTTTGTTTTTGTGTTTGTGCATGTATATGTACGGAATTACGGCCTCTGCTAATTTGCTATTTAATTAAGCATTAACTGGCACAAGCGTAATTGTAATTGTGAAAAAGGGAGGATTTATTATAAAATTAATTCATTCTTGACCCAAAAAATTCAAATATATACACTGAGAGTTGAATGCCGTTCCTAAAAAAAAAGTGTTACGTCTTCAAGAAGCGATAGTGCAAGAAAACTTGTGTGTTTTTAATACTGTTAAAAAGCAAAACAAGTGTGCGATATGGGTTTCGGTTTTGTTAAAATCATAAACTTTATATGGAATTTTAATGACCAAGGGAGAGAATTTGCAATGGTTCAGTGGTGTTAAACCATTAAGGGTTGGTATAACATAACATACATATCATATTACCCTGTTATCTATTATATAGTGTAATATTCTTGACTTCTGCATAGAGAGAGTTGGAGAGAGAGA
The DNA here is from genome assembly GCF_963853765.1 of Magallana gigas. NCBI lineage: Eukaryota > Metazoa > Mollusca > Bivalvia > Ostreida > Ostreidae > Magallana > Magallana gigas. Next base: position 51,052,761 of record NC_088853.1, on the reverse strand, counting down.
GAGAGAGAGAGAGAGAGAGAGAGAGAAATAGTATAAATTGTCTGATTCCTGTTAACATCATACCCTGGGCTAAAACGATTTTTAAAAAAATTTCTCTAAGGCGAGAGAAATTTAATTTTTAGTTTTACGGATTTTTTTGTAAAAAATTTGGGTCGGAGGAGGGAAAATAAAAAAAATAAAAAACTGGGGGCAAACTTTTATTAATCAAAATTACATATTATTTGCTTGAACTTATAATATTAAGTTTAATTTGTCCACTATCTATTGTGTACTTTGTGTTTGTTTCAAGATCATTGGTATTAACCTTACTAAACTTGTTAAGGATGACATATTTTCTTTGCTTTTCATAAAAACTTTTAAGCCAAACCATGCATGGCTGACCTCCATCTTAAATACTCCATGTTAGAGAGACGCTTACACTTGATTTTAAAAGCTCCCTTTGTCAAACGTTTTGCAGATTTCAAATAAAATAAAGTAATTTTAAAACCAAGATCGGTCAAACTTGAAAATTCCGGAAAAATTTCCGAAGATACGAATTTTTTTTCATTATTTTTTTTTTACAAAATCGGAAAAATTGGGTCGGCGGATCCGTAAAACTAAAAATTAAATTTCTCTCGCCTAACTGCTCTTAAAACTTGGATCTAAGTTTTGATACAACTTATTGAAACAAATTTTGTTAGAAACATTTACTTATAATTACTGCTTTAGTATCTTCTTGGTGATTCTAGAGAGTCGGAAAGTAAGGGGACTTTTTTGTATTTTACTAATCAACATACACAGTGCACATGTATATCCCAAGATGGTGATGATTTTCTCCAGTTAAGTCGGGCACATGGTAGCTGTTGAAATTAGTGTGTACGGTAATACATAGAAGGAAGGAGTACTATTTCTTAAGACCCAGCTGTAGGGGTTTTTTCGAAGTCTTGTCCCTCGGACCCCATTCTAATATTAACAGTTTTCTCCCCATCCCCACATTTTTTTTGTTTGTTAAAGATTAAAGATTAAGTATACAGCAGATCGGAGTACCAAGTGTGTAATACTGATATTGAGGTCAATGAAACACAATAGTACGGCCCATTGTATGATAAGTACCTAACAGCAGAGTGACCTGACCTTATTGACCCAAATGTTACCCGAAATGACCCCAAAAGTCAGAAGGTGAAGATAAGCTTCAGACCCTACCGTAAAAAGCATGGACATCATTGAATGATTCTATATAGTGATGCATAAGTTGTCAATTGAAAAGGGGGAGGGGTAATGTGAAAGCTCTCTTCTTGCATTTAAAAAATATGTTTTAGGTTTACCTTTTTAAATTATTAATTTAAAACTTGAAAAATCCAAAGTGTTTTTTTTTCCTCGTTTTTTAATTGTGTAACAGTTCACCTGCAAGTTTGAAATTATACTTTTTTTTTTTACTGCTTTACAAGAAGTTAGTTGTTTGATGCAATAAATACATGTGATTTCCACAAGCAACATACTTTAGACCTTCCTTTCTTTTTCTTCATACAAATGAAAAAGTGATCTTTGACAATAAATATCAAGGCCTCCTCCATGAGCAAAGCTAATTGGTCACGAATCTTGCAGACATTTATAACATGCATATAATACTGTAAAACAACTTTTATTCATGAGATCTTTTTTTTCGCAATTAACTGGGTATAAACTGGTTCCCAGCAACTTATTCTCACGATCAAGATGTAGACTATCTGGAAAAGAAATATCAGAGGTATTTGGGAATCAATTGGTTCACAACGAGAAGTATTTGCAACAATGAGGCTCTTGCGATTTTTGTGAAAATTTCTTGCTGGTGGATAATTCTAGGTTTGCTGTACAGTATTGAGTAGAAATTAGTGTATAAGATAAAAGATTTAAAGACAGGCCGAAGCCTGATATTGACAGAGCCATGTGTCAGGATCTTACAATAGTGATAACTAGATAATTAATTTGGAGACTGAGTCATAGCCATGCTGTCATATTTTTCATCGTATTTCTCTCTCTCTCTTTCTTAGTACAGAGGGGGGAGGGAGGCATACAGGAGGGAGTGTATCGTCTAATCAATTTGTAGCACAGGTGTTTGGCAGGATCAATTCATGGCTGTTCCTGTTAACACCCCCTGATTTTGCTGTTGTGAAAATGCTACATGTAATAAACTGATGTTTGGGGGGTTATATTACATGTAATTTAAGGTGGTATGGGCCATCTGTCAATATTATTAATGTGGATTAAAATACATTAAAATTAAAATACTTTCACTGGTTTAGAATTTTCAAATTTTCAAATTTTACAGTACTGGGTATTTAGCCAAAAATTATGTTTTAAACATTTTTGGAAAGGTAAAAGTTTTAAAAACCCCAGCAGGATTCAAATTCATGACTTACAGATTTGAAGCGAACCCTCTAACCCACTGCACTGTGCTGTTAGTGTTATAAAATTACACTTGATTTTATTTTTTATTTCAATACGTCTTTATATGGAAGCGTCCCATTCCACTTTAAGTCTGAGATTTTTTTTTTAGAAAAATTCCTCAGAGAAGATTCACAATATTCTGACTATGAATTTAAGAAGTTGTCGCCATATAATGATTTTACGGGATTAACCGAATTCCTGGATTCCTGGCACACTGGGCAATCATTGATTAAATATTTATACTTAATCCTTTGTGATAGAAACTGACATCTCTTTGTAAATGCATAGTGCTTTTCACAAAGAATACTCCCCTACCCACCCCCCTTCCCCCAAGCCTACCCCCCCCCCCAAAAAAAAAAAAAAATTAAAACTCCAAAACATCTGCAGATGACAACATACACCAGTTAAATAAATTAAAATGCATTTCATATGTCTGGTATCAAGCATTCCATGTTTTATTGAACTTCTATTTAATAAGACTAGACGGCCCCCATTATCATTAATCAATAACTTCAAAATGAATCAAATTAAAGTCATTAAAAAAATGCTATAGTACAGTATTATTGGTCTGTATTGGACAATGCTCTACCAATATATATCACCCATATGTTCACATTGCTAAACTGTGGTAGCATTTATTGGATTCCCTCGGTCCCCATTCAGTTTTATTGATGGCTGTACAGAGGACGTTCACACCAATATGATGAGCGCAGTGAGCGCTAGTGTTACATAGAATAGGTGAATAACCTCTGTTTATTGTGTGGTGTACAAGTCAAGGTATAGATAACAGAACCTTCCCGTACAGTCATTAATTAAACAGACTCGTGTTCTGTCGTCTGTTTTGTTTGTTCGTATACTATTGCATGTATCTTGACGACAAATATTAAATGGTTCAGCTGGTGTTAGAAAGGGTGGGGTTTTTGTGTGTGTGGGGGGGGGGGGGGGGGCAGGAATTGGGATCTAACGAATTTCTTGCATCTCACATGATTTTTGATTTTCACTACCCACCCCAACCTTCCCCTTCCCCCACAAAAAATTTAAAAGAAACTGACCACCCCTACCACTCAACCCCCACCCCCCCCCCCCCTTATAAAGAATTAAAAAAAAACCCAGAAAAACTCCAACAGCCAAAAAACAACATAATAACCCATAAAAATCAATGAATGAGGACACAAAACCAGATCTATACACTAACAAATCCTAAAACAGAAAGTTTGCTGGGGAGGAGTGGGGGGGGGGGGGGATATCGGAGTCAAAGGGGAACGGCGAAGACTTCCTCCCAACATGCTATTGCAAGGTGATCCTTATCTGTAGAGGTCTAATCCCTCTCCGTTCAAGGACAGGGCACTTTGGGACAGAGGTGGATCCAGAAATTTGTTCAACTTTTACCTTTAGAACACGAACGTTGCTTGTGGTCGTAGACGCCTGACAGTTTGCATTCTTTGGCAGATGTGTTTGATTATTAAAGTTTTGAAAATCCAGACCAGCATCCTGTCTTTTGATTAATTGAATCGCAGGTCTATGAAATAATTAACAGATTCTATAGAGGTGTGATAATTATGAATTTACAAAGTTTGAATATTTTAGACATATGTCAAAATTTGTGAGCATATGTATGGGCTGGACTTAAAGAGAATGAAATGTATTTTATTAGTTCCCAGTGGTTGCTTTTAAAAAGAATATAAGTTTGACCTTTGTTTGTGTGTATATCTCAGTCGTAATGTGGCCAAGCTTTGTGCATTGTGATTGTAAGTGGACAGTCTGGTTTTATAAAGTGATTTATGTACATGCTAAATGTGGCCACTGTGTTTTTAAAAAAAATAAATGCACATCATAGAAATAAATATTTGTTGAGTATTTATAATGAGAACGCCTTCCTTGTTACAGATTTTTCTGCCACAGCCCTTGACCAGACCCCAGTTTCCTCCCTTGACCATGGTTCGGTGGCGATGTCGTCGGAGGGCATGATGCAGATTATTCCACCGCCCGCCGTCAGCGTCAACAAGTCACCACACGGCGGCATGCCACTAGACAACCTCAAAAGTTGGTGTCAAATTCTTAAATTTCGTAAACTGTGTAATTACAGTCTCTCTCATAATTTGGTATAATGAAGAAGCACATACCCCGGTATATTCTTTTGGGTTAGAATTTCGTTGTTTTTTAAACTAAATAATATTTTGTTGGGATTTAATTTCGTCATATTGTAATCTTTAAACTGTATCGCACATAAATATGTATTTATGAATACTTTGGTTAAAAATGGGTCATGGATTTAATTTCGTTGATCAATACTACATGTACTAACGAAAATAACAAAATTAAATCCTCAATGAATATTTATGCTTCTACAATACGGCCCTCTACAATATATTGAATTTGGAAAATGTCATGAAATGCCGACTTGTCTGAAATATTCTTTATGCTGTAATATGCTGTCTAGAATAAATTACAAATGAATGTAGTCTCTCGATAACTTTATTTTTTATTTTGATCAAAATTTAAATCAAAATTTTATTTTGATTTCAGTTATATCAAAGCACCGACAATAAACAATTTTGATTTGTTTTAACGGTGTTCTATTGTATTTTTCATATCCATGGACGTTTGTGTCAGTCGGGTTTTTTGCATTCGAGGAGAAAATCTTGTGGATTATCATAGTTATTAGAATATTTAAATACTTTTAAGTTGGAAGAGGGTATTCTGTCTATAACTTGAACATGATTGCAAACACACAGTTTTATCAAACAAATAAAAATTTCCTATTTATGACCATTAATATTAAGTAGTAGAATTAATAGGTAAAATTAGATGAGTAATTTTTAATAAAAAAAAGTTTGACTGTAGATGAAGTATAACTGAGCCCCCCTGCTGTATTAACAGTGTGTGTGTATTTTTCAGTGATGCCGGGGACAGACGCTCACTCAGACAATGTGATACATAGCTCTCCCCCACAGAAAGTCAAGCCTGACAGTAGTCGCAAACCATCCGAGTCCACAAAAGGTAAACTCAGCAGTTCCATTGTTGTAATAATTAAAGTAGTCGCAACCCACTGTGTCCACAAAAGTTAAAATCATCAGTTCCATCGTTGTAATAATAAAAGTAGTCGCAAACCACCGAGTCCACAAAAGGTAAACTCAGCAATTCAAATGTTGTAAGAACAGAAGTAGTCATTAACCACCGAGTCCACAAAAGGTTAACTCAACAATTCCATCGTCGTAATAACAAAAGTAGTCGAAAACCATTCAAGTCCAAAATAAATAGACTCGGCAATTCCATCGTTGTAATAATAAAAGAAGTCGCAATCCATCGAGTCCGCAAAGGTAAACTCAACAATTCCATTGTTGTAATAATAAAAATAGTCGCAACGCACTTAGTCCGCAAAGGTGAACTTTACAATTCCATCGTCGTAATAATAAAAGTAGTCACAAACCATCGAGTCCACAAAGGGAAACTTAGCAGTTCCATTGGCGTAATAATAAACGTAGTCCTCCTGTAAATACTGTCTGTAGAATATTTTGGTTTCTTGATGACTCTGTATATTTGCTGCCTATATGCTGCATTCTTGTTCTGAGATGGTCTTTTCTGAGTTGCAACCTAACACTGCTACCAATGCTTAATTCTTGTATGAGGTACCCTCTATAATTGCCACCAATATATTTCGGCCCTCTTAATGCATTACGTTGGAGGTACCCCCAGTAATTGCTGCCTTTCTTTTTCAGCCCAGATCGAGGTGATCCCCTGTAAGGTGTGCGGTGATAAGTCGTCAGGTGTACACTATGGAATCATCACCTGTGAGGGATGCAAGGTAAGACAGGTCGCTCTGGTCAACTACTCAGTCTGTTCTTAGACTAAGATAAAATGATAAATGAAATTGGTATCGGGGATATTTGTTTCAATATTATGAAAAACCATTTGAGCCTAAGCTTGTTTCATTCATTGATCAATTCAGGAATGATTTAACATGAAATTAAAGTTTGATATATTTGGGGGATGGGGGTACTGTTCAGTATATTTTTATGGGATCATCAATCTCTAATATGTAGGTGACTAATCTTATGTTTAAAGGAGAATGTTATACAAGGGCAACTAGAACAGGACTGGCTCCGGGATCATGAAACTGTCTTAAATCTTAAGTCAGACTTAAGTCAATAAATTTGCACTTAAATTTTAAGATTGTTCTTAAAGTGGATCACAAAAAAATGACTTAGGGTTAAGTCTGAAACGTTGTCTTAAATCTTAAGACTGCTATTAGGCAGACTTAAGTTTATAGATTGTTACTAAGTAAGTTCAAAATGGCGACACTCGTTGGATTTTTAAGAAAAAAAGATCAGCAAAGAAGGTTCCTCCATCGTCCTCGGGTTTTCTATTTATAGTCTAGGTTTTTCCCCTTTGTGGACTTGCTATTGAAGTTATTTCCCTTTGTTAAAATGAAAGTGTGTAAACACGTCTGAATAATGACTGATTTGTTATCCAGTAAGAAACTATGCTAATATTTGTGTGAAGCATTTAAATATGAATTTTTAAACTTTGTGATATATGATAATGTTTACGATGCAGCCGATAGGAATCTTCAAACGAAGAAGAGTTCCACTTTTAACAAATTCTGTCGAAAAATCGCGCGAGTTACTATGGAGTTTAGCTAAGACAAATCTTAGCTAAGTTTTTTCTTAGATCGTTTTGTGATCCACTTAAGTAAGCAATCTTAACTAAGTCTAAATCTTAGATTTAAGACAAAATTCTAACTTAAATTTAAGACAGTTTCATGATCCCGGAGCCTGGTCTACAAATCGAAAGGCATTAGTCAAATTGTTATTCATTAACTTATGGAAAGGACTTCAATGAAAAATATATCTGGGTTTTAGTGTAAAAGCTTCATAAAATTGAATTTGAATGCTTATGAGAAGGAATTTTACAAAGCTGGTATTTTTTTCTCTCTTTTTTCAGGGATTTTTCCGCCGGAGCCAGGCCGGTCCCGTGAACTACCAGTGTCCTAGAAACAAGAACTGTGTCATTGATCGAGTCAACCGGAACCGATGCCAGTTCTGTCGCCTTCAGAAGTGCCTGGCTCTGGGCATGTCCAGGGATGGTAAGTCAAGCGTAACCCCTTCATTCTATTCATCTGAATCATATGTAATGTTTGACTCATGTGAGTGATTCTTAGCCTAATGATGACCCTGCTTTGTTTAGGAGACTTTACAATTGCGAAATTAGCAGAAATGGCTGCTGAAGCTTTGATTATACAATTTTGAAATTGCAGAGTAAAAAACAGTTTTTGTCTTAATACTGTAAATTCCTAATTAAACGCGAAGAATAAATATCCGTGCAAAATTGCGAGAAGCAAATCTCACAAATTTTAAAATCTCACTTTTATTTCTCGGACATATGTAAACTACTTGAAACTATGATAAAAATTGGACCGTCGCGATTTCATATTCTTGTGATTTGAGGGAAAGCAGTTGAATCGTGGAATTAAATACTCGCTTAAAATAAATTGGAGCATGATTGAGTCTGGTTGTTTCTCATTAAAAGAGATATCTGGGTTTTTTCCGAGTGCTACTATTCCACCTTTCAAACTATATATACATTCCAAGAGATGTGTAATACTTGTCAGAATTACCCTGTGTTCTTTGAAGTTTTACCTGCATTAAATTTGATGTTTCTTTATGATTCAAATTCAATGTTTTTCTCTTTGCAGCTGTTAAGTTTGGAAGGATGTCGAAAAAACAGAGAGAGCGAGTGGAGGATGAGGCGAACTACGTCAAACAGTCACGCATGAACGGGTACGATACCTCGTGTGGAATGCCACCTAGCAACAACAACAATCAGTTTTCTATGTAAGATTGAGACCATGTTGTATCCAAGCAACCCACTAATAAGTAGCAACAACACTGTATCTTAGCAACCACATGTAGCAAACCAACGGCAAAAATCCAAGCAACCTACAGTTATAAGCAACAATATTGCATCTAAGCAATCACATCCAGCAACGCAACCACAACTATCTAAAAGCAGCCCCACTTATAAAAGCAACAACATCTGAACAATCATGTTTAGCAATTGACAAAGCAACCCTCCTACAGTAGCTTTTGTATGGTATCTGAGCAACATAACAGCATGCAACCCACAAATAATAGCAACAAAACTGTATCCAAGCAACCAAATGTAGCATAACAACTACAACTATCAAAATACTTACAAACAGAAGCAATAATATTGTACCTGAGCAATCAAAAGTAACCCTTTGATATTTGCAACAACACTGTATCTTAGTAACCATATCTAGCAAATCAGCTTGAACCATCCAAGCAATCAACTTAATTGTAGCATTCACTTTGTTACGGTACAACGTAAAGCATCCCAGCAACAGCGTTGTTTCCATCACTATTATTCAAGCAACCCACTAACAGAAGCAACAGTAGTGGATGTAAAAAAACATACTGTATAATCATTTATATTTGTGGGGGCCAATTTTCGTGGATTGTATGGGGATGTAATTTCGTTGATGCGTCGGTTACTGTTTCAGTAACAAAGATAACTCTATCTAAAATTGTTTTCGTTGAGGATTTAATTTCATGGGGGAGGGCTACCCACGAATACCATGAAAATTAAGCCACCACGAATTCTAATGATTCCACAGTATATATAAAACAAGCAACTACAACTCTTCAAACAACCCATTAGTAGTAGCAACAACATTGTATTAAAGGAAGCAAAAGTATAAAAAAAAAAAAAACTACTTAAGAAGCAACACTAGTCTATGAAAGTAGTTAAAAGTTTTGATGAACTGAGGAAAATATTGATCTCCCATAACTATATGGAAAACAAACAATATACAAATATCTTATATTGATACATGTACTGTGGAATCATTAGATTTCATGGTGGCTCAATTTTCATGGAATTTGTGGGTCCTCTCATCCACGAATTGATAAATAAAGATTATAAAGTAATATTTCTTTTTGTATGTAAAAAGGAATACACGAAATTATGTCCCCACGAACCTGTAAAATTTAAGTAACCCACGAAAATTGGCCCCCACAAATTTTAATGATTCCACAGTATTACGTTTTCTTCAAAAGATTTACCTATATCATGTAATGATATTTCATTCTCATCAAAAGATCTATTTTATACATTAAGACAAATGACATTTTTCACGTATAAATTGGGGAGACCTGATAAGGGACATGTATTACATCTGCAATAACATCAGGAAGGCTTGTTATGTTTGTATTTCATCCTGTAGTAAGCTAGGGTAAAACTATTACTCAATCAACCTACGCTAGCTAGTTAATTAAAAAAATATGTTAATTAACACCCTTAAAAGCTAGACAATCGTGGTTGGAATCCCACAGAAAGTCATGCATGCACCTGCTACTTTGTGCCAACTGGATGACTTTTCTTTGTTTTTAGGAATAATTTATGCCTCGTGTTACGATTGGCTCCATCAGAATATCACCAATAATGCAAATGCTCAAGCATGCATCTATAAACAATTGCATGTCTTCAAAGCATGATTAACATTTTCATTCTTCCCCCCCCCCCCCCCCCCCCAAAAAAAAAAAGCATAACAGTTTAACACTGATGTAAATTAGAATGATTTATTTAGAAAAGGTTTTTTGTTTTTAAAAACTAAAATATCAAGCGAACTATAATATCAATGAAAAGTGAATACTGTAATAATACGGTGTTATTTTCACCTTGTGTAATTTTTGCCCTTCTACACTTGCAAACACTTTTCCCCTGTCTTGAATTTGCCCAGACACAATATTTTTAAAAATAAATGAGAAGTAATTTAAATCATTGCACTTTGCCCAGTCTTAAATCCGCCTGGTGACAACAAGGGGGAAAGGGGCGAGAAAAAACAACCCTGGGGGCATATATTACAGTAAACGTTTAATTAGTTGGACCATGACATCAGCAAGAGTGTACTTGGTAGTTTTTGTTGGTAAATGACGATACCAGACAGGTGAATAGAACCATTTTAACAAGACCTTGGACTTTTGGTAGGATGTGACTATCTTTTTCTTGCGTCAAATCAAATTAAATATGACGTTGATTTAAAGGGAAATATACGCAGATTGCGTAGTCTTAGCTCAAAAGCCAAACAAATCTTGTTGATTTCAAAGAGCCATTACTGAGTGGCCAGAAATGAAACTGACAAGCCTACATCGCAATGCTGTTTGACACATATACCCAAAGTCCAAGCTCCTGTTAAAATGGTTCTAAATACTTGGCAACCAAGAGACAACCATTAGCATGGTTTTATATCTTCATTAAAGAACAAAATTTTGGCTCATTGTAAAAAAAAATTGAAACAAGTGCTTTTTGTTGATAGCTCTATGTGATTAGGGAGGGGAAGGGGGGAGGAGGCATCTTTTTAGCTTATGTTTATGCATTATCTTTGTTGTTGTTTACAAAGCATAAATTTTTTTTTGGTTGCTAATTAAGTCAGCTGAACTAGCATCAGCATCAAAAATATCAGACAATAGGATCTGAAATAACAACAAAAGCATGCAATTAGAGAGGGGAGAAGGCCTTTTTTTTTTGTTTTTGTTGATGCAGTATCTTTGTTGTTGTTTACTAAGCATATAATTTGTTGTTGTTGCTGTTATGAGATCATTAAGTTTGGATAAACACACTGAACTAGCATCAGCATCAAAAATATCAGACAATAGGATCTGAAATAACAACAAAATACATTGACCCAAGTGGTATACAAGTTAACGTACCGACGTGAACTAATAAACAAGACTTCAACGGAAAAAATAAAATACGCTACTTCAGTGCAATAAGTCTTTGTGGGTGTCGCTAACGACTAATTACAGATGATGACTGCGGTAATTATATTATTAGTAGCTTTGGGTGGGTGGTACTGTGCCGTACCTGTTTGTCGCACCTGTCTCTCACCTGTGTGTTGTGTAAGAGACAGTGTAGGTGTGTAAGTGGCCCACCTGGATGGCTGATTTTTTTTTTTTTAATATACTTACCTGAGATGGTCTGTCTTTGTGTGTGTTTTCCAAGTATGTAGGTAGATGTTTGTACAGAAAGGGGTACATCCAGGTGAATAATACACCTGTGGGTTTTTTTTACCTGTGTCTTGTGTTTTTGTCTATTTTCCTCAGTCTATCAGAACATGTAGGGGTTGATGAAAGGGCTGCCTTAGATTACTAACACACTTAGCTTTACTTGAGTCTTGTACTAAGTGTGTACTAGTTTGGCATTTTTTTTTTAAAAAATTGAATTTTACAGGTTATTATTAGTGGAAAGGCATATTTCTAAATAAACATTCAAAACTTAGTTTTTACCTGATTTCTGTGCTGTGTCTGTGGACAGAATGAGTTTACAACCATGCTTTGTTTTTGACTTGCGACTTTTAGCAAGTGTGAAAACTTTTTTACCACACACGTACCCTAAAAAGCAGGCAAACTTGTAACTTGGCTCTTTTTTCCCTATCTGGATAGTAAAGGTTACCATGGCAATTTTGTGCAATCAAGTGTGTTTTTATTATTTTTTCAAGTGATTAGTGATGATTATACTGGGATTCTTCGCTGTGCATTTCTAATTAAAAGCAAGAAATTAATGTCCGCATAAAACTGCTAGAAGCTCATCTCAAGAATTTTAAAAAATCTCGATTTTATTTTTTCAGAAAGGTGTAAAAAACAAAAAAAATACTATGATGAAAATTCAGTGTTTGCACTTTCGTAATTTTGTGATTTGATGCTAAGGGTTGAATTTTGGAAATGAGTAATCGCATAAAATAAGCAATCTACAGTTTTAGTCTATGTAAAAAAAGCAGGACTACTAATATATATGTGGGTGTTTTAGTCCATCTATCCCCTTTAGTGGCAAATTATCGATGGCATATGTATTCGTCACATTTGTTAGCAAGGTGCCGATTAATCGTATTTAGGGTACGATTCAAATGTACATATTATGCCTTTCATGATGACATGTCTCTTCATCCACGTGTTTCATTATCTGATTTTCACATCAGAGGGCGATGCTTGTTACTTGGGGAAAAACAATATTACTGCTCACCCAATACCCTCAACTTGTCTGTGTGTGAAAAAGTCATTGGTGTTCAATCTCTTCCTCTCATAACAACACTCCTTACTGGCAGATTAAAATTGTAAAACAGCACTGCACGTGTTAATGGGAAAGAGAAACTTAGGAGTATCTCTGTAATGTGAATGGCGGGTGGATAGGACTTGAGAAGGAAGTCTAGTCTAGACTCGTTAACTGACTGAAAGTTTGAAATTTTCTATTTTCTGTAAAGGATTGTGTTTTTCCTTTGTTTCTGCTCCTTATATTCTGTTTGTTTCCTCTTTTGTTCTAATTCCTGTATATTCCAATATATTTTCTCCCCCCCCCCCCCCCCCCCACCCATGCCATTTCAAGCAAGTCTTCTGGCTTATACCTGTATTATCATTTGGGTTTGGCTATGGTGAAGGCTAGTAAAATTGAAGATGGATACAAATATATTTTGCTTAATTCGCCTGTCTTTGCAGAGAACAAGTTTCTAGTTTTTCTTTTGGATTTTGCTGATGTGTTAGATTTGCTTTGTAAGGGTGTAAGTCAGTAAGGTGTGAAATGAGTCAGGGCTGATAGATAATTTATTTTTTGTTCCAAGAGAGAGAGAAAGAGAGAATCATCTTTTGTCCCGTTGTCTCTTAACATTTCATCCTTGCCAATTTTGAATTATAATTAAAAGGTTGAAAAGACTTTTATTTGGTCATATGAAAGGTCATGGTCTTAGAGGAAGGTCAGGGTCATAAAAAGAGGTCAAAGGTTAGATATGCTTCCAATTAACTTTGTAATTGCCGGCAAATTGTTTCATAAGTTCATCTTGTTTGTGTGAAATCTATCACTAGCTTACCTGTGTTATACACTGATATAACACCACATCATCACAAAATGGCTGACCTCAGATCGAAACGACTTTTTGTTTTATTGAAAGGATTTTATTGACGATAATATTTAACTTACTCCATAGCCAAGTGGAAAAAGTGTCGGGCTTGTGATCCGCACATGCCGAGTTCAAATCCCGCTTGGGCTTTTGTTGATACCTACTGACTTGAATTTTTTAGATATTCATTTTTTATCCTTATAATGCTAATTTTTTGCTTATGACGTATGTACAGTTTATTGATTATTACATCTTTCATAATAAAAAAATTTACTGTTAATTTGAGTGACTTTTTCCAGGTGTGTTATTTCACCTCAAGATGTGACATTTTCGTTTTAAAGCTGTGGGGGGTCGGGGGATATTGTCATTTTATATAACACAACAGGAAATTTCTAATTGATTTTCTGTTGTTGCAGTGTTATTCATTTTCTTACATAAAGACATGATGGTTTTATGAAACAACAATTAAAGCAAATGTGGGAAGTGTTGATTAGTAAACAATATATTGACAGTTAATTATCGTTTTGACAAAACTGATAATTTGTTTACCATCAATAGCAATCTTTCATGACTTTTTCTTGAAATGACAAGTGTCTTGCACAAATTCAATGACAAAAGAGCGTTCATATGAAATTCTTGTGAAAAAAATTTGTGGTAGGTAATACAAAATGATGTCTGATGCACTTTGAAATAAAATTAAAACAGAATTCCCCGAAGGAGGCTCGGTGGTCCATCAGATCTACCGCAAAATTTTAAATGTGAATTTTTTGGCCATAAACTATGATTAGTAAAGATAGAAATCAAAATACATGTACAGTCACACTTCGTTATTTCCAACGAGATGGGACTGTTTTTGGATTTCGAGATATCAAGGGTAAAATACATAAAAAAAAAATAAGTGGTTTGGACTTACAAATCACTTTGACGTATCCAATGTATTTGAGATACCAGTGTTCGAGATATCGAAGTTCAACTGTACTTTAAATACTTTTATAGTAGATAAAAAAAAAATGAATATTTTCCCATATCTTTACATTGAACTCTTCTTCAAATAATTATTGTCAATGTATGGCCAGGGTCACCCACCCCTCTTAATTAATGAATGGACTATTCTCCAGACCATTAATATAACATTTTTTGAGCTATGTTTTACAATAATCTATGAAGAACAGAGTGTGTGTGTGTGAGGATTAATCTGACAACAAGATAGACGTATTTTTTCTGTGCATGTTACAGATACAATGACTGTCACTTGATGTATACCTCTAATGGCTACGCCTACACCATGCCCTCCCCGGCCTCGGAGAGCCAGCCAGAGACCCCCGTGTCTCCGGAACCACCAGCCTACAGCACCACCCAGGCCCCCACCACCCAGCCACCCCACCCCATTGCCCTCCTTAGGGCCGTCGACCTCATGGACCCAGGTAAGATCGCTCAGGTGTTCTGTGAATCTGCTTATGTTACTTCATGTTAGTAAAGCTCAAAATTCTTCTTAAGGTACCTTACACTTATATGTGCCTTCTTTTCGTAAGGCCGAAAAAACTCTTGATAAGATACACGTAGTTCTTCTTGAGGTAGATTTCTTCAGCTGGCACAACTGTCATCAAATTTTAATTAACATTCTTAAATTATTTCATTGAAAGATATAAAGCAACATGTATTATATTCCTCTTGTACACAAGATCTGTTGCATTGTATGAAGTAAATGAGGCTAGTTTGTTAGTACATAATGAGGTTTTTTACATGAGTTGATTTTCTTGACAGTGATGTTAGGGAAGGCTGTGACCGAGGCTCACATGAGGACGTGTTTATACACGAGTGAACAGATACAACACATCCAATCCAGCATAACACCTCAGGAAATCATAGACGCCTTCAAAACTATGGTGAGTTCATGCCTCAACCTCAGGAAATCATAGACGCCTTCAAAACTATGGTGAGTTCATGCCTCAACCTCAGGAAATCATAGACACCTTCAAAACTATGGTGAGTTCATGCCTCAACCTCAGGGAATCATAGACGCCTTCAAAACTATGGTAAGTTCATGCCTCAACCTCAGGAAATCATAGTCAAAACTATGGTAAGTTCATGCCTCAACCTCAGGAAATCATAGACGCCTTCAAAACTATGGTAAGTTTATGCCTCAACCTCAGGAAATCATAGACCCCTTCAAAACTATGGTAAGTTCATGCCTCAACCTCAGGAAATCATAGTCAAAGCTATGGTAAGTTCATGCCTCAACCTCAGGAAATCATAGTCAAAGCTATGGTAAGTTCATGCCTCAATGTCAGGAAATCATAGATGCCTTCAAAACTGGTAAGTTCATGCCTCAACCTCAGAAAATCATAGACGCCTTCTAAACTATGGTAAGTTTATGCCTCAATGCCTTAGCAACCTCAGGAAGTTGGAGACAACAATCAGATCTATCGTAAACTCACGAAAATCATAGACACCTTCAGAGCTATCATATAGAATTTTCATGCCTCAACCTCAGAATATTGGTGGCTTGATATGACTGTGGCCAATTAATACCTAATAGTCATGATTTATAAAATAACTTTATAATTTTCATGCAGCAAGATTACACCCCAGTTTCAGAAATGAAACATTTTAAAAATTTTGAAGAATTTATAGAATATTTCACCTCATGCAATTTCAAAATATTCTTGACTCATTTAAACTGATATCTGATAATAATATATTACATCAAGTCAAAGATGCAAGTAAATAAACATCAATTCCAGAAAACACAGACACTTTTCAAAACGGTCTCTTGGTGTACAATGAGACACACCTCTGAGAAAAAAGATAGTAAGAAAACAAAGGCATGGAAATGTCACAGAAAACAAATACGAAAATCAAATTTCATGAAAGAGATGAAGTTACCCTACAGTGGTAAGTAAGAAATAATCCAGATTTTTTATTTTGTGGTTTGCCAACAGACGCGGAGTCAGTTATGGTCAGAAGTGGCGGAGAAGATAACGATTGCCGTGCAACAAATCATAGAGTTCGCCAAAATGCTGCCCGGCTTCATGGATCTCTCTCAGGACGATCAGATCATGCTGCTGAAAGCAGGTACAGAGTGGTGGATCCAACTATCTCAGTGCTTGAAGATATAGCATGGGAGGGGTGGATTCTTTAGTTGGGTTGGAATGGGGGGGGGGGTGTAAGTTAAGAATACTTTATATGTTGTAGTAATTTTAAGAGGATGTGAGTGGGTAGTTGATGACAATTAAATAATATTAATATATATACAGAAGCAGAAAATAGGAGTTTTTGGCAAAAGGAGTGTGCTATTTACTGATTTTCAAGCTCCTTAGTTGTAATATAGTGAAAAGGAGAAAGAAAAATGTGGGGCTCATCAATTGAACTCCTAATAAACTTGTAGAGTTGTAAAGTATGAATGCGGTTCCAACAGGAGTATTATCTGCAGCAAATTTTTTTTTTCAAGGGAATAAGCAAATAATTTGAGAATCTTATTCACTGCTTACACAATATAAAATGTGCCACATGCTGATGTTCTGGTCTGCTGTTTCAGGGAGTTTTGAGCTGGCTCTGATACGTGCCTGTCGTGTGTTTGATGAACGCACCAACAGTATCATCTTTGGAAATGCCATAGTACCTCTCTCTGTATTCAGCGCCTTCAGTAAGTCATTACATTTTCTACTAACTTGAATTTTTTTTTTTTTTTTTTGCAGCATTCAGCAGGGTTATTTTTTTTTTTCATTAAAGTTTTTCTTTTTAATACAATATAAAAAAACAAATTTCATGGATATAGATGGCATACTATAGAAAAAAAAAATATTGCTACATTTTTGTTGATAAATTTGTAAATAAAAAAAAAACTGTTACAATAATGAAAAGTTGGGTTAATATGATATATTGTCCTGTAGTAAAGGAGATAACTCTCACTTCAATTAAGGTAATTTTAAGGTGTAAGACAATGTGTTTCCATTGAAGTATGATTTTTATACATATATAACATATACATACAAAATGTAAAGAGAGATAACTCTAGGTTTTCCGTGAATCATTCGATCACTTTTATTGCTGTAGATGAAGAGGAGTGCCACCTACGTGAGCAGGTGTTTGAATTCGTTCGGAACGTGATTCAGTTGAAGCTGACGGAGAGTCAACTGGCGCTGTTCAGCGCGGTGGTCCTCATCCGGGCAGGTCAGTGTTAACCCCCTACTGGTGACCATAGGGTCTGACCACTGTACTACCACAGCTGACCAAGCCCTTGGTTTACTGGGGACCCCTTGTAGGCTTACTTTTTCTGTAACCGCTGTATAATAATAGCTAACCAAACCATTGTCCTTATGAGGGTTCCCTTTGGGATTTTTCTCTATCTAGAACTAAAGTTATGTCAGATACTCAATGCTTTGAACTGTTCGTTTACATTTGAAAAAAATAATTTTGTGTATAAAATGATACATAATCAACAGAACACAAATTTAAAAAAATAGGGGGGAGGATGTGAATTTTTTAATATCAAGTTCAGATTAAATTGCAAAAAGAGATGTTATCCATTTCTTTTTTCAAATATTAGACATCTATTTGCCATATTTTTGAAAGCTTTAGGCCTAAGAATCTGAAGTTAAAACATATGTCATTGCCAATGCACAATATATTTATCAAATTGTTTCTTTTTGGGGGGGCACAGATCGTCCTGGATTAAAGGACATAGCGGACGTTCAGAAACTGAATGAGAAAGTCCTGACGGCCCTGAAACAGGAGCTAGGGAAGACGCACGCCAACGAGAACGTCCTGACACGCCTGATGCAGCTGACGTGGACATTACGACAGCTCAGCTCCCAACATATAGTGCTTCTCAATAAATACAAACTGCAAAATCCAGAGGTAGAGTTCCCTGCCCTTCATAAAGAACTCTTCAGTGTTGAGGGTTTAGAAGGTTCCTAAGACAGATTTTTTTTTCTTCAAAAAATGGAGGTGATTTTAATTTCTGGTTTTTTCTCTCTCTTCTCAGAAATGGACAACATTTTAGGGAGGGAGAGATAATGTTTTTAAAAAATTGTATGATACAGTGGCTATATTGTTTTATAAGCAGTTCATATGTTTGTTGATTTTTTAAATTTTTTTTGGAGGATGAAATATATTTTGAAATGGGTCATATTTTACCTATTTAGTTTATCATTGTTAGTTTTACATCTATAATAGCATGTGCATAGCATGTATAGGACAAAAACTAAAATAGTCACTTTATAAAGAAAATAATCCCTTGTAGACATGTGAATCAACTTTTACCCATACAGGTTGTTTTCAAAACATTCTGGTGAATTTCTTTGAAATTTACGCCCGCGAAGTTTTTCTTATGAAGAACAAGTTAGAAATGATAAATATTGGAATTACATAATCTTGTAGCTGGCTAACAGTTTTAATACATTCAAAGATTTTGTTCAGGAAAACAGTGAACACCAGAACAAAAAAAGTTCCTGTGGGTGGAAAGTTTTTTCCAGAACGAGTTTTGAAATTGCAATATAGAGGGAATAATGTATATATATAGAAAAAAGCATCACATCACGGCATGAGTTGGCCTAACAAACTCGGTGAAGGCAATCGTGTGGGGGAACATTTGTGATAGGTAGTTTTTCAACTGATGTAAATTTAGTTTAAAAAGTTATCTCCCTTTGATTATGGTGATAAGTTGGAACTAAATGATGTCGCCTGAAAACTATACTATTTTCTCCTCCCACACATGTTTTTATATAGACATATATATGTATATCAGTATTTTTACTTATTTTTTGCCCCCCCCCCCCCCCCAATCTTAGTTCGTGGAGGGCTGTTACTGAAATAGAAATGACTGTTTTTCATTCTTTCTCTCTTCCAATACATCTCCTGTGGATTAAATGAGAATTTAAAGTTTTCGTATGAGAAATGGCTTTGTCATTGAAAGATTTTACATGTAAGGGGAATTACTGATTTGTTCAGGAGTTTAGATGAAGATTATTTTTTCCTTTATTGAGTGTTTATTTTGTTTTTTGCCCCCTCAGGAAATGTATTTTATTAACATAGGGTTGTTTGTAAAGGTATTCTGTGCTGTAAAAAATAATGAAATCAAAAGAAATTCTTTGTTGTTTTAAAGCTGTTGTTGTTTTTTTTTTTTTTTAAATTTCACCCACTTTTGGGACTATAAATGGGGTGAGCCAAGGAGAAGTTGTTTGGCCATTTTCCTTCATGTTGTTATGATTTTGTTATCAATATCTGTGTATTTCTTTTGTGTGAAAAAAGTACATAGATGGATGTAAAATTCATTGCCCTGCTTAAGCTCAATGTTGATTAAAAAATGAAGAATTTCTAAAACATTTTTCCTGGCCAAAAATGACCCTCAAATATCCTCTTAATTTGTCTGGTTTAGTAAAAATAGCTTCATTTATTTATATTAAAGCAGCATTTCAATTCAGGGTTTCCCACATTTGTAGCAAACTGTGTGTGCATGAAATGTTTTAAAGCTTTAAAATCACCTGCCTATTCATTAAAATAATGTCCCTAGTCAAAGAAAAGCATTATCTTGAGACACTGATAACCACAGTTGCACTGTTGTCCATCCTATAGCAATGTCTGATTTAATAAGCACCTCATTACAACTCTCTGGGATAAATATGTGAAAAGGGGCTAAGGAGGAAGGTCTTTAGGTTATTAATTTAATCTTGAAAAATCAGAGAAATCATGTTGGAAAAACCAGTCGAATATGTTTTTAGATCTTGCAGATTGATTGAACAAGATTCCAATTTAACAGCTTATTTAACTTCTAGTTTTGGCATAATGAATTTTTATATGCCTAATTTATCTCTGGATTTATGTGTCCAAAAAAATTTTTAATTGATAAAAAGTTTTAGACATCCAGCATTCAGTTACTGCATTAAGCAAAGATAAAGTGCTGTGAAAAAAATTAATTCTTTTCTCAGTGGAATCCCAATGGAAATTTACATTTAAAGCTCAGGGATGGACAACTGATGGGTGTATGGAGAATAATTTCTTAAAAATGAACTCAGCAGAGTTGTGGATTTTTTTGTTGTTTTAATTAAGTACCATGTGTAGTTGCTCTACCTCGATTGGCTATTCACAGCTTGCAATGGATTTAAAAAGTACAATGAAAGGGTGTTACTTGTCTGTATAAAAAAATATTGTGTTTTGTGTGATATGCCTTTCACCATTAATTTGCTGTCATTTTATTTTTTTTTCAAGAGTTTCTTTGGGGATGGGGGAGAGAATCATGAAATGTTGTACCATATACAGTGTGCTTCACAATTTTTTGACCTGTTGGTGAAAAACTTACATTCCTCAGGATTTTAGTGCTAAGGTTTTATAAAAGGTCATTAAACATCTGTCTTCAACTTGTTTTTCTGATGTTGTCATTACTTTTGGTGACAACTGTATATCATTGCCTGATAGGGAATTTTTAGGTCACAGCTGTATTTCTTGTTCTCCTTTTTTCGGTTTTTCTGTGGGGAAAAATACTGATGCTGTAGAAATAAAGTTATCTAGTCTATAAGGCACTGAAGTGAGTAGTAGGTTATTATGAGATTTATTGCCAGGTGATACTTTTGAAAATTAACTTACAGTTAAAAATTTTTTTCACTACTATTCAAAGTGAAGGGGCCTTTTTTTGGAAGATATTTTTTAATATAAATAAAAAGCACAGAAGAAGGTTGTTTGGAAACAGGGCAGCAAAACGTTTTAAAGAGAAATATCAGAGTACATACATGTAGAAAATTTAAGTGATAGGGATTTTTGAGGCAAATTCTTCTGTACAGAAAGTGAAAGTACAAAATGAAAGTTGCTTTATAAATCAGAACACTTGTAAAGAAAGTCATGATTGGATGATTCATATTAATTTCTTGTTATTATGATTTTAATTGTTGATTTGTTATGTAAATGGTGTTATGTTAAGAATTACATTTTTTTAAAGCTTCCTTTTTACTGTGTAATTTTGGTCAATACATTTTTGTGTACACACATTGTAAATATGTACAGTATATACCAAAAAATAATGTGTACAGAGTATACCAAAATCATGTGTCAGGATCATCATTAATCAGTGTTTTATCTACACATTTTGTTTTCAAAAGATTCATTTTTTACATGTCATTGTTGAGACTATGTTCAGATGAATGGCCATTCTTGTGGCACAACTCAGTAGGCGGTTGAATCTAATTTGCTCTCCTCTTTGGTCTACAAAATTTCTTTCCTCTTTCACGATAGCTAACTATTACTTACATACATTACTTTGTGTCCAGTGTAATTTCGGCATCTTTCCATAATCGATAAACTTGATCACTGGAGTATGTTATTTGTACTACAGTGTTCTTAGAAAAAGAAAAATTGGTCACTGGGCAGCTTTATTTTCCCTACAAGAAAAATGTGAATCAAGATGGTAATCTTAATAAACATAAGGCCAATGTGTATTTTCAGTACTTTGATTTTACTGTACTGAAGAACCCCACGCAAGGTTAATACCACTCAACATCAGAAAGTTGTTGTAAACTGATAGACTTTATTTTTTGACCAGACCCCTGGCGACCTTGACATTTTGTAGGTCAAGGTTACGCCTTGCTGAGTGTTTAGTTGCCACAGAGTTGTTGTTCATCTGACCAGTGTCCCCCTCCTTTGCCAAGTTTAGCTGCCATATTTCATGTTCTTGTTACTGTAAACATTATAGGTTGCCGTAGAGACACGTGTATCTGTAGATGCGAACTCTTTGAATTCTGTCGTATTATGCAGACTTTTTCCCCCAAAACAAATTTTTTTCCCGATTTTTTTTTGTACAGACTTGCTCAAAAAATGTTCCTTACTCGTCACATACTGTTTTGGTACAGCCTTGTTCAAAAATTTGTTGTTAATTCTGCTTCTGGTCTTTCCAAAATGTATTGTACATCAGATGATTTTTCAAAAACAGATTTTTTCAAAAACAGAAGTGAAACTAACTAGTAGGATGCTGTCATCTTTTTTATTTGACATCTTTACATCACAGATAATCAAATTGCTCAAAAACTTTGATGAATACAATATCAAATATATTGTTCATGTTGTAAAAAAATGACATGAAATATACATGTAGATTTATTTTGGACACACCTGTAAAAAATATACATTATGGAGGCCAGTTAATAACTTGATAGTATTAACTTCTTTATCTTAGTTGAGTGCATATGTACTAAACATGGTTTGAGGTTTCAAAAAATCTTTGGGTCTTTTGTTGCAAACATAATTTTTTTATCAAGAATTTTTTTTTTTCATTTGTTTAAAAGAAAAAATACACTTTCCAAGTTGTGCACTGAATTTTCAGTGAAAATAGACATTTTGCTTAAAATTCTCTATGGTAAAAGAATATTTTTACCCAAGTATTTGTCATGCAAATTTAGAGAAACACATTTAATTAAACTGATAATAATTAAATGTAAACAAATTAACATTGAGCAAGAAACAAAAATTTCTTTTTAAAAAAATTCCTAAACCAGCCCAATTCAATGTCGATTAAATTTTGTTTGCAGCACATCTCTTAAAGATTTTTGCTAACACATAGTTACAAACATTTATAATATATTATTTAGTCTTTTTAATACACAAATATGTCCCAATTTAATTATGAAAGATTGACCATGGACATTGGAAGGTCAAATTGTATATGCTTGCAAGGTTATGATATTCTTTTTTAGCACACAGTTTGTAACCTACAAGCCAAAGTTCAAGGTCAATATTTTACGTTTCATAACATAATCAAAAAGTGTATTTACTGGTGGAAAACTCTTTTTCCCCTTTTAAATGCATTTGTTAAATTTTTTTTATTCAAAATAAAAAAAAAAAGGTGGAGATAGTGTGAGGAAATTTTGTGTAACTTGATTTTATTATGTGCTGCAATGCTAATTCTTTTCTTTTGCATTTTGCTTTTAGCATTCTGTGGTAAACGTATTTGTATAACTGGAAGCCCCCTCTCTCTCTCAGTGTCATGTGGTCATTTCATGTACGCCCTTCAGACTGCACACATACGATAAATATAGTATATATATATTATATAATATGAATTGCATTTTCACTTTTATCCAATGAAAAAAAAATATTTTTTTCGTGATTTACATGATGGAATATTACATATATGTATATGTACATTGATGTATCTCGTTGATCAATAAATAAAAAAAAAACATCAGTGTACCGAAATGCTATTATTTGTTGTTTTGTTTTCAATACCAATAATTCGTGCATTGTGTTGATTTTGAGTTTACCGCCAAAATATGAACAAAAATGACGTATATATAATATATACGGCGGAATTTTTAGGGAGAAGATTTCCCACATTCATATAGTTTCAAATATCTGCGTCTCATGTTAGCCGATCTCTCTATTGAGTAAAAGAAAGATTTTTTTTCGTTACAACCCAAAAAATTTTCAACGGGAGAAGGTGTCCTCATAACTTTTCAATTATTTTAGATGAGGATATGAATTTATGTAACAGTTGAATAACAGCGTGTTCTAAAGCTATTATAGGAGTATTCGTTGGTTTAAAAATTCGTTGTAAATTAATTTCCTCATATCATAATCTCTAAAATGTATTGCGTATCAACTTCTGTAATTTTGAATGCCTGGGTGGAAAATTCGTCATGGGTTAAATATCGATGATAAATACTGCCAACGTAAATAACGAAATGAAATCCTTAGCGAATATTTCTGCCTCTACTCGTGCGCGGATATAGAGGGAGGTTAGGGGGTCCGGACCCCCCCCCCCCCTGTAAAATTAAAATTTCTTTAAATTAAATTATAAAAATAACAAAAATATGCCTCAGACCCCGCATGGCAAACTGAAATAACCGTCGGACCCCCCCCCCCCCCCCCCCCCCCGTAAAAATTTGCTTTAAATTTTCTTACAAATTTTCCAAACTACCCTGAACACATTTTAAAGTAACAAAAGAAAAAGATTGTTTTCAGTTTTTCCAGATATACAAAACTGTAAAATGAAGAGTTTGTCATTAGTCTTTGTTATACTTTCATCATCTTCGCTAGCCAAGGGTTTTCGGTCCACTTTGCTCCCCATAAACCCTTGGCGGATTTCATTACGAAAACTCGGTGACAAGCTCCGTTTTATGATTGGCTGCAGCTGCGAGTAGCTGATCCAATCGCAGTGCTTGTAAATATAAACACATGTGTGATCTTTGGTAAAACATTCGGTGCTTTTAACAAGTTGAGACACAAGTTCTCGAGTACAGTGCCTCGCCAACGATGGTCTAACCAGATCGCTTTAAAAACCTATATATTTTACTGGGATTGACCATAGTTCTACAAACTTGTCAAGGCTCGAGTGATAGCATAGGAAGTAAACATGGCGAATGTACAGAAGTTGCCTATCCCGTTAGTATATACGTTCCTGCTTATGGTTATTGCTTTTAAATGTTCAGTGAGCTCTGTTTTATTTAATTTCTTGGGTCCGCAATATTCACGACAACGACAGCTGATTTTATGGCATTGTCTTTTATTAATTTTCAATCTAAAGTTGAAAATGATTAATAAAAGACAGCATGAAAGCTTTCGGCGACTTTTTCACTCCCGGTACAAGTCCTTACAAAACACTATGAATAACATTCCGTGCTTTCCCTAGGTTATAACTTAATTCGTATTTAATAGCATCGTTAATTATGTTCCGATATTCGGTAGTCAACATGTTTTCAAGTTGTATTAATGCCGTAGTGTGTATATAACCTGTTGTTTAATTCGATTAAAATGTAAATATGCAAGGGGCGTAACTCAAGTTGCTCGCTAGATAGCGCCACCACATCACCGAGTTTTCGTAATGAAATCCGCCAAGGGTTTATGGGGAACAAAGTGGACCGAAAACCCTTGGCTGGCGAAGATGTACTTTCATGTTAACTACTGAAATCTGATTGGTTCAGTTGATATCCGTTCTATTACCCTCAGCGTTAGCAACAGACTTAACAACGGGTAACACAACGAATTGTTACATGAGCGTAAATTATGCGCGTACGGTTCGCAAAGAATTCACGTCATTTCTACATAAAAGCAGCTAAGTTTTCTTTAAAATTAAGACATTCAGTATAATAAAATAAATAGTGCCTGTTTGGGAGAATAACAGTTGAAATTGACACCCCTCGAAAAACATTGTCAACCTCCGCTTCGGGTCGGTTGACAGTGGTTTCCTCGGGGTGTCAATTTCAACTGTTATTCTCCCAAACAGGCACTCTTTATTTACTATCATATAGCAAAATGATTTAACCCCCGTTGTACAGTCATCTGCAACCGATGGGTCAAAGCTTCTGTAACTGAATAATCGGGAGAAGGTAAAATCAATGCTATTGCTAATTAGAATGATCTGACTGATTCAAGATGGGGCCACAGTGAGGGGGGGGGGGATACTGATTAATTAATTGCACCAAATCCACCCCATTTTTAAACCATTTTGTAAGATATCTTTACAAGATAATATACAGAATTTATATTGTTACATAGAAAAACAAAAACGTAAAAATGGACAACTTTTAGAATTCCAAATTTAAATGATAAGTTGACAGATGATTGGAGAAAAATGGGGTGGGGTGGGGGTCATAATACATGTACATGCAAGCGTATAGTACTGATCATGCTTCGCCTCTTTCAGTCAGTCAAACCCATTCTACCAGTATGATAGTGGAATCGCCCATTCTCAAAAAACTTTGCTACGCGCGTGAATATTGCTTGTAGCAGAAACTTTTCATATCCCACAATTAATAAAGCATGTGCAGAAACAGATGCGCGTGCGGGAAGATGCGCTAGCACCACCTGTTCTTACACGTGCGTAAATCCTCCTTGAATATATTGAAATGTCGTGAATTTTTATTACGCCGGTGGAATTCTGTTTCATTTTAAAACCACGAAGATCAGGTAAGTGTAACATTGCTTATAACTTGACGGTGTTTAAATGCTTAAATGACTGAAACATTACATAAACAGTGGATTAAGCTGCCCTATCCCACACGCCTGTGTATTTATCCCTGCGGTCGGTCAAATGTTATAGCGACCATTCATCATTTGCATTCGACCGAGGAGAGAAAGAGGAGCGCTTGAATCTCCTCCAAGCAGACGAGAGGTTACAGGTTACAGTTCTCGTTTAGATCTCATTTATTCGCGTCTTCACGCCTCAGTTATATTTTCTACCGCGATGTTGTCATCGTATAATCAGTGATGTTTATATGCAATATTATTCATACTTAAATCGATTCGTGCCAAAAAAATCGAAGGAAAATATGCAAACACTTGTTTCACTTGGATTTATATAGATTTCTATAGTGTATTAATGTAGAAAAAGATGACAACAATCAATAATCGCAAAAACAAGTGTGTACATGTGTGATGACATAAATTTGAGATTTCTGACCCCTGTCTAGTGTAAGTACGTTTGAAGTTCTCTACAATTTTAATGTGCGCAGTGCCATTATCAGTTTTTTTATGACTTCAAGGCTTAAACTTGTTTTACCAAGATACGGGAAATTGATTAGCCTAGCTATGATTTTCTAGCAAGTATATGTATGACTGTACAGTAGTTTATCATGCACTGTGTATTTGCATTGATTTCTTAAAGATCAGGGGCAGATTTTTTTTATTTCAAGGACTTCCTTTATTAAAACAGGCTAATGAAGCGAATTTTCGTACTTTGAAAATGGTACATGCACAATTACACAAAGGGAGGACGTGTGTAATCTTTATTGATAGTGCGTTTTATACATGTATCGACAGAAGGCTTCAGAGTTTATTATAGGGGGCTTTAAACTGTTACCGATACAACCTGCATATCTTCATATTAAATGACCCAACCCAATCAATTCTCTCTCTCTCTCTCTCTCTCTCTCTCTCCTCTCTCTCTCTCTCTCTCTCTCTCTCTCTCTCTCTCTCTCCTATGTGATTCAGAGTTGATTGACATTGCCGTAATATCAAAACAATACAGTGACGAAATACCTTATACATGATACAAATGTTCTTACCCTCGGGGCTCGTCATGAATATTTGACATATGTAAAGTTACGTTATTAAAAAAACAGCCCATGATTTCTAGAGTCCTAAAAATTGCCATCACCGGTCTTTTAAATGGGAAATAATTAAAACAGTACTGTATTTTTCTGACTGTGTAAATATTTACATGTAAGATTTAAGTACCTTAATTATATGGGTCAATCCAAGGTTGGGGGTAATTTGATAGAGTTCATTTGCGTTGAATGATTCCTATAAAAATCTGTGGCGATTTGTAGAATAATTACTATGTTCTGTATTCCTGATACCACTTATTTTATTGACTGTTGAGATGGGAATTGAGGTTTGGTTGAAGTGAAGGCGTGGGGGGGGGGGGGGGGGATAAGCGCGAACATATGTACGTTAGCGAGTAATCGTATGCTAGAAGATTCTTTATCTCAGCTGATTTTGTAGTTTTTAGCCCGTTTTCTGATAAAAAGTTGATCCATGAATGAAATTTTTTCCCCATGTCAATGGAACCGTGCTGTCGGTCGATATCGCGGAAACATATTAAAACCGGGACGGAAATTATATGTTTATTTAGAACCTTGTTCATTAATTATCTGTAAATATGTCAGAGTATAAATGAATACTTTTGGAAATTATTGAAAAAAATATCGAAAGAGGAAAGAACCGGGTCATTCAGATCTGACGATGAACGGATTACCTCCCCTTGGAGATGACTCCGCTCACGACAGGGTGTCGCTGCATCATCTGTGATTGTTTCGCTCCAGCTGCTCCAGTGTTTGTTGTGATAATGAGTAATCGCACGAGCTGCAGCCGACCAAATTGTGTGTTATCGAACTTGTAATAGTAATCCCTGCCTTATCGCATGGCTGTCTGAACGATGCAAGATGAATGAGATTCCAGAGAAAACTCTCTCTCTCTCTCTCTCTCTCTCTCTCTCTCTCTCTCTCTCTCTCTCTCTCTCTCTCTCTCTCTCTCTCTCTCTCTCTCTCTCAGAGAGGTCGATATTACTATTGTCCCATCCTAATAAAACCACCTATCCTCATACTCAACCCCTCTTAAAATCTAAGTCGATCCCTATTTTATAAGTTTTCTAGAACCCACCCCCTTCCAAAAAATAAATCTTCAGCCAAGAAAAGACAAGCCATATGTTACGCGATAATGACGATGTATCTTTGGATTTAACTACTTTATTATCGATGTTCGTTAGAGGAAATATTCTCATGGCGTTACGGGCTTCTGTGAACTCTTCAACAGGATATCGCCTCTCCGTGATAACAGCTCTACTTCTATAGATGTTGATAGATGGTATAGTTACAACGGATTAAGCTTAGATTGTATACATAGTTATACAACAGAGGCGTAGGTTGTATAGTTACAACACAGGCTTAAATGTAAGAGTTACAACAACTTAAAACAAAGGTGTAAATTGTAAAGTTACAACCGAGGTGTTGCATGTAAAGTTACAACAGAGGCGTAGGTTGTATAGTTACAACACAGGCTTAAATGTAAGAGTTACAACAACAAATAGCCTAAAATAGTTACAACAGAGGTGTAAATTGTAAAATTACAACAGAAGTATAGATTGTAAAGTTACAACATCCGTGTAAATTGTAAAATTACAACAGAGTAGTACATTGTAAAGTTACAAAAGATGTGTATATAGATTGTAAAGTTACAACATTTGTATAAATTGTAAAATTACAACAGAGATGTAAATTGTAAAGTTTCAACAGAAGCGTAGATTGTATAGTTACGACAAAAACGTGATTAGAATAGTTACACTAGACGCGTAGATTGTATAGTTACAAGTAGAATTACGAGAGTTATAACAGAGGCGAAGAAAAAAATATTTACATGTACAACTGAGGCGTGGATAGTATGGCTAAACCAGAGGCGTAGATTTTATTGTTACAACAGAGGTGTAGATAGAATAGTTACACTAGACGCGTATAGATTGTATAGTTACAAGTAGAATTACTAGACTTGGAGAAAATAGCTATAACAGAGGCGAAGAAAGAATAGTTACAGCAAAGGCATATGCTATAGAATTGTATATTTACAACTGAGAAGTGGATTGTATGGTTAAACCAGAGGCGTAGATATTATAGTTACAACAGTTGCACATATAGAACAGTTACAACACAAACGTAAAATTTTAAACGCGAGTTGCTTTGATTCAAGGCCTACATGCAGGCAATTGTTCCGCGATTACGTGATCAGGAAGTCAACGTGAAAAGTGACGTTCGTCTTTTAAATGTGACGCCCGTATTTTGATGTGTCGTGACATGTCAGAAAACGAGAGCTTGGATACTACCGTGGTGTCATCAATAATCGTTGAAAACCAGTTTTGGTGGATTTCGTTGCTACTAGTATGTTTATCAACGAAATTAAATGTTCATTGAAGTGCAATTTCTCTTATAACATTTTGATAGGATCATTGGCCACGAATTTACGTATCCTTGAAACTGTGATATTCACTTTATCCACGAATATTAAATACCCACGAATTTTAATGAAACCACAGTATAGTCTGCCCCAGCTTACCATCTATGTCATTTTAAAATTGTTGGTGATTATTTTAACGAAAGACAAAAACACAAAGATACCAATATTAGCTGAAAAAGCACAAAAGCGAGGATTGAAAAATGATAACCAATTTACAAGTAGACATTCACTATTAAAGTGTGGACTAGGGTATAAGGAATACAACCTTGGGTTAATATCCCGTACACCCTGATTAAACCTTGACTGCGTCCCAAGGAGTTATACATGTACGTGTATAGGTCTATAGATCTATTGTGTCGATTGAAAGAATTCTAGCTGGAATATAAACTGAAAGAAGAAACTTGCGGAATGCCTGAGATTTTATCTCGATATGACGTCAAGGAAAGATGATGTAAACAAAGACGAAATTACATAATAAAACGACAGACAAATTTTGCCCTTAGAGCGAAATAAAAATAAAATGAACAACCTTTACAGCGCCAGTCATTCTAAACTGTGTATCTATGTTTATAAATAGATTGATATATCTACATGTAGATGGGTGGGTGGGGAGGAACATTAATGTAAACGCCAGCCACTGCTCAATATACAGAGCTGGTACACGCCCTGGGTTTGTGTAAATAACACTGGGAACACACTGAGAGTGTCTGGCGATGATCAACAAGTCTTATTCTGTATTTTGTGAACAAAGTCAGGTCCCTACTGTTCTTTTGCGCGTGTTTCTAATTTAATATCGCATAAAGCATTGTTATATGGCTAAAAATTAGGAAGGGTTTGTCATAAGCAATGGGTAAACACACCGTGCATCATTATCAAAGTTTTCTAAAATTATTAAGCTTTTTTAAATCACTCATCAGATTTTACTCTTTAGGAAGATCTGCAAAATCACTTTTTAAGACAAAATTTTGAGGTAGTACATGTACAATATAAAATACATAACGGTGGCATATACTCAGTATCGAAGACATCGTCAACTGCAGAGGGATTTATAATTATAATTAGTACTTGAAATAGATTTTTACATTATAATTAACATAGATTCATTTTGTTTTTCGTTAACTTACCATTGGTAAACTATAATAAAAAAAAATCCGTCAGTTTTCATGAATGGAACATAAATGTTGGAGGTTTGAGGATATAATTGATAACTCTCCGAGTATTACAATATGGGGTTTTCGGGCTTTGCCGAGGAAAAATGATATCATTGAAAGTTAAAATCTACAATGATCAATGAATAAGATTTCCTGAGTCTTATATATCCCCACCCTTCTCTTACAAATCTTGTCCCTGCCAATATTGCCCTCTCCCCTCTACTTTTGCTGATCTATGGTGGATTTTGCGTTTCATTCCGTCTAGCAGATTATGGCCACTTGATCTCGACTAAATCTGACACTGCATGGTCAGTTAAATAATACCTGGTTCCTAAAACTAAATCTCCTTTAGTATACCCATACCTGTATACCCTCGAGTGTATTTTTACCTGTTAATCTGCTGTAAGAAGATCCCAATGTAAGTTATTTATACCTGTCCGTATATAATCAGTTGCTGTTCATTAAAATACCTGTGTTATGAAGGTACCTTGCTCAAAACCTGATACTGGGGGTTTCATTGTGTTATTGGTTCTTCAGGAATGACACAGTAAAGGTGGCAAATGTTTGCTATTACATGTACTCAAATATCCTACCCGTATAAATCGGTTGTTCATTTGGTAGATTTATTTTAATAAGTGAGTGAATATGCACAATAGTTTTCTTTTTGTCGTCTTCAAACCTTTTTTCTGGATTTCAAATAATATTTATTTTTGTTATAAGATAATCCTGCTTACTTTTTTATTATTTCAGAAATCTGCATTTTTTGAACGCTTTCTTCAGTTCGCGATTTGATTGGAGGAACAATGTGTTACGTCATAGTCACGTGTCGTTCGTTAGGATGGACGCTTCTCAGTGTCACCGTAACCTTAGCAACCGTGGCAGCAGTTACATCCCCTCATTGGTTGATCGGAACCCCTCGGGAAACTACCATTCAACTCATCAATTCGTCTGAGAATTATATGGACTCGGAAACTTTCCGACCCACCGTAGGAATATTCAATAGGTGCACAAAACTTCAGTTGAATTTCCAAATTGCCAAAGTCAGAGACAACTGTGCAACATTCGTCGTAGCGTTTATGGCGGAGGATGACTATTTTCCGCATGCGTGGAAGGCATGCGTGATCCTGTTTGCAATCGCTGGAACCTTTCTGCTTTTTGCCATGTTGTGTTCGGTTATGAGCCTCTTTGTTCGTTCCATTTGTGGCAAGAGTATTTTCAATGTTGCAGGATTTATACAAAGTATAGGAGGTATGATAACATCTGAAATTTCTGGTAAAAATGCAATTTACTTTTCATGCGTTGCATTTTACTTTGGATTAACACTATCGATGTTAAAATAGATTATTCATATTTTTTTCTAATGAATACAATGAAATAAAGTTTGAAAAAGTCACTTTAGAACATCAACGATATAAATAACTTTAGCATAAAAAACTTTTTTTCCATATCGGTTTTTCTAAAATGTGATTATTTAATGAATACACGTGTTTCAGGCTTATTTTCCGTGATTGGTCTGGTAGTATATCCGGTTGGATGGGGCACCAAAAGGGTGCGAGATCTGTGCGGAGAATACGCCGATCCTTACGTCATAGATAGCTGTTCCATAGGTGAGTTCTGTACCATATTTGAGTTCTACGTCATTACGAAAGGTGTCACATCGAACAACTTTACTTATATTTCTAAATTTTTCTTATTGTCCATCGAAATTATTTCTGATAAGATTTTTTTAACCAAATCAATAATATGAATCACATTTTCAAAATAAATTTTTCAATATTAGGTGCAACAACACCAAATGGTTCTTACAATTTATGACTTTAAATGAAAATAAATCATTGAAACCATCAACAGCCGTTGCATGACCATTTTGCATGTTTTGGGGCCAACGAAGCTAACTTACGACATTATGGATACCGATGCATGTTATGAGGCATAGGGTGGAACCCTTTTGGATCCGAAAAGTTATACTTGAGTATTTCATTGTTATGATAGAACCATTTTAACAAGAGCTAGGACTTTGGGTAGATGTGCGAACAGCAATGTGACGTAAGCCTGTCTATTGCATTTCTGGCCACTCAGCCATGGCTCTTTGAAATCAACAAGATTTGTCTGGCTTTTGAGCCAAGACTACACAATCGGTGTATATTTCGCTTGAAACCAGCGTCATTTTTAACTTGTTTTGATGCAAGGGATAGATCGCTAAACGCTACTGAAAGACCAAGGCTTTGTTAAAATGGTTCTAATAGCTCCTATATTTTTTGCACAGGCTGGTCCTACTACCTCGGGATAGCCGCCACAGTGCTGGTGTTCGTCACCGCCGTGCTGTCTGTCCCCGCCGATCGATCCACCACCAGCAGGAAAGTGGAAGAGGAAATGCTGGAGGGCAAAAATCTCATCTGTGTATTGTGATGTCACTTCCGGATTAACATTACTCGGTACCTCTCGGACGTTGTCGTTACTCTGACAGACACGTGTTCGCATGTTGTTACTTGTATGTATATACAAAATTGTGCTACAAAACTGCTGATAGTAGAGTGATATTGAAAAGGAAATTCTAAGTATAGAGGCCAAATTTTAGAAAGATTTTAGAGAGATATGGAGACACAATTTCCATCCAAAGAAAACATTTGCGCGATTTTATAAAACGCCATCTCTTCCTCTGCAATTAGTATGATACATTTTTGTTTGTTTGTTATTTTTTGTAACATGCGTATAAAGAAATGTGAAATTTCATTTTTGAACATAAAATAATTGCACATGCGTGTCATATCTGAATACTCATGTGTAGATGATTCCTGAGGTGATATGTTCTTCTATGAGTTTTTTTTAATGTCTTTGTTCATGCCTCTAGTCTTTTCCTTGCAACCAAAGACTTCCCCTTCGCCGGTATCATGAAACAATACTCAGAGATTTCATAAAGCAGTAACGGAATGCTTATATTAATAGTAAATACTCTGTCAATCTTGATATTTCATTAAAGTAGATACGTCCTTAATGACTATTTTCATTACGACACAAGGAAATATTTAGATGGTAGAAAAAAAAATAACACGGTATATATTCCAATTTACTGATGCTTTGGGATTTGGTGTTTAAGTATTCTCACCCCACAGGGCCAAACATCCCACCCCAATGTCGCCCTACCCCCATCTCTTCAAAATGCAGATGAGGATAAACGGCCCTTACAATTCAGTCTAGGGCTGTAGGCCTAGTTGAACATTTGACAATAATTTTTTTTTTATTGTTTCGAAGCAAAGAGATGACAATTAGCACTGTAATGTTGTAAATTTTGAATTTACTGGATGCATGGGTGTAAATACAGAATTTACAACATTACAGTTTCACCCATGTGTGTTTTTTTTTCAGTATTCGTCTCAACCCCTTCACTTCCACCCCACCCACCAATCAGACTCTTTGTATTGTATTGAAGTTAATTATTGGTTTGAAATATTATAGTCACATGTCCATTTACGTTTTTGTTAATTTATTTTGACTTCCGTATATTGTTTTGATGTTTTTGTTTTCTACAGTTTTGACAAGTATATATATGCATTTTAATTCATAGTTCATCCCTTTTTTCCCAGTATAATTATCATGTATTGATTTTTTCATTGTACATTTATTCAAGATAATTTATGGCCATGTTTTTTTTATGACTAATCTCGAGAAAAATAAAATTCTTTTTTTGAAAAAGTGATTAATAATTGACCTCACGTTCTATGTATATATACTTAGATTAAACCCTTGAGTATCTCGAATAATGTCTGACGGTACTGTACAAGGTGTTCCGAATATGCAAAAACGGAAGATGCATGACGGATTTGTCCGAGATTTCCGAATTATCTACCGGTTACACGTATTGAATTGGAATCACGAAGTCCACGAATTTTTTTTTTCTATTTCCAAAAATTCAAAGTTAAAAACTTAACTTTTTTTTAACTTATTGGACT
The DNA here is from genome assembly GCF_963853765.1 of Magallana gigas. NCBI lineage: Eukaryota > Metazoa > Mollusca > Bivalvia > Ostreida > Ostreidae > Magallana > Magallana gigas. Next base: position 51,017,917 of record NC_088853.1, on the reverse strand, counting down.
TGAATTTCATCAAAAAATAAATAAAATATATATGTATCCATACTATTTAAGATGTAAGGTAATAAAAACCAAGGGCTGAAATTATCATCTGAAAATCACTTTTTTTGTTTAAAAATTAAATATAAGTGGATGGATACTTGTTTGTCTATTTAAATTTTATTGCTTACTTTGCCAGAAAAGTAAAATTAATTAAAAATAGAAAAAAAATTGTTTACATTAGAAAAATTATAGCATTTAGATATATCACTTAGAGAAAAGTAGAAAAGAGTTATTCCCCTTTGTCATTATTGAATTATGTCGAATATAAGGATGAAAAACGCTTATTAAATATCTCCAAGTAAACAATGATTTGAGTTTTTGATGTGCACCTATCATAACATAGAAATTACAAATCTACTTGCAAGGATTTAAATGAATTTATGATTTATGTAAAATGTATGACGTCACAGGAGGGTGGATTTACTTTATGTTCTAATGATAAAACCGAATTCTAATTCATGTGTAATCAGTTAAAATAAATCTGTCCGCATATGAATATGACAAAGATATTTTCTATAATATTAACACAATTGCTTTATCCCATGTGCCTTTTTCTTCCGTATATATACATAATTCACCATATCATTCATTTATTATCATTTATTTATTTTTATTTTAAACCTTGAACACGCAAAATAAGATCATCGGATGTTTCATCAAAAGACTACATCATTGTTCAACAAAATTATCGATATTATAAGAGAGTAATACATTTAAACAATAAAATTTCTTTGGTGATTCATTCGGGATATGAAGGTAGCGACATTGCAAAAAAAATACATAACCCGCTAACGCGGGTTATGTAAATTTTTTCTTCAATGATCGCTACCTTCATTACCTGAATGAATCATCAAAGAAAGCATTTTATTGTTTATATTAACATCTTTCTTTTAGCCAATTGATAAATTGATTATGAAAAGTAAGTAAAATTCACTAAATTACTGTTAATGTACGTAAGTACGTTAACTAAAAGAAACAGCCAAATCGTCTCCTGTGAGACTTTGAGTCTGACGTCGTCATGATTATTTCGTGCAGTCCGTGATTTTTCCTAGGTAGTTGTAGGTCTCGACCAATCGATAAACTGGACGTGTCAAGTTTGGTCCTGTCACTTTCGTGTCAGTTTCAGCCGCTGTAGAATTCGACCAATCTATATACGGGGCGTGTAGATTTCAATCTAGCTAGCTGTTTCTATAGAGCTATGAATTAACTATAAGTTTCCGTAAGAAATAGAGGGAATAATACTTGGTAGATGCAAATATATACATATGAATGACAATTAAGGTACATGAAATAAATATTTCCGTTGCTTTTATTATATGGTATTGAGCCTGTTGAATTGAAATTTTAAACAATTATATCTTAGACACTAAAAGGTGATGTGTAGCCTGAACTATTACGTTACGTCCTCCCTGCAGATATTTATAAAGACAGACGCCACATGGATTTGAATTTAACATCTGCTTGCACAATCTTTAATAAATATAATTTGCTTTAAATAGTTTGCAGTTAATATTGGATTTTCTTCACTTTACTGGTGTTAAACTCGGCCACAAAGAGGTTGTCTCTGGTGTCCACACTTACGCCCCATGGACCGAGTAAATCACAGTTGTCAATGTAGCGGAGGAACTGTCCGTCCTGATCCAGGATGTGGATGTGGTTGTTGTTAAAATCTACCGCAAGGATCCGACTCTGGCTGTCTGTGGTAATGCCACGTGGATCAAATGATTCTTTGCTGGTAGATTTAGAACCAGTATACGTAAACCGAAATTTTCCGGCTTGATCGACCACCACGATTGCATGGAATCTTTGGTCAGCTACACATATATCGAGATTTCTGTTCTCACTGATGTATTTAGTATTATAACCTCCAGATGAATATAATGGTTCTCCATTGTCATTGAATTGAATACATGTGCACTGTTTCTTAGAGGAGCCAGAGAAACGCACAACCTTTGTTTGTTTCATGTCTTCACTGAGCATGGCAACTAGGATGTCATCAGAGGAGGTACAACACACATTGAGAGGTATCCACCCATGTAGTCTGATCACTGTCTGTATCTGTGTATTCTTCAGTACATTAACAGTTCTATCATTGTAATCGCTATAAACCAGATCCCCACTCCTTGTCACTGCTATGTCTGACGGTCTGTTTCCTGACTTGGTTTGGATCGACTTCACTAGTTCCCCATGGAGATTGTAGAGTCTCATCATGACATCATTACCACACATCCACATTTGATCATCACCCAGACAGGACACACTGCGTAGGTTATTAGAGATTCCAAACTCAGTGTTAATATCCCTTAGGACGCGTGGTTTACTGATGAGCGGTCTGTCCTGGAGTAAGGACTTAGCATCTGGGAAATCCATCGTGTAGTAGTGGTCTTCTTCTGCTTTGGGGGATGAAGCTGACAGGGAACCAAACTGCTGATAAAAATGCGCCTTGTTGATCTTCTTGGATTTAAAACTTGGTAAAGAGACTGTGAGTTTAAGAGGCAGTCTTCTGAATTCGGCATTCCTGGATTTGTAGGCAGAAACAAGACTGACATCATCAGAATTCATTAACTTCTTCAGTTCGGCAATGCTTTGCGTTATTTCAGAAATGGTGTGTTTGATGTCATCTTCCTCTTTATTTAGAACAGCAAGGTTTTTGGAATCAATTTCCGAAAGATCAGTTTTGAGCTTTTTGACAATGTTGTCTACTTCTCTGTGCAAGTCTTCTCCATGTCTGCTGATAGCTGTTGTTATTTTTTGTGAGTTTTTGTTTAAATTAGCTTTCTGTACCGGAATGCTCGATGCAATCTTTTGATATTTAGGATAAATGGATTTCTCCAATTCCTGTAAATCTTTCTGTAGGACATGTTTTTTGCTTTCTAAAATATTCAAAATGTCTACCACAGAATGAGTGTGGTGTTCCTTTGAGGAAACACAGAGTACACAAATAGGAATGTTACAGTGTTCACAGTAAAGTTCACATATTTTTGAGGAATGTTTTTGACAGTTAGTAGCATGGCCTCGCTTTTTAAAAGGCACAACTTTGTGTTCTTTGGATTCATCTAGGAGATGTTCCCCTACACAGGTTTTACACAAATGTATGTGACAAATGTCACAGTACAAGGGCGGGACCGGGGTCTCACAGAGATGACACCGTAACACATCGTCACCAGAATGTCTTGGTTCCATAGTCATGCAGAAAATATATAAATGTATACCTAGATCTGATAAAAAATGCTCACATTTATTATTTTCAGAAAACCTGGAGGGTCAACAGATTACCGTTCATATTAACCTTAGAATTTTTAAATTGAAATTTTTGACCATAATTCAACTAATGTTTAGCAAAGAAAAAAAATCAAACTTTGAAGGAAAACTATATCCAAAATATTGTTTTATAAGCAAATATCATGTAAAACTAATTTGATTACAAACTACATACCTTTGCGAGTACGCCCAAGTGCTTCCTGGTCCGCGAAATCACGTGATTGACTAAAAACTGCTATAGTTATATGTAAAAGCGGTAAATGTGAAACTTGAGGATTAAGGTAGTGGGGTCGGGGAAAAGAGCCGCCCCCCTAAACCCGCGCAATTTGTTAATACAACAATTAGTCTATTATGAAATTGAAAAAAAAAATTACACAATTTTTCTTGAAAATGTGTTGGAGTTTATGACCGGTAACTTTTTCCTTATTAAACACAAACAGTGAATATGCAAGATGGGTGGCCAGGTGTTGATGTTTAGTATTTAACTTCCTTATACACCTTACCATGAGGACACATTTCTCTGTTTATGATATATAAAAATGAACAATTGTTCTGTTGCGATATCAAGATATGTATTCTTAGCATATAAAGTAAAATGAAATGTAGGATACAATTGCTATATGTTTTGTGGGCAACATTGATTATGCGAGACACCGATGGACGAAATAATGAAAAATGTGGAAATGTTCTTTTTGTTTGATGCATGTGATGTAATTCACTTTGTATTTTAATAATTCATACACACTAGGTATATGTAACACTTGTTTCTCAGGTTTGCATATAACTACATGTATAAAAGGTTTTTTTTCTTCCTGTGTTGTACGTATTAAAAGTCCCTACATGTGCGTAACAGAATCAGGGAGATAGGCTACCAATTGTATCAAAATACAGGTAGAGCTCTTTTCCAAAGAAGATCAATGTGGTCTAAAAAAGGCAAGGACATGACCATCTATTACTCTTACTATCAATGGGATACCTAGCACTATTAGTATTATATCGTTATCGTACAAATCCAACATACAACGAAAGTTAGCATTGATGTATGCAAGTAAAATGAAACTTTTTGAAACTCAAATAGATGCATATAAATCATGGTGCGCAAATTCTACTTAAAAGACACTTCTTAGATGTGTTCAATGTGTTTTGAAGTCTTCAGGAATTCAACTATGCAACATTGAGATGGTGACCATCTCAAAGGGCTCCGCTTAAATAAGTAAATTTAAATATCTCCACTGAAGTAATTGACAATAGGATGAAAGCATTTCAGAATTTTACTTTGACCTAGACCTATAACTTAGAAATTTTCCAGCTGGCATAAAACTTTTCATTCAATCTCATCCCCCCCCCCCCTTACAAAAAGGCTTTTTTCAACCTAAGCAAGATTAAGCAAATAGGAAATAATCAAGTCTAAAACTAATCATAAAGAGATCTACTATGAACTTCACATTGACTTGATTCAAATTATAAAGGCACTGCACACCATTTACCCAATAGCTTTGTTAATGTGCAGTAGGAACCAAATAGGACCAAAAGGAGAGTATATATATGCTCTGAATTAGAATTTTGCAAAATTAAATAAGAACTTGACACTTGATCTACAAACATCACTCAAGGTCACCGCACACCCTTTGATTGTAAGCACTCTGTAAGTGAAGTATGAGCCAGATTAGACCAAAGGGAGAACAGATATGCCCCGGGCATGGCTTTTTCATATGATTCTGCTATGACTTTCACATTTGACCCTGAAACTTAGTTCAAGGTCACTGCAAACTCTTTAACCAAAGGCAGGACCCTAATAAAACACGCCTGTAATATTGAAAAAAAAAGTAAGAATTTCAGTGACTTGTTTCCATCTCTGTAAACACTTTCCAATCAAGAACCACTGGGTGCCTCCCCAAACCATGGCCTTTTTTTCTGGAGCTGGTCACTCTCGTCCAAGAGTTTTCCCTCCTGATTGGTCTGCTCCCAGTCTCTCTTTTCCACCTCCCTTTTCTTTTCCTTCCAAGTAGAATTTTTTTGGTCCCTCTTCTTCTCTTTGTAGATCCAGCCAAATCTGTTTCCGATTTCTAGATCCAAGCTTTGGAGAATGCGCCTGTCTTGCCCTTGTTTGCTTTGCATTCCTTCAGCAAGCATCTCCCTTTGTATTCTTTAATACTCTCCAGAATCACCCAACATACTGCCATCTCTGACCACTTAATAAAAACAGATATATTATGAACTAGACACGATCTCGTTGCGAGCAACGAGTGGGTCTTCCGTCCGATTTTTGAATAGATTAGATTAAACTTATCTCTTCAAAGATAAAATCGTAGATATAAGCGAAAAATAGTAAAAACAAAATTAGCGGCAATCGGGGATTGAACCCGGGTCATCTGGGCCATGTCCAAGACTCTATCGACTGAGCTACGCTACGGTCATTTTCATGAGCAATCCAGTAGATCCTATATATAATGCACCAAGTGGTCACTACTGATCTCATCAACGAAGGGAGATAGATCACTGGTATGATTTTTTTTGCACGAAGCCAAATTTTGTGGGCTGTAGTGTCGGTTACCTAATAAATTCTAAGATAATAGTTATATTTATAATAATTTTTGGAACAAATAAACAATTTTCGGAATCAATATTGGTACAAATTACTATCGTGTTTTTACCTGAAAGCACCTTGTTGCGAGCAACAAGTGGGTCTTTCGTTTGATTTTGAATTGATAGGGTTCAATTAAACTGTTGACATTTGGTACGATTTACTATCATATTAACTTCCTTTTAAACTAATTTTTCAACCAATCGCAACTTCTCGGGCCTTTCCGGCAAGCTCGGAAAAACACCTCGAATGTATTAACATCACCGGATGTTAGAATTTTATACAAAATGGAGTCGCTTCCCATTAGAATAAGTATCGGCTAGACAGTCTTGTATGCCGCTTCTGTGTTATATTTTAGTGTATATCGTTTACTTTAATGAAGTAATAACTCACATCTCAACAGATCTTAAAATGTGTTCTATTTAAATCAAGTTTTACAAAAAGGGGGGTTGTCATGGACGCCTAGGTAATACATTCGAGGTGTTTTTCCGAGCTTGCCGGAAAGGCCCGAGAAGTTGCGATTGATTTTTCAACCTACACTGCGAAATGCAGATTTCCGGAAAAGGTCATTTTTAAACTTCAATATCTCTGCAAAGCGTTGTCCGATTTTAAAACGGTTTTTAGTTTTGTATTCAGTACAAACATGTTAACAAAACGCATATGCTTTAAAATTCCAAAAATCGAAATACTAGAATCACTTCCGGTGACGACCGGAAGTGACGGACGACCTGCTCATATTAAAATTTGATAAGTTTAAAACATATTCTGATGGAGAAAAAAATTGAAGATTATTTGATTTAAAAAACTTTTAAAACACAATTTTCCAAAAATGCTGTTTGAGCGGACCGGAAGTGATGGACGAACCTAGTTTTACCTGATTGGCCCTAGCAATTCAAAAATCTATCATTCCTGAAACTTTCAATTTTCTATCTTTAATGGTTTTTGCGAAAAAGGGAGGACAAGATCACTTTTTACAAAAAGAAAAACGAATATAACGGCCGACCGGAAGTGACATCATCAACAAAAATGTACATGATAAAAGACTTTGATATTTTGTATTATTCGTGAAATTTTCATAAAAATCCCTTGTAGCATAATTGAGATATTTGAGTTTTAAGAAAAATGTTAAGAAAAAAAAGAATAACTAGACACGATCTCGTTGCGAGCAACGAGGAGGTCTTCCGTCCGGTTTTTAGAAGGAAATTTAACATCATCGACTTTGATTTTCGAAAAAAAAACATGATATGGAAAAAAGAGTGGGGAACTAATGCTGTATTGTATCACATTTTATAACTTATCTTATATTGCCTTTTTAAAGACTTGCATTTCTTCAAATTAAGATAGAAAAGATTAAACTTGTTTACCTCTGGCTCCTAAAGAACCCTTAATACGTAACGCAAGAGAAAATCATTATATTGTTAGAATATATAAACGTATTATACCTAATTCAGCTTAAATAACTTTTCACAAAATAGCTCTTAGTAAAGGGCTATAGATTAAAGAATTTAGAGCCCTTTGATCCCCTAATTTAAGGGGCCAGCCCCTTTTTCTTGAAATCAAATGGAAGGTCATTTCATTCTGAACACATATTGTCAACAAATGTTTAGAAATTCGTTACCGTTATTAAGATAAATGGGAAAGAAGGTATTAGGGGCCGATCCCTTATCTCCATAAAGGGACCGTTTAACGAAATTTTGAAGGTTGCGTATTGTTAAAAACATCATTTTGAACAACTTTACTTCTGTGCTGCATTTCAAAATATTTTTCCTTTCTGAGATATGGGTGATCAAATTTTGGACTTTTGACCCCTAAAACCCCTAATTACATAACACATGATAAAATTATTACATTGCTTAGATACATAACTATGAGATAAACATATTTGCTTCTATAACATTTCACAAAATATCCCTCAGTAAAAGGCTATAGATAAAAGACTTTAGAGCCCTTTGATCCCCTAATTTAAGAGGCCAGCCCCTTTTTCTTGATATCAAATAAAAGGTCACTTAATTCTAAACACATTTTGTTCAACAAGTGTTTACCAATTTGTTACCGTTCTGGAGATATATACATGTAAGAAAAAGGTTTTAGGGGCCGATCCCCTATCTCCTTATAGGGGTCGTTTAATGAAATTTTGAGGGTTGCATATTGTTAAGAACATCAGTTTGAACAACTTTTCTTCTGTACTGCATTTCAATAAAGTTTTCTTTTCTGAGATATGGGTGATCAGAATTTTGGAATTTTGGCCCCTAAAAACCCTTAATTACATAACACATGATAAAATCATTATATTGCGTGGATACATAACTGTGAGATAAACATATTTGCTTCTATAACATTTTACAAAATATCCCTCAGTAAAGGGCTATAGATAAAAGACTTTAGAACCCTTTGGTTCCCTTATTTAAGGATCCAGCCCCTTTTTCTTGATATCAAATAAAAGGTCACTTAATTCTAAATACATTTTGTTCAACAAGTGTTTAGAAATTTGTTACCGTTCTGAAGATATATAAGAAAAAATGTTTTAGGGGCCGATCCCTTATTTCCTTATAGGGGCCGTTTAACTAAATTTTGAGGGTTGCATATTGTTAAGAACATCGGATTGAACAACTTTTCTTCTGTACTGCATTTCAAAATATTTTTCCTTTCTGAGATATGGGTGATCAAAAATTTTGACTTTTGGCCCCTAAAAACCCTTAATTACGTAACGCATGGAAAAATCATTACATTGTTTGGATACATAACTGTGAGATAAACATATTTGCTTCTATAACATTTCACAAAATATCATTCAGTAAAGGGCTACAGATTAAAGACTTTAGAGCCCTTTGGTTCCCTAATTTGAGGGGCCAGCCCCTTTTTCTTGATTTTAAAAGAAAGGTCTTGTAAATAGAAACTATTTTTACATTACATGTCTTAACAAAATATTTTTCAGAAAAGAGATAAACAATGAAAACCACAAAAAATTACGACGTTTTTTTTATCCCAATATTCGGGTCCAGGCGAGCTTCGACACTTTTTGCGATCGAAATGATTTTAAACCTTCATGCACAATTTCAGTTCTCCGTCTACCATCGCTGAAAATTTCAAGTTTATATCTGCTATAGTTTAAGAGGAGTACTACCGACAAAATACCCCTCTGAAAATCGATAAAACGACTATATCTCAAAACCGGAAGTGACGTCATCAATAAAAAAAATTTGCAATACGGTACATATCATCTTCTATTAGATCCCAAAGTTTCATGAAAATCAATTGAGTAGTTCTCGAGATCTCGCGTGCACAAAATTTGTAAGAAAAAAAAATAATAATATAGAAGAATAGGGAAAAAGAAACAAAGCAATAACAACTAGACACGATTTCGTTGCGAGCAACGAGGAGGTCTTCCGTTCGAATTTTAGAATGAAATATGACATCATCGACTTTAATTTTCGACAACGAAACATGTTTTGGAAAAAGGAGTGAAGTACTTATGCTTTATTGTATCGCTTTGTATAAGTTCTCTTGCTTTTTTAAATACTTGCATTTCTTTCAATTAAGATAGAAACGATCAAACTTGTTTACCTCTGGTCCCTAAAACCCTAATTGGGTAATGTAAGAGAAAATCTGATATTGTTAGGATATATAAACGTATTATACATAATCTAGCTTTATTAACCTTTCACAAAATGGCTCTCATTAAAGGGCTATAGATAAAAGATTTTAGAGCTCCTTGATCCCCTAATTTAAGGGACAATTCCCTTTTTCTTGGATTCAAATGAAAGGTCATTTAATTCTAAACAAATTTTGTTCAACAAGTATTTAGAAATTCGTTACCGTTCTGGAGATATATAAGAAAGAAGGTTTTAGGGGCCAATCCCTTATCTCCTTTTAGGGGCCGTTTAACTAAATTTTGAAGGTTGCATTTTGTTGAGAACATCATTTTGAACAACTATTCTTCTATACTGCATTACAAAATTTTTTCCTTTTGAGATATGGGTAATCAAAATTTTGGACGTTTGGCCCCTAAAAACCCTTAATTACGTAACACATGTTAAAATCATTACATTGCTTTGATACATAACTATAGGATAAACACATTTGCTTCTATAACATTTCACAAAATATCCCTCAATAAAGGATTATAGATAAAAGACTTAAGAGCCCTTTGGTCCCCTAATTTTAGGGGCCAGCCCCTTTTTCTTGATATGAACTAAAAGTCGTCTAATTCTAAACAAATTTTGTTCAACAAGTGTTTAGAAATTCGTTACCGTTTTAGAGATAAATAAGAAAGAAGGTTTTAGGGGCCAATCCCTTATCTCCTTTTAGGGGCCGTTTAACTAAATTTTGAAGGTTGCATTTTGTTAAGAACGTCATTTTGAACAACTTTTCCTCTATACTGCATTACAAAATTTTTTCCTTTTGAGATATGGGTGATCAAAATTTTGGACTTTTGGCCCCTAAAAACCCTTAATTACGTAACACATGATAAAATCATTACATTGCTTGAATACATAACTATAAGATAAACACATTTGCTTCTATAACATTTCACAAAATATCTCTCAGTAAAGAGCTACAGATTAAAGACTTTAGAGCCCTTTGGTCCCCTAATTTTAGGGGCCAGCCCCTTTTTCTTGATATGAATTGAAAGGACATTTAATTCTAATCAAATTTTGTTCAACAAGTGTTTAGAAATTCGTTACCGCTCTGGAGATATATGAGAAAGAAGGTTTTAGGGGCCGGTCCCTTATCTCCTTTTAGGGACCGTTTAACGAAATTTTGAGGGCTGCATTTTGTTAAGAACGTCATTTTGAACAACTTTTCTTCTGTACTGCATTACAAAATATTTTTCCTTCCTGATATATGGGTGATCGAAATTTTTGACTTTTGGCCCCTAAAATCCCTTTATTATTTAACACATAATAAAATCATTACATTGCTTGAATACATAACTGTGAGATAAACATATTTGCTTCTATAACCTATTACAAAATATCCCTCGGCGAAGAGCTATGGGTAAAAGACTTTAGAGCCTTCTTGGTCCCTAATTTGAGGGGCCAGCCCCTTTTTTCTGATATCAGCTGAAAGGTCTTGTAAATATAAGCCCTTTTTACATTACATGTCTTAATAAAATATTTTCCAGAAAAGAGATAAAGAGAGAAAAGCACAAAAATTTACGACGCTTTTTAAATGTTAATTTTCGAGCCCTAGCGAGCTTTGGCGCCAGTGGTGCTAAACATACACAACAACAATCATGCAAAACTTCAATCTTTCCTTTACCAACCGTAGAAATTTGTGCTTAATATCTCTTATACTTTAGGAGAACGACAGAAGACAAAATACCCATATAAAAATTAGAAAAATCTTAATATCTAAAAAACGGATGTGACGTCATCAACACAAAAAATTTCCAATCAGGTTCAGACTTATATCTATCATATCTGAAAATTTGATTGAGATCGGACGAGCCGTTTCTGAGAAATCGCGTGCACAAAAAATAGGAAGAAAAAAAAATAATAATAAGAATAGGGAAAAAGAAACAAAGCAATAACAATAAGGTCTTCCGTTGGAAACGGAAGACCTTAATAATAGTGAAAAATAGAGAAAAAGAAACCTAACAAAAACAATAGGGTCTTCCGTTGGAAACGGAAGACCCTAATTACAATCAATTGCAACCACAATAACACGTTATGATGTAAATATTGATTAATAAAGTCATTTAACTTGACAAATGGTAAGTACAACCTAATTTCTTACATAACATTATTAGACCAAATTAGGACCATATATAGTGCTTATGTGCTAAAAATTAGAAATGCAGATCTGCAATATTGGTTACATTTGGAATTGCTGTTTTGTGTATTGTGGGTAAAGTTGGAAATGATTGAGGAGCTTGCGCTGTGCAGGTAGGCGTGTGTGTTGAAATCTCGGGCCATGTCCTCTGACATTCGACATATTTCAACCTCAACATCCGGGTCCTCCTGTTCATCAACCTGCTCAGTGCTAGAATGATTCTGTAAAAGCAGGAAGGGAAAAGGAAGAAAGAAATGATGAAAATGAAAAAAAAATGTAGAGTTAAGAGTCCGTTAAGGTAGAATAACACATCATCAAAAAATGGCTGAACTCTGATTGAAACGGCATTTTGTTTTATTGAAGGATTTTATCAATGGCAATGTGTAACTGACTCCATAGTCGGGTGGATAAAGTGTTGGCTCGTGATCCGTACATCCCGAGTTAAAATCTTGCACAGCTTTTGTTATTATCAGTACTACTGAATTAAATTTTGTAGATGTTCATTTTTATCCCTAAACTACTAATTTTTTGCTCATTTGACATATGTACAATTTTTTTTATCATTATGTTTCGCATAATCACTGTTAATTTGAGTGACTTTTTCCAGATGTGTTATTTCGCCTTAAAAGCAATATGAGCTGTATTTTTTAGAATTTTATTTTGCTGCAAAAACCTGCTAGTATATTAAGTCTGCCTGTAACTTAAAATTTTATGATAAATATGATTTGATAAAATCATTAATATTTGTCAGGAGAAAGATTTCACTTATAAGGAATATATAGCAGATCAATTTTTGTACAGGACGACAATAATTCAATTTCGCTCCAATTAAGGCTTCTTCATGGTTTTCCCCACAAAATCAGAGCTAACAGAAATTTTAAATATGATATTTTTTGTCATTTTAGTAGAAAATAACATTTTCTTTAAAAAAAATTTCAACATGAAAATTGCAGCTCATATTGAAGACATTAGAGTACAGTACAGTAAAGTGATATTTATAAGCCAAGTTTAGTAAAGCATGCAAATGTTTTATAAAAAAAGTGAGGTTCATGGATGAATCTGTGTCTAATACAAATACAGTATTTTTTAATTGTCTTCAGAAAAAAAACATTGTAATTAATATTTAATAAACACAAAAAGAAACAAATGAACAAATGAACAAATTCAAGTGATTGAAATCTCAACTACAACACAAATTAATATTCTGTGAAAACCCAACAATAGTATAACTCACACTGATATAGCTGGCTACACTAGTAGCACTGTTGGTGTGGCTGCGAGGGATAGGAATATGGAGATCCAGGGGGTCTTCTCCACCCAGAGACAAGGAGGTCTGAATCCTGTAAACATATTTATAATGACAGAATTCAAAACATGCAAAACAAATAAAACATTATAATTAATTTGATTAAAGCAAGTATTTCATTAATATACAGATGGCCATTGCAAGCTAGCTCACAATGTGTGCATGCTCATATAATAGTTAGTACCAGTACATATATCAATCCGGTCAAGTTTAAAAGTCAAATCAATTAACAGTTATCCATAAAGAAATTAAGGTTTTTTTTAAGCTGGTAATGTTGTGGAGCTGTAAAGTTTATTTCACTCTATATAATTTTAATAGGTTTGAAGTATACATGGGGTACACTACCAACATTCCTCACCCCCCATCTACACACTAAAACAGAATAACATTCAGATTGGAAACATTTTGTTGTGAGTGTATATAATTACCAATTTGCCAAGGTGATGTCCATTATCACCTGGTGGTAGTCTCTCAGCATTGGACAAATTTTGAAACAGGAGAAGAGCTGTTCTTTGGTCAGCATAGGAAAACGGACACTTCCCATGATCATTTCAACGTAGTTTTCCTTTTTTTCCGCTGTAATATTGTTAATGATATCCACTGCAGAAGCTCAGGAATTCATGGCTTTTTCTCGAAGCCATGAACTGTTTGCCAAGCAAGTTGCATGATGGTTTCGCACACTGTGATGTTCTTGTTCTTCTCATTATAGGCAGTAACTTTAGAAGTTCTGCATGACTAAGGCTTTTTAATCCATCGATGCAATGCTTTGAAAGTTGTTCAACTTTAAATGTCTCTGACAACTTTGAAGTTTCCTGTATACAGGAAATTAATAAAGACTTCCAGGGCAGCAGGGTCCACATTCCACAACCTGAAAATCTTTGGGGTGACAAGGTTGGGTGAAAATTCCTTTGCCTCAAAAATCTCCTTAAAGAGGGAGCTCTGTGAAGCACCACTTTGTGGACTGGCATCATCAAGCCAATGTCACAGATTTTCTTATGTCTGAAAGCCTGGTGAACGTAGGAACCAATTCCCTCAATATGGGATAAGTTTTTGGTTCCATTAGTGTAACTAGCACTACCCTTAGATTTCAGGGTGGTTCTGGACCCTTTGCCAAAAATTTCAAGGGCAGCTGCTAGGGAGCCCTCAAGGGATGAGGCCCTATTAGGAGCATCACTGGGGGACGGGACGGCCTCCTCAATTAATGATGCATGAGAACTACGATCACTGTAAGTGGTGTCACTAGGCGGAGGCGGAGAATTGTTGCGGTTTCTATTCTCAGCTGTAAATCAAAATAGACAAAGGTTTGTCAGTGAAACCAATGAATCAATTCATAAAGATTTTTAATGGAGACTGGTACACATGATGCTTCAATGCACGTCTTTTAATAAATTTTCATTGCTTTATATCTTTTAAACACAACAAAACAGCAGTAAGTGTAATATCAATAAAATCATATACTGTACACCAACCTTTTATTTGCGACAACTTTAATTTGTGATTTACTTAATTGCGAAAAACTGCTTTGGGATGGCTAAAGTTCACAACCAAGCCTTATCCTGACTGGGACTAGTACGCGACAAGAAATATTTGCAACTACAAGGCTTTCACGAATAAAAGTTGGTTTAGAAGTAGACCTGGTTAATAGTAGTAAGAAATATTCAGTGAGACTCTCACAAACCTCACGAAAATTTCTAGAACATGCATAAAAGTTTGTTTATGTAGTACAGTACATATATTCTAGTTCAGAGTAGTGACGAGTGAGAAATAAGCTGCTGTGCTGTGTTTACTGATTATCCTTTGTCCTCTTACATACATGCAGTATCCAGCGCATGCGCAGATAATGACCAACTTGTAAATTAACCTTGCAAGCAGCCACACTGCTGAACATGCCTCTGGTATTAGCCCCCCCCCCCCCCCCCCCCCCCCCCATTGTATTTCTTGTCTGAGAGGCACTACTTTCAAGATGTAATAATGTGGATATACTTACACTAATGAAGCTTCTACAATAGCCTATAACTTATTGAACATTAAAATTGCTAACAAAGTTTAGGTTTAAACAAGTATTGTTCATTCACAGAGGTTTGTGAATTTATTCTTTAAATACATTTACTACACTGATGCTCGTCGGAGATTTACTGAGACAGCCGAGCGTCTGGTTGAACGAGACTTTGCTTTGCGTTGAAGGAACGGGAACCAAATTAGGCAGTTGTCGTTTGGTAAAAAATGGTTTACTGAAACTCATGGCCTCAGGCTAAACGTTAGATTATAGAACTTTGGATGGATTCGGGTATGTAAACATCATCACTTTGAATTAAAAAATATAAGTATCGTTTTTGAAAGTGGGGGGGGGGGGGGGGGGCAGAATCATACATACAGTTTTAAATAAAAAAAAAACACAATAAAATACAAATCATACAGGAAGATAATTGGAATGTTTATAGGGGGGGGGGGGGGTCATCAAACAAGTTCACCTTCTCCAAAATACATGTATTCATCAAATCTCAGTAAACATTTTTTTCTTATTAAAATTACATCACAATAAAAATATAACAAAGCCAGACTTGCCCATTGGCTGAGAGCTGTTACGTGCTTGTAACGTATTATAATCAAAGAATAAACATACGGAGTCTGCAAATGCAGCATGCAGCTGCCTACTCAAGGCTGCACTTTTCATAATTCTCTTCACAGATCCTTCGAAATTCTCGTTCGATGCTTGATAAGAATATCCAAAGTGATAAATCAATAAAGGTTATATACATAAGATTCTCTGTACGATGGCAAAAGGCTAATTAATATACACAGGGTTGTAGATTGTTGTTGTGTATATACTACAGCGGCGTTGCAAATTTTCAGCCAACTTCGAAAGTAACTAGGCCTAATGAAGTTTGAAGGACTGCCCGCGCAGAAACTTACTTTTAACACAAAAGATGCGCTTGCGCGGTAGATAGCTCCGCTAGTCTGGTTCCCTGACCCGCCACTGCTTCGCGTAGTCTCGTTCAACCAGACGCTCGGCTGTCTCCGCTCGTCGGAGATTTACGGAGACAGCCGAGCGTCTGGTTGAACGAGACTTTGCTTTGCGTTGAAGGAACGGGAACCATATTAGCAGTTGTCGTTTGGTAAAAAATGGTTTTCTGAAACTCATGGCCTCAGGCTAAACGTTAGATTATAGAACTTTGGATGGATTCGGGTATGTAAACATCATCACTTTGAATTAAAAAATATAAGTATCGTTTTTGAAAGTATGGGGGGGGGGGGGGGCAGAATCATCCGGAAAATCTTCACAAGCAGAAAAAGAGGGGGACAAAGTTAATTTTCAAAATTAATAATATTGACCAAAATATTTTAAAAATGTTAACGTCAAGTTACAAGCGAGATACAGAGGTAAGAATTGATAGTTAAGTAAACAAAGCTCGAGTCTTATAGTTGTTTACAAAAATTGTTATGTAAAGAATTACCATTTCTTAGACAAAATGACATGTAAAAACAATTTAAACTAATTCAATATCTTATTTAATACTATCATCAACAAAAGAATGTTACATTTGATTGAAATTTACACCAATACAACGAATATGTAAAAATGGCAATATTCGAGCTTTGTTTACAAAACAAAGAATTTTAAATTCTGTATCTTGCTTATAACTTAATATGTGAGTTTCAAATTTTGACATAGCATCATAAACTTCTATATTTATCAGTATAAACATTAAAAATGGAAAAATAAAATTTGAGAATTTTAAGTCAAATCGTGTCCAAGTCCCTTTAACTTCAATTTCACTGATTATTTCCTTATTTTCAATTCAATTTTTTACATGGTCCCATAAAAGTGTGGGGGGGGGGGGGGCAAATCCACGTTAATTCAATTTTTTGTATGTAAATTTAAGAAAAATCTTTGCTGCGCAAAAAAGTGGGGGGGGGGGGGGGGGCTCCCCCCCCCCCCCCCCCCCCCCGATGCTACGTGCCTGGAAAATATAACGTTTGTAGGGCTCGATAAAAAATCAAAGTACTGAAGTACGGACGGGAGTTTATTTTATCGATTATCATTTATTTTACAATCAACTTATCTTGCGTGGCAATTAGTTTCTAGTCTGTATTTAAATTACGCACTTTTTTGTTATATGAATTTTAATTAGACTTTTCAGACAAGAATTTAGAGAAACCCCATATAAATCATGTTGTGTAATTTTTAATTATAGATTTTAAACTATGTATTAGTAATCGAAACAATTCTAAAAATTGTATGGATCCAAGCACTATTGATACTGAACTCCAGTCTCGTTCAACCAGACGCTCAGTTGTCTCCGTTAATCTCCGACAAGCAAGTTGATTAAAATCAACTCCCAAAAACCAAAAAAACGTCACGCTTTCGAAGGAAAAATAATCAACTATTTAAAGATATTATTCTTCACAACTCAATCAACTATTTAAAGATATTATTCTTCACAACTCAATCCGATGTGGATATTGATATTTTATGTAGAAAGTCATTTACTCCACATCGCATTTTATATTTCGGCCTTCTTTTCATGGAATGAATTTAATATGAATATACCAAGTTTGTTCAAATCATGGTCTCCGGGGGTAAGATAAGGTCAAAGGGGTGGGGATGAGGGGGGGGGGTTCAAATTTTTACATAGAAATATAGAGTGTAATCTTTAAAAATCTTTTTCTCAGAAACCGATCAGCTAAAACTTGTTTCTACAGAAGTATCCTCAGGTAACGTCTGTCCCGAGTTATTGCTTCCATTGCTTTTTGAGGATTTATTAAAATAAAAATACACATACCTGTGAAAGAAATACAGATGAAATCGATAAAAGGGAAAATATCCAAAATATATTCATTGACACATCATTTTTCAATCATAAAAGTTCACAGGAACGGAATCAAATTTCTTACGAAGATTTATAATGGGACAGGCACGTAGCATCAGGCGGGGCCTGGCCCCCCACTTTTTCTCGCAGCAACTATTTTTTTTTTTTTTTTACATTTACATATAAAAATTGAATTATCATGGAGTTGCCCCCCCCCCCCACTTCTTTGGGAGTATGTAAAAAATTGATTTGTAAATAAACGACCCCCCATTAGGATTTTGAAGATTTTGGAAAATTCAAAATATCCTCTTTTTTTTTTATAAACTTTAGCAAAATAAGTGAGATATTGAATTAAAAGGGGAATCTAGACAATCTAAAATGTTTGATATTATCATAGAATCCAACTTGAAGACATGCTGCTTGTCTCTCCTTGATATGATACTTTATTTACAATTGTTGAGAAATCCTCAACGTACGTATTTCTTCAAAATTTTCAGTATGAATCGATTATTTATATATATACATGTATATATATTCAACAAGAAATATCTTATTTGCGAGCTGCTTTATGATGAAATGACGTGTTATTAACAATAAAATATATCTGGAGAGAGAGAGAGAGGAAGGAGCTCATTTAGACAGGATAATTAGTATCATTAAGCCATCTAATCTACTTCTGTGATGTGTAAAGGTTAAGTAATTCTAAAAACGTACCTAATTACTAATTAGAACAAAGATAATGTTTTGAACTTTAGAGTTTTATTTCCCAAAGTTTTGTGTTTTCACTGAAGTTTAAGTGTTTCCTTGTTGAATTAGACTAAGCTGAGATAATCAAATTATTTGAAAAGTGCCAAAAGTTGCATGTACAAATTTTATACACAGACAAAGGTAATCTGTAAAACTTAATGCATTAAAATTCATTAAGAATATAATGACTATAGCATTAAAAATTTCTTGGGAAACCGTATACGTTTCATTTCATACAATAACGGACACGTTTAAAATTTAAACGTGTTGATATGCATTATACATGTAGCAAAATAGAAGAAACTCTAAATGTTTTTTGGCTATTTTGAGAATTTGTTTCTTTTTTTTAATATATTTCACAACTCTTAATTAGAACAAAATATTATCCAAAATAAAAGAAGAAACAAACTAGAAGAAACCCAAACAAACAGACAAAAAAACCCCACCCCAAACAGAAAATTAAAAAAAAAAACCCAAAAAAACCCACCCCTTCATGTTCTACGTGTTATTTCGTTGGGCACAAAGACCACCAGTTACCTCTAAATTAACACAGCTTTTATTTTCCCTTAATTATTTTATTTCATAAAATCATTCTCAGGGAACAGATTTTTAGATCTTCAAAATAGGTTTGTAGCTGCGCAGTTTGACAGCTGATTTAAGTGATTAAAAAGGCCTGTCCTGTTCTTATATGCATAATTTGCATACAAATGTAAAATCTCATATTTAATGCTTTTGTATCTTTTGGCAACAGTTTTGGTCTGTTTCGGGCAGAAACAAGCCAGTTCAATAGATGTTTACATTCTTATCCCCAAATGTAAAAGATAGCTGCACATCCTGCTTAAATCAATGTATTGAATTTTATTAAGGTCGTTAAATATTATGTTTATATGATTAAACAAACAATTATAATACAGTTATTTCTTTATAACCGTAATCATTTTGCACTAAACGTTCTTTACTTGATATTATAAACTTGAATAACACGTTAACTATAATTATTATAGCTCTTTAAAAGTATATATAATGAGTGAGATATAAAACAAAATAATAATAAAAATGATGATAATAATAATCAGGCGAGTCTTTGTTTACCTTTCGGTTACTGTCCTAACGCCCATGACCACTGAGCCATGTGCTCCAAGTATATATGTGTTACAGGAAAAAATATTATAAAATATAATTAATACCTTTTCGGTGATTAAGCTGCAAATATCTGCAGCGAAAGTATTAAGAGTGTTAATCAAATGAATCAGGTTCATTATTTTTAGATGCATATTTTGAATCAGCATTGTACGGTAAAGATGTTAATCGATCCTTAGTATTTTATCACAGTTTTGTAGTCAACAATAATTTCATAATGATGACTTGTCAAATATTTTATATTGCGCTCTTATAGTGAACTATTTCCGCAATAATACCGCATATAAATTATGTTCATAACGTTTAACATTTAATAATCTAGTCATCTTTGCCGTATGTTGATAATTTTAGCGATGTCCTGGTTGTTTTTATTAATGGGCCTTTTTGCGATATCGAATGCATATGGTAAGTTTTTAAACATGCTATGACTGTATACTTTTTAGAATCTTTCCAATGTAATCCGCATACTTCTAAATATTCCATCTTAGCATACAATATTTAAAGCAACGACATGATTTTGTCTGTAAAATATAACAAAAAAAAGATAGAAAAAACCCCATAAAAACAAAAAAGCATCATGCCAATTTAATTACATTTTTTTAAAAATTGGAACAGTTCAAAATAAATGTATATATTCGTAATAGTGTGTTCTGTTAATGCTTCGTGGTTGCAAAAAAGGATTAAATATAATAGAAAAAGAATATCAACTGGTCACATATTTCTTTCCTCAACATAGGTTAATTAAAACATTTGAAGGACAAAACAGTGCATTTGTTTTAATGTTGACGACGATCGCAAAATAAGACTTATTTAAAATTGAAATTATTTTTTTTTGAACCTCTAATAAACAAGCAATGCTACTTTATTTTCTAGCTATTTGTGTTAATGAAATGAGTTTTAGAGAATTCTTTCACAATATGATGGAAACCGATGCGTTTGAGACCAATATATGATTGTTTATAACACATACTTTATAAAAAGAAAATGAACAATATGTAAAAAGCATGTTTTTTGATACAATTTACCACCTTAACTGTCAAACAAATGGTGACTGAAAATTTTGTAGGTGACATTTATCTCCAACTGATATAAATTGTAATATATAATAGCTAAAGAATTTCATAATTATGCTATATATTTTCGGACGCTTAAGTGAAAAACTGTTTTTGAAAGTACGATATTTTATTTCATTGCTTCATATTTATTTTTGATGGCTTTTTCAAAGTTGCTGCTGTATGTTTTACCGTAAGACTGCATTTTAAAATATTTTATAGTGTTTTCTAAATTTTTAAATCATTGATAAAAAGTCGGTATTTTCATGAAACAAATTTATCAATTCTATTATAGTTGATCTGTTGTATGCAAATGTTATTACTTATATAAATGTATTATATCAAATATTTAACTATTCGAATATGTATGCGTTAGGTTAACGTTGCCCTCAACAAACCTACATACCAGCAATGTCCTCTCGTGAAAAACTTTTATTTATGTTTGAGAATCATCATTCACATTACTTATATCAGCTCGTACATTTTAATAAATATGTACATGTAATATGTATCGGTGTTTTGTTTTCAAAGTTAACGTTGCCCTCAACAAACCAGCATACCAACAGTATCCATACAATGCAAGTGACGACAGATATCACGCCGCTAACGCTGTGGATGGACAAAAATCTGACCTGAGTTGGTGGGGAGGTCAGTGTGCTGTATCAGTTGATAACAAGAAAACCGCTACCTGGTGGGTGAATCTGACCAGCATCCATAATATCCATCATATCAAAATCTACTTCAGAACGGATAACTATGGTAAAAATTACGATATTTCAAATGATGGCCATTGTACAAAATATGTGGAATAAAAATCCATCACAAAACACCCTTAGTTACATTCGCATTCGGTTTTTTCAACTGAATATAAAAAAGTTTGAATGAGTATCCTTATCTCCTCACTTTAAACTTTCATCAGCTTTTCATTGAATTCAGCGATTACAACTCAAACTACTCTCTATAAATTGTTTAACATTAGTGTCATTCACTTTACATAGCTTAAAATGTGTTAAACACAAGATAAATCAAGAAATATTAGCAAAACCATGTATCACAAAACACTAATATTATAATCGATAACGGTAAAAAAATTCCGGAATTATCACAATGACGTCATGTGACAATCGAAAGACCTTAAATAACCAAACAATTATTGTTTCTCTTTACAATGTAATGGAAGTAAAAGAAAATGTTCTTCGGGGTTTACTAAAATGAATAAGAAAAACAAGTTTTCTTTTGAAACAAAGAATTCAGAACGACGGTGGTTCATGATTTTTTGCTGCTACATTTTAATTTAACTCATATCAATTAGAATACGTGTAAATGAATATGTCAAGTAAGTAAGTCAATGAATAGTTGTAAAAAATGACAGTCTGATTTAGTCATCTCTTTAATTATAAACGTTAACTTCAACTTGACGAATACATGTATGTTCAAAAATATTGTATGCCATAAATTGCAACTTAGCTACAATTAAATTACCGCTATTTTTCTTTTTAAAAAATTCAGTAATCAACATTTCTTACAATGAGAAAATACATTACAATTAAATAGGCAAAACTATACAGCACCGATAATTTGAATCCCATCAAGACATGCTGCTTACTTAATAAACGAAAAAATAACTGAGATGTTAACATATCAAAGACTTCAGTAAGTATCAAACTTGTACGATCAAGATGAATTACATTTTTGAGAATGCATCGTCGCAAACCAAATTAAAAAATAAGAGAGCATTGTTTTTAAGTACAAAACAGTCGTACAACAAAGTATCAATACAACTTGTAGAAGCAGGATACCTAAGCCCAATAGTGAAAGAATATATATATATATATATATATATATATATATGTATATATAGTTATTGTTTCCATAGTATTTCAAGTAACCTCAATGTATGCTCTACAACTTGGCGGTGTTTAACAGCAATGGTGTTTCGTTTTCTGTTCAGTATTGTCTGGTCAGTGTACTGTATGTCTTTCAAATGCAATAATTTGTTTTATTTCTACATATATCTAAATAATCATCTTGAAATATTCACATATTCAAACATTTAACATCAAATATCAAACTGTCTAGCCTAAGCAATGCTCTACTTACATCCATGTGGCCAAATATGTTCCTTTTAAATAAATAAACCCCTGATGTGCGAGAAAAGCCACGTGTCCCAATACACCGGAAACTGTCTCAAGTTATAATTATCTGTATTCATGTATAAACCTGTTATTTGGAATGGCTTTGTCGAGAGCATAAGTCGCGACTCTTTGCGAACTTTGTATACAACCTTGGCCTGTACTTGATGGCTAACGATGGTAGTCTTTTTTCCGTTACGGTATGCATGTCGCAATGTAACTTGAAATACTTCTGCTCATCGATCGTTGATAACTGAGAGAACGAGCCTGGCCGATTATTACAGGATCCCAGTTCTCCACATTGTTTAAAAAATGACTTTTTTTTTTACCTGTAATATTTCTGATATTTGTTTTAACATTTAAAAGGTGTACGTTTTAAAAATACACCCACAACAATAATTTCATTAAATCATTTTAACATTTTATTGTAATCCAATCATCTCTCTCCGAAATATATAATGTTTCTGATCCGGCCGTCCGTCAGTCATTTTTAACGTACATTCTGCTTTTATTTTCAAAAATTTTATACTGAATTAAGTCAGTATATAGATGTGCAAATTTTTTTAAAGTTCTAATGCGATGATTATAGGGGAGTTATGTACATTTATAAAATCAGTTTGTTTATTTATTGCTTAAATCTTATACCATACGAATCTTATTTTACATGATCAAATTAGTGAATTCATTTATTCTGTATAGATGTTGCCTACCGGGCCGTGTACAATGCGTTCTCTGTTTTGGGATTCTCTGTGTATGTCTCCAACACCACGGATAGATCTCAGGGAACGTTGTGTTTCAAGGACAAAAGCTTTACAATAGACAATATACCAGCTGTCTTTACCACCACCTGCCCTGTACATGGACAGTACGTCATCTACTTCAACGAGAGACTACCAGGAGTTGTCTACCCTGACGATTATAAAAGTGGTGTTTCGGGTGATCTCTGTGAGGTTGAGGTGTATGGTGAGCATCTCTAATTAACTCAATATATTTTATATAAACCCTGTTACAACTTATATTTTGTCTCTAGGCATAACAGTTATCACAGGGTTATTGTCTAGTGTAGAACAAAACTAAAGGTACATGTATAAATACATTTTTAAAACAATTTATATTCAGTCCTGACCCAATACAGTTACCTCTTTATATTTACATGTGTAAAAATAAAATAATATTAATACTTTTTGTGTGTACATTTAACTGTCGTTGACTTTTTCTTTTTTTCTATGAAAGAACGTAGAAATCTAAATTAGTATCAAAAATAAAAACTTTGTTTTAGCTTGCCTAAGTGGATTTTATGGTGTTCGCTGCAATGAAAAATGTGGACATTGTCGTGACCTAGACCAGTGCCATTATATTAATGGATCATGTTTAACCGGATGTGATGCAGGATATCAAGGGGAACTGTGTAAATCACGTATGTAAACATGTAACCACGGCAGTTTCCAACATATGTATGCATAAAGACAATATATGAAATACAATGTATATGATGTATATAGATATTAAAAATTAATATTTATATAAACAATTTCGAGAAAAATGCATATTTTTTGTACTTTTTTTTTTAACTAGCATGTCTTCTAGGATTTTTTGGGAAAGACTGTCTTAGAAAATGCCCCGGCGCATGTAGAGGATGTAATAATGTCCATGGTTTGTGTAATTCTGGATGCATACCTGGCTGGACAGGGAACTTTTGTAAAGAAGGTAAAATGAAATCTTTCGCGTACTATAATCAAAATACGTTATAGCCCATTCAACATTCATTTTATCAAAGTAATTAAACGGGCTAAAATTGACAAAATACGTAAAGTAACTTTACGAGTATCAGGTGATAATACTCTACAACGTTTATTTTAATGTAGTCGATCTGTTCATTTATGCTATGAGGTATAAATGATTTGAGGACTGTACATTCAGATAAGTATTACGTTTCCTCTTATCGTGTGTTCAATGAGGATTATGGCCAGTAACAACTATTGTTATTTCTTCCCAACTGTTTCACGACGGGCTCTTTAATAGTTTGATTTAAATGGTGAGCTGTTGGCTGTTAATTTTTCTGCGATGATTGCTGTTGAGATACCGGTAAATGCACGTCTCTGTGCGACAAAACTTGTTTCCCGAGAATTTGTAGATGGGACCAGTAATTAAACTGTCAACGTTGTGCTTGCACTAGATTATTAAAAGTGAAACCCTTCTACTGTCGTTTTACGGTTTACTTTGCAAAACGGTGCCTCTATATACCAGTATCTCGTCATTTAAATATTGCAATAAGTGGGTTTTGTAGAATTAATAACGAAAATGAGTTATTTACAATTTGCTCATTTCTGCGAAGATTTTACCGGAAGTACGTAGTAGTCAAATTTTGATTGTTTATCAGTTAGGAAAACTACTAAAAGTTTTGGAAAAGGCTAGATGGCATCAGGTAAAGATTAGAATTCGTAGAGTTTAACAGAAACTGAACTTTATATCGCCATCTGCTAAGGTTGAAGTGTCAAAAGGTATCTTTTTTGAACACGATATGTAATTTGGTTATTAGATGGAAATGTGAAAAGTGTTTACAACGACTACAAAATCATTCTGGCAGTATCTGCTTTCTACCCATTCCTACCAATATTGTCTATTAATCGCAACCAACGCAACACTTTGCACGCATAAGCAAAGAAGTAGACTGCGTCATAAGTTTTCATTAAAATGTTGGCGTAAGAGGAACCCAGTTTTGCGCGCATAGCTTTACGTTTTACTCTACCAGAATTTCTACTGGAAATGTAATTGAGTAGAAAAGATTACCGTCAATTATTCAATATGTTACTAACAATTTCAGCATGCAACATGGGATTTTATGGTTTGGCCTGTAATGAAACATGTGGACATTGTCGTGAGTTAAACCAGTGCAACCATATCAATGGTTTATGTTCAACTGGATGTGCTGCTGGTTATCATGGGAACATGTGTAAAACACGTATGTAGACATTCACAATATAACTAATTGAAAATCCTATAGATATGAAAAAAACCCCATAAGGAATATAAACATACAGCAGATAATGAATATATGAATGGCAATGAACGCGTGCACAAAGGATATATATATATATATATATATATATATATATATATATATATATATATATATATATATATATATATATATATATATATATAAAGCAACACTAAATGCAAAACATATGCGCTTTCATTGTTAAAAATCTTCATTGAATGACATTTTATCTATTAATGCATCGAAAATAAGTATCAAACGTACCTATTATTAATATCTTGTGTTGAAATAGCTTGCCTTCCTGGATTTTTTGGACAAGACTGTAAGAAAAAATGCATCGAAACGTGTGCAGGATGTAATGATGTCAGTGGTTTGTGTGATTATGGATGTCTACCTGGCTGGATAGGATACTTCTGCAATACAGGTATTATTGATATCCATGATTATTGTCAAAGACGCAAGCTACAAAGACAAAACAAAAGTTACCGTAATGCAACGTATGTTGTGAAATAACTTACGCGGGATATTTTTAGCAAATGAAAATTACCCTGTTTGAACATAAAGCTGTTTCAAGTTTATGTTTCAATTACAATATTCTGCATTCCAAATTTTAACTTGTGAAAAACAAATATGTGTTTATGATTTCTATCGTTATTGTGTTCGATTTAAATCAGTTAAATTCGATTAACAGTTGTTTAAAACTGAAATTTATAAATATTCCTCAATCATACCTGTTTAGTATAGGCGATTAAAAAATTATCATGATTATAATTGTTTAAAACATTAAGTTCATTGACTTCTATTTCACTTCGGACTTCCGACGAAGACTTATTTTGTTGATGGCTCGTGGTGAATTTTTTTATTTAAAAAAATGTAGTAAAAAATGTGCCTTTCTTTTGTCATGTGTACCAAAAAAAAAAAAAAGAAGAAAAAAAGAAAAAAGAAGACTAAACTAGTATATATTCACATGTAGAGGCATATATTTTTTCTTTCACTTTCTACAAACTTTTCATTTTATTTATTTAAAATTATGAAAGAGGTGGTGTAAATAAACTAGTCATATGCATTTGCATAAAAAATGATTTATAGTTTTCAATTAAGGTAAAGCTTTAGTTTTATTTAAGATTAATTTGCTAATGAATTGCATTATATTAATATTTAAAAAATATTGATAATGTAAAAAAAATCATTATGCTACTCAAATGGGGTAAATTCATATCAAAATATATTCATTGCAAGACAAAAAATTGATTACCAAAATATGTTGTGAAGGACATTTAAAAAAAATTCATTGTCAAATAATTTTAATTCTGATCACCTTCAAAGAAAATTTGCGAATAAATATCTCTGGTTTGAGCAATAAAGTATATAAATGTATATATTTAGCAAGATTGATACAATATAAGCCATTCTTATTGTTCAAATTTTCAAGTTTGTATTTGAGTAAATGAAAAGTTTAATGAATCGCATTTTCATGTAGTTTACCTTGTTTGTCCGTCATCATGAACAAGCAACCAACAGTTATAAATTGCATTTTTTTAAATAATCATTTTAGAATGTGACAAAGGATCGTATGGTATTGAATGTAATGAAACATGTGGACACTGCCGTGATGTAAATCAATGTTCCAATGTCAATGGAAGTTGCTTAACTGGGTGTAATGCTGGTTATAAAGGGAACTTGTGTATAACAGGTAAGTAGAACAACACTAAGGTGCATCCATAGCAAGTCGAACATTTTTATAATTGATAACACGATTAGCTGTAGACATGTAGCTCCCGGTCTGTAAAAATTTGGATGGACGAACTAGGAGCTACAGTGCCTCCCATAGTAAAAAATACAATTAACGGCGCACAAAAAATTGCGCTAGATTTCAACTGATCCGCATTTTTTATATACCAGTAGCAGATCATTCGGTTGGGACGGATTGGGATTATATAACGTTATATATTTAGCAAGATTGTAAGAATGTCAATACCTCTATTGTTTTAAATCTATGTATCCAAGGATATAAAAAGTGTAAACCCTAGTTTATATTTTGTTTTTGTTTTTAAATTATATTTTTCTTTGTTTTTTGTGTATTTCTTTTTTTTTCTTGGGGGGGGGGGGGGGCTGTGTTTTTTGTGTTTTTTTTTTTAGTCATCTTGTATTGATGCATTTTACAAGCAACCTCATCCATTTTGCATTGTATTTTTTTTATAATCATTTAAGAATGTGACAAAGGATCGTATGGTATTGGATGTAATCAAACATGTGGACACTGCCGTGATGTAAAGCAATGCTCCAATGTCAATGGATCCTGCTTAACCGGTTGTGATGCTGGTTTTAAAGGGGGCTTATGTAAAACTCGTGAGTAGACAAATACCAAAATACATGCTAAGATAGCAGGTTATCGAATACGTTTCTTCAAAATTATAGGTAAATACATGTACGTTAATCGCATGTGTGTTACTTTAGTCGTGTGATTCATTATATATTGCGTTGCCTCTTTTTTGATGTTTTACTGATCAATAACATAAGCGTTAAGGATTAATCAATTGCTTGTATTGCGCTTTGTTCAAGTGAAAATGTGGGGTTTTTTTTACATTATAATATGATCAGGATTAAAGTAGTTCGAGTATCGCACCAAGTCACAATCCCGATTTTATATTATTGGTTTGACTTTTACATAGCGTTTTATATATCCTGTTTTGATTTTCCCCTACCTCTCTCTTGTAAACAATGTCAATTTGATCCAGTTGGAACAGTAATGTGTGTATTGAATGAGAGATAGAAATGATTGAAGTTAAGAAAGTCGAATATGTAAAAAGAAAATTGATAAACGACATTCTTCAGGATAAAAATGCACCATGTGAGGATTTCAGGCATGCATGATTAGGCCCCTAGAAACAATTTCAGACCTGTATGCACTGTATAGTTGAAAGCTAGCAAGTTGAAGCCCGCAAAAGGGGAAATGAATATAAATAAAGAATAACATTATTTTTAACCTTTGAATATTTAATTGATTTGGTGTATCATTTTAATTTGCATATTCAAAGCGTGTTGACCTACTACCCCTTCGTACATAAAATGCATTGCAGGAACATCTTTGAATACAATGTAGGCGATTGAATTGTCATAAGTTGCTAACATCACATTGATCCCCTGTAAATTGTAAATTATGATTAGGTATACGATTACATCGTCTTTGTTTTGATTGACAATTTTCCATCTTTTTATTTTACTAAAACCACTTCAATTTTAGAGACAGAAACTATCTGGTATTTCATAGTCTTTTATTAACCAATATTTTAAAGATATCCAACATTGTTGAGAGACCTAAGCAGAAAACAATGACAAAATATGATTTTTACGGAAAATTTTCTTGGTTTAGAGATTCGTGCGTGATAAGTAATCTGTCAATATATCATTTATTTTACGAAATCTTTTTTATGTAAGAAGCTTTTCATAAAATAAATACTTTTAATTTATGTTTGAGTCCATAAGAATAGTAAAAATTGCCAAATTAACACAATTATAGCATTTGTTCGTTTTGTTTTCTGATAAGTCAAACCCACAAAGCGTACTTGTTTATAACATTGCACAAAACAATATTGATATGATAGGGGTTAAAAACCGTTGAATTATTTCATTTTTCCATTTTTTATTTCCAAAAGAATTAAACAGTACTTTTTTTAAAGGTAAAATCATAAATTTTGCAAATTTCATCAGTGTCAATAATTTTCCTAATGGAGTACACATTTCTGAGAGGTGAAAACAGAAATTAGCATGTAAACATATGTATTTTTGTGTTTATGTATTGTTGGAATGCAAATCTTTAATTTAAATCTAGGTTTTCCATGTTTGAGCTCATTTAGTGCCGGGACTACCTTAATAATCTAGCACTGATATACGCATTCAGTTTAGCTTGCGATACTCATTTTTTAAACTATTCCTGTGTATCTCCGAAATATTATACAACATGATTGCATATGCTATAATAATGCGCAAGAAAATATTCAATTTTGGTTTGGCGGCAACCATCGTAAAAATGACAGGTTTGGAAAATCGGAGAGGTAAGGTAAGTAAATGTTTTTTTTACCATGACTTGGGTTTTTTGTATTATTATGGGATATATATAATGCAAATATAATTTGCATTATACGGTTTGCTTATAGCGAATTTCAATGGATCATAAACAAAACTTCATTATAAAGCCGTAATTCGTTATAAGGTTATAGCGAATTCGTAAGAAATATTATAGCGTATTCATTATGAAATAATCAGCTTCAAACCATCGTACATGTAAGTAATAACTTCAATATTACCGTTCTTTATAAAAACTAACAATTAAACCTGTTTACTTAAATTTTTGGTTAAAAAATCTGTGTAATATTTGAAAGTGATTTTTTATATACATCTTAAAATTGCATGTATCTTGAACAAAATTTTCATCAAAATTTTTTTGTTAAATATATATGATAAAATATGTTAAAATTTTGCCAGCGGGGGTCTTAACATTACTTCGTTATAGCAGTCGTGTTCGTTATATACGGCAATTTTCCATAGGTTCATATAAGAATTTTGCCGGGACAAGAAAAATAATTCGTTATAGCCATAAATTCGCTGTATCTGTTATATTTGTGTTTTGATGTATGTTTAATTCACATAAAGATCGATAATCGCCATTTTTACATGTAAAAAAATGCACCACTTCGCTTTAAAGGGCTGGTGATGGTATTTTACAGAATATCAGAGGCAACTTAATTGACGATATCTAAAGTAAATTGTCCAAGGAATTTTTTTTAAAATTTAATATTTGTACAAAATATGTTCGAAAATAAGATTTATCAAATTAAAATAAAAAAAAATAAAAAACCGCAAATTTTGTGCTTCGTAAATTGCAATTTAAACTATGGGAGGCATTGTAGGTCGTTCATTTAATTTTTTCAGACCGGGAGCTACAGGCCTGTAGCTAGGATTGTTACTAAACAAAGCTAATGTTTCTAATTTTCTGACTTTAACAATAATATTATCATATAACAGATAAGAATTGAAATCAAATTCCGTACTTCAATCAAACATATTTACATAAACTTAACGTCTTCTTTCGTACAGAGCTCACATTTTGAAATTTGCTTACAGCGATCATAAATTTGTTCATTAAAAATTATTAAAAGAATGCTCAAAAATAGGGGATGCCTGAAGAGAAAAAAATGAAGTAACGTATAAAAAATAATGTTATCTTGGAATGCAGAAAAATACATGAAATATGCATATACAAAGACAGCAATACAAATACATATAGAACCAAAAAATTAAAATTAAGTTAAATAAAAAGTTTGCTAGGCTTATTCATGTACTGATGAATTTTTTTTAGAAACATATCTGTCGGTATTTGTATTTTCCTCTTCTAATTAATGTATTTATGTCTTGCAGGTGTATTTTAACAAAGATATTTTGCATAGCTGTGATTTCATGAAGCGATAATCTCGTTAATCCTCATTTATATCAAATGTAACATCGAGTCCTTCTTTCATATTGTTGTTTTCTCATAAAATGTTACAATGTATAAACGAACGATTTCAATCGTGTTTTCATTATGTTTCTTCTCACGATCTGCTTTATTAGATTAATATCAGAGAAAAGGATGTAAATGAACAAATGGATGTTATTATCTTATAAAATATATAAGGAATTTTGTGTGTGTGTGTGTGTGTGTGTGTGTGTGTGTGTATATATATATATATATATATATATATATATATATATATATATATATATATATATATATATATATATATACTCATCAATATTTGCATTTTGGATCGTCCCATCCACGGAATATAAAGAGGGCCATCCCTTACAACCTTGCCAGGAGAATATCTAATATAGTCAGTGATGAGGAAACAAGAAATCAACGTCTCAAGGAATTAAAACAATTTTTGACTGACCAACATTACCCTATCAACCTTATCAATGACGGAATAATGGAGGCCAAAGAAATAGATAGACAGGATCTTATTAACCCAATTTTACGGAACAACAAGGAAGCTAAAATATTACCGCTTGTTACTACCCATAACCCAAGAAACCTGAATATAGCTCCGGTGGTCAATCATCTCAACGGAGTTCTCAAAACAGATGAAAATATGGCTCGCATTTTATCTAAATTCAAGTTAATAAACAGTAAAAGGCACCCAAAGAACCTTAAGAGGATACTTCATCTACAATTAACACGTCAATAAAAACGGTATCTAAATGTGGAGACATACGATGCAGCACGTGTCCGTTTTTAAAACAAGGCAGCTCGATTGACTTCAGAGGAAAACGATTCCGCATAAATTCGGACATGTCATGTCAATCCAAAAATTTTATATATACCATTAAATGTGATGGTTGCAACAAATTTTATATCGGCGAAACAGGGACTACATTAAGAACAAGAATCCGGGTGTATAAACAGCAGATTAAAGACCCAGAGTACCGGAAAATAAAACTCAGCGAGCACATTGATGTATGCGGACGCGGGCAATTTAAAGTGTTTCCTTTTTATAAACTTTTTACAGAGAGTGCAACGGAAAGAAGAGAAAAAGAAAAACATTTTATTCAAACTTTAAAACCTTGCCTAAACAGGCTGCTATAATTTAACTTGTTTGTGTATTGTGTATATATTTCATTGAATTACGTTATAGATTACGCGGCAACATCCCTCTACAACTATAACTTTAACTATGACGTCATTGTATTGTAGACGTCACAAAGTAACGTTATTGTTATTTTAAAAACGTCTGAAGATTTGAATGAAAGCGCTTACGTTTTACTCTGTGTGGTCTTTCATTTTTTAATTTTTATATATATATATATATATATATATATATATATATATATATATATATATATATATATATATATATTATATATTGCAAACATTGCAATAACTCTCAAATTGACATATACCTGCTCATAGTGAATGATATAGATAAGTTTACATACAGCACAGGGAAATTAACTATATTGGAGCTCCACTTCCGCCCCTGCCGGGGCTTGAACTCTTGACCTATGGAACCCACTCTCCTAGCAGTGAGCGTCCACCGCTCTAACCACTCGGCCATCTAGGGCCGAGTGGTTAGCGCGGTGGGCGTTCATTGCTAGGAGAGTGGGTTCTAGAGGTCGTGAGTTCAGGCCCCGGCCGAGGCGAAGGTGAAACCCCAATATATAGTGAATAAAGTATATTCCTGTACTTTATAATTAAACAATAAAATGCTTTCTTTGGTGATTCATTCGGGTTATGAAGGTAGCGACATTGCAGAAAAAATACATTTCCCGCGTTATTTACCGCCTTATCCTTTCGTGATGCAATAAACCTGCAAATGTTGTATTGACAATTGTTTATATCGCATAGAGAGCATTTTTTCAATATTTTAAATTTTGTCTTGCTTTATTAGAGAAACGTATACATTTGTAGAACAGAAATAAGATTTTATACCAGTCTGGTAAAAAATAATTTAACATCGGGGTGTTTAAACTGTGTTTCGGTTTCTGAGCAATCATTGATAATTCAGACTTATATATGCAAAATATTTAACTTCTTCTTCTTAAACTAAAGTTGTATTGATAATAGTATTGTAAGCAAAATTCATGAAATTGTATGTGAGAGAGAGAAAGAGAGAGAGAAGAAAGAGAGAAAGAGAGAGAACATTATGATGAGAACCTGTTAGACATTTTCTCTGTGATGTCATACCATTATGAAAATGCGCTTAATTACTAATTAAAACAAACATTACATTTTGAACTTAAGACTGTGTGGGAATATAATGAATCGAACAAATATTTCCTGAAAGTTTTCCCATCAAAGCGTAAGTGTTTCCTTGTCTAGTTGAATGTAGATAAAACGATCACAATCTATGAAAAAGGAAGTCAAATGGTATTTCATGAACACAATATATTTATACAGACAAAGGTATGATGCGAAACGTGCTAGTTTTAATACAAAGATAAAATAACAATATGATATATTAATAATACAAACCCAGTTCATTTCTACAATAGTGATTTTCATGAAAAGTTTAATGAGTTAGAGTTATTTCAGATATATTAAAGTTAATTTATAAATAACCTTAAAAATCGAATTAGATTTTTTGTAGGGACCATTTCAAAAAATGTTTGTATTACTTCTTTTTTCAATGGAACATAATGGGGAAAAGTGTGAGGGAAACAAATTCAAAAAATATTCAGCAACAGTTTTTCTATTCAAATTAAAACATGAAACGTATATGATGATTTTGAATTGATATCACAAAATGTTATCCAGTGGTGGAGTCAAATGTTTGTTTTTGCTAAGTTATGTCCAAGACACAATGTAGTATCGATATCGATGATATAACCGATTTTGCAACTTCATCAGTGTATATCGATATTGACAATATAACTGATTTTGCAACTTCATCAGTTGATGTCGATATCGATGTCGATATCGTCAAGTTGTGTACGATGTCGTAGATATCGACATCATAATTGGTCTAGCTTTTTTCAAAATCCGATATCAATGTCAATATCGTCATTTTGATTTTGCAGCTTCATCAGTGTATGTCGATATCGAAGTCGATATCGTCAAGTTGTGTACAATATCGTCAATATCGACATCATAATTGGTCAAGCATTTTTCAAAATGATGATGTCGTCATTTTGTTGTCGATATCGTCGATATCGACAACAAAGTTGGTATTGCTCTGATGCTGTTTATTCTTCAAGTCAAAGTGATATTATGAATTTTCTGAGGCCTCATTTTCTGAAATCATAAAAAATAATATTTAATAATTAAAAATCGCTTAAAAGTAAACAACAACAGCAATTTCTGACCTTACTTTAAGCAGCTTATCAAAATCAAACAAAATACAAAAAGTATCCTTGATGATATAAATTTTGATCAAAATATTAATCCTGATCAAAGCAATTGAAGATGTTAAAACATTATATATCATTTGATAATTCTCCTCCACGAGTTTTTGTACAGTCTATAAATTTGGACTTACTGGAGTTTCATGTTTGTAAAAACAAGCATATCTAGAATACTGTAAAACTTGCTTACGAGGTTGAAAGGGATTTTCGGAACATGCATTTTTGTTGGTTTTTGATAATTAGAATAGTTAACGCATTGTAAAGAAAACGTAATTACACAAGAATTTAGGAAATCTACTTCTTTATCAACGAAGCATTATATCAGCGTCGCTTCCTGTAGATACATACATATTTGATAAAAAATTTAAGTCAATTTTAGATATTACAACATCATTTACTTTGCAAAACTCCGATTATGTGATTTTTTTTAAGATTGAGAGGAGTTTTTTTTTTTAAACTGAACCTTATATCCAAACAAACTTTGTTACATTAAATTTCACCAAACGATGCTCCAAGATTTACTCTCTGAAAAGTTTGTTAATTCTGAAATTATTTTGAGCCTTAATACTGCTCTGTTGATTTTACTTGATGTACCTAATATCTGATAATTTTCGCGATGATTTAATTTTTTCGCGATAACTTTAACATCGCAAATTATTGAATACGCAGAAAAATTTATCCTTACAGTTTTCAATAAAGAAAACTTTTTAGATAGCAAAAAAAAAAAAAAAAAGACTGACGCAAATTAAAAACGTTTCTTATTTCTTCCCCGATTTCGCAAATTTTGTGACAAATAAAAAACTCGGATAAACAGTATGTATGAAGGAGTTAATTTAGTACAAAGTTGTTTGGCAGTACGAGCACAATAACCCAGGCATAGACGTCTCTCTCTCTCTCTCTCTCTCTCTCTCTCTCTCTCTCTCTCTCTCTCTCTCTCTCATGGGACTCAGATAGTGATTCATTAATGTGATGATTAAGTATAATTATGTTGTAAGGAACGATATGAATATAATAGAAAGAATTAAGAATTTACTCGGATATGAAGAGAGTATTTCAACATAGAATTTAGTTCGATACTCCAACTCGTACCCCGTACTCCGAGTATGTGCTCCACTGAGTACGACTCTAAAAACTGAGGTTATAAAAGTTTTGGAGTACGTTCTTCGCTGAGTACTATTTGGAGTATGCTCCAAAAGCCGATCGATGAAATGTGACGTCTCTGGAGAAAGACAGAGAACGGTAATTCATGTAAATAGTCCTGGCATGTAGGCAAACTGTACATGTATTCAGATTAATTATCTATCAACAAAATGTAACACATTATTTACATGTACATATTACCTTCTTCATCTGCAAGCATTGAGATGTGTCTGCCTCTATAACTTATGAATATTTGAGCAACAAAGACGATAAATCCAGTGTAATTGGTAAAATTATCAACAAATTGTGTTTATGTCAAATCTCTCTCTCTCTCTCTCTCTCTCTCTCTGTGTCTCTCTCTTTCTCTCTCTCTAATGGGACTCAGATAGTGATTCATTCATGTGATGATTA
Organism: Magallana gigas; assembly: GCF_963853765.1. Classification (NCBI taxonomy): domain Eukaryota; kingdom Metazoa; phylum Mollusca; class Bivalvia; order Ostreida; family Ostreidae; genus Magallana; species Magallana gigas. The sequence goes on along the minus strand of NC_088853.1, from coordinate 50,981,638 downwards.
AGTATAATTATGTTGTAAGGAACGATATGAATATAATAGAAAGAAGTAAGAATTTACACGGATATGAAGAGAGTATTTCAACATAGAATTTAGTTCGATATATCTTAAATTTTCCTGGCTTTTTAACGATTTTGATATTTTACATGCCAGGAAAAGGTCAGAAACGACGCCAATTAATACAAAACTGGAAAGTCACTGCCCCCAAGTGGATATCTCTTAAGATATTTAGTGAGCAGTTCCTGTATTTGGAAAAATAGGGAAAAGTTTAATTAAAAAATAGAAACATATACATGGGAAAATCACAAAAATACTGGAAACGTTTATTTTCTCACTCATATAGTATACACTAAGGAAATTATATGGGTATTCCAATTTAATTGCAACATACTATTTTTGCCTTTTAAAATTCTGGTGAGAAAAAAAAAAACATCTAATATCTTGAAGGGGTGGGGTGGGGGTGGGGGTTGGAATTGCATCAACGAACATATGCCAAAAGCCAAGGACACACGTAAAGTTTCTCTGTGTACTAAAGTTGCTATAACCCTTTTTGTGGGGTTTTATTGATGGTTCAAGTTTTTCTCACTTAGTCAAGGCTTATGTGTTTAGAATTTATACATACACGTACTGTGTCATTTTTAATCTTAAGTAACGTTCATTGATATTTTTGAGCAAGCCTTTTCCTATTCATCTTTAAAATTCGAAATACATGTGGTAATTTTGATGCATTTGACATAAATATTTGGTGACTTTAGATAAAAAAGGAATAACTATATGAATTATCTAAATAGTTACTTGCTAATAAAATAAAACAATTTAAGAGATGAATATTCCCACAGCTAAGCTATATAAAGAAAAATCTCTCACATGAAAATGCAATGAATCTATTTTATCACAAGTAGTACATGTATTTTCAATCGATTGCATAGAATAACAATAATCCCCTTCAGATCTCTCTCTCTCTCTCTCTCTCTCTCTCTCTCTCTCTCTCTCTCTCTCATAAATTCTAGCTTCTATCATGCGGGTTATGATTAATTTAAGTGTTATCTTTTTTCTGAAACGTAAACAAGCTTTTAATTAACTGTAAATTATCCGAATTCTAAAGCAGAATATATACGTCGATCATACTTAATGTTTTTCAATAACTGTGTAATTAAGAATAAAATTTGATGTCATAACACCAAATTTTATTTTTAAATATTCATTTGTAGAAAGATACTAATATAATACTGAAGACTATGGGGTCAGCGGAACCACCATCCGTATATTCGAGCGTTTATAATCAAATGTTTAGCCAAACAATGCATTTCACCTTACGTATACTCATACATGTCTATGCTCTCGATGTTTTAATTCGAAATAAATAATAAAAATCGTAAGGTAGGTGATGTTCCATGGTAAAATTTCTTTGATATTTGGAAAATAAAAATCAAATACTGCTATATGGTTCGGAATGGATACTCTACCGGGCTATATTAGACAAAGAACACATCTAGATCTCTGCAGCTACATGTAGTATGTACGGTCACAATGTACGTCATATTTTTAAAAATATTGTCATTACAAAACTTGAAAATTCGAAATCTTATCTTTTTGTTTACATCTAATGCCCTTTAACCTGCGTTTTAATAACTTACTGCTGATTCTTGATTTTTTTCTATATTTTCAAGTAAGATTGCTTTTTGCTAACTTTTAAAATAGGTTTTTATTATCTTTAATGGTCTCGATATTTCGAGATAAAAAGAAATGAACCTTGTTTAAAATAACTCTAAATTTCACAGCGTTTTTGACATTACATAGGAAAGGCGATTTATAAGCCAATATTTTCTAGATGCAGACAGTAGCTGTTCTATGAAAATTTAAAAATACACACAAAACAATCGTATAGATAAACCACAGGAAGTAGGATTCGACCCCCCCCCCCCCCCCACTCACACACACCAACACCAACTCCTTTAAAAAAATTTAGTTCCAGGGGTAGATACAGAATTTGAAGTTAGAGGGGGCGTCAGTATAAGACAGGAAGTCTGGAGAGGCCGCTTTGAGGCCTCCATATGGTCCAGGGCAAAGTCCTGTTGGTGACCCAGGGGGAAAAGCCGACCCCGGAAGCTCCAGGATTCTAGAGATTTTGTAGGGTAAAAAGGAAGTCTTCAAATAGACGTTTGAGATATTTCTTCTCGTGATTACCGGTATACTTAAAGTAATAAAATTATTTACAACTTTTAAAGGTTTGTAGATTTAAAACCTACTGTCATCAAATTCCTCTGTCTTGTAGAAATCCAAGAAACATATCCTTTTTTTTTTCTTTCGAATGACTGTAAATTAATCAGTTTAAAAATGAAGTTCAACGGGACAATGTAAATTAATGAAGTTTTAATAAAAGATAACTAGATATACCAGCTTATATTATAATGACAATGGAAGAGTCGTTAAAACACTAGTCAGTATAACCAATTACTTAAAGGTGGGTATATGGGTGACTGGTCATATTTGAACACAAGGACAGCGTAAACAAAATGATTTTTTTTTCTGGGGGTTTCACCATTGACCACACGCGTTTTCTTCATATTGCACCATTGAAATCGGTCTAATGTAGAGAAATCCCCCAAGTTAAAAAAAAAGATAATTAAGACTCGCAAGTTGTACATTTTCTTTGCGAGAAGGAGTATGATTTAACTTTATTTGGACAATTTTTTTAGGGGGGGGGGGTGGCGCCGGGTGCGACCTCCTTTACTCCGGCACTGATGTACCGCTTATTCTATAAAATGTTTCCCTTTTCAAGTTGTGTGGCATGCAACATAATGATAAGTGATTAATAAGTAAGAAATAGAAAGTGTTAGACTTTTATGCATTCCCCATCCTTTGTAATGTTTAGAACTAACCTACATTTTCACTATAATCAAAAAAGGGACCCAGCAAGTACATCTGATTGAAATTGATTAATAACGATACATGTACATTGGTTTGTTTTAAATGATGGGGTGTATGGGTAGTATTTGACTAAAAACAGAATTCTTAAAAAGTCGAGCTATTCAACGGTAGTATTTTGTACGTAGATTTACATGTATATGTACATTAATTAATGAAGCAAACTATCTAAAAGTTATTTTGATAATCTTGGTTGCAGTTCGCCCTTACTCTTAAATTCACCTCCATTATATCTATTCTAGATATGTCATTAATGGTAAAAACTTTCCATTTTAATTCATATACATGTAAATATGATTAAATTATAGCGTATAATACAGCAACGTTACAATATGAACAATATTATATGTTTGCATTGCATTTTATTTAGATTTAATGTCTTGAGTACGACTTTGAGAAAGCTTCATAGCTACTCAGAAAATCGCCGTTTTGTACTCAGCCGGAGTACGAGTATGAGTATGAAAAAGTTTTATAACCTCGATACCTTGAGTACGAGTACGATTTGGAGCACGGAGTACGATTTCGAGTACGAGATCGTACTCAAGAAAGTTTTATAACCTCGGGGCCTGGTCTTGTGAAGCGTTGAATCCGTCCCTCAATACGATAGTATGTAACATTTGCATTTCCAATCACAGAGAATAGAGCCATGTATAATATCATATGTACAAGAAAATATTGAACGTACCTACTAAGATAACCTGTGAAAAATGTGCTCGCAAAAACAATACAAATCATAATCAGTTATGACATGCATCCTGTCACTTTATCTTTCTTCAGTTCATAGATATACAACAAAATTAGTACCATGTAAGGAATATTAATTCGCAGCTAGGTTAAGGCCTCCCATAGATTTCACCTCATGAATATCACGTGACATTTCATGACGTTAGCTCCGCCCATTATTCATGTTTTCATCTTTTTCCTATTTTCGATATAGTAAAGCGATCACTGTTAAAATATATCGATTGACTGCTTTAAAAAATCATTTTGAATTTTATTTTAAAGAATATTGTATCGAAAATATGTGACCAAAGGTGTTTATTTCTTAAAATTACATTGTCGTTTGCTTACCATCCGCGTCAACACAGCGCTTTCACTCGCCTTGTTTTGGTTGCGAACAGCTGATAGCGGCGTGTCAACATTTTCATAAAATTCATGGCCTGCAAGACGCCGAGAGTGGAAAATGCAGCTCAACTATCGTTTGAGAGATAATAAAGGTATGTTTTAATACAGAATAGGTAGTGTTGACCTTTTCTTTTCAAATCATTTGCTCTTTTCAGTCCATGCAGTGTACGTGCCTACACACGTGTTGTTTTGCACATCATCGCTGTTTTGAATTATTATTTCTTATTAGGCTATTCTTTTGTGTATTGAACTACACACCAGACACTGTAAACATTGCACTTGAAATAGGTGGGGTCCCAGGGTACACAATTGTTAAATTCATTAGGGCCTAAAAAGTGCATCTGCATGTTTGCATGGTGATTATACACATGTTTTGCACTCCAGTAAATTTTTGGATCTTAGATGATATACCGGTAATTCATTTTGCTGGTATAGTTTACAGTAGATATCTATAACACTGTTTTGAATTCTTATTTGTTATTATGCTATTAATATATACATATTGTATGTACATGTGTGTCTTAGTTTGGGTTTGTATTGAAATATTGTATATACACACCATAATACATGTAGCATACACTGTATATAAACATGTTGGGTCCCATGGTACACAAGTGTAGAATGATGTAATCATCAAGTGCAATGATGTATGCATCATGATTTCTTTACTTTATTTTAATAATTTTGTATCATATTGCCATCCATGCACAGCTTCATCTATGAATTCAAAAATTCAGAAAGATTTGTACTACATATTCAATTTGTATGTGCTGCATTAAAATTATATGATTAATATATTTGATGTGTTAAATATGTGCAGTTATGCTTCATAATAATCTGATAATAAACCCCAGCCAGTAAAATCTAACATATGTGGTGGTCAGACTCGGCCGCTTGAGACCAGATTGCATATATAGTGGCTAAATAATATTCAAGGGGCACAAGCTTTAAACTGACCTGGTTTGTTATTATTATTCACTACCTTGTCCACATGTACATGCATACAATAACATATACATTTCTTCAATAGCAGACTTTTTTTTTAAATTAACCAATGTAAATTAAACTTATATGCTATTCTACAATTCATTTATGTATTTTCTTAAAAGAAGATTTTAATTTAAAATTGAAAAGAACTTAATATATACTTTACCCTAAGGTCGGAATTTTAGGGTATTTATATTCCCTGATATTCATAATACAGTCTTTTCTGGATTTTTTTTTTTACAGAAGCATAAATTGTTATTTGTTTTGAGTTATGGTTTATCTTTATGTAAATACATATTGATTCACTTCTCGGTAAAGTGTTCATGCATAGCAATTGTACATGTACATTGTATACAAACAATTCTGAGATAACAAATACATGTGTATGTTGGATTAATTGTTACTGTGCTCAGATACATCAGCTTATGTGTGACATTATGGACAATTCATTGATAGAAAAAAAAATGAAACTAATGGAATTATAATGTCAAAGATTATTTCGAGAAGAGATATATAGTATATCAAAAGAAATTAAATATTTACTGCATGTATCACACTTTGAGTAAAGCAGACTCTCTCTCTCTCTCTCTCTCTCTCTCTCTCTCTCTCTCTCTCTCTCTCAATTTGACATGTGTTAATAGAATAGACCTAAGCTATTTGGTTTGGTTTTTGTACTTCCATCTTGTCATATGCACAGATCCAGAAATTTTTTTCCAGGGGGGGGGGGGGGTCCGAAGGGTTATTGTTTTTTTCATGTGGTCTAAGGCATATTTGCGTTAATTTTACAATGTAAAATCTTCCTCGATCCTTTCTAGATCCGCGCATGTTTTCATACATATGACACTGCATGGTCAGTGTATTTTTTTGGTAACAAATATTCATGTATTTGCTATGCATATGTTCCCACAGCTAATTGATTTTTTTAAATTTTTATTTCAGCCCAACATGGACTTCTGCTACCACCTGGCGACATGGGTTTTGTGGGTCGATTCTTGTGGTTTCAACTCTTGAGGTTACCCTGTCTTCCCTACCCACATATTCCCTGTGTTCTACAGACTATTTAATAAAAAAAAATAATCTGATAATGCATAAACATGATGGATAAAAAGGTGCTCATCATCATGCTTTGGTGTATTTTGAATGTGTGAAGACATTATCAAAAACAAAATTAAAGCTGTTTAAAAAAATTACAATTGTGAGTTTTGAAATTTTGCTTTTCAATAAAAGTATATATTGATGCCTTTATTTTGTATTCATTTGATATCATATGCACTATTTTTTATGACAATTTTATACCATTATTTATGAAAATCTTGACAAATATGAGGTTCAGTGTGTCTTTAAAAGAATTCTGTATCTTAATATGATGAAAAAAATATTCTGACTTTATCATAAAGCATAATATGGTAGAGATACTCTTATAGTTATAAGCAAGATGAGCAAGATAAACTTAATTATATCGTGGCAGAGACACCATGCGCGGATCCAAAAATTTCCAGGGGGGTGTCTGAAGGATGATTGTGATTGCTGTGGGGGGGGGGGGGGGGGGGGGGGATGGGGTCGTGTCCGAGGCATATTTGCGATGATTTTACTATGTAAATTTAATAAATTTTCATTTTCCAGGGGGGTTGGGACCTCTCTTACCCCTCCTCAAGATCCGCGCATGGACACACTTGATAACAATATCAAATTACATATTTAATAAACAGGGGTATATTGAAGCAGGCACGTAGCATACGTACCCCCCTCCCCCTCCCCCCCACTGCCTTTTCCTGCCGAAAATTTTATTCTTAAATTTACATATAAGAAATTAATATGCATGGAGTTGGCCCCCAACTGTTTCGAGAGTATGTAAAGAAATATTGATTTTTTTTTCTTTGCTTGTCAAGGTTTTTTGTCTGCCCCCCCCCCCCCCCTTTCAAAAACGATCCTACGTACGCGTGGATCTGGCTTCTTATTTTCTTTTCTTTAGCCTGTTATATATACACTTTAATTTGTCTAAAATTATAAGGAAGACATTTATAGAAAACCAGCACCCACCCCAGACCTTAGATCCGCGCATGGGGTTATCTGATTCTGTTCTGGTGCATTGACGAATCTATCACTCTATTCTGTTTAAACTGAACAAAAAATAATAAATTGGTAATATTCCTGTGTATTTTACGAATTGAAAGGCTTAAAAGGTTAATGAAATGTGCAGGTAAGGAATAACCAACGATTAACAATGTAAATCTTTAAATTTTCCGCGCTTCACAACACGCCCCGGGGCCATAAAACTTAGACGAGCTCACATTTGATCTCAGTCTCACTTTTACAAAAGGAATATATAGTAGAAAAGTGAGACTGAGATCAAAAGTGAGCTCGTCTAACTTTTATGGCCCCCAGGCCATCTGCCCTTGATCCTGATCATCAGTGCGTTTGAAAATCGGCTAATTTGCATAAAATCATATACATCTGTCTAAAATTGCAAAAGTTCGACGATATCCCGTCAATTTTAAAGATTGTGTTTAACTTGTTTATTTTCATCAAATACCAGTGATTGTAAAAAGTGCTGGGAGCAAGTTGTTGCTAGAAAGGAAACCTTTTTTTAACACGTGAATTAACTCGGTTATCGAAAAAAAATATTAAACTTGAACGATCAATGCTAAAGTTAAGCATGTTGCTGGTACTGCTATAGTTGCTCCCAGCACTTTTTAGATTAAGCAATTAATTTTCTTTTAAGTGATATAAACAACAATTTAATATTTTATTCGTATATCGTTGAACTTTTGCAATAAATGAAGTCATATGTAGCTGCTCTATTTTTAGCGTATCACGTGATAAACAGCTGATGCCGTGACTGTGTTCCGGTGAAAAATGTAGGGGAGATCGGTAGTAACATCATGATGTATAAACTTTATCATTGCCATATTTGGATGAGTTTGTATACTTTGTCTGGAATAAAGTCCGTTTTTAGTGTATTTATTTCATACGGTAATCCATGGGCGTCCTTAACCTAGCTGCGTTTGTCTTATGCTTGTCGTAGCAAAAAGTTGAAGTCAATATCTCATTGTTCGAAGACCATTTTGTCCCGTGTATATACTGTACCTTGAGGTATATAGAACTAGATGATATCCCGCGCAAGCGCGGTAATTAACATTTTAAACATTAATATGTTTTACGGTGCGACCGTTGGGGCGAGCGCAGCAGGTGATCAAAATGAATTATGATAAATCAATAAAAATAAAAGTAGTGACGTAAAGTAAATGAATTTGAATGCAAAATAAAATAAATATACCTATTTTTCCAGTACATTTTCATTATTCATAATTCGTAAGATTAATTATTTATTTATATACCAATCTGAATAAAATCAGATCTTTGTAACGCTCCGAAATTCTGATAGTCGCTAACCAAAGTGTAGCGGAATTTGTCGGAACGGATCAAAGATCTGATTTTAATCAGATTGTTTATATACTGGTTGCACGCCAATATAGAATTCATCTAAGATAAAATGTTGTTTAATAATAATGTTTTAACATATTGTACATTGCACTTTATTTCCTCTTTTCTTGCACCAGACATTTTTATTAAACTTACAAATAAAAATTGACTCATCACAGATTCCCCCCTCCCCCGTTTAAAAAAAAATCAAATTTACGTATAAAAAAATTTGTTGATCACATAAGGAAAATGGATCCCCCGGGAGCATGTATTATCGTAAATAGTAGTGAAAATAAAGACACTTTTGAGCAGCTAAAGAGCTAAAGGCATACCACGCACTCCCCATTCCCCACCCCGAATTTTTTTTTCTGATTTTGAGAATTTTATATTTCTTTTTGCTTATGAAGATTTTTTGAATGATGTTGCCACGCCCCATTTAAAAAACGTTCCTGGAAATTACCGTAAATATAGTGAATAAAATAATTGTGAGCATTCATCCAAATGAGAGCAAGTTACAGCTGTTTCCTATCTCTGAAGAAATGTCCCGATTCGTTAGCTCTGCGAGATTTTGATAAGATTTTGGTATTTATATTTCAGCAGATTTACAATAACTACTTAGAGTAGTTTCCCCTTATTGTGACGTCAAAGTTCACGTCAGTCAAGTGTAGTCTGTCTCTTTGAAAACACACTAGAAAAAACTACGCGAAAAATACTGTTTGGTTTACTTGAAAAGCATGATGTTCTGGAAATTACACAATTTATCTGTTTCTCAAAAGTTTTACTTTGATTCTCGCGAGATGGTATCCAGTCAAGTGAGATCGGCCGACATTGAGGAATTGCATTGTGGGTCGAAATTTACTGACTCCGAAAAATTCTGTCGGATCAATGTGTAAGAAATCCATTGTGACGTCACTCGAAAGGACGATAACTCCGGAAATTGGCGTTGTTTCAATGCATGTACGTAGTCTTTTATCTTGTTCTCGTGAGAGTGTGAAATGGGAAACCATAATTACAGGGAACTACTGGGACGATTAAAACAAGGCATTACTGGTCCGATTTACTGACGCCAAAAAGATCCGTTGAATGAATGTGCAAATAGTCCGAATTTTCTATTCACACACGCCTTGCCGGTAGAGCTCGCTTCGCGCCGGCGCTGCGCGCCGGCGAGCTGCGCTCGCTATTAATGATACAATGCTGAAAATGATGAACCCTGTTTTGTTTTGTTTTGGTTTTTTTGTTTTGTTTTGTTTTGTTTTGTTTTGTTTTGGGGGGGGGGGGGGCATTTTTGTCAACACCCCGTTCAACTTAATTACCCATGTTAAGCTAACATGTACACCATTTATTCATATCTTACAAATTAATGTATAAGGTTTACTACTCTACCAATCTGTCCTGCTATAGAAATATATGAAATTTAAAACGCGCGTCGTAACATACCACCATCACATTAATGCAAAATCATAATTTATACTCTGTACATTTAATAACATACAGTACAAAAAATGGAATACATTGTATTTCATATGATGAAAAAAAAACATGATTCAATAATACCGGTATTTTATCTAAAGTGGTAAAAATTGTGTAAAAATAATATTCTAGCATTTTTCAGTAGCATTTGCTACCATATGTCTTATAATTGTATTATATGATATATTTAATCTGTTAAATAATAATGAAAGATACCATCATACATCATTTAATTATTATATTCACTCTGATAGAATATTATAGAAAAAATAATATATGATTTACGTGTATCAAATGAAAACCCTCCAAGCAAGCTTAGGTTTTAAGCCAAATGGAGCATAAATCAAGATGCATAAGGAAAATCAAGGTTGGAGTTTGCATTCAAAGCAAGTTCATTCTATAAAAACATCACTCACAGAGTTCATACGTTTGTGCTTTTGGAGTTGGTATTTTGTTTTCTTTTTATCGCTTTTTTGCCAACCTTGATACGCAAGATTGAGCTCTGTATCTGAAGCTTGCCTTGTGTTACGTATCCAAAGATATTCGAACCATGGTAGTCCTAAATAGCTAGGACAAAGGTTTACTTAAAAATGTAGCCAGGTCAAACATTCAAACATGAATTGAACCGCTTAAAAACATTCTTAACTTCAGGATGACCAGGATTAGGCTCTTTATCTAAAGCGACAATTATTCCATACATTATAAATTGAGCCCCCAATAAAAGAAGCTACGAACTCAATTTGTTTCGAAGCGATGTCTTTCACATCCAAATAGATCTTTATAAAAGTTTTCAGTAAACGATAACAGAATACTCCATTTCTTTCGAATTAAATCAAAAATTTATAGATCGTTTACTTTAATAAAACGATTTTCAAAGATAATTTAAACTTTTTTTTTTTTACAATCCACCAATATATTCTTTTTAAATCATTTAGAAATACTGCATAATAAAAGTTACATACAAATTATTTTCTATCAATTATGCTTCCGCCCGGTAGTAATATTGTTCTTTAATTTAATTACTTTTTTATCTTAAATTTAATTTCATTCCTATATATCGACAACATTCTTTTTATTGTAATATCGTTACATACATAAATTTTGTTTTGTCTCATTTGTCAAAAATGAGAAAAATATTTTATCTGGAGGTCACCACAAAATTTATTTCGGTCGTAAAATAATCGTACGATAGCCGTGCTGTAAAACTAGTATATCTGGCGGAGGTCAAATAAGATTTACATCTTGTTTGTGTATGTGTTCAATGTGATCATTAAGGACTGATACTTTGCAGCACACTTCATGTGTGAATTGTTGCATCAGAAACGATACAGCCAACAAATATACAAATATAAGTTATGTTATCTAACCCACCTTTTTAATCTGTTTTCTTTTTTCATTGCTACAATGTCTCAAAAACTGTTTAGATCCGCCATCATAACTACATTTTTTCATCCGTTTGTCATTTAAAAAGGAATTACATCGAACAAAGGACTGCGAACGATAGCATTGTCCAGCCGCCTAACTAAAAGTCATCTTTTGAAAGTTGTCAAATTAAAGTTAATTTTTTATAATAATGTAAACATTTGTGTATATTTTCATTTAATATAAATGATTTGGTCAAACAAAGAGAGATAACTTTGAATTTTGGGTTAAAATAGCTCATTTCATAATAGAAAATAACAGAAAACGGAAATGTTTTTTAAAACATCTTTCCCTCCCGTGAAACAAAAATTCCTTTTGAGGGGTTTTAATTATTGTTATTTAGCATATTTTTACCAAAGGGTTTGTTGTTTCACGGGGGGGGGGGACATATGTCTACAGACCGCAATACATTCCAAAAAAAGAATTTTGCTTTGTAAATTTTTGAAAACTAATTAACAGATATGAATTAATATGAAATTTTACTTTAATATATATCGTAAATATCTTATTATTAAGTTTTTATGCACATATTGGCCGCTAAATAATATTTTCCTCACTCATAGAGACCGATTTCAATGAAATTTTTTTAAGACCCCGTGTTAGCAAAACTTTTATTTAAAAATGAATAATTTGATTACAAATTTTATTTTGATATAAATCGATTAGGATTTGATTATACTTTTTAGTAGAAAACTTAGTTTTTGAATATCTGACAGGAATTCCGAAATATTTGGATGAAAAATGTAGGCGGGAAACGGGCGTTAGCGTTCGCAGTTCTTTCGTCTGACATATTTTTAAAGAATCGAATATTATATTAGCGTCTAAATTTCCATACACGTTTTACATGATTTTTTAAAAGGTGTCGGATGTTATATGTTGATACTAAGGCTGTAAACTGAATATGTAACGAAATAAAAATAGCCATCCAAAATCATTTTGTTTACATATGCTTTGGAGCTGTATAACTCCTGGGACCATTTAGACCCAATGGCTGTATTATGTATTACTCTCGAACTCTCATCCGATGTCATTGAAGTTTATATCAAACTTGTCAGAACTGTCAATCCGAATTAGTAAAACAAATTATCTGATAAGATTAAATTGTTTTAAAAGCATTGCCGACTAACTTAAATAAGACATATTTTAGGTAGTGTCTTTTGAGGTATTTGATTAATTATTCATCTGTTATTTTTAATCATTTTCACCACTGTAAGATAGCCCAAACTAATACGGTACAAATTGAATGTGGCACATATGTTTTATTACGAAAACTTTTCCTCCGAGTCTAATTAGTCTAGAACTATTGACATGTAACTAATAAACACCAACATATGATTAAACAAAAAACAAAACACAAAAATAAAAAAGTATCATTTTTAATATATGTTGTTCTATATGATATATAAAGAAATAAAGTTTCATTTACTAATGATCGACTCCATAAAGATAATATAAAATAGCATTGCTTTTGCTGAAAAGTAAAAACACATATACACACAAAATAAGCGCACAAATTAGCCACATTTTTCACAAAACTAATTGAAACCAATGATTAAAGAAAATGTCTGTTACTATTTGTTATTTGCGGATCTCTTGATTTTCAGTTGTTCCTCCCATCAAAGTGACATTGGAACTTTTCTGAGATCTCATTTTCTGAAATAAAACAACCCTTGTATGACGTACATTGCTTATCTTGACGACAATATAGCCAAAGCAGACTTAAACTCTAACAAAATTAACGTCAGACGCGACCTATTTTCCATTATTTTGTATTGTTATACTTTCATGTTAAATACTGAAATCTGATTGGTTAAGACGCAGTTAATAATATTTACTATTACCCTCAGCGTTAGCAACGCACTTGGCAACGAGTAACATTGAAAAATGTTACATGCGCGAAAATTATGCGCGTACGGTTCGCTGTAGAATTCACGTTATTCCTATATAAAAGCAGTAAAATTTTCTTAAGAATTTTAAAAAAGACATTCAGTATAACAAAATAAATAGTGCCTGTTTGGGAGGATAACAGTTGAAATTGACACCCCTCGAAAACCATTGTCAACCTCCGCTTCGCGTCGGTTGACAATGGTTTTCTCGGGGTGTCATTTTCAACTGTTACCCTCCCAAACAGGCACTATTTATATAATAGCAACTTTCTTATTTCCGCAATGTTAGGATTCCATAAGTGAATTTGCTGTTTTAAACATTGCATTGCATTGAGATAACTTGCATCATAAAGCGTTTGAGAAAGGACAAGTCTCCAAGAATGGAATATTTTTTAAACGAATTTTTATTGCGTTTGGTGACTATCTGATTACATATTTAGTTAACTTATTCAATATTGTTTTCTCACGGAAATCTTGCTCCCAAAATGGTCAGAAGGTATTATAACTCCTGTCTATAAAAAGGAGATTTTATGGACTGCAATAATTACATAGGTATCACACTAGCAAGCCGGTTTATCTAAAATATTTACATCTCTATTGAATGACAGATTAGGTAATTGGTCCAAGGCATATTATGTAATCTCTGACGCTCAATTTGGTTTTAAAGTTTGATGTAGTACAACGGATGCAATTTTTATTTTACAAAGGTGAACCAGTCGAAGTATTGCAAAAGGGGAAAATCACTTTGCTGTTTTGTAGATTATTAAATGGCTTTTGACAACATTGATAGAAATCTAATGTTCTTTAAATTAGCAAGAGGTGGTGTTGATTATCATATGTAAAATATTATTAAGTCTATGTATACGAACATAAAGTCGTGTATAAAATATCAAAATCAGATATCCGAGTTTTTTGTTTGTCTGGAATGCTTGATGCACGGAATAAGTCTGTCGCCTTTTCTATTTCTCTTGTATATAAATGCTCTTGAAATTGAATTCATAAAGGAGATGTGTTTACCTGTTAATTTTAGAGATACTACCTTATTTTCTTGATTATGTATGCTGTATTTTTTTTCAGAGACATAGCAAGGTTTACAAGATATGCTTAATTGTTAACAACAATACTCATCCCAGTGGAAGTTAAAAGTTAATGTGGATAAAACAAAAATTGTTGTACTTAGGAAAGAGGGAAGGTTAAAAAATAATTATTGTTGGAATTATGATAATTTTATTGCTATTGTTGAAAACTTCAATTATTTTGGGATAACTTTGAATTTTAATGGCAGTTTATAGCATCACAATTTAGAAAAGCTATGTACTGTTTATTGTCCAAAATGAAGCCATTGATTTGAATGGAAACACAAAATTGTCACTGTTTAATACATATATTGGTAGAATAGTACACTTTGGTTGTGAATTAAGGGGACAATACACAGCAAGTGATTTAAAGTATACATTTAGATTTTTGTAAGAAATGTTTATGTGTTAAGAAAAGTGTCTCATCTATGATGGTATATTTTGAATAAGGGGGTAAACTATTGACGTCCTAATGGATCTAGCTCCCTCCAAAAAGACACTCTTAAATCATATATTCGAAATTGGAATTATAACTATCGTAAATGTTTAAAACATCCTATCATTATTATTCATTTTGTTTATTATTTCTTCTTCTTCAAAAAAAGGCAGGATTTTCGTTGGTTCACCGACTGATTAGAGCAGATAAGATTGTTAAAATTGGTCGAGTGAATTCGGAGAGAAGGTAAAAATATACTGTTAGAAGACAAGGTGATCAGAAAATCTCATCTAAATTTTCATCTATGATAACCAATCACTAAATCGTCAGAGATTAGACTCGGTTACTATGTCACATGTAGGAGCAATTTCAAGCCTTTTTACCTGTCTGTAGATCATACTGAACGTATATATGAAGGGATTTAGTGCCGAGTTGATTGGTAGTACGAGCACAATGACCCAGGCGTACACGTCCGACGAAATATCCACTCCTCCACTGGCTAAAAGTCCTTAAATATGATGAGGTAAATCATTTGATTTTTTGTTAATTTCATCAGGATCGTATTGAGTAAAATCTTACAGTATTTAGTGTCAAATATGAATTAAACTGCATCATTCTGGAACGAAAAACAAGGGAAGAAGTCAAAAAAAAAGAATTACACAGTCAGAAGAAAAGTAAATGAACGTATTGTTCTTACCGATAATTATGATCGGAATCCAGCAAAATGTGTCTGACAACACAACATACGACAGAGATTTAAAGACAGCCATTTCCCGTTTTGAATTGTCATTATTTATTTTCTTTCCCATTTGTTTGACATGTATATAGATCAGCAATTGGCCAATCAAAATGGCCATAAAAACAAGCATGTTGAATCCAATGTACAAAAAGGTTGAATATTCCCAACCAGACGTCTTTTCTGTTGTTAAAGGCAAGGATATGCAGACAGTGGATCTACTGTAGAAGTCAGGGTAAACCAATACGGGTATTACTGAAAATGAAATAGCAACCAACCAAGCAACTAATGAGACAAAAAGAATCACTCGTCTTTTTTTAACAAGTCCCGCAGAAAATGGAAGTTTCAAAACGAGGTATCTTTCAATTGTTATGAAAAATATAAAAATCACTGATGCTTCACTAGATGTTGTAGCTAGGAATCCTGCTATGGTACAAGCCGTACTGTGTCTCCACTCGCTATCCTTAAATCCATATATGTTTCGATACTCCAGATCGGCAATGGCTATGATGAACAAATACACACCCATTAAAAAATCTGAAACACTTAGATGCAAGACAAAGCCACCTTGTGAAGCGTTGCCTATAGCTGATCCCTGAATGCGATAGTATATAACATATGCATTTCCAATCACAGAGAATAGAGCCATGTACCAAATCATCTGGGCAAGAAAACCAACATTTATCAATTGTTCACATGACGAAATACTATCCCGTTGCGATATGCATTTGGATGAATCAACGGTCAAGGGCTTTGCGCAACAAATGATATAAGAATCTGTTTGCATCCATTCAAGATTACAGAGGCCTTGGAACATTTTCCTGGAAACTGTTAGTTCGTTATTGTGTATGAATAAATACTTAACTGACTCTAGTCCTTTAAATGCGTCGTACTCCAAGTTCTCTAAACCGTTACCCGACAAATCCAAAACCTGAAGTTTTACTAAGGGAACAAATCTTATTGGAGTTATAATTTGTAATTTGTTACCGGTTAGATTTAATTTTGTAAGCGACTCTAGATTTTCAAATGTCATTTTATTAATGACATGTATCTGATTAAAAGCAAGATTCAATGTACGCAAAGAGTTTAGCGTTGAAAATGAGAATCCATTTAATATTGCAATTAGGTTATTTTGTAAATTAAGATATCTTAATCTGTTTAACCCATTAAACATATAATCAGTAATCTTTTCAATAAAATTATAGCTTAGATCTAATTCATATAGCATTTCCATTGATTTTGAAAAATAGAAGCCGGTATTTGTGATATTGTTGTTGCGCAGAACTATTTTTGAGACAGACTTCAGCCTATAAAGCGAACTGGGTTGGATAGTCATTAGGTTGTTGTTCTGTAAATCTAACAACTCTAGACTTGAACTGAGTCGGTTATTGCTCTCCGTAATTGTTTTAATTTTATTATTAGTTATAATCAAATGTCTTAACTTTGGAGTGGACTGAAGGAAACTCATTTGAAGAGCCGTGAGTTGATTGTTTGATATATTTAAGTAGAGTAAACTTCGCAATCCATCGAATGATTTCAATTCTAGATTTCGAATATTGTTGTATGACAGATCCAAATTCTGAAGGTTCGACGAATTTAATCGTTTTCCAAAACCTTTAAGTGATGAATCAGACAGATTACATCTTGAAAGATTTAAGTGCACAAGCATGCCAAAGTTTTCAAGGCTTTCCACATTAAAAGAATTCAAACTTAAATCGAGAACCCTGACTTCTTTTGCTACGTTTTCCGGGAAACTGCATTTAAAATTGAATCCATCGCATTGACAGTGAGCAGGACAACGTTTGGGACAACCACTGTTGTTATCTAAACACGACGTCTTGTTGTTGTATTTACATGTTGATTCATCTTCCTGGTTAGGACAGTCAGTTAATCCATTACAAAAGACACCAACAGAAATGCAACTGCCATCATCACATTGAAACTGTGTTATACTACATGGGTCTTTGTCTGCATATTAAAAATTGATCAGTTTCATTGCACATATGAAAACATAGTTTAATAATTTTTATTTCTCATGTAAAGGAGGATAGATGACCACAATTTTTAATGAAAAAGGGACAAATCCTTACATTTTAGCCTAAATACTGTAAACCAACTTTTATTTGCGTGTGAGAAATTTTCGCGAGGTACGCGAGGGCCTCGTCGTAGCAAATATTTCTAGCCGCGATATCGTCTGGTTGTTATAACAAAACGGGTCTGGGTGCGGTTTGATCGCGAACATTAGTCATCGCGAACCACTTTTGCATTAGTAAATCGCGAAATAAAGTCGTCGCGAATAAAAGTTGGTTTACAGTATTTGAATATTTTCCGATTTATTTAGACAGAGCTCTTCATCTGAAGGAGATTAATATAGTCCAAAAATAAGCACGACCATCCAGTCCCCTTAATAGTATTGATAATAATTGGTGTGTCATCAGGAATACATACTAAATGTATCAAATGTAATTTACCTGCGCAAATGCCCTTTTCATAACTTATTTTTCCAATCTCTATTGTGCCTGATCGATTTGCCTTGGGCGTTATAACCAAGATAACCTACAAAAAGATGCTACTGTATACAGGGTAATATTCGCCCCCGTTTTATTTTCGCCCCTTTCGCCCTTTTGTCAGCGGGCGAATTTAAGACAGGACAAACTCCAATATTAATGTCTCACAATATCTCTCTTTAAACATAACTGTGTCTGGGCGAATTCAAGTAGGGGCGAAACTTTTTGCAAATGTAGAAAGGCGAAAATTACACGGGGCGAAAATAAACCTGTATACAGTAGCGTGTATGATACAAATCGAAATCAGTTTTATACCGTTACAATTTCTCTCTACCTTCAGTTCAAAGTAATAAATAAATAGTACCATATACGGAGTATTTGTTGGTGTCTGAATGCTTTTTTTAGTAAAAAGTTTGGAATCAACATCCCGTCGTTCGAAGACCGTTTTGTTTCGTGTGTATTGGGTGCCTTGGGTTATATAGAGTTGTAAGCGGACATTCTGTCCTAAGTAAGACATTGATAAACAACTAGTGTCAGACGATGCAGGCTGTGGTGCACTGTATAAAACAGCTTTTTCCCCCTCATTGCTACTTGTAGTTAGAAATTTCGCCGAAACAACTCCTTCGTCTGTAATTAAGATAACCCGTTGAATTGATAAGATTTTTCATTCGAACAAGAACAAGAACAAGTTGGTTAGAAATTGATAACCATTTGGGCTCATTCGATCAGGTCAATTATTCAATTGAAGTCATTTTTATAAAAATGGTTAGCATTAGACTTTAGGCATGCGCTGACATTCCAATTAAACTTGGTGAACATTTAAATGAAATAAATAAAATATTCAAAATATACTGTATACAGCGAAATATTCGCCCCCGTTTTATTTTCGCCCCTTTCGCTCTCGTTGTCAGCGGATTTAAGACATGGCGAACTTTAATGTCTCCTAATATCTCTCTTAAAACACAATTGTGTCTGAATTCAAGATGGGGCAAAAGTGTTTGCAAGTGTAGACTGGCGAAAACTACACGGGGCGAAAATAACCCTGTATACAGTTTTGACATGTCTGAAATATATACATGTACCATCTATTTCAGCAGATTGGTGCTGATTCCATTTCACTCCATGCTCTGGAAACTTCCAATTACACATATCATTTTCAAAATCACATTTTAAACGTTCTACCTCTGTAAAAAAGGGAAATTGTATGATTAAATAAAGGTTTTACTTTCAATTCTTATGAAAGATTCTCTTTAATAAGTATCTCAATACACATATCAATATAATAACACTTGTTTATCAATCGTTGTATAATCAAAAATAAGTTTTGTCTGTAAGTTTTTTTTTTTAAACAGAATTTTTGATCAATTTTTGTTATTACTGTGTTGCTTTTTATATCTGACAAACTGTTAAGCATTATCGACTGAACAAGTTTGGAAGTTGTCTTACTACATTTTGGAACGCTGCAGTCTTCCCAATGCTTTTCAGAATATATGAAACAACCCGGCTTTCCTTTGCTTCGGGAGTTAAATTTACACGTACCATCATCAGCACATTGGTGAAGAAATTTAGTTTTTTTTCTAAACCCTTCATATTTGTTTTCATTATAACACTCCAGAACTACAATAAAAAACTGGTATCAAGGTCTTTTAAAAGGACGTTGGGTCCTACGATCAAAAGTCTTAAAGTTTTTTTCTAAAGTATTTTTTTAAAATCTACACACATAGCTGAACCAAAATTCTAAACAAAATGTTGGGGTCTATATGCTTCATTTGGCGCTACGGTGTGTTTAATATGACCTTTCTGCACTGGAAGTGCAGATTGCACATAAATCGCTTTTCCCTCTATAATTTTTTTTATCGGAATGAACCATGGCACCAAATACAAATTTATACTATTTAAAATAAATAAAATTAAAATTATCATAAAGAAAAATGTTACAATATCTTCACCTAATTGATATTTTGACCTTTTTGCACTGATAAAACTTTATTTTTATCCATTACCAATTCAACATGTAATGAAATTATTTAACAGTCTCAAACTTTTTCTCAAATTATGATAACCTTTTTAGAAAAATCTTAAAATTTCAGAAAATAAAACAAAAAGTATGGGTCTATTATGTAAAATTTGAGATATGGCATGAAATAAGCCGATTATAGGCAAAAATTGGGATTAATTTTTCCTTGACTGTTATGAAATATAAGTTAAATTTGCCAATATATGTCGATAGACATATTGAAAAATTGTAAAATTATGTTTTTTGTAACAAAATGAATATATTCTAATGCAAAAACTATCTGGAAATTTTGTTTGAACTGAAAATAAGTAAGCTAAAGTGACGGTTCTCTAAAACAATTGAGTTATGAAAAATGTTTATTTTCTTCTTAAAACCTTCCGCCACAAAATATAGTCCCATACTAAACTCTGTAGATATGTAATTTTTCCATTACTATTTTATTTAAGATAGTTTGATTGGCAGTGAAAAATTTGAATTTATGGGTAGAATCAATATATAATGCATAATTTCTAGAATAGAGGTGATCCAAAATGGCTACCCAAAAACAGAGGAACGAACCTCTAAGTAATTTTTTTTTTCTAAATTGCATGATAAATATTTTCAATATTTTACCACAGTTCTCTTCGTCGCTGTTATCTAGGCAGTCCATAATCATGTCACAAAATTTTCCATTCTCAATGCAAGACCCATCATTCAAGCAAGCGAAGCAATCTTTAAACCAGAAACAAAAGTATAAAACCTCACACATTAGGTTTTTTTTTTAGACATACATAATTTTTTGATTAGCGATTGGTAAATGTATATAAACATTTTACTGAAAAATTTGTTTATAAATTTGTACCTTCACAGAATATATTACTTATGTATATATCCTTTATGGCAAAAACCCCTGATGAAGTAATAGGAGTTGGTGTCATAATTATCTAAAGAACAAAAAAAAAATTCAATAAGGTTATATACAATTATAGCCTTTTGATGAGGTCAATACATGGTTTTATAGACCTGATGAGAATGTATCGACCTAGGACGGAGTCCAAGGTTGATATACTCTCGTTGTGATGAGAGCTTGGTACATTTTGTCAGTATCTAAGGCGGCCGCTATAGGATCCTATAGCAGCCACCACAGTATCTGGTTATAACGCAAGGATTTCTTTCGCTTTCTTAAATATGCACAGTCTTTCATTTTGAGTTGAATTGAATACT
Organism: Magallana gigas; assembly: GCF_963853765.1. Classification (NCBI taxonomy): domain Eukaryota; kingdom Metazoa; phylum Mollusca; class Bivalvia; order Ostreida; family Ostreidae; genus Magallana; species Magallana gigas. The sequence continues at coordinate 50,960,425 of NC_088853.1, read as the reverse complement.
GTGGTTTCATCAATATTCGTTGAATACCAATTTTCGTGGATTTCGTTGTTAAGTTGATCCACGAAATTAGATGTTCATTGAAGTTCAATTTCAATTGATAGGATCATTGACCACGAAATTACGTATCCTTGAAACTGTGGTTTTCCGAAAATCCACGAAAATTGATACCCACGAAAATTAATGAAACCACAATGAGTCATAGGTGCTGCTCCTTTCTGTGTACTGCAATAAAATTACAACATTGTAGAGACTATTATACATATTTTTAAAAAAGAACTGAAAAATTAAAATTTTTAAGGGGGTCATTATTCTACAGTGGCCATTCTTCTTCACGTAGAATGAACTTACTTTTATGAAAATGTCAATTATTCTTCCGGCAAAAGGGTTATTTTTCTGCGTAGAATGTTGACCTGGGGTTTAATATCATACGTCGAAAAATGACCCCCGGTCATGATTCCATGGGGGTCAATATTCTGCTTTTCACCGGCAAAAATTTTATTAATGCAGGTATCAAAGAAATTTTTCTACCAATCAGAAGCGCCCATATCTCGTCAAACGAATAATTTTCAAATGATAGTGAGGTCTTTGATTTTTTTTCTATTTTTAGTATTGTAAGGTATTTAACATAATTGACAGCTATCAGCCAATCATCTGCTTGCCTCAACACTATTTAACCACATTAACGCATTGGTTTTCCTAAACTTCAGTTGCAATAAAATGTTTATTCAAAAAGTAATCGTTTGAAATCTTTTATATCGATTTCCTTATTTATATAATTATATTCAGATTTAGACTTTCTTAACCTCAAAGCATTGTTTTGATTAGTATACAGCATGATATAAAGATGGTGTTGAATGTTATTTATTCATTTAAGTGAAATTTAAATTCTCTGACCTGGTAAGTATCCTCTGAGTTGTCAATGTTAACTTTAATGAACTTCCACTCCTCGCTGCCAGAAAGAGAAGTGAAATTCTTTTTATCAGTTCTAACAGTCAGACCTATTCCATGGCTGCGGTAATTCATTTGTAAACAACTTCCGGTTTTTGTGAATCGCAATTTGGGTAATCTCAATGAAGGTAATACATTTTGTAAAGATGTCATATTCTCGGTGATGGTTAAAACAAGTGTTGTTTCTACAAGTAGCAGAAGAAATATTATAATACATATATAATATTCAATTCTCTCCTTTATGATAATTAAAAATAATTATTGTTATAATCTTAATTTGAGTAGGTGTACACAAAAACTCTGAAAATGACACACGTTTTTATCAAAATATTTAATTACTTACGCTCCTCCGCTGTTTCAAGAACCCACTCAGTCGCGTTGTTACTAAGCTGTTCGAAGGAACAGTTTTCTTTGGAAAAAACACATGAATAGGAATCTAAAAATTATCAAATTTTTCTGTGAGGTAAAAGATTCAACAAATAAAATGAAAATGAACGACATTGTACAAATAATCGGCAAATTTTTTTTATCGTTGTTAATTAGACATTTAGGTGTTTTAATGTGTTGTTTACATTTCGACAAAAAGATAATAGATATATAATGCTTTGCTTTTGCTGATACGTCATTTGGAAAGCGGGTGCCTTTGAAAAGAGGTCGGGTAAATTTACTTGCCATTAAAACAAAAAGGAACATCACAATACTGCCACCCTGAATCCCTTGTTAAGCACCATGGGGCAGAGTCATGATCCGGATTTCTACAATAGTTTTCCTGAGCGGAAACCGAAGCTGCTGGAAAACTGAATGGTGAGTTCCCCAGGCTGTCCCAACGTCGGCACTGGGTCCCGTCTCGAGTCGTTTGCTGTTTTCCTCTATAGTTTATACCTTTTTCTGTGATCCTACAGTCACCTATTTCATTTTATAATTTTTTTAAAATTGCATTTCAGGTTTGAAAACTGTTTATTTCCATGCACTGACCGTACGAACTTTTTAATTTATGTTATGCTTACATTTTATCATTAGGAATAAAACTGTATACAGGGAAATATTCGCCCCGTTTAATTTTCGCCCCTTTTGCCCTTATTGCCAGCGGGCGAATTTAAGACTGGGCAAATTCAAATGTTTCTAATTATCTCTCCTTAAAGACAACTGCTTCTGGGTGAATTCAAGAAGGGGCGAAACTGTTTGCAATCGTGAAGGGGCGAAAAAGTAAACTAGGCGAAAATAACCCTGTATACAGTTAACTGTTACCCTCTTAATGTATGCTGCACATAGAACTTATAATGAAAATTATGGGTGTATTTAAAAAGAAAAAGAAAACGACGGACAATTAGATGTGTGGATGTTAAGATTATCACATAAATTCACTTACGTTCCGGACAATTTGGAATGTTGCAGTACTGAAACCTGATCGTACTATTAATGGTGTAGCACCAGGGCATTAGATCGTCATTAGGATTTCTACAATAGTTTTCATGTTCAGAGGCAGACAGTCCCATGAATCCCATCGAGAAATTATGTCGATGTGGTTCCACTGTATCCCAGCATTGGCATTCTATGTTGTCGACAGTTTTATTCTCGGTTCCAAAATAATCAAATCCATTGGGATTTCTTAGACATTCTGAACTACCTGTAGGACAAATCGTGCAAACATTATTGTTATACTTTCATGTTAAATACTGAAATCTGATTGGTTAAGACGCAGTTTATAATCCTTTCTATTACCCTCAGCGTTACCAACGCACTTAGCAACGGGTAACATTAAAAATTGTTACATGCGCGAAAATTATGCGCGTACGGTTCGCTGTAGAACTCACGTTATTCCTATATAAAAGCAGTAAAATTTTCTTAAAAAGTAAGACATTCAGTATAACAAAATAAATAGTGCCTGTTTGGGAGGATAACAGTTGAAATTGACACCCCTCGAAAACCAATGTTAACCTCCGCTTCGCGTCGGTTGACAATGGTTTTCTCGGGGTGTCAATTTCAACTGTTATCCTCCCAAACAGGAACTATTTATATAATACTAGTATGCTAGGTTTTTTTTTTAAATTCAATATTAAATTCACTATATAAATAGTGCCTGTTTGGGAGGGTAGCAGTTGAAATTGACACCCCAAGAAAACCATTGTCAACCGACGCGAAGCTGAGGTTGACAATGGTTTTAGAGGGGTGTCAATTTCAACTGTTATCCACCCGAACAGGCACTATTTGTTTTATTATACTAAATGTCTTAATTTTAGAGAATGTTTTTACTGCTTTTGCATAGAAATGACGTGAATTCTACGGCGAACCGTACGCGCATAATTTACGCGCATGTAACAATTCGTTGTGTTACCTGTTGCCAAGTGTGTTGCTAACGCTGAGGGTAATAGAACGGATTATCAACTGCGTCTAAACCAATCAGATTTCAGTGTTTGACATGAAAGTATAATAAAAAGTAATAGATACAAGAAATAGATATTTTAGATCAACGTACTCCTTTTACAAAATGGAATATTACAATAATTCCAGGATCCACCAACCGTTGCAGTATAGCACCAGGGTGCCGTGTCATTGTTCGGATTTCTACAAAAATTTCCATGGGCACTTTTGCTTCCTTTCAGATATTTAACATTGAGATAATCTGAATCAGATTCGTTTACGCTGTCCCATCTCACACACTGACTTCCATCCAACGTGTGAGATGTGTTCCCAATGTACGCCTCTCCATTATGGGTATCTCTACATTCTGAAAGCAATATTAAGCTATTCATTATCACATAGGTTTGAAGTGGATCTACTAGAACCATTCTAACAAGACCTTGGACTTTCAGTAGGGCGTAGCTATCTATTCCTTGCATCGAAACAAGTTAAAAATGACACGGTTTCAAGCGAAATATGCACCGATTGTGTATTCTTAGCTCAATTGTTGATTTCAAAGAGCCATGGCTGAGTGGCCAGCGATGAAAAAGACAAGCCTACGTCACGTTGCTGTTTGACACAACTACCCAAAGTCCAAGCTCTTGTTAAAATGGTTCTAGTTTATCAATTGTTCGCCTTCATATTAGAAAATCATTTTGTAATTAAGAACCAGGTAAGTTTGTTGACTTAAAATATGTGCATTATATTATTATGGTAGAGAACTAGCTTGCATGATATTCCTTATTTTTTTAAAAAGCGTACATATTGGAGAAACTATACTATAACCATTTTGAAAACTTCCTAAGTGTGACGAGCTATCTTTCAAAAGAAACAGCTAAACTATCTACATTTATTTGTAAATATTTTCTTAATTCATTAGTTTCAGCAGTAGGTTAAAGCGTCAGATGTTTGATTGCGAGCCATGAGTTGTAAACATTGTTGAATTTATAAATCATAAAAGGGTCCTAAAGTTTTGATTATTATGTACTTTCCATCACACTGCAATCTAATCAGCTACAGATCTCTACAGTAGCGCAAAACAAAAAGGGATCTGACAACTAACATTAGGGGCCATGTTATGTGACATCAGAATGAATTTTATTATTTGTAAATGTAGCAACCAATTATAAAAAAGACGGTGGTAACATTGTTTTTAAAAGATAGCTAATAGAAAAAAAAACATTGCTTAATTGACATCTGATTGGTTAAATCTAAGTTCAACTTCATTTATATTCTGACTTGTCACGGACCATGGCTTTCAAAAGGTCAAATCTCTGTCCTTTTTAAAGCGATAAGCATAGCTCAGCGCTTTATTGTCGTTAGACTTCTATTTCCGGTGCAAGGAATAACTGCCCTCTATGAGCAGAAATATACATTATTTAAACTGGTGAGAGGTATAGGGAACCAGTTATCTGGGTGACGGAAATGGCCGAGTAGATACGATTGGTTTGCGGGGCTTACGTACATCAGCACGGGATGCTACCCAGTGATGAAAAAATATAGTGCGTATTCAGAAGCTAAAATATAGAAAAATAAAATCGATTCTTTGCAAGAAAATGTCAAAAACTGTGATAAATTACTGTTCAAAAGGTATAATTTGTGATTTTAACACATCTTTTTTCAGGCAAGTATCCATACACAAGTCGTGTTCAGCTTTAATTCACATCATCTTCAGAAAGTAACATATATTTAAAGAAATCTGGCCTTCGATACTTTAAATTGATATTCATTAAACATAAACCAAAATTTCAATAAGGCTCATTTCCGCCTACGCTTGCACACAGTAAATTTTCTTAGAACCAAGCTAGGTTAGCGCTTTTCAGTACTTTCAGTACTTTGATTATAGAGGTTTTTGTTTCAGTTAAATTGATCACATTGATTCTCTTCAAGTGTTATATACTAACGTGATACAAAAGGATTTTGTTGGTGTTTTTTTTTTTAAAGAAAACGCTGTTGCATGTAATGTGTGTGTAAAAATAAAAAGGACAAAATACAGTTTTTTATTTATTTCACGACTCTAGGTTTTCTTTGAATAGGAGGTTTTTTATTTTTAAAGCCTCAACATAATACAAGATAAAAGAAAGAAATATTACTAGTTCCTTTTTAATGTAAAATATTTTCATGAAAAGAATGGTTTTTTTTAAAGTTCACAAGGGACTTGGACACGATTTGAGCTAAAATAAAATTTTTAAAAAATTCCAATTTTAAATAAGGAATGAATTCAATATTTATTTGTTTTATATGATATAAAATGGCTTGGGGCAGTTTACGCTTTATAAACCGTGAAGCGGTTTATAAAAAAGCGCAAACTGTTTAAACCATTTTATATCGTATAAAACTAATAAATATTGAATTCATTGCTTATAATTTAATTTTTTTACTCTTCATTGTAGATAAAAAAGGTCATTTTACCTTAAAAATGACGTAAACTTGTACAAAATTCAAACGTACGTCAGGCGTATTGATACGTTTTTGACGTTAGTCTTACTATGACGTAAGCAACATTCTTTATACGATATGAAATAATTTTTAGCCAATCAGAAAGTGCGCTACAACCAGAATTAAATTATTGTTTAGAATGGTTAATATGAGTATATTTAATGCTTTATCAAAATTTGAAAATCAAACATTGAGTTGTAAGCAAGATACAGAGTTTGAAAATCTTGTTTTGTAAACAAAGCTCAAGCTTTGCTAGGTTTACATATGTGTTAATTTTATTGATATGTCTCAATCAAATGTGACCTAAACAAAAATCTTGTTGAGTATAGGCGGTTGTAAGGATTTTGATTTTATGTAAATTTATTTAAAGTAGATTCTTAAAAATGTTTTTCTATTGCAATTGACATTCTAGTATTTAAAATTTGGTTTACATGTGTTTTATTGATATGTCTCAATCAAATGTGGCCTAAACAAAAATCTTGTTGAGTATAGGCGGTTGTAAGGATTTTGATTTTATATATAATTTCTTTAAAGTAGATTCTTAAAAATGTTTTTCTATTGCAATTGCCTTTCTAGTATTTAAAATTTGGTCAGCTAGAATGGAAATGGAAATACCACAAATTGGAATATCACAAAGCTCCTTTGCGACATTTTCGTCTGATGTGTAACACCAAGGGGTCGGCTGTTCTCCAGCGATCGGATTTCTACAGTAGTTTTCATGCTCACTGTTCCCTCCAATCAAATTGTAGTTGTGGTTCCAAGGGTATTGCTCGTCCCAACGTTGACACGTTCTGCCAGAAACTGTCGTTGAAACGTTGCCTCTGTAGTCTAACCCCTCACTGGTCAGTTTACATTTGGAAAAGTCCACCTCTTAAAAATGTTAACGTTTTAAATCATAAGACATTATACGCTGTTTGTACTTTGCATAGCAATAAAATGTATGTTGTATGTTGGTTTTTTTTTTCGAAATGCTTTATAAATAGCAGTGATACTTTTCAACCAAGTGTCATGTTGTAAAGTGTGAATTTACCGGTAGGCAGTAAATACAAAATTTACATGACAACTTGGTCATGTTGTAAATTTTGAATTTACCGGGTGGCAGTAAATTCAAAATTTACAACATGACACAAAACTAAATGACCTTTGTAATTATAGTAGTTGAACTGGCACCTGTTACATTTCTTAATCCTGTAAACAAAAGAAACTATCTAGTCTAGTTTGATAAGAAAAAAGAATGCTAATAAATTACATTTTTATATTTATGGATACATGCATATATAAATGTATTGGCTTACTTATTATCTACAGTAGCTACGGATTCCTGAAAACATGCACTGTGATGAATTTTGTTCACAATCAGTTTTTTATGTAAAGTGCTGATTTAAAAAAAAATTATAATACACATGTTCATTACAATTAAGACGTGTGAACCATTGAAAGTAAAATATCATATTGATGATATTGTATGAATATTTAATATAAGAAATGAATGTTACAAATTTCGGGGACCCTTTCTGCAAACGCATATTTAACTAAATATCCCTATTTTTAACCAATTCACGTAGGATGTTTTCTCTACCCACATGGATACGCGGTGGACTTTGTTATACATCTTGATCTATTTACATGTAACAATTATTTAATATTTATGACTTTTGTAATTATATTAGGTAATCATAAAACAGGTAACATTAGGTACCATATATGATTTTATTACCACAGAATGGGACAGCACAAATCTCCCACCGTAGTTTTCTATCGGTTGTGTAACACCAAGGGACTATATCTTTAGAAGGTCTTGGGTTTCTACAACTTTTTTTGTGTACACTTCCGTTTATTGGCAAATTTTTATTATAATTATGAGCTTGCGCGCGTTCTTCGATATGTATGTACACACCGTTGCAGTTATGAGACCACATCTTTCAACAAATAAATATAACATCGTTACCCAGATATAGTAGAAAATAAAAGGTATACATGGATTCACATTGTTAACGACAACCCAGGGGATAATGTAATAAAATTGCGTGAGTTGTCCCGAGAAATTCTGAAAATAAACATCAGACCCCGTAAGAATCAGTGCAGAAAAAAATTTACATAACAACGGGTTGTGTATTTTAATCCGCAAGGTTCCCCAAAGAAAGCATGTTATTGTTTAAATTTAGTAACAAAGGAAGAACTGACGGATGTTTGGAGCATCAGGAGTGTAAATAACGGAAGCAGTTTAATCTATACATTATAGATAATTTCTCGCTTAAATTAAGGAGCATGGTCACGATTTGGGTCAAATTCTTTTTTTTCGGTTTTAATTATTTACAATGCTTTTGGAATGAATTTGTAATGATCAAATGAAATTTGAGAGTCAGTCGTAGAGTTATAAGCAAGATACAGGGCTCACAATTTTGGCATGCAAACAAGGCTGGTACCCTGATTTTGTTTACATAGGTTCAATATACCAGTAAAAAAACCTTTTTCAAGCTGATTAGTTTATCTTATTCTTTTTAAGCAGGAATAAACAGTTCGTAACATTTAACACAATTATTTTAGGTCTAAAACTGGAATTTTTACTTCAGAATTTAAAATGTAAACAAAAGCTTTATTTACATAGTAAAGAATTGTAAACTCTGTCACTCGCTTATAACTCTAATAAATGACACTTACAATTTTTGTTGCCTATTAAAAACGCCTAACTGAAGCAACATCAAAAAAACATTAAAATCAGAAAAATAATTTTTAAACAAAATCATGGCCATGCCCCTTTAAAAAATGGGCCTTTAATGAATATATTGAAATGTACTTTTCGAGTTTATTGAGTTTGTTTTGTGATTGGTTGATAACCATAAAAATCAATCCTTCACGATAAAATTTGGTATTGTAAGTAGTTATGAAGATTTTTGCAGTTTCCAATTTTTAAATTGGGGTAAACAATGATACTGTTGTTCTAATCCATTTGATTTTCTTACTTGAAATGCCATTGAATTCATAATATATTTCCTCCACAATTTATATCACAAGGTCCAAAGAGATTTGTGTTAATTAAATCTTTAAGCAAAAATCAGTTAAATGTTTCTTGCATTTCTTACGTTAGATTGTGAAAAGTTTATCTTCAGTTGCTCCTCAGAAGTTATCTTTAAAGTACATTCTTAATTTATTTTGTAAATTGTTAAAGAAACCGATTATTGAAACTTGCCATGTATCTTGAATGGTATTTTTTCAACATCATCTGTCTTTATTTCGTAAATGTTTTGAACATAAGGTCAAAGAAAAATTGTATTAAAACTTGCATGCTTGTTTTTTTTTATTACACTATCATCTGTGTTTTGCCATGTAAACTACTATAGTGTTAAAGTTATTGCTATTTATATATAAAAGATAAGAACCGCGACTCCTGGTGTAAGTATTTTTTAACGGAAACAAGTGTGATGTTTGTTAGTTAATTCAATGTTTTTAAGTTAATCAACATTATTTGTGTATTTTTTTTTATTAAAAAATACACACACACAGTTTCCTAGGGAAAAAAACTTTTTTCTTCTTTTGATCAGACAACTCTTGTCCCTCACTTTTTCAATTATGATGCTGATTTTTTTTTGTGTAAACTAGTTGTTAATAATTAACAATTCCACATTAATTTTGTCTATAAACCTGCATACACTAGGTTTATGTTAAAAGTTTTCAGTAAAAGTACATGATAAGATAACTTCTTACGCATGCATTTGCTTTTTTTCCCCCTAAATAGAGCTTCTTCAAGAAGTGCATGTTATTAATCAAAATTATCAACATGTTTAAAACACCGATCTCCAATAATTTTGAAAATATTAAGCTAGATATAAACCACATCCAAGGCAAGGCAAGGTATTTGAATAAGCTACCATTTTTGTAGCTGTCCTAAACACTTAATTTGACTTGAAATAAATACTGAGAAAGTACACATTTGAACTGTGTAAATCAATTAAAGGTAATAAATATATATTTTAAGAAAGTTGATCAAAATAGAATAGTATTATCTTGACTTACCTGAAGTCCCAGATTCATGTATCGGGTACATCAGTAGAATAGACAATAATAGAGTCCGCATGCTGTGTTAATTGACGCAGCCACTAAAATAAAATAAAATAAACCCATCAACACTCATCTGTCTCCAATATGATGTTTTCCATCCATTCAGTTGTGCAATCTACATCCTAGTATGACTTGATACAGTCATTTCATGCATATATTTTACAATTTTATGCTATGGTATGCAATCTTAATATTATGCTATGAGATTTCAATGCAATGCTATATGAGATTTGTATGCTATGACATGCTATGCGATTTTAGCAAAAACGACTCCATACACAAAAGAGTGCCACAAGTAAAATAATAAGAAGCCAAAGTTTACCACTAATCTGCAAAGTGAACATTCATTTTTTCAAATAAAAACATTTAAAACCAAGTTAAAGTAATGCTGTATGCTATGCTATGGTATGCTATGGTATGATATGACGAATGAGATTCTATGAGATTATATGCTATGGTATGAGATTCCAATGCTATGCTATGAGATTTCAATGCATGCTATGCTGTGAGATTTCGATGCTATGCTATGCTATGGTGTATGTTGTAAAAGATATGCTTCAACTGACTGTAGGCCTGTTCAATCAAGGCCAGCCAACCAAACCAATTGCAGTGTTAACAAATGATAAACAAATTTTTATGATCTAGAACATTTTCATTCATCGTTCATTTATTATAGCATTGAATGGTTTATTTTTGACGTTGTCGTGTCAATAACTGCCGTCAGGTGAGCAGACAAATTGTCATAACGCGCGTTAGCGCGTTATGACAATTTGTCTTCTCACCTGACGGCAGTTATTGACACGACGACGTCAAAAATAAATCATTTAATGCTTATATTTACATTCTCTTACTGATGAAATCAATCATTTACTTAATTAAATCGATATAAATTGCATATAACGGAGGAAGTAAATTAGTAACAGCAAAAACAGCTGTTTTATTAAACCGGTTTAAACTGGTTATCTAATAGACTGTTGAGATGAGATCGACGAGCATGAAAATATAATCCATGAAAAATAACTCTTAAAATTTTGTTTTTAATAATAAAATCAACTTTTTTGTTGAATAACTTTAAAACATGGTGTTTTGACAAAATTTTTAAAATATATTTTTTCACCGATAACACAGAAATCACTGTTTGAGAACTACTTATGTAAAATACTTTTAAATTCATACGCAGTGAATAGGTGTTGCATTTAGAGGCATTTAAGCATCACAGAATTTAATGGAAAAACATAGTAGAATGTAAATATTCTTTTTTAAATTTCATTTTCTGTTGCTTACCTGGACTTTTCGTATTTTTACTCTCCCTCTCTCTGTCTCTTTTTCTCAAGTCGAGGCTTGTGCATTGATTGTGGCACGGAAGTTGGTTTTAGTTGCGCATAAGAATTACATGCATGTTTACGATTTATATAACGGAAGTGTCTGACTAAATGTCCCATTGTCATATCATATTTTTTTAACAAAGGTCATATTATCACCGAGAAATAAAATGCTGTGAGTTTGTATATCAAGCAACAATAAAACAATAAATAATGCATCAGATGCATCAAAAATGCATGCAAAAGAACTTTACTAAACTTTGTGTTGGTATAGGCTATATTCTAGTAATTTTAAGTTAATAAATTCAAACAATGGGATACCTAGTTTCTAACTACTGACGATAAAAACGTGAAAAAGTTGTGTATATGTTTATATATATAAATGGAAAAATAGTAATTAGCACTATAAACATAAATGACATACCAAAGTGACAAAGCGTTTACTGAGTAAGAGTTAATTAAAGAGAAAATGTTATATAAAATATTACAATTTGATAACAAGAAAAGGAATGTAAAGCTATAAATTTTCATACAAATTACTTCGTGATCAAGTTTATCGAACTTTCAATCCATGATGATATTACAGATTTTAATGCCGGAGAAATTGAGAATACCTATATCTAAATTTCAGACCAGGTACTTATATAACTTAAAAAAGATCTACAAAACCACTTTAAGTATCATGTCTTGTGCGACCAAACCAGTTTTGCCACGATTTGAATAAAATTTGTCTTTTTATGCAGTTTAATTAAAACAAAATGGTCATTCTAGTTAAACTAACTCTAATAATAATTAGTAATAACTAGTAACTCTAATTGGCACTGTTTATTAATCATGATTTTAATTGAATTCAATCAATTATTTAAAGTCCCATATGAAACTAAATTAATATATTAGATGTTTATTCGTTTACAATAAAGATAATCTATAAATATACTCTCGTTCCTTATTTTGGAGAGACGACTCACTCAGTGTGGATGAAAATAAATACCTTTTTTTCGATCGATTGTTCAAATTTATGTTCAAGGTACTGTCAGATTTGAATAATCACAAATCTGAGTATTTTTGTTGATAACATTTTGCTTATTTTTATTTATTTATCTCGTTCATCCTTGCATACATGTAACATAAATATAGTAAATAACATTAACTTTCTTACTACATTTATCAAATATAGATCTACGAACTGGTGTAATTTATTACTGTACAATTACAAAGTGAGACGTATCTGCAATGATATTGTATATGTTGTTTAACATGTAGGGAGAGGGCGAATTAAGTTTTTATAACTTGTGCCTAATCCAATTGCAATATATAATGAAATAAAATATGTTCAAATCAAATAATATTTTTAGGGTTTTTTTTTTTAACCAAGTTGAGATATGATAGATATTTTATCTTTATTTCCTATGTCGCTTAATTATAACGCGAGATCTGATTGGTTAACAAGCCGGGTGTAAATTCCGTATCCCCTGATGAAGCCAGGTGTAAATAAAATGTGACGTCAGAATGCACTTCTTGTTTACGTCTTTGGTCAAAATATTATAAAATTAAATGAATAAATGATTTGTCTAAATCCCCTTTTCTTAATATTCTTGCTATTGGTATGAATAAATAAATAAATGATTTTCAGCATAATTTCAATAATTATTTATTTTTGGTTCTTTGTATCAAACTTATTTCACTGGTAAAACAATATAATTTAAAAATTTGTAAAACATAGGAATTTAATTCTTTATCCAGGTCCAACCAACGGTGTAATATTTCTATTTAGTGGAGATTCAGGAGTTAAACGAGATGTAATTCTTATTTCAATTAATGGTGTTTTTTTTTCACTTAAACTTTTGAAAAGAGAAATATAAAGCTTTTTATTCTACCTCAATCGCAGAAAGTTTCAGCCACTTTATCTTTTTTAGTAACATTTTAATATATCAGGTAAAAAGCTACAAAAGAAACAAAACAACATTTTAACAGTAGTCGTTTCATGTTTACAAAAAATTACACATGTAATGTGATGACAAAAACGACGTCCCGTATATGAAAAGTTAAGAAAAATCAAAGTGCTGAAGTACTTACGGGAGTTGATTATATTGATTATTTTCATGCTAAAATCAACGATATTTAATTTTGCATGACAAGAAGTTCCTTAGCTGTATATGAATAATATTGCGCATATTTCTTCTAATATGAATTATTAAGCTTTTCCAATAAGAATTCCGAGCTACATGACTTTGTATAGACGGAAAAACAAAACAAAAAAACCATATGAATCATGTTGTGTAATATTCAAAGATAGCATTAAGGACACACGAGACGTTCCCCAATTTTATATAAATTTCCTTGATATTTTATTCCTTATTTAATAACATTTAAACCTGTTAATTCCCAAAAATTCAGGGTACATTACCAGGCTCTTTCCAGGGCTAGAATAATTCAAATTTTTCTTAAAAGAGCATGCAAAAAACATTTGAATGCTTATAAATAAAGCCATTCTATACATTTTCAATTGAACACTTTATATCTAAATTAAAAAAGAATCATATAACATAAAGAATATAATTATAAAATTACTAAGTTGAAATCTTCACATTGTGGAGATAGGAAAAACAGAAAAAAAAATGAAAGATAGGTCGCATAATGCAATATTGAACTCTGGCGTATGAATACATACGACTACAAAAATATCTAAATTTTTCGTACCATTTAAAAACTGACCATTTTCAAGGTACAGTAAAACACGGTTATAGCGAACACGCTTATAATGAACTGACATTTACAGCGAAGTGATTTTCATTCCCCGTAACAATATCATATATGTTGTAATCTTAATGGATGTAACACATTACGCTTATAACGAAGCGAAATCGCCCATACCTGGTAGTTCGTTATAACAGTATGATATAGCAATGTATTCAGAAGCATTGTTTTTCAAGAAAACTTATTTATAAATGCATGTAAAAACACGTATATACTTTTATAATTACTAAGTCAGCGGTGATGATTTGTGCTGAGGTCCAAACACTGTTTCACTCCCGGTTTGCCAGAGTAACTGCATAGGAGAGTTGATTAGAACCATTTTAACAAGAGCTTGGATTTTGAATTGGGTTGTGTCAAACAGCAATGTGACATAGGCCTGTCTATTTCATTGTAGGCCACTCAGCCATTATTTACTCTCTGAAATCAACAAGAGTTGTCTGCCAGTGGCTTTTGAGCGGAGACTACACAATCGGTGTATATTTTGCTTGAAGACAGCGTCATTTTAACTTGTTCTGACGCAAGAAATTGATAGTTACGTCCAACTGAAAGTGAAGGGCCTTGTTAAAATGGTTCTAAAATCAACCCCCAAAAAGTTCTTCCAAAAGGGGAGTTAATTAACGCTAGCTTACCCTTGCCCCTTTTTAAAATATTTTTCCGACCCTAAAATATATGCAACGAATTAATCTATTTTTTCTGTCTAACCATGTGTGTAACTAAACTTTATTATAACAAATTGGGTGCGGGTTTCCCGGGGGATGTGTAGGCTATTTTGCGTATGTCTTTGTAGTTCAACATGCGCGGATCTAGAGGTGGGGGTCGGGGGGGTCCCGACCCCCCCTGGAAAATGAAAATTTATTAAATTTACATAGTAAAATTATCGCGAAAATATGCCTCGGACCCCCCCTGGCAACTACAATTATCCTTCGGACCCCCCCCCCCCCCCTGGAAAAATTTTCTGGATCCGCGCATGGTTCAATATGGTATATGATTCAATTACATGTATAAGTATCCAGCCATAAAATTTTCTTATTATTCTAGGTATACGCAGAGACATAAATACCATAAATGTTATTTATGTCTCTGGTATACGTTAGAAAATACAGTGTATTTTTAAATGCTTTGTCATTCTTTGCTGACATTGATTTTGAATAAGCATACGTACGATCTAATAACTGAAAATTCTTCCGTCCTGCGTACGAATTATTCTGTATAAAATGGCAAGCGCCGGGCGAGGAAGGGGTAGAGGGAGGGGACTGCTGGCTGCTAATGTTGGCTCGGCTCCAAAACCCGGACCACAGGGAGACGGGGAGACGACAAAGGTGTGTAAAGACTACAGGGTGATCATAAGTTTCGAATTTCCTCTGTTGGTGTTCAAGACGTGCCGTTCTATTATTACCATTATTCTCTTTTGAGAAGTGGACAGGCATAGCCTACATGGATGTAGGCTATGCCTGTCCACTTCTCAAAAGAGAATAATATGTTTTACGGTGCGACCGTTGGGGCGAGCACAGCATGTGATCAAACAATAATTAATAAATTAATAAAATTAAATTAACAACGTGAAATTTCAATGCCAAAAAATAAAACATACATATTTTTCAGTAAATTTTCATTATTCATAGTTTATAAGATTTGTTATAATTTATTTATTTATATGTAGAACAATAGTTTTATCTCAGATACAATGTTGTTAAATAATAAAGATTTTAATATATAAATATTCATTGCACTGCATCTCCTCTTTTAAAGTGATTGTGATTATGATTGATTGATTGATTTCCCCCTTTTTTTTGCAGTAGACATTTTTTCTTAAACTTACATATAAAACTTGACTCATCATAGAGCTCCCCCCATGCTAAAGTTTTTTTCATTTTTGTCAATTTATACATAGAAAATCGACTTACCATGGATTTGCCCCTCCACTTAAAAAAAAATAATTAATGTTTAATTTTATTTTTAATTTACGCTTAAAAATATTTGCTTATCATGTTAAAAGAACATGGTGTTGTCTCTCCCCCCCCCCCTCTCCCCCCCCCCCATGTAATAAATGGAAGTGAAAATAAAGAAACCATTGATCTGCTAAAGAGCTGAAGGATTAGAATTTTCATGATTTATTTTTCTTTTTGCTTGCAAAGATTTTTTGGATGAGGCTGCCATCCACCCACCCACCCCCTTTAAAAAAAGGCGCTGCTACGTATAACGTTACGTTTCAGGAAATTACCGTAATTATAGTGAATAAAATATTTGTGAGCATTCATCCAAATTAGTGCAATTTACAACTGTTTCCTGTATCTGAAGAAATGTCCTTATTCGTCAGCTGTTCTTTATCTTAGCCTTTGCAAGATTTTAAGAGGATTTTGGTCATTTCAGCAGATTTACAATAACTTCAATTAGAGTAATTTCCCCTTATCAGTGCTTATTGTGACGTCAAAGCTGACGTTGGTTAAGTGTCGTCTTACTCTTTAAAACTCCCATGAGAAATAAAAGTATGCGAAGTATACTGTTTTATTTACTTAAAAAGCATGATGTTCTTAAAATTACACATCTTATAAGCTTTTCAAAGGTTTTACTTTGATTCTCGGCAGAACGTGATGTTGGAACGTGAGGTTGGAAACCATTGGTACTATGAATTGTGGGTCAAAATTTACTGACTCCGAAAAAATATATCGGATCAATGTGTAAACGTTTGTGACGTCACACGATTATTTTTGATTGAAAGTGTACTGAGGTGAACTTTAGAGGTAACATTGACTGTATGTCGCTTACATCGTTATTGTTTTTACTGTCTAAATTTGTCTTGCTGATTCTCGTGAGAGTGTGAAGTGATAAAAATTGCCATGATTACAGGGAACTACTGGGACGATTAAAACGATGCATTACTGGTCCGATTTACTGACGCCAAAAAAATTCGTTGAATGAATGTGCAACTAGTCCGAATTTTCTATTCACACACGCCTTGCCGGTAGAGCTCGCTTCGTGCCGGCGCTGCGCGCCGGCGAGCTGCGCTCGCTATTATTACCATGTGATGATGTGTTCGACGTTGATCAGCTGTTAATGTTAAAGATGTAATATCTGATTATCCTTTACACTATCACATCATTGATCTAGGATTATACCTCCTTATACTAACTGAAGGGACCCAAGTTTGTGCATAGTTGTGGCCATTCCTCTTCTTCAATTACACCATTTAAAACTTTATAACTGAGTAAATGTCACCACTGTGTATATTAATGCACAGTATTGCCACATTCTTGCTTTAGCATTAGGTCAGTCCATAGATCATTGGTTTTTTAATGTAGCGCCTTAATCAGTTTTTAAGCTATTCTAAAATTAAATCGACATGAAATTAAAATGTTTGCAGAGATTTGAGATCTTTTGATAGAAATCCTTCAAACAGAATTATTCCTTTCTTGGATTTAATTCATTTCCTTATGTCTTGAACACTATCGAATAATTATCCTATAACATTTACAGTACTACCTACAGGTATATTGATCAAGTCAGCTTATATCTAGATAGTGCTAAGTGAGGGATTAGGATAAGACTATTGGGTTTCCAAAAAGAGGTTTAAACAATTGATCAGCCTATATTTGTCGGGAAAGTCTGTCTGCTATATGACTTTACCAGTAATTAGTTTTTTTCCAGACAGCACGTGTGTATGGCAATTTCTGAGTTCTGCAAGCATGGACTAAGGTTTTTATTTGTGAAAGGATGCAAGGGGTTAATATTAAAAGAGTTAGTATTGTCTCCATTTGCTTTTATAGTGTTTATACAAAATACTTTTACTTAGAAAGCAAAATCAGTTCAAAGGGTCATTAAATGCATTAATTATCAAATCTATTTTAATCAGAATGGGGATTCCCCTCCCCCAGGCACCGTCCAGGAGCTTGAGGACTATTTGGAGGGGCTGACCCTCAATCTGACCGAGGACAATTTGGAGGATATCATGACCTTGTCCCAAGCAATGTCCACAGAGGACCACCTCAAAAACGTGGCCAAGCGCCTTTACGACAAGAGTTTGAGAGACCAAGAATTTGCTAAATATGGAGCGTGCATTTGTGACAGACTTTCTAATGTTGAAGTGCAAGGATCAAAGTTCAGAAATGTGATACTTAAATTTGTTCAGGAAGATTTCAAAGGTAAAGGGTACTGTATATTAGAATTTGATGAAATAATTTTGGGCTGTCACAGATCTTTTGGTCATAGAGCCATCCTCTTAATTAATCATGCTTAATTATGCTTATGTAGTCTCAGGATCACAATTCAGTTGAAATTAATTAATAATTATTGATTAGTTCCTGATACTGTTTGGTACCTTTTCCCCCAATTGAATGTTAATTTTAGGCAATGTTCATACTCCTCAAAAAAAAAATCTACCGCTACATGTGGATAACGTATATCCATTTTTTTTTCCCGTTTTTCACAAAATTTATGAAAATTGGGAATATCTCTAACATTTTGAATTCGCATCAGTCATTTTTTGCGATTTAAAAAGTTTCATATAGAAAATGATACAGAATATAATTTCTGCGTATTCAAATATACAGGTTATACGGATACCATATCTGATTGCTGTAGAAACACATATTTTCGTTGAGTAAAAATTTCCTTGTTTCTAAACCAAATTAACTTTCATTAGCATTTACTTTTGTTTTAGCGTAATCTCTAAAATGTAATACATATTAACTCTGTATTTAGTGATAGTTGGGTTAAAATTCTTTATGCCTATTGGATTTAATTTCGTTAATTTACACTGCTAACAAAAATAACAAAATGAAATTCTCAAGGCATATTTCTGATTCTTCTATATACAAGTTCTATTTTTGTGTTTCAGCCAATATTAAAATTAAAATAATTAAGGTACATGTACATGTATGGATCTAGAGGGAGTGTCATTGGTTGTGACCCCTCCTGAAACCTTCATATTTCTTTAAATTACATTATAAAACTACCAAAAACATGCCAGGTCAAACCCCCTGACAAACTCAAATAACCATCATACCCTCATGGACAATTTTCTGGATCAGCGCATGATGTATTAGTTTCTTACAAACCACTAGAGATCTGAAATTATTATATGATGAATTTGATCATACTGGTACAGTTATTTTCCTAAAATTCCCCCCAAAAATTTGCTACTTATTTTGATTTTAACAACCTCAGCTTCACAACCAAACTTAGGTGAAATAGCACTGTAACTTCTGATTAATAAAGTATGCCATACATAATAGAGTGTAACAAATAGTCTAAAAGTCATGAAGAAGATTTCCATTGCTCATGTGACTTTTTTTGCAGCAAAAGACGAGACGAGACGCTCAGACAACAAGCGGTACTTGGGCTTTGTCTCCTTCCTGTGTCAAGTGTTCGGCAATGTTCGACTTGCGACGGGTGATACCATGAAACCGTTAGTGGTCCCTGTCTACGATTGTCTGGAGCAGATCTTAAACGACCAATCCTCAAATGAAGATGAATACGAATGTTTCTCTATACAGGTTCGTCGGGAATTGTTTACTTTTAAACAAGATAATAGCTAGAGATGGATAAATGAATATAATACCAGTAGGTTTTTATTTAGGCAGGCATGAAAGGAAGAACCTTTTTTTCCTTGCATGGGAGGGGATGTATTTTACATTTTTGGGGTTTTTTTAAGAGGGGGGCGATTATTTTTATTGACTACAATACTTCAATTGGATTATGTTTATGGTGAAGGGTGTTGTAATAAAAGCATATTCTGGAATAACAAAAATGAATTCTGAAAATGGAACACTAATTGAGCAAAATTTTATGTAATTTATCATTGATTTAGGTTAGTTAGGTTTATCGACATGTTGAAAGGTATTGAGCAAATATTTCATATCCTGGTAACTTAACAGAGGAATAAAGAACAAAGAGATTTACCACAAATTTCAAGTTAAGCAAATGAACATTTACAATTTTGCAGCTGCAGTCTATTGGAAAAGACCTTGAACTTCAGGATCAGCCACGCATGTCGTTAATGCTCGATCAAGTGCGAACTCGTATCATAAAAGATGGGTGAGTCACATTATACTCAATGGATGAAGTGAGATTGTCACATTATGTTTTGATTTTGGGAGACAATTTTGTAATCCTTTGATATCCTTGAGAATTGCATTTACTTACACTTATTTTTTAAATTATATTGATCAGAACTCTATGCATAGTAAATTTTTAACCCTTTAGATAATACTCCTAGTCACAGTTCTGTATGTAGAATACTGTATACTGGAATTTTGTTGTTCTATACGATATTATTTTTCCTTAATTGTGCAATGCTTTTAAAATTTATGTATGGGTATATTCAATCAAATCCATGCTGATATGTTAAAAAATCCATTTTTGCCAATGGTCACACAGACAAAATACATGGATATTATGTTCACATAATAGTTTATGCTGTATGTTTATAATGTCTTTAAAATTATAGTTTGACGGCTCGTGGTCGCTGCACCCTACTTGAACTTCTGGAATGTGGGTCGCGGGGGTGGAAACCGCTGTCCAACGACTTGACCCGATTTTACTGCGACACCATGGTGGAAATATTTGCAACGAGCATCGAATGAAATTTGGTTTTTATACCATTCCGGGTTTACAGCTACTGAACCATAATGGAGTACTGTAGTAGCAGAGCTACTGGGGTCAAAGAGAGGTCATTTCATGTCGACCCTGAACTTGACCTTTTTGGGGTCACTGAACCATGACATGTTACGAATTGTAAAAAAAATGTTGGATCACCAGCGATGTGTTCTGTTTTAATGGTGGAAAAAAATAAAACCAATTAAGGAACTAATAATGCTATAATGGTCACAACTAGTCTATGTCTGTCCTTTTTGACATTATTCGATGAAATGGTTGGATTCAGTTTAAGTGTGGACCAGTTTATGTGATAGTTAACGAATAAAGAAGAAAACAGTGGATATATATTTGTCGTATGGTTAAAATATTGTCTAATATCAACCTGCGTAACTTGACAAGAAGCAGAGGCATACAGTTTCTTTGAATTACTGTTAAAGCATTTAGGAATCTTGGAGCTTATATAAAATAGAGCATGCATTACATACATGTAAATTGTATGTCAGAACTACTGGTCTACTTATTCTCCAGCAGAATAGATTGCTCACATAAAGGGGTAGAATACAACTTTGTGTACTAGTTTAATAATTAACTTGAGAACTATTGTGCTTACCCTTTTGAAATGGTAGATGTATTATAATCATAAGGAATTATATTTAATATGTACCTTAAATCTCGGGCCAAGCCATACAAACTCTCTATGTACAGTACTACAGTACAATGTTATTCTTGCAGTGAATTAAAGATGCAAGTCAATTCAACACAGCCCACTATGTACCAAATACAGAAATTTTTGTTTTAATGAAGATTAATTTTTAACATAGGATGGACTGCTTACATGGACTGCTTAGAGTGCCATATATGCATTTTGTAATTTTTAGACTTTCAGGGTATGATTGTATAAAATATTTTGTTGAAGTAATTTTATTATAAAAGACCATGATTACACAGTTTGCCATATATATTTGATGAATTTCTTGGGATCACTTAGCTTGAGCTTGCCATTGTGAGAGGAAATGCTATAATAAAATTGTTTACTTTATAGCACAATGTTATAATACAGAGTACAAAATACAAGAGATTGTCAAACTCTGCCAACGGAGAAACTAGCATCAAATTTATAATGCGTATTCATCTTTTGAAATCTAATAACTTTCAATTCATGAGATACATGTTTCATGTGAGAGTGAAGAAAATGGGTTTTTCACAAAATTTTTAGGGGGTGGAGTTATACTCTTTAACCTGAGTACATTGACTGTTAATACCTGTAATCCAAAAATAAACTTTCAGATCCTCCACATGATATTGGTATTCATGGATGTAATATTTTTAGACAAAATTAACAGCATTTTATCAAAGCATGTCTAGACATACATGTATATTGACAAGTCATATTTGTGCACTGCATGGCTTAATATGGAATTATATTATGTTAGTAATTATCCTTATACCGTACTTTCCTTATTTTACACAAGTACGGTACTTAATTCCGCGATTGAACCTTTTTACAATGAAAAGCGAGAATATTAAACTGCAACACCAAATTTTTATCATAGTTTCATTAAATTTACATGCGTCTGAAAAAAAGAAATGAGAGATTTTAAAATCCATGAAATTTTCCTCTCAAGATTCTACACAGATTTAATTTTCGCATTTTATTTGGAATTTACAGTATATTTATCTGTCTCCCAGAACCACAAAACCATTGTAAATTATTCAGTCATTTACACATATTAAGGACAGTATTTTGTTTGGTTGATTACCCCAATATTATTTGTAATTATTTTATTTTTTGAGCCTGTGAACAAGTCATGGGAAAAAACTGCAGAACTGCATGCATAAGCGTGGCCTTTCATGAAAGATTTCTCTGGATATAGCGACTGTATTATATAATGTTTATATAAGCAACATGTAATGTTTAAGTGTTTTTGATTGTATATTTTAACATTTATCTTTTTTTACAAAGAACACCATTGTTAGCTAAAACCTGATGTTGGACTTTATTTTTGTTAAGATCAGATGACACGTTCCTTGAGAATCTTTTTTCTATCTCCTCGTAATAAAGAGTTCCAATAAAAAATATTAATTTTATAATTACTTTAAAAATATTCAAAATTTACTTGGATTTGGTTACGTGTCTAGATGGTCGAGTGGTTAGAACCGTGGCCGCACACTACCAGAAGTGTATAGGTTCTAGAGGTCGTGAGTTCAAAACCTCGCCCCGGCGGAGATATAATTCTTATATAGTGAAATTCGCTGTGCTGTATATGTATTTATTTTTATATCAGCAATTCAAGTGTGTTTTCAAGAAGATTATATAGGAAATTGCATACTCAAGTATTTTGCAGAAATGCCTGGTAAGGTACCCTAATTTTTTGCAAGAAAGCTTGTCAAAGTAGTAGTAAACCATTAACAAATTCCTGGAAAAAGTTATCTAAAATTGAGGAACGTGTCGTCTGACCTTAATAACCAATCTTGCATATATACCGGAAGCGGATATTGTGAGCCTTAAATTCGGAGAAAAAAATCTTTTCTATATAAACTGTGTAAGGGAAGAAATGTTGTTTCCTTCATCAACATTTTTAAAAATGTTTTACAAAAGAAAAAAAAATAATAAAGCAAACTAGTCATTGTCTGTTTTCAGGGACCTATAGTGTGTCTTCTTGCAATGTGTACAGGGAAGTCCCCGTTTTTTGCCTATTATATGTAATTTTGTGCAAATATTTTTTCACTCTGCTGCTGATTTTAAAAATGAATCACGTGACTTATTGTGAAAGAAAATGCCATTGGAAACAATGTCTTGGAAATTATTAGAAAAATTATGCATCTTCAAAGAAACATAACGTACCTGCATCATATTTTTTTTTTATGGGAGACAAAGTTTTTCCGTTTTTATAAAGCAAAAGATAGAAATTCATTCATTAAATTCACAGTTTAGGGGAAGGGGGGGTTGCATGTACTGAATTGATGTTTCTAATAATATCATTGCTGTTGATTAAAAAACAACAGAAAATGAATGCCATGGGAATTAATGTCTTGTGAATTATTACAAAAATTATGCATCTTCAAAGAAATGAATTATAATCATTGCTGTTGATGAAGACAGATTTTTTTCTAATTGTACACGATAGAAACTTACAATTTTTTTTGTGAAATAAAAGATCAAGGTCAAAGAAGCTGTATGGTAGTGGCTGGTGGAGGTCAAATTTATTTGCAAAGGTCAAGGTCAAATTTGATTATGCCCTTAGGGGCATAGGTTTACATTTAAAGGCATTTTTGTGGAAGAATAAGGGCCTTCTTTTTTTTTTCTTTTTTTTTTTAGCATTTTATGTAGTAAGGGAAAAGGAATGTAGGAATTTCATTTTTAGCATCTTTGTCAGAAAAAAAAAATTGTGTAATATGTGTTGATGTTGCACTTGTGTTATTTTTTTTTAATTATATATTGAACAAGAAATGAGTTGATGTCTTATACACTGTATATTTTTATGAATAAATTCTTCAGTATTTTACTTACTGAATATTTTATTGTTTTAAGGTTCTGCATTCCTCAGGCTCAGTATTGTTATTAGATCATTTGGTCAACAAATTATTAATAAATCATCAGATCTGTCTAAAATTCTAAGTAATAGGTTGAAATCCACAAATCTGGATCTGAAACAAGAGAAAACTCACATAAAATTCATAAGGAGCGTGGATGGTCAGCAGAATAATGATCAGATCTGTTCAAAATTTTAAGATATGATTTGTTCAGCTATAAACTATAATTATTTAGTAAAGAAAATATCCATATGTTTTACCCTTTAAATTTAGTTTTTTTGTATAAAGCAGGGTTGTATCTAAAAATTGAAGTAGAAGGGAGAAATAAAAAAGTAGAAGGGGATCTGGAGGTCTAGCTTATAGCTAGATTGTGTTTGAAATGCAATAATAGCCGGGTAATTACGTCACTTTAGGCGTGGAAATTCCCCGCCTCCCCTGATAGAGATATATCTTCTAAAGGAGACCAATACCAATACAGTCTAAAAATTGCCACAACCATTAAGCCTTATTCTTGAATTGTTATCTGATCTTAAAACTTACATCAAATAAAAATTGAAATAAATAAAAAGACATTTTAATATACTATCCAGAAATTTTACATATAAATTTACAGCAATATTATATAATATGCATGCGTATGACCTCTGAGTCGTAATTTACATCTAACAAAAATTAAACTCTATAATATATAAGTAACTAAACATTTTACAATGTAAAATCCAAATCTATCTATGAATACGTGAGATCCGGATATTCAAAGGCACCTGCAGGCTCCAACGTCACCAAAATTTTCAAATCCCTCAATTTATCCCTCAACTCAAATCCTTAAAAGAAAAGTGCATAAACTTGAGGTCAAACCTCAGATTTGAGGCTGAGTATTGACTTGAGGAAAGTTGGTGACGGCGGAGCTGGTCACTGTTGTTGAACATTGCTGAGGGTTTAGGCATTGTCAATATTAAGAAGTAAATGTAAAAAAAAAAATTCTTTTATCTATGTCAAATTTTTCTTAATAAAGATTTCTTCTCTTCTTGGGTATATTACATGTACCTCTTGTCCACAAATTTCCATTTCCATTATAATTTGCTAAATATTTTGTAAGGAAACAAAACTACATTATAGCAGTGTATATCAGGCATTTCAATTTGCAAACTCTCTCTCTCTCTCTTCAATTTGCAAACTCTCTCTCTCTCTCTCTCTCTCTCTCTCTCGTTCATTTATCCGTATTACTTTAAAGTAAAAGCAAGGGCAAATTATCACCATTTAAGATTTAATCAGTTTAATTTGGCTTCAATAATTCTAATTTCAAAGAACACCATGAATTTCGGAAAATTAAAGTTCTTACATTTCCGGTTCTAATATTTATGTGTTCAAGAATAATTTCCTGTTCAGGATGGGTTTTCCTTTGTTTGAAATGCAGAAAAAATGACAAAATCATGCTTCAAAACTTGTTTAGTGGCCGCGAAAATTGTGCATATACTTATTAACTCAACAATGGCGCGCTAAATGATTGGAATCCGTCCAGCAGAGAGGGACATATGGCGCCATATGGGTTGATGCTGTGACTGGGATTTCTGAAGATGATAACTAAGGAGGTTTGTTTTTGTGCCGAAGAAGGCGTTTTACTTATGCATAATCCTCAGAACGTATTGATTAAGGAACTGACATTGCTCCGTCTCCAAACTTTTGTCTCAAAAAGGGAAACTCGAATTGCTCATTTTAGTGCAAATTCGAATTTCCTCAGAGTGAAAGTAGGTCTAGTCGGGTGATACTAAAACAAGTCCCACGGGGAAAACAAGTCCCACGTAAGTCCCACGTAAGTCCCACGGCAAATGCGGCTATATATCGATATATCTATGATTGATTATGATTAAATGTATTAAAATAATATTAATTCACACAACAAAATATTTTTATAAGCTTTTATTACGGATTTATCGACGAAAAATCAAAGATGTTGGTAAAGGTAGATAACTCGTACGTAGAATTCATATGGCAGCAGAAGAAATCTATATGCCCGCCGTTTAATTGATGGATAATTTTAATTTTCTCCAACAAAATAAAATCCAATAGCAGTAAAAAGTTGACTTTATATTCATTAATTAACACAAACTAAGTAAACGCTGGGTAAGTAGACAACTCCTACGCAGAATGCATTCGCCCGCCGAGAAAAGAGCACTCCTGCCGCTTACCTGATTCACGGGCCCTGGAAGTTATTGTAAATATATTGAATGTGCATGTATAAAAAAGTAAGGGTAGGACACTCTTTTTGGGGCGAAATCGGGTTTGACGAAGTCTGGGCGTTCCTCAAACGAAATTTCGCGATAAATCGTTCAATTATACTTTACTTACGACATATGTATACATTCGTTCCGCTCAAATGCTGTTACGTCGAAGAAAAAAGTGTTTTTATAACATCCAAGTGCCTAAGAATTTCGCTAGACTGGTTTACATCCGGTTTAATCGCAGTGAATCGAAAGGTAAATTGAAAGGTAAGTTCTGATTGGTCAATAATGAAATAAATTCTTTAATTTCTTATCGATATTTGTCAATCTTCTTCATTATTCTCGCATTTCATTGTTGAAAGGCCAAACTACCCAGTATCTATATGCATAACTCCTTTCAAACATTTGATACATACTCACCATAAATTGTTATCAGTTTCGCCACCTTATTGACGAGCAGATTTATTTTATTATTAACCAATCAGAACTTATCTTTCGATTCACTGCGATTAAACCGGATGTAAACCAGTCTAGCGAAATTCTTAGGCACTTGGATGTATAAAAACACCTTTTTCTTCGACGTAACAGCATTGGAGCGGAACGAATGTATACATATGTCGTAAGTAAAGTATAATTGAACGATTTATCGCGAAATTTCGTTTGAGGAACGCCCAGACTTCGTCAAACCCGATTTCGCCCCAAAAAGAGTGTCCTACCCTTACTTTTTTATACATGCACATTCAATATATTTACAATAACTTCCAGGGCCCGTGACCTGATTGGTTATTTTAATGTTTTATATTTTCTAACTTAAAAATGATCATATTAATAAAAAAATGGATATGATTTTTTCATTACCTTAGTTTTTTTTTAATCAACTGTACGAGGGTTGTTAGAAAACTTCGCGGACAGTGATTTACGGCAAAATTACTGTGAACTTTGTAGATTGGCGTATGTTTTATTTTAAATGACTACCATTTGAAAGTAAGTATGAATTTAATTTTTTTTCTCCAAAAGACACAGCGATTTTTACTTTGCGTGAATTAGATTTACGGAGCAACATTTCATATTTCCACGAAGTCAGGTGACGTCAAACAACTGAAAGTCAAACATGTTAATTACTCTTTTTCAAAGTAAACACCTAGCTTTCAGTTCCACACACTTTTTAAGAAATTTAACCGATTTATAAAATGCACGTCCATACCATTATTTGTCAAGCTTTTGTATAATGCCTTTTGTGGCATATCGTAGATCATTTAGGTCCAACAATTTCTGTCTACGCAGTTTCGACTTTAGATGAGGTAAATAAGCGAAATCTATAAGTGCAAGATCCCGGCTGTAGGTGGGTGGGGGGGGGGGGGTGCTGCAAGGGCTAAACAACAGTTTTTCCATCTTTAAACCTCTGTGATTCAAGTTGTAAACGTTTTTCCTATAAAAAAAAATAGTAGCATTCATACAAGAACCCTTTGGTGACCATCGGAGATTTTCCTGCGTGCACACAAAATTAAATGACGGCCCGGTGCTCCAAGATGTCCATAAATATAACAGACGTCAAAGTTTTTTTACTCATTTTTCAAGCGTTGTTCGTCCAAGTTCGGCGATAAAACGGTCAGAAATTCTCCAACTTAAAACTTTCATAAAATTACCCTCATAAGTTATTGTGATGTCAAATGAAATATCGTTTATTTTTATGCACTTCAACGGTACATTTTCTTAATAAGGAATAATGCGTACAAAATTTTAAAAAATTAAAAAAAAAACCAAAAAACCTGACATGCTCCGTGAAGCATACTCATCAAATAATTAAGATGTATATTTTTTATGGTGCATTTAAAACAAACAAATCGTTTCATATTTCTTAGAAAATAAAAGTTAAATCTGAAAAGTTTCGCTAGTATCATGTAAATAGTCCGCTCACAATTGCAAGTCAACTTGTCCGCGAACTTTTCTAATAACCCTGAGTAAGAATTCAATAAGAATTACTGTGTTTTAAAAAAGTATACTGTCAAATATTATCATAACTTGTTCGTCTGGCGCGAAAGTTTGTGATCTTGATATCATTTAACTAAACCAATTAACGATTCAACAAATAACTATCAGATTATTATTAATATTAAAACGTAATAAAAACCATCCGTTCATCCAGAATATTTTTGAGGGGTATATGCAGGTTTGTTAAGGGAGGGGATCGAGGAAATTTAAGAAATTTGATTTGTTCCACGGGGGCGGAACTCCACCCCCCCCCCCTCCCCCACCCCCGAATCCCATCTAGATTCAGCTCATGAAAAGTATGTGATCGAAAATCATCTACAAAGCCAAAGAAAAATTCTTACATCTTCTCCAAGTTTTTTAAGATGTAAACAGTTACTAACATTGTACAAAACTGATTGTGTATATACGAAAATGTGCGTGCACTTTGCTTTAAACGTATATTCTTTCTCCATAAAAATTTACTAAAATTATGAATTTTGGAGAACAAATAATTATAAAATCTGGAATGCTTACACAATACGTTAGCCTGTTCTTTTTCATATCTAAATCTAAGACTTTCACAGCCTAGTTCACCAAACTATATGTAAATCTTAAAGTCCTGATTTTGTTTCTAAAAACAAATATTACATACGTCATTCATAAGACTGTAGCAAAATTTTACATTGCATGATATCAGTGTAACGAATGTAACCGGGTATATTTTGGTTTCAGTTTTCAATGGAGGAAAAAAAAGCACCCGGTTCAATGTTTAACGTTGTAAAATGATTCAACTCAATGACATGGCAATCTTCTTGTCTGTTTCGTAAATAATAATGAATTATACTTTCCTTTACAAAAACAATTTTGTTTTTCTGTATTTTATAAGCTTCTCGAAGATAGTAACACACATGTTTAAATGTTTACGGTTATGAATGTACTGTAGAAATTATAAATAAGTTTGACTAGTTAAAACACTGATGGCTTATAATATTTTTTGATTAAGTGTTCAGTGTAAGTGTACATGAGATATATAAGGATTGAGTGTTATTCGTCTTCAATTTCATATAGATTACATAACGATTACGTATAAGTTTTAATTGGGTGTCAGAAACTCTGATAATTCTGTTGCATGTAACGACCTTGCTCTATCAACGGGAATAATAAAAGTGGACTGCAAAGTATTTTGAAACATAACTATTTTGTGTTTCGTAGATCTACTCGTTCATAACTGTTATTTTTCCTAGTCACCTAAAACATTTGAGAGAGAGAGAGAGAGAGAGAGAGAGATGGGGTGGGGTTGTGTACACGGTGTGCTTCACGGTCGTCTCCCAATATACAGGTAGGCAAAGGTCTATTGTTTCTTAAGCGACAAAAAAACCGTTCAATTCACACAGAATATACAAGAAACTAACACGTGTATATATACACGTGTATAGCTATAGGTAGAGCCAACGATCACCAATCATCTTTGGACATGTAGCCCCCCCCCCCCTTCCACTAGCCCCAAATATTATAGTAAAGTAGTAAAGGAAATAGTAAGCAAGTTATTTTGTAATTAGTACATGATTTATAGAGATAAAAAAAATACATTAATCAACGTGTTCGTGTTCAGATTGTGACAATGGTACCGCTTCTTTTTTTTCTTTTTTCTTTTATACAAAACTCTGCGTGTAACCGTTTGAGGGAAAGTGAAGTAAATGATTGTTTGTCGTATGAAAAACATATGCACATGTCAATAAATACATGTATATACATTAAAAAATCAATAATATTTGGTAATGCAGCCATGCATTAATCTTGCATTATTCTTGATTTTCTTTTTATCAGGGACGTATATACTTAGTATATACGTCCCTGTTTTTATCAAATGTAAAACATTTCTTGACCTTCGATTCATTCTGTTCAGTGTGATTCATTAAAATTGTCGGAATGACATTTTGCTTTTCGAACATTTAGAATGTGAATGTTGCAGTGGAACTCTTACCGACTCGCTACAAAAATATTAAAATATGTCTATCAGTTTGAAAATGATTGATATATTGTCACATATTTTTTGTGCATGTCTATAGCTATTTATTTATTTTCCTACACATTCAATCCCGTTTGCTTGATAGTTTTCTCCTTACATGTATTTTAATTGTATTGAAAAAATACATGTACTAGAACAGTTAAACGCAGGTTCAACTACATCTCTCTCGAGGAGAGAGAGATGAATGGAGAAGACGTAGAAAGGGATGAAGTGAAAGAAGGAGGGAAGACAAAGAAAGAGAGAGAGAAATGCATGTTTATATATACATATACGCTTGTGTGATTCTAGCAGTTATTATGAATAATTCGATAAAATAAGAAGTCGAAAACATTTATTTCAGTAGAAAGTTACTTTTAACATATGTATATATTTCCGAATAAAGTGGGGGAATATAATGGAAATCTCGAGAAAACAGCTTGATTCCTTGCTGAAAATTGACAAGCAAACAACTATATATTTATACATGTTTTCAAAGCCTTCTCTTTTATCATAAGGGTTTCGAAAAATATGACGATCTCTGCTGGTTTCTATTTTTGAAACACGATTTTTCATTCATTATGTAGAAAAAAAACCACTTTAAACAGAGCTGGTCTTTAGACCCAAAGATCGTGGAACAGTCTCGACAACGGTAAGCTGCCGTAGACTAGAATGTTCTTGCTGACAATAACAATTTAATAACAATACATGTATATGTTAGTATAACTCATGAACTTCCATCAAATATTATTTCAGTCAACATTTTTTTTTTTGGAGTAGATGCAAGATTTTTCTTTGACTTTTAGGAAGATTTTCACCACTAACAGACTTTTCACGAGCTGGGATTCGGAGGATGGGGTGGAATCCCCCCCCCCCCTGGAAAAAAATCAAATTTTTTAAATTTTCATCGTAAAATGACCAAAAATAAGCCTCGACCCCCTCCCCCGACAAACCTGAATACCCCCCTACCCCCCCCCCCCCCCCAAAAAAAAATACTCTGAATGAACGCATGGTTTACAACATGACAGTTCTTAGAGAGAACAGAACTGGGTCAAACTTAAAAGGAGTGATATACGGACTATATAAAACTCGTATCACCCAACTTCATGTAATATAATAAATTAATCACAGCAATAAGTAAACCTCTCTTCTGAACATAATCATAAGGCAAAATGTTAACATTACAGCCATCTGAAATAATTTACAAATAAAATGACATAACTATAAATGACAGGCGTGCATTTTAAATCCACAGTCGTAAGAATTCTGTGTTGGAGTTTTCCCTTTATTTTTAAGTCATTCGCGCTTTTTTCCCCTTAAGAAATTAATAATTTTATCTATGCATTTTTAGTACAAAGAAATAAAAGACTAACATACAAAAAAAATAAAATAAAATAATTAGCATTTAGTTGTTTAGATTATGGATTCTGCGTAATTTTTTTTTTACTTTCATGATTTTTACTCATTTAGTGAGTGTTAATCAATAAATGTGGGGTTTTTTTTATCAATATTAATATGATCATTTTTTAAATTAGAAAATAAAAGTAAAACATTAAGATCGCCCATCAGGTAAGCGGCAGGTGTGCTCTTTTCTCAGCGGGCGAATGCGTTCTGCGTAGGAGTTGTCTACTTACCCAACTTTTACTTAGTTATTTAATGAATATAAAGTCATTTTTTTATTGCTATTAGATTTTATTTTGTTAAAGAAAATTTATTAAATTATCAATCAATAAACGGCGGGTATATAGATTTCTTCTGCTGCCGTATGAATTCTACGTACGAGTTATCTATCTTTACCAACATCTTTGATTTTTCGTCGATAAATCCGTAATAAAAACTTATAAAAATATTTTGTTGTGTGAATTTATATGATTTTATCACATTTAATCATAATAAATCATAATTATATCGATATATAGCTGCATTTGCCATGGGACTTACGTGGGACTTACGTGGGACTTGTTTTCCCCGTGGGACTTGTTTTAGTATCAGCGGTCTAGTCCGGATCGCTGTATGCATTAGATATACACTCATGCCAACCCCTTTTTATGTTATTTTATTTTCTTTTTTTTTTTGGTGCATTACATAATGAATTCAAGTCCATTTATATTTTGTAAAATAATTTAAGAACCAAAAGATCAAAAGACACTGTACAAAAATTCGTTCATGAATGCTAAGTCACTGCAAGAAAAAATGTTGGACTACTCTGTTATAGATTCTCTTTATCCATCACATAATTATGATTTTGATTATTGTAATCATTAATGTAAAGGACACAAAAGTTTTGTTGAAGATATATTAAGAATTTTGTCGAAGGTCTGATTTAATATTTTAAGTGTTTTACCAAACTCATTCGACATTCATGCTGTGTTTTTGTTTGTAAATTGTTTCTTATTACCTCAAATAGGTCATGCATTATCTCTATATTTAGCTTTTTGCTGGATTAAGCTATTATAATATAGCTATTTAGCTAATTCAGCTATTTTGACATAAAGTCATTTCAAAGTATTTAACTTTTGAAACATAAAAGCCAAAAAATTGTTGTCCCATCAACAACAGATACATGGACTACTATTTAATTATGATATACTGAAACATTGCAGCATTTAAATACATTTTTTTGAAAAACAGCTGAATTTGACTAACTGTACACTTGATTGTACCTGTACATGTTTTGCTGAGGCAGTGAAAATGATATAAAATTACTTCTTAATGTTGTAAATGATTGACAAGCAATTATTTTGTTGACAAAGGTAGACTGTCGTTGTGTAGGGATACACTGTATCTGTTTGTTAATTAACACCTCAACAGCTGCCAAATTATTTTTGTCTTGATTACACCATCAAGAGGCTGCAATTTGGAATTCTACTGAATCTCGTGATTGGTAAAGACAATGTGTTTGACATTTATTCATCTTCATCACATTTTTTTCAAGCTCGAAAAAATTGAAAATTGGTTTTGTATAGCTTAATAGCTTGTTTGTTTGGATTTTAAGTTTAATGCACAATCTGGCTAAGTTCATACTTTATATCTGCAAGTGGTAGAAGTTGCGGGATACTGTATTAAAATCTGTTGGGTTTTTTCACATGTGGCAAATTTAAGAAGAAAAAAACCCCTAAATTTTACTATTTGTGTTAAGCTATTTTTTTGCAACTGTAAAAGTTTTACATAGTACGCAATAACATTCAAATAAATTTTTTAGTTCATCTCAAAATCTTTTTCCACACAATCTTTGAGGTGTCTGCATCATTGCATTTATGTTACCAAACTTAGTCTATTGACAACATGTGTAATAGACAACAGTTATGGAGCAATCTTTTTTTTTATTATACTTTGCAGGTCTGGTTAAGAGTCCTCATTCACTGAAAGAAATCAATATCTATGGAGACCATGTACCTCAACAGAAAACCGCCAACCACAGTGAAATAGCCTATTCCATTGAAAACTGTTAAATACAAACCACCCCAAAGCAGTGTGAAAAAAACCCAAACATTTTTCTTTAGATCAGATCTGCAAAAATTTGACTGTATTAACATGGAAACCAATCAGACGAACCCTTACAGAATCACTTGGCAGTCCTGTTGAAATAAAACGTAGGACTGTGTAGTAGGACTTTGACCCAAAGACTCTGATTCCTTTCTGTAATGTCTTTCTGTTGCTTTAAAAACTGCTGCTGAATGTTTTTAATTTGACTGTTGTTTACGCTTGTTACCATGGATACCAACCAGTGTCAAGTATGTGGAAACTTCTTCATCACCCTAACTTCCCTCAACAACCACATCGAGACACACAGCAAAAAAGAGCTGTACCACTGCATTCTGGGATTGCGGAACACTATCGCCATGTTGTCACGGCAACCGTTGCCGGAGACAACCTACCAGGACAACATCACCGCGACGGACCTGTCACAAAACCACCACGCTCACACCACCAGCCAATCAGAAAAACCGACCACCAGCAATGCCAGCAGTGCCGTGTTGTCTATCCCATCATCCTCTGCTGCCTACGAAATCCACACAGGTGCCGACGGCTCACAGCCAGGTCTGATGCATGTGAAATCTGGTGCCTTGGAGAACTCTGTACCCATTACACCACCCAATCAGAACCTTGTCAACTCTGAACCGCACGCCACCGAAACCATATCCTCACACCACAATGCAGAGCCTTTGCAGAGTGTGGCAGCTGCCGGGATTGGTTCCGTGGATTCTGTTCACTCTGAGCCTACCACCGCGGACATGTTGACCTGTCCGATATGTAAGAAGAAGTTAACGTCGTCCTATACGCTGTATCGACACATGCAGAGTCACTACGACAAGCAGGCCGATTCCTGTCAAGTCTGTGGGAAAGAATTTGTTGGTATGTACATAATCTTACATCCATCATTCTACAGTTCAAATATGGCATGCTTCACAATTTTCAATTACTAGTATTATGTTTTAAGCTTTATAAAAATATGTTGGAAACGGCAAGTTGACCAATACTTTCAATTGTCCTGGAACTTACTTAATTAACCAGTAAATGGTTTCAAATTAACGATAATTTCTTTTCCATCTTACAACATGTAGGACAAACATTTTATGATACCTCAACCCTATGCCCCCCCCCCCCCCACCACCACTATTTAGCACCATCAAAGTAAAAATTTTGCTGATTTGATGAATGTTTTCTATCATTTATAGGTAAGAGAAGTTTGGTTGTACACATGAGGACCCATACAGGAGAGCGGCCTTACAAATGCAACACCTGTGGGAAGCAGTTTGCACAATACGGCACTCTGTATCGGCACCGCCAGATCCACAACAAAGCGGACGCTGCCAATAATGGTCAGTCAGCCACCACCGCCACCACCTCAACGGCTGCCACCGTCCCCTCACTCCCTCCCCCGGACCTCACAGAAACCGCCCCCATGGAGGACCCCACCAATCAGAAACAACACTTACAACAACAGCACCACCACCACCACTCTGCCAGTCTGAAACATCTCAACAACACCACTCAGTCTTTGGCGACTGGAGGTCCAAACTCGGGTCCAGAGAATGGGCAGGAATTGTCTGCTGAGCACAGGCAAGAGAGGATGGGTCTGCCCATCGTAGAGCACAGGGAAAGTTCAGAGGTCCTGCGACCGCCCGAGAAAACAACCATTCTTAGCGTGCCCAGCACAGAGAACATGACCCACGATCAACAGGAGATGGGGGAGAGTTCGGCCTACCCGAACACGCAGCATGTGTCCGATACTGACGCAATAAATAATCTGTTGTACCAGCATGTGTTTGGGGACCAGCAGCAATTTCTACAAGGCTATCTCCAGAATCAGCTCTTTGCCCAGACCCTGGCAAGGTTTCCAAACTGGGGTTCAGAATTCGCTTTGATGGCCGGATATCCTGGATACGCGGGTCTAGATTATAAGAAACCCGAACAGGATCAGAACTACGATATGGCAGCATTGCCGAATCCGCAGGTGGAGAAAGCTCGAAATAATGATCCAGCAGCGGAACAACTCCAGGACACATTTAGTGATAACTCTGTCACCTCTTCCAAGTCGGAGCGTCTTGAGTCCTTTTCTAGTCTCACAGAGTCACTTCTACGCCGCAGAAACCAGAGCCCAGTCGTGACCTCGGTCAATTCTGTGGTCGGTCCAGGAATTCCCTCCACTTCAGCCCTCCCTGACCCTCCAAGCTCTGGGTACCCCTCCACCCTTGGGATTCAGCCTCCCCCTCCCCCAAGCTATGAGGCAGCCGTTCAGCAGTCTCTTGGATCACCAGCATTGTTGAACACCCCAGTTGTTGAAAACGACCAAAGCCAGAGCTCATCTTCGGCCGCGGCGGCTGTGAACATGACCGTCGAGCTATCATGTAAAGTGTGTGCCCAGAAGTTCCAAACCTCTGCTGAGCTCACCAAACACATGAGCATTCACAATGAGAAAAACTTTGTCTGGTGTCAAGTGTGCCACAGTAAGTTCACCACGCCTTTCTCTCTACGTCGCCACATGAAGATTCACACGGGGGAAAGAGACGAGGTGTGCGGTGTGTGCGGTAAACGCTTTATTGATAAGCCCAGACTAGTGGTACACATGCGCACGCATACCGGAGAGAAACCATATGCTTGTTCCATCTGTCCAAAAACCTTCTCCCGGCGGGAAGTGCTGAAACGCCACGAAAAGACGCACTCCACCTTCAAGCCTGTGGATGCCTCCACCCCAAAGTCAACTTACGATGAGTTACCGCGGAAACAGGAGGTAGAGGTGAGGAAGCAAGAAACAGAGCACTCCCAAATGGATTCTGGGATGTACCTGACATTCGACGAAGACAAAGTGGCAATGACGACATATCTACCGAGTGAACAACATCATCCTCCTCATCCGGAGCACCAGGATCTAGAGAATGTGTCGGCCGTCTCCGAGCCGGATAACTCCGCCAATGAAAGCCGGTACATGTACACTGGAGAGGGCATCAAGTCCAGCACACCACCAGTGAATGACATCATGTACCAACACGAGGACGTACCCATAATGCCACAACAGGAAGAGGTGTCGGCGGAAACCAGCGAATCGGACCAGACTTCTCCCAAAAATCCGGAGAGCCAACAGGAGCAGGCTACAGACACACCGTCAGATTCCGGAAGTGGGAAAGAGGTTGAAATCGACCGGGACTCTCGGGCCATGAATGAAATCAACGACATGTTGATGAGGAACTTCACCAGTAAGGTTGACGGGGCAAAGCCGTACCAGTGCGACGTGTGCAACAGGAAGTACACGATGCAGTCCTGTCTGCGGCGACATATGCTGGTCCACACGGGGCTAAAACCAAACCGATGCCAGGTCTGTGGCAAATCTTTTGTGGAGAAACAACAACTGCTAGTTCATTTCAGGTCAGTTTCATTTACACACATGCCTTAATGATTACCACTGCACATCAATTTCAACGGCACATTTCCACTACACAAACACTTCTTATATCCACAGACAATACTGCACAGACAATCCAATTGCACTGATAGAACCATTTTAACAAGGCCATGGACTTTCAGTTGGACGTAGGTCAAAACAGGTTAAAAATGCCGCTGGTTTCAAGTGAAATATACACCGTTTGCATAGTCTTAGCTCAAAAGCCAGACAAATTTTGTTGATTTCAAAGAGCAATGGCAGAGTGGAGTGGCCTTTGATGAAATAGATAGGCCTACGTCAAATTGCTGTTTGACACCAACTACCCAAAGTCCAAGCTCTTGTAAAAATGGTTCTATTTTGTACTGATTTCCACTGTACTGATATTTCCTCTGCACTGTCGGAGGACATTTCCACTGCATAAATCCATCTGATGCTTAAAAATACTACTGCAAACATAGTCCTATGTACTGGTATTTCCTCTGCACTAGTATTTCATCTATTCTGATATTTCCACTGCACTGATGATATTTCTACTGTTAGTGTTATATTTAAACTGTACTAAGATAATTAATTTTCCAATTTTGGGCTCAGAGGGCAAACAAATACAAATTTTTAGAAAGGAAGTCCTTAATGAAAGATTTACACATATAAAATAGTCCATACACTTCTATGAACGTGTAGCAGTTGGGTAAATCCTGTGTATACAATTATATGCCAATGCATTAACTTATGAAAACAACAAACCGTATATAAGGTTTTTTTCCGCATGTATCCAATTTCCGCTTTGTTTGCGACAACTTCCGAATCGCGGAAAATAAATCAGCGTAAATTTGATACAAAGTTTTGTTTTCGTAATAGAGTTTTCTCTTTCCTGATAAAGTAAACAGGAAAGTAAAAGTACGGTGAACTATGTTCAGTTAGTTTAGTTAGAGGTACAAATAGCAGGATCAGAGGACAAGCGCCAGACAATAGATTTGTAAGCCTCGTTGTTTATTTAATAATCTATTGACAAGCTAATTAAAACGGTCGCTTTCCTTGCGTAAACTGATGTCTAATTGTACCTGAGCTACTGGTATATGTAACGGTACATGATCTATATATTTATGACTGTTTGCGTCTCTGAAAATAATTATAGGTAATATTTCACATTAAGGAAATCGTGTAAATGGTTTCATTGTCCGAATTTGTCATTATATGACAATTTATATACTTTTCCCCTCTTACCTCACAGTTATCAACAATCGTAATTAAATTTACAATGTGACTTTGAAATAGTGAAAATTTCATTCGGGTAAATTTTGAATATGCTTTTCTAGGCTTTGATTTGCAGAAAAAACATGACGCCGAAAAAACCCTGATATATGGTACATATTTTTGTTACAGTAGTCAAAATAATAGCTAATACAAATATAAAGATGATATGACAATATGTAAACGTCGTAAGTATTTCACTAGGGCTTTTTCACTTTATATTGATATGGCAGAACTGATCGTCTTTAATTAATAAGAAATTCTTTTTTTTTTTATTCATGATCCTCTTTATTTACAGAATACACACAGGAGAGAGACCCCATCAGTGCTCTGTCTGTGGCAAGCGCTTCACACAGTACGGGACCCTACACAACCACATGCAGGTAATTAAAGGGGTTAAAGGTCAGGGTCAAAGGTCATGCAAAGTTTTGTTGGCCCATTTTGGAAAGAATCTGGCTATTGGGCCTTAAAACTATAAGACGAGTTCAATTTTAGTCTCAATCTTGCTATTGCACTAGTATATACTGTGGAATCATTAAAATTCATGGCGACCAATTTTCGTGGATTGCATAAATTTTACAGGTTTGTGGGGGCGTAATTTCGTGTTTTATCTTAAACCTACAAAAGGAAAAAAGACTTTATAAACCTAGTTTATTAATTTGTGGAGGATGTTAAGTCGTGGATAAAAGCTACCCACAAATTCTACTAAAATTGTGCCACCACAAATTCTAATGATCCCACAGTATTCCTTTTCATAAGGGTGAGACTTTGACCAAAAGGAGCTTGTCCATAAGTCTAATGGCCCCTGGGCCAGTTAATGAATGATCACATCTGAGAATAATATTCAATTCTGACATACAGAATGGTCAAAGTTCAAGGTCAGCTTTGAAAGTCTAGTACAAATTGGGATTGTCCATTAGATTTGGTGTTACACTCACAGTTTTTTCTTATTCAAGATGAAGGTAAAAATGATCCCTGAACTGATTTAGGGTACTGCTCTGAAATTGAAGCTAGTAGAGCATTATGACTTTCTTTTTGTTCCATGGAGATGATGTTTATGTTATTTAACCTGTTATCTTGCAATATTTGTATAAATGTATTTATATTTACATTTTCAACTGTCTTTGTCTGTGATTACATTACGAATCGATTTTGAAGCCTATAGCTCAATGATTTATTGAAAAGATGAGAGACACAAAATGGACATGTCTTGTAGCATAACTGAAACACGGTATTGGCTGCACTGCGTAGTAATACATAGCATGTGCTACATGTAAAAGATAGTGATTTCAAAATGTTGTTTTAAACTGTGGGAATTAGAAATGATATAAATATTAGTAATAAGAAATCATTCTTTGAATATTATGAGGTGTTAATTTCAGTCGGATCATGGTCAAATCTATAATAAAGCCCTTTGAGCTTTATTGGATTTGACCACGCCCTGATTGAAATCAACATCTCATTATACTAAAAGAATGATTCCTTATTCCTTAAATATATACATGTTTGTAGGATTAATGCATACTTGCTTTGGAATCTGACATCTTAGGAATTATTGGTGAACGATTTTTATGTTTCTTCCATTATTTGTATTAAAATGTTGACAATTGTTATATTAGAATATGTGTGGTTCAATTTTCATGGATGGTGATCTTCACCCACAAATAACCTCAATTCACAAGTTAATCAAAGAAATTATGTCCTCATGAACCCGTATTAACTAGAAATTTGCTTGCATGAGAATTGATGATTCCATACCATAAATTCCTAATTAAACGCGAGGAATTTATAACCCCGTAAAATCGTGAGAAGCAAACCTCACAATTATTTTCTGAGAGTTGATAACTAATAGGAAATAGGGATAAATGTAAGCGATTTTATATTCTCGCGATTTGATACAAAACAGAGGAATCATGGAATTAAGTACTCCCATAATATAAGGAATTTACAGTACCGGTAGTATGCATTTCATTCTCTGCTTAAGTTCATTTCTCTGATATGCAGTACATGGATATTTCTATTTCTAGGTGCATCGTAAGCAGCAGTATAATCAGGCAGTAGCCACGGGCCAGAAGAGCGAAGACGAAGGGTCGGGCTTCATCATCAAGAAAGAACTCAGCGAGGAGGACGAGGAGGGAGGCCTCCCCAAAAAGTCACAGGAGCTAGTCAACGGGGAATCCGGACCTTCCGACATGGAGGGTACAGTGGAACAAGAGATCCAGTCCGATCCCGCCGTAGCCAAATCTCCTTACGCTTCAGACGAAAGCCGAAGTGTCGATGTATCCAACAGGATGCGAACAAACGCAGGGGTGACCGAAGAAAGTCAGAACAACCTGTCGGAAGTTGGAAGCGAAGCGGAAGGGGAAAATTCGAAAGCGGAGTCTCCGGAGAAAGCGGGAGTGCATGGAGGGGAGTCAGAATCAACGGATGCTAACGAGAAATTGGACGGAACTGGGGCAGGGGGGTCAAAGACGGACCGGCCGGCCTATGACTTTTTGTACGGGTATCCCACCACTAGCCTTATGTCCCTCAACTTGCTGGCGAACACGTCGGAGGTTCATCAGAGCTTGATGGAACACATGGCGCAGTTACAGCGAGCTCCAGAGATGCATCAAGGTCTGTTAGAGTACATGGCGCAACTCCAGCGTGCCAGGATGGTTGGGTTGACGGATTACAACACAGCATTCACGCGTCCGCCCGTGTCATGCACCTACACGTCGTCCAGCGACATAGGTCTGAACCTGACGACATCGGAACACCACACCAAGGTCCTGGGCCTCAGCTGCGACAAATGCGACGCAAAGTTCCAGGACCAAGAGACCCTGGAGAGTCACATGAAGACGCATGCACTGAAAAATGGAAACGACGCCATGTTGAGTCAGGCCTCCTCGGATGTCACGTCGCCTACGAAGAACGACAAGTTTCACACCTGTAAGACATGTGGAAAAAGTTTTAGTGCATCGTTTTGTCTGCGTCGCCACGAGATGATTCACAGCGGCAATAAACCGTACAAGTGCGAGTACTGCCCAAAGGCCTTTGTTGAGAAACAACACCTCACGTGTCATGTGCGCATTCACACAGGGGAAAAACCCTATTCGTGCAGCACATGTGGTAAAGCCTTTACGCAATACGGGACACTACACAAGCACCTGCGCACACACAACAAAAACAAGCCACACAAGTGTCAGTTCTGTGAAAAAGCGTACTACGAAAGACGGCAATTGACCAATCATTTGTTGACGCATTTTGAAAACAAAGGGAAGTAAATCTATTACATATTCCTAGTTTTTTGAATTTGACTTGTCAACTGATCAGCTGAAGTTTTAGTTGCTTTGGTTTGTTTTTTTTTAAGATGAAAAAATGAAATATTTTGTTTGATTCTGTAGGGACCATTCAATGTCAAAAATATATATATATATATATCAGTAAGATTTTGATTTGAAACTCAAGTAAAATATTTCTGTGCATATATTTTTTGTACAAGTATATTGTATAATACTGCTGGGAGAAAAAAATTCTGAAAAAAAAAATTTGAAGAAAAGAGAATTCATTGCCTTATAAATGGAAAAGTGTTTAAGATTGTTAATGGTAAAGTTGTTTAAAGAAAAAAAATTATTGCAGTAATTGAGTGAAATCAATAAAAGTCAGGAGTTCGTTTTAAAAAAAAAAATAATGTTCTTTTTTAAGATATACGATGTTTATGATTAAGCTGTGACCAAATTTTTTTTTTAATTAAAACATACATTTTCTTATTCTTTGTTTACAAAAGTTAGAGAATTAATTTTTTGAGTATTGATAAAACCGAATGAACTTATATCATAAAATTATACATTGCGGAAAATTGTTGTAGTTTTTTTTTTCTTTATTGAGAGAAAAAAATTGTTTAATAAGTTGTTATTGTTACGGATATTTTAACAGATTTTTTGTTTTTTTGCTCTTTGTTATTTGATTGATATTCAATGGAATGAAATGATCTGTAATATCCTTTTTTTTAAATAGTTTTTTGAAACTTGCCTCAATTAAATGAAGGATTATTATTTTTCGTTATTTGATTGTATCTGAAGAGATACGTTACTTTTTGTACAATTTTTCTTTTTTTTTTTTTTTTTTTTGGTATCGACAAAAAACTTGAGTTGATACATTTTCTACAAGGTTGATTTGAAAAAATCTCTTTTACATGTATTTTTTCTCTTCTTTTCATAATGAATAAAACCAACACCTTTTTTTATATACAAAGTATATTTACATAAGAAATCAGATTGTGTACTTTTTGCAAAGAAAAAAAACCTGTTGTACAAAGATAATTTTTTTTACGTTTTCTTCATTGTCTTAAGGTGTTTTGATCAACAAATAGAATTATGTCCTTAATTCTATGTATAACCCTTTGTTTCAAATGACAATACAGGGGGAAGAAAATAACTAGAAAGGGGGCGGGGCTAAACTAGAAAAAGGGCGGGGCTAAACTAGGAAAGGGGGCGTGGCTAAACTAGAAAAGGGGGCGGGGCTAAAAAATTTCCTGTCAGAGTGTTTTTGGGCTGGAATAAATCTGCTGAGAAATTTACATTGTCATATTTTGATGTCATTTTACTTCATGTAATATCATAAGATTGTATACCCCCTCCCCCTCCCTCCCCCAAAAAATCATTGATCCCCCTCCCTCCCCCAAATCATTTATCCTCCCCCACCAGCTGTGTGTGTATGTAATGCTGTTCAGCTTCAGCAAAGAACATTAAGAAAGATGTCATTTAATTAATGGTGCCAAATTGTTAAGTATATGATTTTTTTTTGTTCACATATCTGTGAATTGGAACAGAAATCTGTGTGTGTTATAGATAGATAGAGTATTTACATTGGTGTGCTATAGTTATATAGATATACATGTATATATACCCCATCTCACCCTCCCCCCTCCCTCCATTTTGAATATTGCCCCCATGATACATTTACAATACTTCCATTTTTTCACTCAATCATGTATCTATGACGCAATATTGTAAAGTTTGCGTCATAAGAGGTTTGTATCATATGACGTAGCATATTTTTGTTGGTTGCTATTTATAGTAAAGCCATTGATTGGCTGCTATTTATAGATCTGTTAATTCAAAAACTTGTATGTATTTTTTCAATGTACATGTAATTAGAAATGTGCTGAAACGTCCCTGGAGAAAAATTTACATACCTATATCTGCTTTCAGCTTCCTTTTGTATAGCCCTACATTTGTTCTGATCTGTTTTTTACCCTAGAAAACATATTTTGGTTTTTGGGAGCATAAATGGGGTTTGGGTGGGGGTCGGGACCTGGAAAAAAGTTTTCTCATCTTATATGCACTTACTGACATATCTTTGGATGAACTTGGACTGAAATTGATAAATTCTGATAAGTTTTCCTTGTATAATTTTACATCTCACATTTATATATTGTGCACTTCTACCAATGTAGTCCTACTAGTATATTTGCATTGTTGGAAAACTTTGGAAGGTCTCATTACTATTCACTGACATACCACCGTATAAAATTTCATACTCAAACTTTATCAACTGCAACAGTGATTCTCACTGACTGGCTAAGGTATTTTTTTTAACAAATCAGATTACACAACTTAAAAACCTATCTGCCAATTACTTGAATATTTTACACAACCCCTTTTCATGTAGGAGCCAA
Source organism: Magallana gigas (assembly GCF_963853765.1). Taxonomy (NCBI): domain Eukaryota; kingdom Metazoa; phylum Mollusca; class Bivalvia; order Ostreida; family Ostreidae; genus Magallana; species Magallana gigas. Next base: position 50,916,378 of record NC_088853.1, on the reverse strand, counting down.
GAAGATGTGAGACCAACTGTCAGTTTTCCAATGATGTTGCAAATGAATTATTTATTTTCTGGCAACATTCCAATTTTTAAACTTGACTTTGACCTTTGTTGACCTCTCACTGATTAATTTATAATCTGCACACACACACACCTCACTTTAGGTGCATCACCCCCTTGTTTAGTAATTAAAAATTTACCTGTTTTATGAAAGAAAAAAAAACAACCCCTTATTATGATTGAAATGCACAGAACTTACAAATATTTTACAGGAAAAAATTGACAGAATTTGCCTCTTGAAAGAATAATAGACAAAAACCCAAGTATGAGTTATCTCTCTTTATCAGGGGGTAAATGTACCTTAATCAGACTCAGGAAGAAGAGCGTTTTTCTAGTTTTTAGATATTTTTTTTGGTTCATTTCTGCCTGCGTATTTGATTAACCTCACAGTACAGTCACCTCAGTGTAAAAACACAGAGTCTCACAGAGTTTTCTTTTTAATGATCTGGACTCCAAAATCACATGGATAGATATACTTTGTGTTTGTAAGGTTTTATTTTTTTTTCATTTGACTTGCAATATATAGGAATATATTTTTGTTATTCCTTTCATTTGGTATGTCATTGAAATATTGCAATTATGGTTTTTTTTAATATTTGTTATTTATTGTTTTTAGTTCTAGAGCACCAACCTTTGAAATTGTCAGGGGTATATTTTAGATGTAGATTAATAATAGTTCAACCAAAGGCAATATTCTTGTATGTTCTTAATGTATGTTTTTTCTTGCAATGATTATTCACAATCCTTGGATATTGTGTTCATATTTTGATGACATCATCATTTTCTGTAGAAAGCATCACCAAAAAATGCTTACTAGAACTGCCCTATCACCAAATGCTATGTATAACACCTGCTTCCTTCTGCTGATAAAATATTTATCTGGTGCTACATCATATATCTATTTTTTTTCGTCTTTTTATTAGAAAATGACTACGCATTTGCTTAGCATTTTTTTGTGTTACATGTCTTCAGCATTTCGTATAGTACGTGTATAAAAAAAGTAGATATTAATTATTAAGACAACAATTTTTTTTACCCAGGGACGTTTCAGTAGAGTGTATGTGTCCAGTGTTTCGCTTTTATGTTAGACTTGTGCATGCTGTAAAGTGCCATGTATCGCTGAGGACCGAGGACTGAGGACCGAGGGCCGAGGACTAAAGCCAGTGCTATAGATAGATGTTTGTGACGTATTCATTGTTATCATCCATTTTAGATCTAGTTGTCTCCTTATCAATTAGATATGAATAAATGTTAAGAAAATGTTTCATCAGTCTTTGTCCTTGAATTTCATCTATTAATTTTGGTGTGTGGTGTTTTTTTTTTTTTTTTGGGGGGGGGGGGAGGGTTAGCTGCAATAATGTAGCCCTATCCGATTTTTTATATCTGATGTTTACTGGAGAGGTAGCCCTCTCCTCCCCAAAAAAAAAATTGGGAGAGGGCTACATTATTGCAGCTAGGGGAGGGTAGGTGGGTTAGGGAAGAGAGGCCAATGGCTGGTATCAATATTATAAATGCAAAACTTGGATCCAGAGGGGGACAGGTCAAGGGAGGATCTTGACCCCGCTGAAAAATTTATATTTATTGAATACTGTAAAAATATGGAAAATAGGCCTTGGAACTCTTTTCGGAAAAAAAACCCAGAATTATTCACCCTCTGGGAAAAATGTATACATGTATCTGGATTCACGCATGATGCTCAAGTGTAGTCATCATTTTTGGCCAGTTAATATATTGTCCAGTTGTAATGAATTTGTTTGTTTATAGAAAATATGGCTTTATCATAGTAAATAGTGGATATCAAGAGATGTAGGGGGTAAAATAATATATAATAAAGAATTATAAAAAAAGAAGAAGAGGGAAAAAACAAACTTTAAGGTTTATCCCCCCCCCCCCCCCCCCCCCCCGGCGGTCGCTTTCCTTTTGACGACTGTATTGCCACCAATCATTATTGCAGATTTTCCTACATTCACGACCAAATCATATTTTCAATTGATTATTTACTTGCACATCATTTAAATAATAATGATCAAGATCTCGTAAGAAGCAAAAAAATTAGTATTTTAGAAGCACCTGCTGTTTTCCGGAAATCGGGCGGTGAACTTTGCGGGCTTTAAATTCTAAAAACTTTTTTTGTTTGCGCTTGGAAACATGTAAACAATGCGGACCATCTAGTGCGCGTGTCAAACGCATGATGGCATAGATCCAATAACCCGAGAAAAGGTAAGCAAATACACGATTAGCTTTCTCTGGTGTTAACAAAAGACCTATGTATTATCAAATTAAATCAAAGTTTTCAATAACCGAAGGGGGCGTGATTTTTAATAATGCCCATTCTACTACGATGATATTTAATTCCTGTTTTGGTTATCGCGATTTTTTTTTCTAATTCATGCAATCGATTAGAATTTTTGAAACGTCGATAATGGCTGTATTATATGAATGCGACGCTGTTTGTTTGTTTTGTCCCGCCGTTAATTGTGTATCGAGCGAGTCTGTAACAAAAGAAAAGAGTTACAAAGATCAATACGTGTATATTAAATGTCAGTAGTGTACATGCATGTGGTAAATTAGGATTCGCTTATAAATGGCAAATGATACCCCCCAATATAAGATCTTTAATGAAATATATGCGTCTCTCTCTCTCTCTCTTTCTCTCTCTCTCTCTCTCTCTCTCTCTCTCTCTCTCTCTCTCTCTCTCTCTCTTCCGTTCTTCGCTGCAGATTAAATTGAAAAATGGAATGCCTAAAATATTATCGAATATATTTTTGCGGAAAAAAATCAAATGAAAATAGATAAACAAATATTCAAATTTAGTATCTATTTTAAAACAAAAAATCGACGCAAAAAACGTCCTAGGCATTTGGCGTTAAAAGAAGCCTCCAATTTATACGTAGATGTGCTTCTTATGACAATACAGATACATGTACATTTAGTGCCCCCTTCCCCCATTTGTCTCATATTTGTAGCTTTCCATTTGAAATAGGATTAGGACTTGACAATAAGATAAACAATGATATCTGTACTTAATCTCATTATTCAGGTATAGATAAAAATCGGTTAAGAAATGCTAACATATTCAAAAGAATTGATTTTTTAAACTGAAAATCGTTTGTACAACTAAACATTGATCGTGATTGCAGTTGAAACTCAACACCTCGTGTGCATGCCGCACTTAAAAAACTGCAGATCTGCAAGGGATACAGACCCATTTAAATTAAAAAAATGTTCGATCAGCATTCATAGAAAAATAATCAGATGTTTGTTATCGAGGGCATAAGGGCTATCTGGTAACGCTACAAGCCGGACGTGGGGTCAACAGTTTGTTTTTGATCTGGGGTCTCCCCGTATCGCATACACAATCAGATAAATAATTTAAATACCTATCCCATTAATAGCTTCCAATTATTCTAAATGCCGGCAATTTGTAAGATATTGTTTGGTATTCTTAAGACACGACTGAAAAAGATTTTAAGTATGTATATAGGATTTGTCTATCCAAGGCATAAATGCGCACAGATTTTTTTGGTTTCGCAGTGGGGTGGGGGTGGGTGGGGAGGGGGGGTTGGTTCTAAAAACATAAATTAAAAGTCAAAAGCTTACTCCATTTTTGGAATTTACAATTAATTCTCGTTGATCGATTTAGTTCTATAACGTGATTTATAAATAATCTTGCTGTATAATTTCTTTCTTTTAATAAAAAAAAAAGTTTTGTTTTGTATAAACCAATTATTTTCATTGTTTAATGTTTTATGTACTGCGTAGAAAACGTAATAAATACTTCTTCAATTAAAAATTATTAACAAATAATTTACCATTTCATTTCATTTTTGCCTGCATGCGTATTATATGATAATTGATATTTTCTTTTTCAGCGTGTAGCAATGCTGTGAATGGAGAAAAAGAATGTCGACCAAACCGAGGACCTCACAGCGAATAACACAAGCACAGGGTCTGTCGAAAACGAAAACCGAATTCGACTTACCGCAGAAAATCTCGACTAATACAAAGACACAAGCTCAGGGACGAATTCGCCCAAAAACAGTTCCCGCCAAAACGTTACTGAAGGAAAACGCGCGAATTAACAAGGAATCGTCTGCTGAGAAGAAAACTGAAATTAAATCATTAAATGGACAGAGAGCCACCTTAAAGACTGGTGACAAAAAATTCACAAGACGTGAGTATAAAACAAAATCATTGGCGGTTAAACAAGTGAATGGCGCCGAGAAAAACGACGTAAAATCAAGAGTTGCTGATGCTCAGATTGAATGTAAATCGATAGTAAATGGCACTGAGATTGAGGAAAAATCAAGAGTCGGGACGAGTAGAGTTGATGAGAAAAAGATATTGGGCGCTGAAGAGATTAAAAAGAATCAGAAAGAAGATGCCTCCGAGACTGAACAGAAATTGAAAGAAAGTGACGATAAAACTGATGAAGGAGGCCTTATACCGAAAGATGATGCAAACGAGATCGAAGAAAATTCAAGAGTAGATGCCTCTGAGATTGCGGAAAAATCGAAAATTCATAAAAAGACTTCTAATGAACCAAACTCTGGTCCCATGGAATTAAAATCCGAATTCACCAATGGCAAATCGACTGTAACAGAAGGAGACGACGTTGATCAGCATCCAGTTTTACACTGTCATGGAAATCCTAGTTGTAACGACCAATCTAAAGAAACAGACCTAGAAGTCACAGGAGGGGGTCACTTGGAAGAGCTTGACAAGGGAGGGTCCACTGTAATTGACCTTAATTCTAACAACAAGGATTCAGGCAAAGCAAACGCGAACCACAGCGAGGCCCAGACAGAGGAACAAATTGACGTCATTGATTTCGACGGAGTCGGTCGGTATTTTTCTTCATCGGTGGATTCTGACGTCACGACTCCTTGGTTAGGTGGATTAGCTATAGTGAAGAGTGGTGACATCATTTGTTTAGACTTAAATAACGAGCGGATTAAACGATTTGACAAAAACTTCAAAATGGTGTCAAGTATCGATATTCCTTTTGCCTCTTGTGGTATGACGCTTACGTCACATGATGAGATAGCGGTCACGTGTCTGAATGAGATTCACTTTTATAACGTAGGTAAATTTGGAATGAATAGAACTGCTAAATGCATTAGTGTTAATGGGATGGCTCATGGAATTGCGCACAACCAAAACTGGTTCGCCGTTACGTGTGACATCACAGAACCAGATGAGAGCACAATTCGGGTGATTGACGCAACCGGAAATGAGCGTTACGTCATCGATCCACCCGTAGTGTCAGGACTCTCCTTAAAATTAACTTCTCTTATAGAGTTTGACTTGAATCTCGGTTGCATCTTTCTCTCAGATTCAGCACCGAGCCGGGTCGTCTGCATCAATTTTGAAGGTGAAGCATTGTGGGATATTTCCATACCGGGCGGGTCACGTGGATTGGTTTCCATTGACGACGACAATTTGCTAGTCTGTGACCAGTTCAGTGAAAAGGTCCGCCTACTCTCAAAAGACGGCGTCCTCAAATCCTCCGTTATTTCTTCAGAAGACGGCCTCTGTAATCCGGATCTCATTGCTCGTAAACCGGATACCAAAGACGTCATCGTATCGTATGGCGGATTCGGAACTGTTGGTCTCTTCACCGTGCAGTAATACTTGAATTAAAGTGTGTCCGAAGTCAGGACCGCTTCATTTCCCCAATTATCAGATAACATTGACGCCTCTGTCCTAATTGTTGAAAGCATTTGTTTGCAAGGCAGCCCTGCAAAATTATATTTCTGCCTACGTTTTACCACGTTTGCTTGATCCAAATCGTGTAATTTACCTTGGCATGGTTATGAAACGATACTTTTTCTGTATGGCTAATGTTTAACCAAGCTTCTACTGCCATTTTGCCAGATAATCTTAGATAAAATTTACAGGCGTCCAAACGGAAATATCCTTATAAGCCAGGATCCTTCTATTGCAAAAATAACCTAAAACTTTCATTAACCTGGAGAATATAAAGGACAAGCAGCATTAAACCAATCAACTAATGTACTAATATAGACGGGTATCCATTTCTTGGACTATAAATACTTGATGAAATCCTTTGTACTAACCCAATGTGTTCAAATGTCTACAGCAATAAAAACTTTTACTTAGTATCAAAGATCTGTGTTTGTATAAAGAAAAAAAATCTCTGCGAGAAGTTTTGGAATTGATGAAGCAGATAAAAGATTCTGACGAGAAAAAAATTGGAGAAGTTTTGCTATTGATGAAGCAGATAAAATATTATGAAGTGAAAAAAATTGTCACCCTTGTTATTCGATCCAACTACTGCCCTATACTCATAGTTTTGTAAAAGGCACACATGACCGCAAACATTAGCCTATTTTAAAATTAAATGATATTTTAAGAATTCCAATTTGATGTTAAATTTTCTTGCAGCAGACATTTGATTTGCTGTCAGCAAAAGCCTCCAAGGTCTCCAAATTCTATGTTAAGCATAACCACAGTCGACTTTCGATCTTTATTACACATTTTTTCTATACTAAACATACACAATGTAAAGAGTTACAAGGCAGCATCAGAGAAAATCTATTTACAAAAGTGTTGCAATGCTTAATGTAACAGTAATGTAACAACTATGAATACTATTACATTTTGTTTTAGAGGATAAGGAAAATTGTTTCATGGAGTTCAAGGCAATATGTAACAAAAAATTAACAATTTCAAGTGTATTAATCAACTTTCAACATTTTCTTTTTAAAAAAAATGAATATTATTTGTCTGACAGGTTATATGTATGTAATAATGTAATAAAAAAAATCAAATGTTACATTCTGCATGGAATTCAATATCTACATAAATGAAATAATAACATGTAATCAAAATACACTGTAACATGTAATCATAAATATATAGAGGTATTTCAGTCCCAGACATACGAACTAGGGGACAATCCTGAACAAAAATGTACCGCATGAATTTGTAACAATTTGTATTGACAACATATTTGTAATCATTCCTCGAGACAGTGGGAGATATAAACATGTTTCATGACATTGATGTATGAAAAACACTTCTCATGACAGAGAATGCAATTGCAATTCATTTTGGTTTAACATAGAACAACCCTTATATTCCCTTGACTAGGAATACTTGCAACAATCTGCTACAAAACTTGCACAGTACATGTAAACAGACACAGACATTTTAGAAATAGAGAAATGTACAGAATGTGATCAATGTAATCTAACTTATTTCATTACGCCGACATAATTCTTTTCTGTAACCCCTTTTGTAATAAACAAGATTACAATTCTGTGTAATAATAACTTGACACAAGATAAAAAATGACATTACTTACAAAGTTACACAACATTTCACTGCTTTCTGCAACATTGTAATAATATGTAATAAACGATGTAATGTAATTATTTACATTACAAATCAATGTACAATAACTTAATGTTCGACTCCTATTACATGTTTTTTTAATGTAATTTTTAGGATTGGGATTCTACACATGCCTTAACTTTTACTTACAATGCTGAGTAGGATTGAAGACACATAACCTCACTTTTATATTACAACATAATAATCTTTTGTATACACTTTTCTTATTTACAAATGTACTATTGAAATCACTACAATATATCATTATATTAATAAATCTCAATAAAAATATCTTTTTTCAACAATGAAACCATAATGCAAGTTGCCATGTTGATACAAATCTTTTGTAAAAAAAAAAAAAAAAAATCAAGGACAAGATCTTCAACTTCACGTTATTCCAAATGCATCAACTTAATTCTTTCCATTGATTTTCTTAAAAAATAATAATGCAAAACAGGTGTTAAAATAGAGATGCTCTTTGAGATCTTCTGAAATGTTCGTATTAAATGCGAGTCAACAGTCCTTCATTAAATGCAACCCTTGTCATAGATCCATAAATTCGCTTTGACCAAATACATGTATCTTGCCCAGTTGTGTTTTTTAGCAAGTGGCTACTCCAAAAATACTCTTCAACAAGTGGAGGTTGTGTTTTAGCAAGTTGCCCCTCCTACACTCTTTAACTGGTGGCCGCCTCTTTGGGTATCTCAGCTGGTTCCCCTGCCTCGCTCTTTGTCTCATACTCGTACTCGACGTGGTACTTGTTGTAGGAGAAGTAGGGCGTGGAGTCCTGGTCGCCACGTGGCTCTTTGGTGGTAGTACATGCCACCACATCCTCGCCGTGACCCATTAGCCAGTCCTCACAGTTGGCCCGCTGGTCCTCGCTCAGGTTCTCCTCACGCCAGCCCTCGATCCACGACGAGAACTTGTCATGGAGCTTCAGTGAGACTCTCTTGTGGGACTGTAAGCAAGAGTCATTCAATCATCATCATCATAAATAAGAAACTTGTGAAATTAAAAGTAAGAGTTAATTAAATACATCAGTCATTTATTATCATAAATATGAGAACTTAGTGTGTGGCTTCAAAACCTCTCTTAATAAGTCTTAAAGCACAAGTCATATATTCTTTTTTTTTATCTCCAATTCACCAGATGATAAATGATTTAACTTTTGTCATTCTTAAAATTTATAGAAAAAAACTTTTTAGCAAAGGTCAAAAATATTAAAATATAGTTTCAAAATATCATGTTTCAGACAGGTAAATTATTTTCAATTTGTAAAGCAGAATAATTCTATTTCATATTTGAACTGAAGGTTTTCCCAAGATCTTTTCAATATGGCAATAAAATATCCTGTAAATTAATTTTGGTGGTATGTGACCAACTGCATCATTGCCTGATAATAAAAACATTCATTTTTGGGCTTATGACACAATAACAGTGAAAAAATCAGCTACAATTCCAGGGTGTACAATTATAATCTGTTATAACCACAGTTTGATTATTGTTAGAGAAACAAAATCACATCATTTTATCATAAAATTCATAAAGTCCAAGTGTGTATTTTTAAATCTTATCATCATTCAATAATCCTATAAATCCTTAATGTTCCTACAAGAGTTTAACAGTTTGACACCCAAAACATCGTCGTTCATTCTAACTCATTCCCCTCTCCCCCCACAATTCAATGAAACCCCCTTCCCATTTCCACACACCCTACCTCTCTGGCTTTGGTGAGAGCTGTTCTCTTGTACAGGTAGTATTCGCTGTTGACCACGTAGACGATTTTGAATGAGTTGACGTTGAATTTACATTCTGTATTATCCAGGATGTCCATCTCCTCCGTCGATTGTTTGGGAGAGCCCAGGATTTCCTCTGTCTCCGTGTCCGACCGGGATTTTTGGTTCTTCTGGTGACGTCGCCACTGTCGGACATTCCTTCAAAAAGAGAACAAAATTAATGCAAGTAATATCAGATAGAGTTTCATATCAAACCTGTATAAAATAATCTGCAAGCACATTTGCTGATATTGTGAAGAAGATGTCAGAGAGATTCATGACAGGTTTGGTAGCTCTTATCATAAACCAGAGTCAAATGGTTTACCTGAGTACAACAGGTGAGATATTCAAAGAATGACAGAAAAGACAGACATCAACAAAGGTCAGTACAGATGAGAAATTAAGAAGACAGGTTTACAGATCTCAACTGAGCAATGGGACAAGGTTTGTGGTTCTTACCTGAGTAAGACGACAGGATTTGTGTTTCTTACCTGGTTAAGAAAACGGGGTTTGCGGTTCTTACCTGGGTAAGAAGACAGGTTTGCGGTTGAGGTGTTCCTTCAGGTCGTCGGAGACGGTGTCATCCTTGGAGACGTACTTCTCCACGTACTCGGACCAGCGCTCCACCTCTATCGGGTCGTCCGACTGCTCATGCTCAGTGTCCATCAGTTCAAAGGTCAACCTGCACTCCTTCTTGAACTGAAAATAATGTTTATCATTCTTACAGTATATAGAAAATAGCATACTATGGTATATTGGAAATCGAACTGAAAATAATGTTTAATACTCTCATACGGAAAAAATAAAGAGAAATCAATACCCTCAGAACCATGCAAACATTTGAATTTTATTTACTCTTTAACAATTCCCTACATAAAAGACTTATCCCTCAATTATACAATTTCAATACTATCTATAAGATAACACAATGTGCTTGATTAAAAATCACAGAGTTCCCAAAATGTTAATTTGCCCTTTCTTAACACTCGGTGCCTTGTTTTATTTTCCTCCAACAGCTTGTCAATAAATTATGAACATGTTGCAATTCTTGATTGAATGTTATTTACATGTAGGTTAGACTTACAATGACGATTCTGAAGCAGTTCTCCTCACTGAGACTCTGTTCGGCCCTCTTGTGGTAGGCAGTTTCCTTGACGGTCCGCTGGTGTACGGTGGCAACCCGCCCCCCGGTGGCCCCGTTCTTCCTCTCCTCCTGGTGCAGCGCGGTGATCCTCAGACACACCTCGTCCTGCACAATGTGCTGCATCTGTCAGGGCAAAACAAAATGTCTTTATTGTGGCAAAACGTCTTAATTGTACGAGGACAAAACAAAATGACTTTATTGTTTCAGGACCAAAAAAAATATATCTTCATTGTGATGGGGCAAAACCAAAATTTCTTTGTTGTTTCTGGGCAAATAACTTCTATTAAACAAGGTAACATGGCAGTGAAGGCTCAGCACAGAAAAGTAAATCTTTATGATCATCCCATCTTTATTTCTTTTTAATTTTCTTTTTTTATTACTGTGGTTTCATCAATATTCGTTGAATACCAATTTTCGTGGATTTCATTGTTTAGTTGATCCACGAAATTTAATGTTCATTGAAGTGTAATTTCTATCAACAATTTCTATTGATAAGGGTCATTGGCCACAAATTTACGTATCCTTGAAACTGTGATTTTCACTTTATCCACGAAAATTGATACCCTTGAATATTAATGAAACCACAGTATTTTTATTATTAAATTGTACAATACATCCTCAGCCCTAGAAGTAAGTTACAATACAGTAAATGAGCTGGCGTACCTGTCTGACCAGGTTCTGTACGAGTTTTTCCATGGTGAAGGCGATGTAGGCGTGGATGCCGTACATCTCACGCAGCTGGTCCTCGTACTGCGTGGACTCCAGGTTACCGTCCAGTAAACTCTTCACCATCTCCAGGAAGTACGGGTAGTACTCCTCCGGCTCTATCTCACCTGTAACCATCATAACATCGTAAACTACAGTCACAAAGTTACAATCTACAACCACCTCTATCTCACCTGTAACCGTCATAACGTCGTAAACTACAGTCACAAAGTTACAAACTACAACCACCTCTATCTCACCTTTAACCATCCGAAACTACGGTACAATAATGCATGTACTTAATCAAGAATAATCAAGGGTGTTAGGGAATTTACTCCAAATATGTTAGCACTGCTGGAAAATTGTTTTACAAGTTTTCAAGTCTGATCAGGCATGATATTATAGTTAAATAACATCTATCTTTAAAAACATTCGTTTAAATTTTGGCAGTCAAAGGTAACATTATGGTTCAAACTTGTTTCATTTTGTTAACGCTTTTTCTTTTTTGTGTTTTCACTTGTTTTGTTGTTTTTCAATAAATTGGGAGATAATACAAATTACATTTTAAAAGTTCGAAATATTTCCTGTATATCATCAATCATCGAGAGCCCTAAATGAACAATTTAACACTACGATGGTCTTACTTGGAGCTTTGAGGCGTAGAGCGATGGCGGTCGACTCCTTCCTGTCCTTGCGGCACTGCGCCTCCTCCGCGGCGATTTTGACGGAGTAGGTGTAGATCTTGTACAGGCGCTCGCAAAGGATCTGGTGCAGGCGGAAGAACAGGTACCAGTTGTTGTTGACAAAGAACAGGGAGTAGATGTCGTCCTGTCAAACAACATAGCTAGGTTAACAAGGGCCATACTCTCACAAAACAAACATCACAAAGTGAAGCATCCCTTAACAAAGGGCCATCAAGCAATCAGGGTTGTCTCTAAAAATTGATGTAGAAGGGAGAAATAAAAAAGTAGAAGGGGATCTAGAGGTCTAGCTTATAGCTAGATTATGTTTGAAATTGAAAAATAGCCGGGTAATTACGTCACTTTAGGCATGCAAATTCCACCCTCCCGGGTCTTAGAGACAACCCTGTACAATGGAGCTTTCTTACACAAGAAAGCAACACAGAGTGGAGCATCCCTTTACAAATGACACTGCATAAGGACCCCCCCCCCTTTTTATTTTTAAACGTAACAGGATTTTTTAAAATAACAAATGCACACAACTTCTTAGTTACATGTAGCATATTTCTGATTTCTGATTTCAGTTATCATTACTTATGTTCGAAAAATGACAGATAGGGATAGGTGGGGTGGGGGTGTCAACAAAAAATAGTCAATCACACCAAACAAATACTGAACTCACATCCTCCATATCCCCATCGTTGGTGTTTTCGTCCTGGCTGCCGTTAATGATGGCAGAGTCTGCCGATTTACTCTCCTCGTCTTCCTGTTTGATTTCCGTCGTCTCCATCTTCTCCTCTTTGATTTTCAGGGTGCCTGCTTCACTGTCCTTCCCATTTTTCCCTGAACTTGACGATCTGTCCCTCTCCGACTCTCTCTTTTCTTCTGATTTTGTTGTTTCCTTGTCAACTGCTTCATCTGTTTCCATGTCATCTGAAATTAAAGTGGGATGAATTTTTTGAGCATTTTAAAACTAAAATGCAGTTTCACATAGATTTCATAAAGTGTTCATAGAAATTTCATAAAGGATCCAATATCTATGATACACAATGTCATACATGTAGTTTCCAATTAACATCCAAAGATGTGAATATTGTGTTATGCATTGTATGAATAAACAAATCTATTAAATACAACAGGAGAATATTGTTAATTTTACACAAGAAAATATGATTTTAGGAAGTTATCTCCCCTAACCTTCATCTTCATCGTCGCTCATTTCCTGCCGAGGTGAAAAGAACAGGTCAGGAATCAGTTGCCGTAGTAACAGCTTGATCTTGTGTTTGTCGTCTTTGTGGATAGCTACAAAAACATCAACAGTTTTTTCTTAATACTTGAGAAAACTCTCTGAAGATAAATAAAAACCTCAATCCCCAGGAGCACTTTCTGAGGAACAAAACACTTTTTTCTACCTTCTCCTCTTTCCTTAACCTGACAATTATCTGGATTTTATAAATCAGTTATTATTCCTCATTAAATCATTTCCTAGAATAATTTCATGAAATATCATTTATCTAAACAAAGGCAACTGGAAAGATGCATTCAAATAAAGGCTGTTGTTTTGCCTGACACACAAATGTATTTTCTAAATTTTTAACAAACCACTTAAAAATGTACATTAAATGTAACTTTAAAGACCATACTCTCAACCCCTCCCCTATCAATGAATTCCCCAAACCCCCTACCCCCCACTCACCGGCCTGTCGCTTCATGTGGTGCAGTATGAGGGAGGAGGCGTCCTCTATGACTGACCGATCCTTGTACACGTAACTTAGGTGAGGGTTGAAGGCTTCCGCGGTCTCCGTGTCCTGTTCAGACCTCTGTCACAGAAAAAACACACTCATGTAAGATTTAATAAAGTAATGTTTAACTGCAATACTTTCTATTCTTACTTATAATTACACAAACATTCTAAATGTATATTGGTCCATAGTTTACAACCCACTCACATTTAAACATTTAAGAATTGGGAATGTCAACATGACATGCTATAAGAAAGTACATCAAACAAGATGGCGGACGAATCCAACAATTGTGTGGGCTATAGACTATGCATGGGGGCTGTAGATTCAATGCTATAGACTGACTGATCTGTGTGGGCTGTAGAATCAATGATTTGCGTGCGCAGAGACTGACCTCGTCGTAGATGGTCTCGATCTCGTTGAGGAGTGCCTTGGATCGGATGGCCTTTATGTCGTTCTGTTTGAAGTTGATGCCCTGGTGGTCCAGTGACTTCAGATAGTACTTCTCGTTCTGCTCGCGCCAGTACTTGTTGAAGTCCCGCTGGGCCTCGCGCCACTCCTCCTCCTTGGCCTTTAACCTGTTTGTCAAAAGTCCTTCCTTATAAAACTTACTATATTATATTACTTAAGATTTTTTGCCAATTTATTCTTCAAAACATTGCACTCTTATTCATTCATTATATTCATTAGCCTATTTTGTTCTGAATTAATTCAATGGTCTTTCTTAATCAAGATAAAATTCCTCTAGATACATGTAAATTTGTACATGTAAATATTATCACTTCTCAAAAATAATGATAAGAGTAATGTTGTCTGGTCCTCTCCTCTTTAGAATTGTCTTCCTATGAAGCTGTTCCTTTCATCAGCAGTTACAACTGTACTAACTTCATTCTACTGAAATAATTATCTTTCAATAAAATAATCATGTTACTTAAATTATCCCCCCCTTACCTCCTCAGTACTAATGGTACTGCCACCACTGGATTCTTCTTCAGTCCGTCGATAATGTCCGGGGCTTTGTCGCCGTATATCCTACAATAAACCACGGACTCGTCAGGAACTGGGGACTGTTTTACTCTTACTTTCAACCATCATACAACACATTTTATGCTTAACGTTTTACTTTAAAGTTACCACAAATACAGCAAAATTTAACGTTCAGAGGAAAAATCAAGTGATTTGGTATTTTTCAAATTTTTTTTTATAGGAGAATAAAATTATCATGTGTACACTTTAATTCTCACTCTGTTAATTATAATTAATGCCAGTATTCTAAACAAGATTAAACTGTCATAAGCAAAATAATTTTCACCTCTGTCAATCTTTATAAATTCTGCTCCAGGTAAAGTAAGCATCCTATCCACAGTAAAATCGTATTAAATATTCTCTAGCTTGATCCTATACATGCCATTACCAAGTACTGACCCTACCCCCCCCCCCCCCCCCCATCTAGTTACGACTCTGACTGACCTTTGTATGGCCTTCCTTTGCAGGACGTCGGATGACCCCCCTAGGGCGTTGTCCAGCCGGAACTTGGCAGCCTCCTCTGAAGACATGCGGCCCATTTTCTTCTGCACAGCCTCCAAGCAACGAATGGTGGCCAGATTTGTTTCTATGACAACGTCAAGCTACAACAAAAGGTCAGATCCATCATTGCTTTCATCTCAATTCAGGAAGAATAATTTTTTGCAATTTTCACTTTACAAACCAAACATTATTCGACAGGAGTTATTTCTGAAGAAAAGAATTTTTTCAAGTCATCAAATATGTGTAGAACTACTGTAAAAGTATTATATTTGGCGCGTTCGATATTTGGCGGAAAACATTTTTTGTACAAGATGGCGTGGATTTGAATTAGCGTATTCTTGAATGTGCCTATTCTTTTACATGTATGTATGTCATTAAGCGATGTTCTTGATTTAGCGGAAGCCGCATTCGCCAAAAACGCTAAATAGAATACACAGCCAAATGTAATATGTTTACAGTAATTTTTGTAAAATCTTAGGCAATATGATATTTTGGGGGCTGGAAAAAGGGGTAGGGGACTAATAGAAGTAAGGCAGGAAAATGGCCTAACTGAGCTTTACTGATAACTCACCTCGAACCGCTCGTCTTCACATCGGTAGATGTGCTCCTCGTACTGTGTTTTCCGCGATGTGACAAAGGTAGAGTCTTCTGACCAGGAGGGGAAGGACACCCAGGTATCGTTTAGTACCTACAGAAATACAGTAAAACATGTTCAATACCTACAGAATAACAGGTGCAAAAGGGTTAAATATCTACAGAAATAAAGATGTGAAAGTATTTTATTACCTACTGTATTTTTTTTAACCAATATTAACCTTTCAGAGACATACCATTTGTAAATATGCAGAGTAATAACAAGAGAGAAAAGATTGTCTATGTGAGAAGCTCTGGTTTGAACATTGAGGTTGAGGGATTTGTTTTTAGGCTATATACTTAATGCAAGTCGCATGAGAAGTGTGTATTGTAGGGGCAAACTGATGTGAAATCTTTGACAACTGAGGGAAGGAATAACTGTTTCAACACATTGCTTAGAAAAAACTGTAAATTGAAAACTTGGGCTTGAAGAGGAGTATGAACTTGACTTAGGGGGTTGGGATGGTTGGGAAACCTTACTCACCTCCCTACACAGGGGACTGCGGCCTGAACACTTGGGCTGGGGGTAGGACTTTGGCAGTGCTCTGTAACTCGCTCCATAGCGCTTGCAGGTAGCATAATCTAAAAAGAAAAAAGGGAAACATCCAATTGAAATATCATCCAAAATATGACTCCAATTTCATTACAGCTGTTTGTTTTGGTCAGTGGTTGTGATGTTGCCATGGTACTGACCTATTTCCATGGCCAGCTCCCCGCTGACCCTCTCCTTGCCGAGCGCCCCCTGGGGGACCGCCTCGGTGGTGCCTCCTGACTCTTTGTACCCCAGGAAATCTTTGAACCACTTGTACAACTCGGGGGACCGCCTGTTGAGGGAAGATCAATTAATAATTTTAATACACACTAGTTTGTGTATGCAAACATAAACATATCTATTTTAATGATTTCATTCTTATTGTTTATTTAAAACTATCAGAATTTAGAGGTCTTGATAGTTCTGGCCATTTTTAGACTTTGTCTTCTTTCAATAAAGATAACAGCAAAGCAGCCAAATTTAAAAGCTTAAATATGTGAACTTTTCCTTTACTGAATGATAGTTTATAGCTTTCACAAATCATATCTTAAAATTTATGGCCAATCTGATGGTTGGCTTCACATTACGACCAATGTCACCACAGAAAAATGAAAATGATTCTACTTTCAATCTTCTTTAACACCAGGAATTAAACTTATAACCAGGAACTTACTGTAAGAATGTCTGGACCAGCTGAACCAGTTCAGTACGGGAAATGACTTCCTGGTTGAAGAGAACCAGACAACGCAGGAAGTTCTCGTATACCTCTGGGTGCTTAAGGAACTTCCTCACCTGAAACATCAGGAAAAATCATCAGATTGGCACTAATCCAACATCAAACATTAACAAATTCAAAAGATCATCAAGATTTTGCTTTAGTCAACCACCAAAATGAATTACATCAAGTCAGCTGTAATTCTCTTTTCAGAATTCTTTTTTCTCTGGTAACAAATTCATTATCTACACACGAATGACTCGAGCTCCGAGCACTTACTTTGTCAAAGAAGGCAAACTCGTTCAGAGTTCCGTACCGCCCAGCCTCGGCCAATGAGATGTCTTTCAAAGTTCCTGTTCTCTGTTTCTGAAAAAAAAATCTCTCCCCATAACATCTTCTTTTCTAAATCCTATTCACATTAACACACTCTGTATATAAAATGTACATAAAAAAAAATTAATCCTTATTGTGCATTCAACTCACTTGACCGCTCATCTGTGACCCTTTAACTCTGCTCACCTTCTGGGGTGGTTGGGGCCCACCAGAGGGGCGTCTGTGCTGGTTCCCGCTCTTGCCCATCTGGCTCTTGTTGCCCAGGGAGGGCTTTTTGACAGTGGATGAGTGGTCATTCCTGACCCCCAGGGAACTGTCACCCTGCAACATGTTCAGCTGGAAAAAGAAAATCAATCATAATGAAATAGAGATTACACAAAGAGAACTATCACCGTGCAACATGTTCAGTTGGAAAAAGATAGGAAGAAAGAAATGTAAGGACGATACACAGATTACCTACGGCATTCATTTTTATCTATATATATATATACTGTAAATTCCTACTTAAAAGCGAGGAAATAATATCCGCTTAAAATTGCGAGAGGCACATATTGCGGATTTTAAAAAATCTCACTTTTACGTAAACTATAAGAGTTATAAAAAATTCTGTGTTCATGATTTAATATTCTAGCAATTTGACGAAAACCATTTGAATCGCAGTGCTAGGTACAAGAATAAAATAAGGAATCTTCAGTACACAGATAACTTACATATCCGCCATAGGCTGATCCGTTGGCGTCGGGCAGGAACTGTCCAAACTCGGCCAGTAGGTCCTCCTGGTTCTGGAACAGCTTGGCCACTTGGGAGTAGACCTCCGCCTCCGTCAGTGGCTTACACGCAGGGGAGACAATCCCCTACAATGGAGCACACAATTAATTTAGAGGGGAGGGCGTCACACTGCCACTTATAAATGGGTGTGCAGGGATTCGGAGAGGCTTATATTCTCTCCTTAATATCAAAGTAAACAACGAATTTAGAATTGATGGCACCATAAATTTCAGGGGGTGTTAGGGAGAGAGAGTGGGGCCTCTGATCTCCCCTACAATAAAGTACACTACGATTTAAAACTGACTGCAAAACACTGCTATTCATTAGGGGGATTTGGGGAAGGGGTGGGGATTGTGCGCTATATATTGTATGGACCTACCTCCTTCAGGTTGCGCTGTTCCTTCTGATAGGTGTGCAGTATCTCCAGAAACGCCTTGTAGATCTCTGGCTGACCCTGGAACCGATTCTGTCAAACAAAAGCAAATATATTGAAGTTCAAAATGAAGACAAGGGTCAAAACGTTCGATAACAATAAGTACAGCCATGGTTATAATTAGGTCTTTGAAAGAGATCACTGTTTATTGAAAGAAAAAAAAAGTAATCTATATCCCATTTGATGTTAAAACTCATTTTTTTTTTCAATCCACCCAATTTATAATTCATAGCAATCTAAGAGTTTGAAAACTGAAAACATAATCAATGATTTTTTTTGCTGAGACCCATTAACACCCCCAGCAGTTCAAGAGTTTGAGTGACCTGTATTGACCCCCACCTTGATCTTGTTGACATAGTTGATGGCGTGGTTGAACTCCACCGGTTGACCAGCCTGTGGCTGCTGAGGCTGGGGCTGGTGGCTCTGGGGGGTAGTTCCCCCTATCTGATCGGCCGCGGCCCCGCGGTGGGGGGACTGGTGATAAGAGTGGTGGGAGGAGCCGTGAGTGGGCGGGGTCGCCATGTGGGCAGGGGGAGGTGTCGTCTTCGGCTGCATGGAGAACATGTCCAACTTGTGTCCCGGCATTGGCTGAAATGAAAACATCATAAAATAAAATAATGATATTCAGATAAATTACTGTGTTAATTTCTAAGTGACATGTTTTATTTGTGGGTGGCTGGCTTAGAAAAAATCAACAAAAATGAATCTCAAAGTGTGTGGAGTGGTTTTGCATCTGTGGTAGGGAGTGTGTATAAAAAGG
The DNA here is from genome assembly GCF_963853765.1 of Magallana gigas. Classification (NCBI taxonomy): domain Eukaryota; kingdom Metazoa; phylum Mollusca; class Bivalvia; order Ostreida; family Ostreidae; genus Magallana; species Magallana gigas. Next base: position 50,897,225 of record NC_088853.1, on the reverse strand, counting down.
GCATTTTTGTTTATGTACATGCAAGGGGCAGGGAAGGTTGGACAATATAAATCTACTTGCAGTATTTTTTTTTTTTTGCACCTGGTGTTTGTTGGGGTTATTTTTTTTTGGGGGGGGGGGGGGGGGGGGGGAAGACGTTAGAACTGTACTGACCGTAGCAGAGGGCAGCATTACGGGGGCATTGGTAGGGATACACAAGGTCTGCTGCCCGGGCTGGTGTACGCTGATCTCATTGGCCTGGACCTCGATCTTGTAGCCCGGGGGCAGGAACGTGTTGAAGCCCACAATCAGGTCTGGGTGTCCTTTGAACAGGTTGGACACTCGATTAATCACTCCAGGGGTGTCGATTCTGTAAACAACAACAACAACTTGTGAAACTTTATATGATTCCTAAGGACATCAATTAACTGGTTTTTATTACTATTGTTTATGACCTAAAACAAATAAACTAATCTCTGATTCTCTCACTTTAGACTAGAACAAAAAGACATGTTTCTTGTTCTCCCTGCCCACATGAGGCTTGAGCAGATAAAATGGTATCTGGTACTGTAGAGAAGATGTTTGCCTTTACATTCCAAGTAAACTGGTACCCACTACTTACATCTGATACTTTACAAAGTAAACTGGTCCCTGATACTTACGTTTGAGACTTGAACTCCTTCATGATGTCCAGGAAGTCGTTGTAGACCTGTGGCTGGTTCCCGAACTGTAGCTTGACCTGGTCCAGGTAGGACAGCGCGTCCTCGACCTTTAACCTCTGGAACTGCTGCTGCTGTCCCTGGGACGCTGCTGAGTGGGCCTGTAAAAGTCAGCCAATTGTTAAATTATGTGTGTGAAAAAGAGAGAGGAGAGAGAGAGAGAGGGAGAGAGAGAGAGAGAGAGAGTTTCAATGGACTCCAAAAAAGCAAAAACAAAACCAAAAAGAGAAAAAAAATAAGCAAGCAAAAGATTAGAAAAAGCCAGGGAGAACATCTAATGCAGAGGGATATTTTGATAAAAATATTTTGATAAAAATGTTTTTTGATACAGAATAATTAGGATGTTTTGTTGGAGGGCTTGGATGGCAGCTTTACTGTACGAGTGGGTGGGTTGGAGGGGGGGGGGGGGGACAGCAAGTACCTGAGGGGGAGGTCCCTGGGCATGGGCCTGCTGGATGGGGGGCTGGGAGCCACCCTGCCCTGCTGGGGCTCCATGGTGACCCGGTAAAGTTGGGTTTGGCTGGTGATGCATCCCGGATGAATGAACATGCGACTGTGTAGTCCTGAAAGAACAACATATGACCAAACTTTAAAATTTGTCTTTGTTCAACTCATTCAAATAGTTTGGAAATATTTTTTCTTAAAGTTTTTTGAATATCAAATTGAAAAATAGATCTTCAAACAACTGAATTAAAAAAAAAACAAAGCTGAGATTATTAATAAAAATATCTTCAAGGTAAACAATCGATTTATTTATTTATTATTAAACGTAGTCCAAATGAAATTATGATGCAAGTTTGTTTCAACGTCAGAATATATATATTTATCTTACTCTCATCATAGCAATAAAATGTAAACCCGAATTCTCGTAAAATAATACATACTGAATTAAGTTCATGCAGAAGTGATACAATGAATTTTCTTTAAAAAGTACAAGTTGTTGATTTTTTTTTTAGAAGTGACTCAATGTGCTACCTACGGAAAATTGTGCATGGGAAACTGAATCTGGGAGAGATTTTCAGCTGCTGTGCTGCCTGCAATGTCAAAGCGCTGAGCTGAAGGGGCAATAACTCTGGGATACTGACTCTCCCCTTGGGGAACGCGTCTGGGCTGCTATGAAGAAAACAAGTTTTCAAATATAAATTGATAAACTTTTTTTTCTCATGAAACCAATTTTGTAGAGAGCAAGTGCTATAGAATTACAAATTTACCGTATTCATCAGCCGCCCAGATTTTCACAGCTGTAGTCTGGTGAAGACTCTGAAACCAACAACATAAAAACTTATCACAATGCATTAAATTACACATGTGTACAATATGTATAAAATATATAAAATAACATGCTTACAAAATAACAAATGTGTGACAAACATTGATAATCCATGTCTTGATCACAAAAAAAAATTAAAAAATTAACTTAAACTGGCTTTGACATTCTGTTTCAAATTATGCATTTAAAGCTCGCTATCCTGCCACCCCCTTTCTTTTTAACGTTAGACTACTCCGTTGTACACAAAATAGTCGCCATTATTCCCGCTGAATTTGACTTCAACATGTTTATCAAATTCCATACTTACATCTTAACTTACACATAAAATCCCTAAGCATTTGTGTTTCTTGATATAAAACAAGCTTTAAAAAGTAGGAACAGTCTATCATTATTTGATACAAAGGTAAAATTTGGATGAAGAAGAACCCGGGAGTTCAAAAACAAGACATTCGGAACACGGTACAGAGGTGTTCCGATTTTTCGTCAAGATTTAGCTTCGATTTGGACTGGTAAAGCAAAGAAACATGCTTATTTACACGAATTTCCTATTTCAGAAAGTCTATCTACCTGTACGCACAATCGAACAGACATCAAAATACAGATCAGAGTTGTTGGGCGATGAACGGTCTAGGACCAAGCAGACAGCCGAATGGACGAGTCCATTTTTTATATCGAAGACCTACTGTAAGAATTTACTAATGTCCTCGATAAATCATAGGTTTCATGACAAGATGTAGCGTAACTTTGTTTCCTTATGTTGCTCTGAATCTGCATGTTATATTTTGAGAAAGAAAATGTCCCGAACTTCGACATTGAAAGAGAAATTCCGATCTACTGTTTGGCAACAAGACGACCTACGTTGGTTAGAATCAACAAATATTTGTCTAGAAAACCCCATCTATTCTATGTCAGAAAAGCATCACAGACGTAAAATAATGAGTACCTACTGATTAATAGAACATGATGAATTAAAACTAAGAAGCCTACCTTTGTTTCTACCACCGATGATTGCGATTTTTGTCGGATTGTTTTATTGGGATTCCCTTCCGAATATCAATACAAACTATTCTATTTTTGTAGGAATATGACGTCAGAGAGGTTTTCCGTTTTTATCCAATGGTTTTTATCGTTACAAAACTTTGAATGGCACGCGGGTTCTTTCGGAATGATCTCGTGCTTTGTCTATGTCTTCCCGAATTTCGGTAATAATAGACGATATATTCCGAGTAACAAACTTCCGTTTAAAATGAAAGAGGCGGATCTATGTATAGACATATGCCTTTTTTTTTTTATCTAAATGATAAAACTGCTATTTTGCTATAGAATATGTCAGTGGAAGGGTTTGACACAAGAGAGATAAATTCGTATTGCAGTTTGAACGTAAATGATCGAGCCTAATTAAGCCTTATGATAAAAATTCTCAAAGTAGATAAAAGTGAAAGTAGATATATAAATCATCATGTCCGAATCGATACCAACACCGTCTTCATCAGGTAAAAGATTATAAATAAACTTTGTTTTATTTTAGATAAAAATCAACTTTTTTTTTTTTACTAAGCCTAATTCATCATTAGTCAGAGTCATTAAATGCATTTCCCGTGAATATGTTTCC